>NC_140931.1:104484140-105114140 GCF_014529385.1 Adiantum capillus-veneris | reverse complement strand
CCTCCTGCCCTCTCTCTCAAGTTATGCTACAATGAATCTCTCTCTCTCTCTCCCTCTCTCTCTCTCTCTCTCTCTCTCTCTCTCTCACACACACACACACACACACACACACACACACACACACACACACACACACACACACTCACTCACACACACACACAAAGTATTCTAGGTGTGTGCAATGTTTGACTTCTTTCTAGGTATGACAAATGTGAAGCACTTCATAAAGCACAAGAAATGGGAGAGAGCTTCCTATATAGGATGCTGTCTCTTTGAATGCATTGATTGCTACATTCTCAGAGGATCTCCATAATTGTAGTATTTTTGTTGCCATTGTGTCTTTTGAGTCACACCTCTCGTTCCCCGCCCCCCCTTGCCCTCTCTCTCTCTCTCTCTCTCTCTCTCCCTCTCTCTCAATGCATTGATTGCCAGATATGCCCAATTTGGGTAGGGTCAAAAAGCTTTGGTCTATTTTTGGCAGATGCAAAGTGAGAGTGTCTCTCCCAATGCAATCACATGCACACCATTACCGATATGGTATTTGCTTCTGATTGCGTAAACGGAATGTACACAACAATTCAAGCCTCAATGGCCAATAATGGGTTGACCAATATTGGGTTAACTTGGCACGTCTGCATCAACTGCGAGAATCCGACTGACATGTAGACTGGCGCATTGTAACAGCAATGGAAAATTGCCGACTGAAACTCAAGCCTTAACCTGTCACCATGGTAACTCTTCATAATGAAGCACCTCGGGGCTGATTTGGATGCACCTTTGAATCCGTCTTGATGTGGGTTGCCAAAATGGCCAATAAGGGTCGACCAATAATGGATTAACTTGGCACGTCTGCATCGACTGCGAGATTCCGGTTGACGTGCAGACTGGCGCGTTGTAACTGCAATGGAAATTTGTTGGCTGAAACCCAGGCCTTAACCGACAATCATCAATGGGCTAATCGGATGGACTCGCTCCCCCAATTATATCCTTAGTAGTAGTTAGATGAGATATAGAGAGACAGATATAGAACTTCGTAGACATTTACCATGTGGGTTGGCAAGCCTCCTCTCACTGACTCCTTCAAAGAAAGATAGACATATTTGGGAAATCCTTTCTTCTCCATACTCTCTTCTTAATTCTCTAGATACTAACCTGTATATATCTGTGAGTACTTATAAGAGTTCTTTTTTGGATAGATGGCTATTGGCCCAAAGGTGTTGTCTCCTGGACATGCAAGACGTAGTAGGATATGTCAAGCCTCTCGAGCTACGCGACGTGCAACAGTGCGAGATAGAGTTCGACGTTCTCTGGGTGAGATTGATGTGCCTCGCTTGGAAGATTGCCACCATTTGATAAACATGAATCGATGCAATGAATTTCCTCAAGGAAGGATTGCTAACGAGTCAATTCTCTCGCAAAGTTATGTAAGGATTGAAGTGGAAGACAATTTGGAGGCCAATAATGGAGATGTTCCTGAGGAGCCTGTAATTGTCTCCAGAGAGGGAGATTACTCCAAAGTTGAGACACTTTGTCTATCTATCACCTACTTATATTCTGAGACCACTTCCTTGACGCATGTCTCTATGTTGTCTCTTTCTCATGAAAAGTGTATTCTTCACAACATAGGCAACTTGGATTTTGCATGCTCCTTATGTGGTGCTTTAGCTTGGAAAACAGAAGCAAAGACCATTCGCACATTTGTGGGGAAGAGTTGTTGCAACTCAGGAAATGTTTCTTTGCCGCCATTAAGTGAACCTCCTTTAGAATTAAGGGAATTGATGCACGGGGGCAATACTAGAAGTAGAAAATTCTTGAAACATATCAGAGCATACAATAGTGTGTTGGCATTTGCTTCTTTGGGAGCTCATATAGATGAATCTCTTTGCCAAAGAAAAGGAATCTATACCTTCAAGGTGCATGGATCTATTTATCATAACATTGGTCCATTGATGCCAGAAGAACGAGCAGGTCAAATCCCTCTCTTTGCTCAGTTGTATTTTTTTGACACTGAGAATGAGTTGCAAAACAGGATGAGTCATGTTTCAAAACTCAAACCAGATGTTTTGGAAAGCTTGCAATCGATGATGCATCGAGTAAATCCGTATGTTCAAGCTTTTAGGGGGTTTGCTACAATGGTCCAAACTTCCAATATTTCGGAGATTAGGATGGTCATTACTGAGAAGCGTACAAATGGCTGGCAATATGTTGCTCCAACAAGTGTGGAAGTTGCTGCAATCATGCCTGGTCAGGGTGAAGAGAGCAACATTGGCCATCGTGATATTGTGTTGAATCTTTTGGGTGGTGGTCTAAAAAGAATCTCAAATTGCCATAGGTCATACATGCCTCTATTATATGTGTTGCTATTTCCAAGTGGTGAAGAAGGTTGGAATCCTTACATACCCCAAGTGAACAGAGCGGAAGTAAACAGAGAGCGAGTAAATGGAACTACAAAGTATATTTCTATGATGGATTTCTACAAGTATAGATTGCAAATTAGAGATGACACAACACAATGTCTTTTACATGGTGGTAGGCTACTGCAACAATATATTGTTGATGCATATAGTTGTATGGAGGAGTTGAGGCTTTTGTGGGTTCGTAATCATCAAAGTGAACTTTGCAGTGAGGTGTATCAAGGCTTGACAGATATGGTTGGAGCAAGAGATGGAGCAAGGGATGATAGAGAAATGTTATTGGGTGCTAATGTTGGAAGAAGGGTTGTATTGCCTTCTTCGTATGTTGGTGGCCCTCGCTATATGCACCAGCTGTACCAGGATGCTATGGCAATTGTACGCAAGAGAGGAAAACCTGATCTCTTCATTACATTCACATGCAATCTTGGATGGAAAGAGATACAGGATGCATTACTGCCTGGACAGACATCCAATGATCGTCCTGATCTTACTGCCCATGTTTTCTACCATAAGTTCAAGGATTTGATGGGCTTGATGATTAAGAGAGCTATTTTTGGTAAGGTCATTGGACACATTTCTGTGATTGAGTTCCAAAAGAGAGGCCTTCCTCATGCTCACATTCTATTGATACTTGCATCTGAGCATAATCCAACAGAGACATTGCATTATGATAAGATTGTGTGTGCAGAGCTTCCTGATAAAGTAATTTTTCCACAATTGTATGATGTTATCACTCGGTGTAATGTGCATGGCCCGTGTGGAAACTTGAATAAGAATGCTCCATGTATGAAAGATGGAAAGTGCAGGTTTAAATATCCTCGAAGCTTCAGTGCGTCGACTACTGTGGCTAGGGATGGATACCCAACGTACATGAGGAGGGATGATGGAAATTACATTGTTCGTAATAAAGTGCAAATGAGTAATAAATGGATTGTTCCATACAATCCATTTTTGTCAATAAGATACAATGCACATATCAATGTGGAGGTTTGCTCCACTATATCTGCTGTGAAATATCTCTACAAGTATGTGTATAAGGGACATGACAGGGCCACTGTTGTTCTACAAGATAGTGAAGGGCTTCTAAATGAAGTTACAAACTATCTTAATGCTCGATATGTATCATCATCTGAGGCTATCTGGAGTATACTTGGGTTTCATATGCATCAAGAGAAACCTGACATACAACGGCTCCAAGTTCACTTGCCTCATCAAAATCAAGTCATCTTCAGCGACAGAGCGACTGTACAGAGTGTGGTGGAGGGAGAGGTCAGCAAAAAGACAACGCTCACTGAGTGGTTTGTTGCAAATCAACAATATCCAGAGGAAAACGATTTGTTGTACATAGACTTTCCAACAAAGTGGGTTTGGAAGCCAGCAAGTAGAACATGGACTCAAAGACAGATTGGTGACATGATTGGAAGAATGTACCACATTGTTCCCAATGCTAGAGATTTGTACTATTTGCGTATGTTACTCAACATGTGCAAAGGATGTAAGTCTTTTGAGGATATTAGAACCTTCAATGGACAAGTATATGACACATTTAAAGAAAAATGTAATGCACGAGGATTACTGCAAGTTGATGATGAATGGTTTCTTTGTTTGGAAGAAGCTTCTTTTCAACAAACAGGGCAACAATTGCGCCTACTGTTTGTAGTCATTTTGGTTTTTTGTGATCCAATACATCCTGGTGCATTGTGGAATCGCTTCTGTAAGGACATTTCTGAGGACCATGTATATCATATGAGGGAGAATATCTGTGAACACATGGCTCAAAACCAAGCTTTATCAAACTTAGAGACAATGCTTCAACACTATGGAAAGAGGCTCTCGGATTATTCTGGAATGCCCCAGGTGGATCACACACTGCAAACCATGAGTGAGCATGGAGTGCTTGCTGAAGAGTTCATGTATAACAGAGAGGAACAAAGAGTATTGTCTGCTCGAATGGAATCATCTTTCAATGTTGGGCAAAGGGAAGCTTACAATCGGATTTTACAAGCAGCTGGCCAGAGCATAGGGACTGTTTTTTTCTTGGATGGGCCAGGTGGAACGGGAAAGACTTATCTCTACAATGCATTGCTCTCTCGGATACATGGAGAGTCCAAAGTAGCTTTGGCATGTGCATCGTCCGGGATTGCAGCACAACTTCTCGACAATGGAAGGACTGCACACTCTAGATTCAAGATCCCTATTGATATAACTTCTGAGTCCACATGTAACATTAAAGTAAACAGCCAGCTTGCTGAGCTATTGCGAATGAGTTCACTGATCATATGGGATGAAGCCCCCATGGCTCACAGACACGCTTTTGAGGCTCTTGATAAGACACTAAGAGATGTCATGAAAAATGACATGTTGTTTGGTGGAAAGGTTCTCCTCCTTGGTGGTGATTTCAGATAGATATTACCTGTTGTGCGTAAAGGGGGAAGAGAAGACATTTTCAATGCATCTTTGTGCCATTCATACATTTGGCAACATACAGAAATCATGCATCTAACACAGAATATGTGAGTGGTCAATTGTTTTAGTAATGTTATTGAAAGAGAGTTTGTGCAATGGACACTTGATATTGGTAATGGCCATGTTTGTGATGGGGGCATACTTGATAATGTGGCTTTTCCGGCCTGCATGATGCTACCACAAAATAATTTGCAAGCATTGGTTGCTTGCATATATAGAGACCTTGAAACACAGACTTGCCATGCAAGCTTTTTCAAGGATAGAGCAATTTTGGCTCCACGGAACAAGGAGGTGGATGCTATAAACAATTTGGGCTTGCAACAATTTCCTGGTACTTATAAGGAATATGTCAGTGCAGACGTAGTATGTGAATCAAATTGTGATAGCATTTTATTTACAAGTGAGTTTGTAAATAGTTTAGATCTTGGGGGAGGTTTTCCACCGCATGTTTTACAATTGAAACAGAATGCTCCAGTTATGTTGCTTCGCAATTTGGATCCAAGAAGTGGTCTTTGTAATGGGACATGTTTGATTTGTAAGCAATTCCATAGCAAAGTGATTGAAGCAGAAATCATTTTAGGGTCACATGCAGGAAATGCAGTGTTCATTCCAAGGATTGATTTTCTCATGGGATCTAGAGAAGGTCTCCCTTTTGATTTGAGACGTCACCAATTTTCCCTACGTTGTGCTTTTGGGATGACAATCAACAAGGCGCAAGGCCAAACATTGGGAGTTCTTGGATTGTATCTCCCAACACCTGTTTTCACCCATGGTCAACTGTATGTGGCAATGTCTCGCGTGAGATCCTCTTCTGCCATCAAGGTTGTGGTTGGTGATAGTCACTTAACAAGCGTTAGTATACATGGAGATCAAAGAACATACACTTCTAACATTGTCTACAAAGAGGTGTTGCAATTGACCTGCCCCCTGCCACCCCCTTGCCATGGGGTTTAACGTGGTTGGATATGTTTTATCATCCAATAAAAAAGCAGATTCACTCTCGCAACTATTTCTTTTTCATTTATAAGCTTAGTATATCTTCTTACGAAACATGGTGTATTCATTGAAACAATTGACTAAAATTTATTAGTGCTGAGAGATTTATGATTCATGTGCTTTTTGATGAATTTCTAATCCTTTATTTATGTATATATGTATATGTATGAATGAAGATGGATCCTAATGCCTCTGTGACTTATACATTAGGGAGACGACCTCGACACGCCCGAGGTAAAATATTATATATGTGTGTTTGTGACATTTCGATACTTTAAAGAATTTAAATCTCACAGTCAACGATTATGTATTAGATCCACCATTATGGAGGGGTCCAATCACAGCCATGCAGGTGATTCATCTACTCGAGGACTTGGATGTAGCAAGGTAACAATGTTGATGTTGATATAGTAAAGTAATAGCTTTTGTGTATCAAAATATCTATCTATATTAATAGCTTTTTGTTTGGCTATAGATCACAATATTACCCAGAATTCTTGATGGTGGGTATATATCATGCTTCATATGATCCGAGCTTGCTGTGCTACATTCAAGTTGCTATTCAGAGAGGATTCAGAACACGTGTCACCATTGCAGAGTTAGGCAGAACCCGTCCAATTAATGCTATGTTTGCTCAAAATCTTAGTCTCGGTGCTTGGTTCCTGCGTGTTTTTGTGTTAGGATCTCTTCCTCCAGTGATTGGTAGATGTGTTTTACATCGTGGGCCATGGGTGGTTCGTAGGCTACGCTTTTGAGCGTATAAATCTTAAGTCTCTACGGATGTTATATTTTTTGGCATAGGAAATATCAATTACTCTATAAATGTTGGTGCAAAGTTAGTTTGAAAATATGTTGTGATGACTTTTGCAAAGATTCAAATGTTGTCCATCTTATAAATTTCAAACACATACAATACCTCTCTCTCTCTCTCTCTTTGTTGTCCATGTACTGGGCTCTCTCTCTCTCTCTCTCTCTCTCTCTCTCTCTAGCTAGAGAGAGAGACAGAGAGAGAGTGAGGAAAGGAGAGAGAGAGAGAGAGAGAGAGAGAGAGAGAGAGAGAGAGAGAGAGAGAGAGAGAGAGAGAGAGAGAGAGAGAGAGAGCTCTGTACATGGACAACAAAGAGAGAGAGAGAGGGGGGGAGAGAGAGAGAGACAGAGAGAGAGTGAGGAAAGGAGAGAGAGAGAGAGAGAGCTCTGTACATGGACAACAAAGAGAGAGAGGGGGGGGGAGAGAGAGACAGAGAGAGAGTGAGGAGGAGAGAGAGAGAGAGAGAGAGAGAGAGAGAGAGAGAGAGAGAGAGAGAGAGAGAGAGAGAGAGAGCTCTGTACATGGACAACAAAGAGAGAGAGAGGGGGGGAGAGAGAGAGAGACAGAGAGAGAGTGAGGAAAGGAGAGAGAGAGAGAGAGAGAGAGCTCTGTACATGGACAACAAAGAGAGAGAGAGAGGGGGGGGGGGAGAGAGAGAAAGAGAGAGAGCCCAGTACATGGACAACAAAGAGAGAGAGATAGATAGATAGATAGATTTTATTATCGTCCTCGGAGGTCAAATATGACCTATGGGACCAAAGTTACATGTGATGTAGTATGTGTATGGCTGATGAGTGACTCTCGATGCTCCAAAATTGTAGTGATGAGAGTCGCAATGGAGAGCCCACACTTTGGCTGGGAGAGGAAAGTGTGTAGCTCTAAGTTATGGCTGAAAATGTGAGAGAAGCAAGTTCGGATGTGATCAAAAGCTGAGCACTCTAGTAGTGTGTGGTACTCAGACTCTCGAACTTGCAGTGAGCATAATGTGCACAATCGATTTGACTCTTCTCCATTGCCCCAACGCCCTATCTCGCATCGAAGGAAATGGGAGCTAAGCCGAATTGCTGCGATAGTGCGTATCGCGAACAAGGGAATAGGCTCAAGCATGTAAGTGTGAGTACGGTTTCCTCTCTCAGCGAAGAACAAGGTTTTGTAGTTGGGGGCAATATAGGTGGTGTAATGTATGAAGCGTGACCCACCGGATTTCTCCCAAGCCGTAATACATTGGCGTTGTAGAAAAGCTTCATTCACTTGAGAGTCAATTGAAGCATCATGTAGCAAGTGTAATGCATCCCATCTCCCAAACCACTTCTTTATGTCTTGCATCCATCCCGTGCTCAAGATCTTGCTTTTATGTGTCTTTTGAACTTTTTTGCTTGCTTCCCATGCAATTGTAGGAAGTCGATGTGAGGGGTTTTGACGCATCTTTATCATGTACTCCACAACCCTTTCCATGCCCATAACCTCAATTGGAAGAGATCCCGACTCAAGAAGTAGGAGCATATATGGTGTTTGTGTCTTAACTTGGAGAAAGTTTGTAAGAAAACGTTTTTGGACATTCTCAAACTCTTTCCAAGTAGACTTTGAGATGCTCCCACCCCACACTTCAACTCCATAAAGAAGAACCGGTGTCACCAATGCATCAAAAAGATACTTCTTGAGAACCCAACACTTGATGTTTCCCGCATTACACATGTTCTCAAATGCATAATATGCTTTCTTTCCCGCTTCCAAACGACGCATAGCACATTCATGCCACTTGTGATTGGATGGAACCTCAAGGCCAAGGTACTTAAAGCTCTCAACAACTTCAAGTGTCTCGTTGTTGTACACAATGCATGGCTTCTCCTTATGGTTGGTTTTCACAAGCATAACCTTTGTTTTGGATTCATTTACAATCAGCCCACTATGCAAGCAAAAGTTCTCAAGGACAACCATAAGCTTTTGTGCATCTTCTAAAGTGTGTGCTAGAAGCACTACATCCTCCGCATACAACAAAAGCATGATTACCACATTGCAAATAGTGACCTCTTCAATGCCTTCTTCTTGCATAAAGTCAAGTACCATTTGTTCCAATTGATCGATGCATAGACCAAAGAGAGTTGGTGACAATGGACATCCTTGTTTAACCCCAATAGTACTTACAAAAATTTCTGAAATTTCTCTTCCCATGTGCAATTGACAAATCACATTCTCATAGATTCGAGAAACCGCAAGCATAAACTCACTTGGCACTTGGAGTTCTTCCATCCTTCTCCACAAATTGTTACGTGGAATCATATCAAAGGCTTTCTTAAAGTCCACAAAACAACAATACAATCGCTTGCCTTTCAACCGACTTTCCTCCATGAGAACACGAAGAGTGACAAGATGATCAATGGTGCTATGGCATCGACAAAAACCCGCTTGTCCCTTTGCACGCTTGTCATTCTCTTCAGCCCAATCACTCAATTTCATCTCCATTATGCACCCAAATAACTTTGCCATAAGAGACCCAATCATTATAGTCCGGTAGTTGCTTACATTCTTTACATCCCCTCCTTTATGCAAAGGCTTAACCCAATTAGTACTCCAATCATAAGGCATACCATGTTGAAGTGCAAGGTTGAACATATCACACATCCACTCATGGGTAAAATCTCCCGTCCATTTGATCATCTCCGGCTTGATACCTTGAAGATCTCCCGCTTTGCGAGTGGCCAACTTTTCAAGCCCACCGCATACATCCTCAATAGTAAAAAAAGACGGCATACATGGGAGTGAACCATAAAATGGCATTTTTTCAGTATTTTCTTGCTCATATAATTGCCTACAATGTGTGTACATATCCACTAGACTCAAGTTACCAAAATTCTCAACCCGCTTGCCTCTCAAGTTTCTCCAAAATCTTCCACATGCATGTGCCTTTTCTTGGACTTGAAATTCTTGTTGCTTTACTTCCCATCTTCTTCTCTTCTTTTGAATCAATGCCTTGTATGTATGCAAATGACTTTGATAGTTGTCTTTGTCCATAGTTGCATCAAGCTTTATCAAGGACTTTCGAGCATCTTGACATTCTTTATCAAACCACCTTTTGCGTGATCTATCTTTGTTGATACCATGGAGATGCTTTATGGCAAAGCATTCTTCCGCACAAGAACAAATAGCTTTCTTGAAAGCTTCCCATTTAGTTTCCAATGGTGCATCACATTGAAGCTTTGTCATCCATAATTTTTGCTCAACCATTTCAATGTACATTGGTGCCCGTTTGAAATCCATACATAGTGATAACTTCTCTTTCCTTTGGCTGAGATTATCATGCTTAGTTGCTTCTCCACATGAAAGGTCAATACATAAGGTGCGATGGTCGGATTCCGGGGTCCATTGACCAAACATAAAACTCTTTATGCGATACATGATGGCTTCAGAGAGTAGTATATAGTCAATCACACTATCCCCATTATGTCTTCTACATGTAAATCCATTGGTTCCACTCCACAAAGATACACCATTGGCAATGAGCATACCCGTGCTATTACACATGTGTAAAAGTAACTTTCCATAGTGATCCGGCTCTTTCTCATCCATTGAAGTACGATCATACAAGTGAACTTCCTCCAACTCCCTTGAAATGTATGGCATATCAAATTGTTGAGTATCATGTTGCAATGTTTTTGTGCGAGCATTCATATCCCCAAATACAATAACATCACCTTCACCTTTGAAATAAGCAATGTCCTCTTCCAAATCAGAAAATGGTTGATCTCTATCCATGCAAGCATAAAAGGGAGAATCATGATGAGGAATGTAGCAACCGGCTACAAAAATGGGTGCTCTTTTTGGTGTCATAATTTTCAGCCATACATAACGTTTGTACTTGTCATCTTTCACAATTGATACAAAATCTTCCAATCCTTTCTTAACCATACATGCTAACCCTCCTTGTCCTCTTCGTTGCTTGAGATTCTTTGACCACATCAATGAATGTACATTGTAATCCTCCAAGCCGTTAATCCTTTGTGTATCATGCTCCCGAGAGAGAGAGAGAGAGAGAGAGAGAGAGAGAGAGAGAGAGAGAGAGAGAGAGAGAGAGAGAGAGAGAGAGAGAGAGAATCCACCCAGTATGTAGACAAAGAAAAATGCTCGAAAAACACCAAGGTTTAGTGTAATCCCACTTACAAATTTTGGGATTTACCTCTGCATTTTAAATTTGAAGGAGGATTGATGAAAGAGTTCCCTATAGCCTTGATGACTGGGGGAGAGAGAGAGAGAGAGAGAGAGAGAGAGAGATGTATGGGCCCGAGCAAACTCACAGCCTCACGCCCGGGCTCTTGGTATCAACCGTCGCAACATCGTACCAGGTTGTGGGGGCGCTAGTTATGGCGTGGTGAACCAGGGTAGGCCAACGAATCTACTGAAACGAGACAAGGTGCACAAACCAGAGAGAGAGAGAGAGAGAGAGAGAGAGAGAGAGAGAGAGAGAGAGAGAGAGAGAGAGAGAGAGAGAGAGAGAGAGAGAGAGAGAAGAGAGAGAGAAGAAGAAGAAGAACACACACTGGTTGTGCTCGGGAAAAATGTGTCTCAGCTTAATATCATGTCGTTTTCAATTTCAAATATGCCGGTGGGAAAAGGCAAAATTCCGTCCCAAAATAAAGAAAGTAACCCAACTTTTTGAAATCTCCTCTTGGCAAATTCAAGCAAAGAAATTTTGTACGTTTCGAAAAATGATTTTTCTCGATCTCACACACACACACACACACACACACACACACACACACACAGTCGTGTGTTGAGTGGTGTGCAGGTCGAAGCACACACACACACTCACACACCCTGAGAGAGTGGGTGGGTAGGTACTTTAGAGAGAGAAGACATTTTGAGGCAAGATAGATAGATAGAGAGAGAGAGAGAGAGAGAGAGAGAGAGAGAGAGAGAGAGAGAGAGGAAAAATCCACATAGCACTGTCGGAGGCAATGCCGCCGCCGAAGGCGGCGCCGTTGTACTAGTACTTTATAACAAATCAAAACCAAGCTCTCCTTCAATTTCCTCACTTAAATTAATGTCCTCTATAGATTGTTGATGTGATCATTTGCTTCTAAGTTGTATATACTGCTCATTTGTTGTTGTTACGTCTTAAATTTTCAGTCTATTTAGACTAGTTTGGTTTTTTCAAAGTTTGACAAAATTTTCGCATGAAGGCTTAGGCTATAGGAAAAAGGTTTTGTTCGAATTGTGCTCGAATCTCCTCCTCGCGGCATCATCTGATGGACAATTCACCTCAAGCAAAATTGTGTTGTTCGTATAGCAAATGGAAATTGAATCCTGATGGGTGCAGGTTAGAGCATGCTTCCTAACCACCTCACGCGGTTGTTGCCCATAAGGTAAATTTTTTATTATAAAAAAATAAACTCCGTCATGGGCCTGAGCCGGGTCAGTCCTGCCCATCCCCTTCTATTTGTTGCGCGACATGCCTACCTTGCCTTGCCCTATCCCGCCCCTACATGGCTGACTCGTCGTCATGCACTCCCTCTCTCTTTCCTTATTCATTCCGGAGTAAACCATTCTGATAGCGGGAAAAAGAGCAGTGCAATCGGGTGGCCTCTGTACTCGTGCACACTCCACAAACCACGCCTCATGCAAACAAGCAAAGAACAAAACAAGGGGGGCACCACCTTAAATTAAGAGGTTTAGGGACCTCACACATAGTGCACATAGGCAAGTGAGACTTCTGGCATTATGATGGCATCAAAACATATGGCAAAACACATAGAAACGAAGCTTAGGGATCTTATGTAGCATATATATACACAAGACATCAGCTTAACAATACAACGGCATCTGATCATACATAACAAGGATATAGAGAAGCAAGCCAAGGATGGTATAATCCCTTGTCAAAAAAACAATCAACCCAGCAAGTAGGTATGATCCTACTTGCAACACATCAATACCTTAGAGAATGATGGCGAGGATGGTGGCCATGGAGCATGAGAGAAGACTCCTTGTTTAGGTTTTAGGGCTAGTAATGTAGCATACTAGAGGGAGGGAGAGAGAGGGAGAGAGAGTAGAGCTCCATCCATAGCTCCTCGTTGTGAGCAATGTCGTCATAGCTTCATTGCTTGGTGAAGTGGGTGAAGTGTTGTGTTTTGAGTGAGAGAAGGCCTCCTTATATAGGTTTCTGAGAGGGTTTAGGATTAGGGATAAGCATGCTTAAATCCGCTGATTGGGGTTACTTTTTGCTTAGGGTGGTCAACAGATTGAGATCACTTGATATGTCACCATCAAGATACTCTCTAGAGTGATGTGAGAGGGGAGGGTAAATGTTGATTTTTCTGATTGTGACACATGGGGATAAGGCCTTGACCAACATTTAAGAGCAGGTAGGTGGCTGTTGAAACTGGAGGTTCTGCACATGTCAGGGGGGGACCTGCTGGGTCCTCCTGAATATCAAATTCTCAAAAAATCCTCAACCATGGCTTCTTTTGACATGTGTTCTTTGAAAAAATCAGCATGTCTCTTTTCAACTCAAAAGTCTTTATCCCTGTTGACTCACCTTTACCATAAGATTTTCCCTTTTTCTCCTCCTGTAACTGCATTGTTGATGCCCAATCACTGCTTCTAGTAACAGTGAACTGTTACCTACCAAATACTTATGGTGCAGTAAAAAATATTTACCATGGGTAAAAAAAGTTACTCCAGAAGGGGTCCTAAAAACCATGCATCATATAGCCCTCCACCTTAAGCTAGAGGTATTTGATGCCTCTAGCTGTAGGTTGTGCTACAATAGGGTTCTCTTGAATACTTACCCACCTGGTACCAATTGAATTTGCCATGTTACTGCTTTCTTGGCTGATGCACCCTGTTTAGTCCTTTCTGATGAATAATTGTATCCATCCATGACTAACAACTGGTCTCCCAGACCCTTGAAAGCCATACCCCATCCATTGTCAATATCCGCTTTCACTGGTAGCATTTTCTTCTTTTCTTCTCTTTTTTTTTTTTTTTTTTTTTTGGCAACCCCTCGTTGAGCATTCATGCTCAACCATAGTATTATTTAGGTAAAAGATGATTATATAGAGAGAATTATATAACATAGAGCTATAGACTGTATAAGAAAAATGATAGTATAGTGGCTATATAAATAGGATAGAGATAGAGAAAAAAGCATCTGCTACTGCATCACCCTCCAGGGTCAAATGGAAAGCTCAAAGCTCCCCCACGCATGGTGTAGAATCCACCTGGATCAAAAGTAAAGCATTGCTCATTGCCATCAACCTGTAAAACATGTATATCCAAGCCTTCCTTTGCACTTGTAGGCCAATAGACAGGCCACCCTTCCAGCTCTTTATAGCACGGAGCTTCGTCACCCTGCATCCATAATCCTTCGTGTCCACTATAAGCATACTTGCCATCACTTGAGAAACCTGAATCATAAGCAGCTATCCTACCATCTGCTACAGAACCCTCCATGGTATAGTCCACTTCAAAAAAACCTCGCCATTGACACAAAAATATATGTAAAGCAACCTCCAATAACACATGTATCCATAGCATCACATAACATAGCAAGACCCTGCCATTTGCCTCCACTTGCTGCATAGCCAAGCAAACCTGATCACTTTTTAAACCTGTATCCAAACCCTCTGTAAACGTCTCCACAACCATCTCTTTATACTCAGAAACATGACCTACTAGAGCTTCAACCTGTGCAAATACCTCATCACCAACAAGGTTGACGGCACCTTCCTTTAATTGGATATGGTGTTGGGTTACCGTCACTCCTTTAATGTGCTCGTAATCAGTTATAAAGAGGCCAGCATGCTTCTTTAGTACCTGCAAATAGGGTTCTCTCTCTTCTTCTAGTAGGTCCTTAGCTAGCATCTCCTCTAAGCCTGTGGCTTCTTCCTTGTTTAGAGAGTCTTGACCACCTTCTCCTTCTGGGTTTCGCAGTATTATACCCATGACTTCCAAAGAGCTAGCATCCTCCTCAGATGACTCATCCTCAAATGAAGAGCATAGAAGTCTCCATTCTCTAGGTCTTGTTGTCTACCGTGCTTCATGTCATACACAATTTTTTGTTGCTTGCCACCTACCTTATGATTTGGTCGTAACTCAAGGGAACCTGTCTCCCAATCTTGCCTAGCTTTCATAGCCATAAGCCAAGGTCTTCCAAGGATTAGCGGATAGCCCTCCCCCTTAGTTGGGATCACATAAGCATCAATTGAGATTGCCACACCAAAAGCTGAAGCCTTCACTCCATTAACCTTTCCCACACAAGCCACCCTTACATTATTTGCCATCTTAGCTTGTAAGGAAGTTTGCTCGTTTACTTCCAAACCCAACCTGTGCATTAATTTCTATGTCATAACACAAATCTCGGCTCCACCATCTACGTACACATTGGAGACTCGCTGACTTTTAATCTCTGCATCAATGACTGGCACGATATCCTTCATGCCTCTTGCACTAATAGACCCAACTGACTTTGCCTTAGCCCTCCTGGTGCTGACCATCTTAGACCAGGTTCTACGTATCTTTGGGGAAAGGTGGAGGAGTTGCTGCCATGAAATCTTTGGTCCTTGCTTACTCACATCTGCTACCAGGTCGTAAGGTATGGATCCTACCCCAAGTGGAAAGTCTTCTACTCCTATGTGCCTCCTTGACCTACTCTTCCTTTTCTTGTCTCCTATCACTTGGGAGGAACCCTCATTCCCTTTATCCAGCTCTGAAGCTTCCATTTCATCAGTTATTTGTCTCCTAACTCTCTTTATTGGCATGGCAACAGCTTCCTCCATTTTTTCTTTCCCTTTATCCTTACCATTGTCAAGACTTATGACAGAGACAGCCCTGTCCTCCCCTCCCGATGGTAGTGGAGGGATCTCTGCTGGTGCTTGTGGTGGTGGAGGAGGGGGTCTCAATATTTGGATTGGTGGAGCCACGTGTGCGTTTTGTCCATTTAGTGGCCTAGCTCGAGGAGGAGTGACTTGCTGGCAAGGAGGCTGTCTTTGATTACCATTTCCTTGATAGCGTCGTGGATGGGGGCAATAATACATGCCGTGACCTACCTCTCCACAGTTGTAGCAAATGTACTCACGTGCTTGCCTTTGTCCTTCTTGTCTATTTCGTTCATTTCCTGGCTGGGGAGCCCTTACACCTTGAACCAGATTGATGGACAGGCTCTCTAGTTGACTGGTGATTTGTTGAAGTAATTCTTGTTGAGAGGACTCTTGGTCTGTTGCTCCTGTCCCTGCTACTACCCTTGCTGTAGGTTGAGCTAGCGGTGGAGGCTCTATTCCCCTTTGTAGTTGAGCTTGGAATTTTAACTTCCTATCCTTCTCCCTTGCATAAGTCATAGCTTTATCAAAGATATCTGGGAATTTATCTTTTACCTTTTCTCGAAGGATGGGGTAAAGCCCTGCCAGGAAACAGTCCTTCTTTAGGCATTCTTGCGCCCTTTCTCCTTCACCTAGTGATGCACACCATTTCTCCCACAGGTTGGAAAACTTTCCTTCATAGCTTCTATAGTCATTGGGTGATGTTTGGCGTAGCTCTAAGAGCTGTCTCCATATCTCCTCTGGAGGCTCATGGCGGTGAAATTCTTCGATGAAGGCCATCTTTAAGGACTCCCAGTCTCTTCTTTCTTCAGGTGCCAAAGTTTGATACCATAATTTTGCACCTTCCCTCAAGACCAAAGGAAAGGCCCTTAACTTAGTAGCTTCGTCATCCCTTCCCGATACCAGAAAGGCCATTTCCAAATTATCCAAAAAGTCTGGAGCAACCTCCCCAGGCTTACCATAAAAATTAGGGAAGGCCATAAGTGAGAGAGTAAACAATTACACAAACAGCTCCAATTTATTTTAAAATAGAGTATGGTAATTACAATTTGGATCTTTAGCACAACTTAGCTCAAAATAGGATGAAGATCGACACATCAAAGGAATGGTAATAGTCTAGTAAGGGTAGAATAACAGGATGAGGAGAGCGCAAGATTTCCCCAAGTCTCTCGGCTCCAAACAACAGGGCTATTCTTTGCTGATAAAAGATTTTTCTATCAATACAAATATTCACACGGATATGACGCACAAAATGGAAAGGAAACATGCGGGGATCATCATTCTCATTATTGGCATCCATACTTACACACAAGAGCCTAGCTTAGTTGCACCACCTTGGGACCAATGAGCCTGATCAACCACAGAAGGTCAGCACCTCGGATCACTTCGACTCTTCCTGATGCATCTATGAAGACGTAAGGCGTGATGGCAACACTTTGTACAATGCTGAGCCTTTTAGCAAGCAACAATTGGATGCTATTACCATAATCAGCATGACGAATGAAAGTGACACCATTAATGTGCAGCACATCATCAACTAAGATAGTTTCCTTAGATTGAGATAACTTCTTGAAAATTAGCAGCAAAGGTAGGGCAGGGAGGCTATTCACCCGGTCTCCAAAGCACTTTGGACAATATCCAAAGTGATCTTCACGTGGACAGGAGGTTGGCTTGGGATTGGTGGTGTCTGGATTCACAAAGTGCACTGGGAGCACTCGCAGACGGGCGGCAATCTTGTAGGCAAGCCTTTGCCTCTTTGCTTCAGGAGGATTTAGGGGTGAGAGTCGTGGTTGCAAGTTGGAGGTTGAAGTTGGTTGCTCACTAGCTTTTTTCTTGCCTGTAGTGGTCATGTAATCCCTTATTAATGAGATTAAGCCAAATGTTACCTTACGCTTGAGCACGCGCTGCGGCCTTGGGCCACTTAGGTGTAGAGGTGATCTTCCTCCTCTTAGTCGGCTCCTCAAGAAAGAGAGGTCTGGTGATGCTTTCTCTTCCCTTAATGTGTGTCACAGTACCTTCGTGTATGTTGATGTAGAATATTTCAAGCTCGTGTGCGTTGGAGGTTTTTGGAGCACTCATAGGTTGAGAGGAGAGGTATATCAAGCTCTTCTTCTTACTCTCCTTCGTTGGCGACGATCACGAACAAGGCATGTAGAAGAACTTACTTCACGCCATTCGTCCATGTTGTAGATTGCACATCTTCATTCCTTGTGGACTGAAGATCTGTGTAGCCCTCCTCCGTGGGGGCACCAAAATGATAGCGGGAAAAAGAGCAGTGCAATCGGGTGGCCTCTGTACTCGTGCACACTCCACAAACCACGCCTCATGCAAACAAGAAAAGAACAAAACAAGGGGGGCACCACCCTAAATTAAGAAGTTTAGGGACCTCACACATAGTGCACATAGGCAAGTGAGACTTCTGGCATTATGATGGCATCAAAACATATGGCAAAACACATAGAAACGAAGCTTAGGGATCTTATGTAGCATATATATACACAAGACATCAGCTTAACAATACAACGGCATCTGATCATACATAACAAGGATATAGAGAAGCAAGCCAAGGATGGCATAATCCCTTGTCAAAAAAACAATCAACCCAGCAAGTAGGTATGATCCTACTTGCAACACATCAATACCTTAGAGAATGATGGCGAGGATGGTGGCCATGGAGCATGAGAGAAGACTCCTTATTTAGGTTTTAGGGCTAGTAATGTAGCATACTAGAGGGAGAGAAAGAGAGGGAGAGAGAGTAGAGCTCCATCCATAGCTCCTCGTTGTGAGCAATGTCGTCATAGCTTCATTGCTTGGTGAAGTGGGTGAAGTGTTGTGTTTTGAGTGAGAGAAGGCCTCCTTATATAGGTTTCTGAGAGGGTTTAGGATTAGGGATAAACATGCGTAAATCCGCTGATTGGGGTTATTTTTTGCTTTGGGTGGTCAACAGATTGAGGTCACCTGATATGTCACCATCAAGATACTCTCTAGAGTGATGTGAGAGGGGAGAGTAAATGCTGATTTTTCTGATTGTGACACATGGGGATAAGGCCTTGACCAACATTTAAGAGCAGGTAGGTGGCTGTTGAAACTGGAGGTTCTGCACATGTGAGGGGGGGACCTGCTGGGTCCACCTGAATATCAAATTCTCAAAAAATCCTCAACCATGGCTTCTTTTGACATGTGTTCTTTGAAAAAATCAGCATGTCTCTTTTCAACTCAAAAGTCTTTATCCCTGTTGACTCACCTTTACCATAAGATTTTCCCTTTTTCTCCTCTTGTAACTGCATTGTTGATGCCCAATCACTGCTTCTAGTAACAGTGAACTGTTACCTACCAAATACTTATGGTGCAGTAAAAAATATTTACCATGGGTAAAAAAAGTTACTGTAGGTAAAAAGTGATTTGTATTTACCATGTAGGTGAAAAATATTTACTGTAGGTAAAAAATATTTACTGTGGTAAAAAAATATTTACTGTCGGTAAAAAAGTGAAAATTGAGTATGCTGTGCTGTGAGTCCACACGAACATCCTCGTGTAAA
This sequence comes from Adiantum capillus-veneris, assembly GCF_014529385.1. Lineage (NCBI taxonomy): Eukaryota > Viridiplantae > Streptophyta > Polypodiopsida > Polypodiales > Pteridaceae > Adiantum > Adiantum capillus-veneris. The sequence goes on along the minus strand of NC_140931.1, from coordinate 105,095,104 downwards.
TTTCACTAGAAATTCACACCTAGAATGGGCTATTCTGTAAGATATAGGTTGTAGGCATGCATAAGAGATCGTTCCCACGTATCTTCTGTCCATGGCACTTTTTACTCTTTGGTGCTTGTGAAGTAGATTTTTCTTCTCTTTCGAGATCCCTTGGACTAGAGTATCCTCATCTCCCCAACAACTGACTGTGCCTTTATTGCATCTTGAGAAGGGGTCCTAAAAACCATGCATCACATTCCCTTTTACACCTCAAATTAATCCCACGATTTTGGGAATTTCTTCCAACCGGTACGCCCTACTAGCAACTTCCATATTTTATTCACTCATTAGCGAGATTATGAGGTTTCTCTTAATATATTCCCAAAATCGATTAAATTTAGCAAAAGTCATCATGATGTAAGCGAAATTGAACTCTAGTAGCCCGGTTCGAAATGGAGACACAGGCATTGTCGTCGCTGATGGAATTATCACCTCCCAATATTTAAAAAAGAACCATGTCTTTCCTCCTCCGCGATACACATGCCCCCATTTGCACTGCTTATTTTCACGCATGTGCACGACTCAAGTGTCCTCGACAATAGTTAAACAAGTGAAAGGGTCACAACGGCTTTCAAAAACAATAAGAAAGTGATAAAATTGTTGGGTTGAATTAAACTGGTATCAGTGTTTGAGAAAGGATTGCCTCAGCTTAGTCTCGAGTTGATTGAAAATCGAGACTAGCTAACTACAAACCATGGTAAAGGTAAGAAAAACCGATGAAATATGTGAGAAAATCGTCCAAAAATTTTACAAATCTCAAATTTTTTGCTAGTATTTATGATTTTCTTCTTTGTGAGGAAGAAACTTGATCAGTAGCCACTTAATAAAAGAGACTTTCTCGAACGTTAACACTGACTGGAATCAAGCTATAAAATGCAAGAAATGTAAAGCCATGTGAAGTTGTGAAATGAAAGGTGAAGTAAGAAGAACTAATTAATATATATGTGTATAGAATTTATTAGAATTATGCAAAGTGAAACTTCACTTTAGCATTCTAAAACAATAGAATGCAAAAAAAAAAAAATGTATGTGTGTAAAATTTACTAAAATTTATGCAAGGTGAAGTTTCACTTTAGCATTCTAAAACAATAGAATTCAACAAAAGTAAAGACATGTCAGGATGTGAAATGAAAGGAGTCTTTCTAACCCAACACAACACTAAGGGTTTCTTTTAGAAAGCCAAAAATACCTCCGCATCTTCCAACTAATGCATCTCCCCCTCAGACGACTCAGCAACGATAGAAGTCTCCCCCTAATACCACTCGCAACCATACAAGCAATGTAGGGTGTTGTGAACGGAAGCAAACCTTGATGACATGTGCGACTCTCAGAGAGAAAGAGAGTCTGAGCGACCTCCCTCACAGCCAGGAGCAAAGAGAATCTGCACAACCATTGTCGCAATAGAGAGAGAGAGAGAGAGAGAGAGAGAGAGAGAGTCCACACTATCTCTTGCAGACATGAGGGAGAGAGAGACACGCAACGAGAGCCAAGTACCCCTGCTCCATGCCTACAAAAAGACGAGCTTGCAAGTGGTCCTCCGACTAGCTTTTCTCTTTCTTTTCGTGTGAAAATGTCCAAATTTCTCCCTCGAGACGTCGTGTGGAGAGAGAGGGAGAGGGATATGGAATGGTAGGTGGCTTGTGTGAGAGAGAGAATCCACTTTCCAAAAACTCTTCCTTCTAGTAACCCTCAATATCTCACCCTTCCCTTTTCCCCTGCGACCACCAATGGGCATTTTATCGATTTTTTTCCAACTGGTACCCCCTACTACTTTTATTGTTCATAGGTACATACTGGTTGATTGCTTATTATATTGCTTTCGAATCTTCCCAAATACCCAGATTCGTACGCCAGCAATGAGGTACACCAAGCACCAAAAGAATTATTACGATTTGCGATTTGAGCTCGACTCGATCTACTAAGCGGTTCTTCCGCTAACCACGTCAACCAACTGCAGTGCTTGTCAGCAAGCCTTCTGCTTTTATTTTAAAAAAGGCTGACCTATGCAACCCCTTCCCCGAACCTCATCTAGCTGATGTTGCCGCCTTCCTTCGCTCGCCTCGGGCCCTCCCTTCGCCTCGCACCGCGTAGTCTACTTCTCGTATGCGCTGCCTTTTGTCCCACCTGCCAGGGTCACTTGCCTTCCCTGTCCTTCTTGCCTCGCGTGTGACAAGTTTGACCAGAGGATCGTACAAGATTCCCATCCAGCAATTTTATGAAAATCGTAGGCACACACTCGTTACTTCCAACTTTTATTCAATTATTACGTAGATACCTTGGTTCCCAACCTTTCCTCTTCACAAATTCCCTACACCAATCGCGTCAAGTCAAGCAAGAGTTAGGACAATGAAACCGGATTCGAACGTTGGTGGCCAGCTGAGGAAATTAGAAGTAGTATGCTCTAACCAGAGAGTCAGGCAATCGCCGCTGATGAGGCGGCCGCATGTCAATGTAAAAAAAAGAAAGCACGTCACTTCACCAAAAAAAATTGAGCAAGACATGTCCCCAACAGAGGCGTGTGCACTACTCATCGTCGCATCTCTGAATTTGGCTTCGCTCTTGGCCTTGCCTCTACACTCCTCAGCTGTTGCATCCTCGGTGCCCATTCTACTATTCACTCGCATCTTCCATGATTCGCCTTAATGACCCTTTTTCAAAATGTATCCAATTTCTAGGGACATACGGGACATACTGGCACACTTATAAATAAAACCCCAATAGTCTCTGGATACCCTACCTAGATTCTCTCCCCTCCCTCCCTTTCCATGTCAGAAGGAGAGAGAGTAACCTACGCTCCCCCCCCCCCCCCCACGTGCTCCTCCCTGGCGCCCTCCCGCTCCCCACGAGCTCCTCCCTCTTTCCATGTCAGCGAAGAGAGAGAGTAACCTGCGCTCCCCCCCCTCCCCCCCACGTGCTCCTACCTGGCGCCCTCCTGCTCCCCACGAGCTCGTCCCCCTATCCGCCAGCAAACTGGCTTGCACGCACACACTGCAAGGGTTTGCAAGTGTGAACGATTCAGAGGTGAGGTCCGATCTGCTCAGAATGGATTTTGGCAACAGCACGAAAACCTCCCTCTGCTCCTCCCTCCCCATGGCCCAAAAACACACACACAAAGAGGGCTCCCCCTGCTGGTCGTAAGTGCACACACACACACAGGGAGGGAGAGAGAGACAGAGAGAGAGAGAGAGAGAGCTCCCCCTGCTGGTCGTAACTGAGAGAGAGAGAGAGGGTTTGGCAGAATCACACGAGGCAGAGAGAGAGAGCACTCAGAGCAGTGGCATGCTAGCCACTTGTGTGTGTGTGTGTGTGTGTGTGTGTGTGTGTGTGTGTGTGTGTGTGTGTGTGTGTGTGTGTGTGTGTGTGTGTGTGAGAGAGAGAGAGAGAGAGAGAGAGAGAGAGAGAGAGAGAGAGAGAGAGAGAGAGAGAGAGAGAGAGAGATTCGATGGAGCCTCTCCATCGACTCTCCAATTCCCTCTTCCCCGATAACCCAGGGACAAATCTTGAACAAGATTTGGCAAGATTCGCCACCTACTTTCTTTTTTGAAAATCGTAGGGAAATACTACCTCCTCGAGGGTGGCTAAATATTTGCATCAAGTACATGCAGCATTAAGAATCACTTTAAGTGAGGCACTAACAGCAATTAGCAGCTTTCTATTGTTGGGGTATAAAGCCCAATGTGGTCGCCCAGGTAAGTGGGCGGGCCGCCAGGTATGTACATATATTCTTTTGTAAAAACCTAATAAGAACTCACTATGCTCTACACATTACAGTAGAGTGAGTTCACCATATCGTCGTGCTCTTCTTCTCGCACTCTCTCTCGCGTCGCACTTCCACTCGTACTCCTTCAACTGGTATTAGAGCTCAGATCGAGGCTCGGGGCAGCACTGCAGGAGGCTAGAGTCACCAACTCAGATTGGAGTGAAATTCGACAGGCGAAGACACGGCCCCAAATCTCGTGGGGGAGCCCGAAGGTCTTGGTGTTGTCAGAATTTCATTCTGAGGTCATCTCGGCCACCGTTCGGCTTCAACAAAGGTCTACGCAGGCCATTTTCGACTACGTGGTCTCGACGGGTGCAGATCCGACTTTGCAAATTTGGGGTTTTTCGGCCTACGACTGCAGGTGCTGAGGATATCGACACTCCCAGAGTGTTGATCGGTGACTGTCTACACATCGAAGGACGGCTCACAGTTCTTGGAGGCGTGTCACATACGACACGGGCGCATCTACACACAGACTGTAGGCGACATCCACTAGTTCATCAGGTAGCTTGTGTTTGCTGCTTGATATTCCAGATTTCATCCTGACATTGCAGGTACTTCCACAAGGGATGTATTGTCAGAGATGATGTATGTCTGTTGAGGGTTTGCTGGCTGTGAGTCACGCAGCAAACAACCGCCGCAGCGGTTACAACATACAGTGGGAAATTTGTGGATGTATGATTTTGTGGGAAGTCTATGTACTGTCGGATTTACTGCAGCCTTTGTTGAGGGTCGAGTGAGGTTTTATTGAGCTGGGGGATTCTCAAATGTTGAGATCCTTTCGGTGATACAGGTCTTGGAGCGATCCCTCGAGCACCCTTAGATAGGCAGCTAGGATGTATTGACTGTGAGTTAGACAGTTGGGATTGCATCTTTGCTTTACTGCCGTTGAGGCATTGTCACACTCTATGCTTACAGGACAGTGACAAGACAGTTAGAGACAGTACAGGTGCAGGACAGGTTTACACGCAGCTTACAGTGTCAGAGAGACAGTGTTTTTTGAGCTGTTTTTGGCCTGTTTTTTGAGTACACCAGAGCCATTTTACAAAGGAGACTCTGCCGAAATTTATGCAGAATCTGAAGCTTTCTTGGTTCATTTGACAGGTCGATATTGGTTCAAAGGTCAATTTACAGGGGAAAATCTGCCGAATTTTTCCCAGGAAAGTAAACCACTGTGAAGCGTAGCTATGGCTGGATCACAGGACACTGCTCTTTACAATATCAAGAAGCTGGATGGATCCAATTTCCCATTGTGGAAGAAGCAGATTTGGCACGTGTTGGTACAAAAGAAGCAGATAAAACCTATAAAGCTCAAGGGGATAAAACCAGAAGATATGGACGAAGATGAATGGAGCGAAATGGATGAATTGGCACTTTCTACCATTATGCTGACTTTGGCAGAAAGCGTTTACCTCAATGTAGCAGACAAGATGTCGGCTTATCAAGCATGGTTAAAGCTGAGTGATCTTTATGAGAAGCAGAGTGCAGCTTCACAAGTATACTGGCTTAAGAAGCTTGTTGACTTGAAGATGAAAGAAGGGACACCTATGTCCAATCATCTGAATGAATTCAACACAATCTACAGTCAGTTGTCAGCTCAAGGTGTCAAGTTTGATGAACCTGTTAGAGCTATGTTCCTGTTGATCATATTGCCGGAAAGTTGGGACACTTTTCACACAGCTTTGAGTAATTCTGCACCTCCAGATGGTTAGAACATAGCAGGTGTAGAAGGAAGTCTGCTTACTGAAGAAACCAATAGAAAGACAATGGACAAAAGCAAAGGAACAGCCTTAGTTGTCAGGGGAAGGACCAAAGAAAAGTACAAAGGTGGAAAGAGGAATCAGTCTCGTAGCAAGTCCCGCAGTGCTAAAGGCAAGAGTGACATAGGCTGCTACCATTGTGGCAAGAAGGGTCACATGAAAAGAGACTGCAGAGAATGGAAAGCAGAAAAAGGCAAAGAGAAAGCTGAAGACCATGGTGAGAAGAACAAGTCCTCAGTGAAGATTCAAGAAATAAATGTGACAAACACTGTTGCAGAGGATGACAGTCTAGTGTCAGGAGACATCTACTTCTTGAAGAATACAATGGACTCAGCTCTTCTTACAGCATCTGATGGAAATGCACTAAGTGATTGGATTATAGACTCAGGGGCATCACTTCATGTGTCTCCAAACAAGGAGTGGTTTACCTTTTATGTGACCACTAAAGATCATGTTGGGCTAGGCAATGGGCAGACATGTGAGATCCTAGGTGTTGGAGATGTTCAATTGAAGTTTCAGAATGGCTCTTCTTTCACACGGAAGAATGTGAGACATGTTCCCGCAATTACAAAGATCTTGATCAGCACAGGTTTACTTGATGATGCTGGCTACGTCACCACTTTTGGACAGAACATGTGGAAGATATCCAAGGATTCTATGACAATAGCACATGGAGTAAATTCTGGAGGACTTTACATGATTTATGTATCAAATGTCTCTAGAAATGTAATCAATGTAACCGAGCAGCCGAAAGTTTCTTTGTGGCATAGCCGGTTAGGACATATGTCCAAGAAGGGAATGGAAATCTTGTCTCGTTTTGGTTATTTGCCTGGCTTTTCATTTAATGATTTTGAATTCTGTGAACATTGTCTGTATGGTAAGCAAACACAGCAGCCACATAAGCATAGAAGCAGTAGAAGAGATAGACAGTTGGCACTTGTTCATAGTGATTTGTGTGGACCTATGCCTAACCTATCTCTAGGGGGAGCTTCTTACTTTATGACATTTATAGATGATTACTCGAGGAAAGTATGGGTTTACTTTCTCAAGCACAAGGATGAAGCGTTAAGTGTTTTCAAAACGTTTGTGACACTTGTGGAGAATCAGAGTGGCAAGAAGCTTAAATGCTTACGGACTGACAATGGTGGAGAGTATGTTTCAAAGGCCTTTCAGGACTTTTGTGAGTCAAAAGGTATAAAACGTGAACTTACTGCTCCTTACAATCCTCCTCAAAATGGTGTTGCTGAGAGGATGAATAGGACCATACAAGAGAAGGTCATGAAGGAGTACGAGCGGAAGTGCGACGCGAGAGAGAGTGCAAGAAGAAGAGCACGACGATATGGTGAACTCGCTCTACTATAATGTGTAGAGCATAGTGAGTTCTTATTAGGTTTTTACAAAAGAACATGTGTACATACCTGGCGGCCCGCCCACCTACCTGGGCGACCACATTGGGCTTTATACCCCAACAACCTCCCACTTAAAGTCCAATGTGGTACTTTAAGTGTGAGAGAAGCTACTATACAAGCTAATATACAAGAGATGTAGAGAAGTGATGTACTACCCTACACCTAACTGCTTGCAAAAATGCGCAAAGCTCTTTGAGGGAAGTCCTTTTGTAAGTAGATCAGCAGGATTTTCTGTGGTGTGAACTTTGACAAGCTGAAGTTGCTTATCCTCGAGCATTTCCCTGATGAAATGATACTTCACATCCACATGCTTTGTCTTTGAGTGATAAACTGGATTGCGAGCCAATTGTATAGCACTTTGACTATCACAATATAACACAGGCATCTCTTCTTTCATTCCCAAATCTGTTACTAGTCGATTAAGCCAAATTGATTCTTTGCATGCCTCTGATGCTGCAACATATTCAGCCTCTGTAGTAGACTGAGTAACACAATCTTGTAATCTAGAACGCCATGATACTGCTCCACCAGCCAATGTAAAGACATACCCTGACGTAGACCTTCGGTTGTCTAAGTCACCTGCATAATGTGAGTCTGTAAAACCCTTTACACTTAGTTCCTGACTCCCATAGCATATACGCATACTCTTTGTAGCTTTCAGGTATCTCAATATTCCTTTCACTGCCTCCCAATGTTTCTTGCCTGGGTTTGACATGTATCGACTTACTACTCCCACTGCAAATGCAATGTCTGGGCGAGTAGTTATCATTGCATACATCAAACTACCCACTGCAGACGCATATGGAATCTTATCCATTTCAGCCTGTTCTTCCTTAGACACAACACAATCTTGTTTGCTAAGTTTCACATATGGTGGCAATGGAACACTCAATGCCTTTCCCTTCTCCATATTGAAACGTTGCAAAACCTTGTCAATATACTATGTTTGAGATAACCAAATCAACTTCTTTGATCTGTCTCTCTCAATGCGCATACCAAGTATATGACTTGCCTCACCCATGTCTTTCATGTCAAACGATTTTGCCATCTTTGACATCAAAGCTGAAATTTCTTCCAAGTGCTTGCCAGCAATCAACATGTCATCCACATACAAAATAAGGATCAGCCAACTGCCATCCTTAGCCTTCTTTGTATATAGACAGTGATCGAACTCACTACGTTTGTAGCCTTGAGAAAGCATAAACTGGTGGAATTTATGGTACCATGCCCTCGATGATTGTTTTAAGCCATAAAGACTCTTTAACAACTGGCATACCCAATCTTCCTTGCCTTTCTCAACAAACCCTTCTGGCTGCTGCATGTAAATTTCCACATCTAAATCACCATGCAAGAACGCTGTCTTGACATCCATTTGGTGCAACACCAAATCTAATATGGCAACCAATGCAAGAAAGCATCTCAATGTAGTCATCTTGACCACCGGAGAGAAGACTTCATCAAAGTCAATGCCTTGTTCTTGCTTAAAGCCCTTGGCAACAAGCCTTGCTTTGTACTTTGGCTGACTATCATGAGTGGTGATCTTATACCTGTAAACCCATTTACAGTGTAGAGCCTTTTTGCCCCATGGTAATTTAACTAGCTTCCATGTCTGGTTTTTATGCAGAGCTGTCATCTCTGACTACATGGCCAATTGCCAATTCCCGGAGTCCTTCATTTGCACTGCTTCCTTGTAACATGAAGGCTCATTGCAATCAGTCAACATGACATAGTTCATAGATGGAACAAACCTATCAGGAGGTCGCGTGACACGTCCAGATCTACGCACAATAGGTGGCTCAGGCTCAGCCACAACCTGTGGTTCCACTCTATCCTGTCCTTGCTCCTCTTGAGCCCTGACATTTTGTCTTGCACGTGCAGGTCCATCTTCTTGGAAGACAACTCTTCTAATCTCCTCAACCCTCTCTGGTTTAGAATGATATTTGGATTCATTAAAGTGAACATCATTGCTGCGGACAACCTTTCTGGATTCGGGATCCCAAAGTCTGTACCCCATCTCACCAGAATTACCATAGCCTAGAAAGATGCACTTTCTACTCTTTGGCTCAAGTTTGTTCCTAAATTCCTTTGGAACGTGAGTATATGCCTCACAGCCAAAGACTCTGAGATGCTTGTATGAGGGCATTTTGCCTGACCATACCATCTCTGGCACTGAATCCTTCTGCAAAACCTTGCTAGGAGATCTATTTACAAGATGAACAGTTGTTGATACAGCTTCAGCCCAAAACCCATTTGGCAGTTGTGCATTAGACAACATACTTCTGACCTTCTCTTGTATGGTCCTATTCATCCTCTTAGCAACACCATTTTGAGGAGGATTGTAAGGAGCAGTAAGTTCACGTTTTATACCTTTTCACTCACAAAAGTCCTGAAAGGCCTTTGAAACATACTCTCCACCATTTTCAGTGCGTAAGCATTTAAGCTTCTTGCCACTCTGATTCTCCACAAGTGTCACAAACGTTTTGAAAACACTAAACGCTTCATCCTTGTGCTTGAGAAAGTAAACCCATACTTTCCTCAAGTAATCATCTATAAATGTCATAAAGTAAGAAGCTCCCCCTAGAGATAGGTTAGGCATAGGTCCACACAAATCACTATGAACAAGTGCCAACTCTGTATCTCTTCTACTGCTTCTATGCTTATGTGGCTGCTGTGTTTGCTTACCATACAGACAATGTTCACAGAATTCAAAATCATTAAATGAAAAGCCAGGCAAATAACCAGAACGAGACAAGATTTCCATTCCCTTCTTGGACATATTTCCTAACCGGCTATGCCACAAAGAAACGTTCGGCTGCTCGGTTACATTGATTACATTTTTAGAGACATTTGATACATAAATCATGTAAAGTCCTCCAGACTTTACTCCATGTGCTACTGTCATAGAACCCTTGGATATCTTCCACATGTTCTGTCCAAAAGTGGTGACGTAGCCAGCATCGTCAAGTAAACCTGTGCTGATCAAGCTCTTTGTAATTGCGGGAACATGTCTCACATTCTTCAGCGTGAAAGAAGAGCCATTCTGAAACTTCAATTGAACATCTCCAACACCTAAGATCTCACATGTCTGCCCATTGCCTAGCCGAACATGATATTTAGTGGTCACATAAGAGGTAAACCACTCCTTGTTTGGAGACACATGAAGTGATGCCCCTGAGTCCATAATCCAGTCACTCAGTGCATTTCCATCAGATGCTGTAAGAAGAGCTGAGTCCATTGTATTCTTCAAGAAGTAGATGTCTCCTGACACTAGACTGTCATCCTCTGCAACAGTGTTTGTCACATTTATTTCTTGAATCTTCACTAAGGACTTGTTCTTCTCACCATGGTCTTCAGCTTTCTCTTTGCCTTTTTCTGCTTTCCATTCTCTGCAGTCTCTTTTCATGTGACCCTTCTTGCCACAATGGTAGCATTCTATGCCACTCTTGCCTTTAGCACTGCGGGACTTGCTACGAGACTGATTCCTCTTTCCACCTTTGTACTTTTCATTGGTCCTTCCCCTGACAACTAAGGCTGTTCCTTTGCCTTTTTCCATTGTCTTTCTATTGGTTTCTTCAGTAAGCAAACTTCCTTCTACACCTTCTATGTTCAAACCATCTGGAGGTGCAGAATTACTCAAAGCTGTGCGAAAAGTGTCCCAACTTTGCGGCAATGTGATCAACAGGAACATAGCTCTAACAGGTTCATCAAACTTGACACCTTGAGCTGACAACTGACTGTAGATTGTGTTGAATTCATTCAGATGATTGGACATAGGTGTCCCTTCTTTCATCTTCAAGTCAACAAGCTTCTTAAGCCAGTATACTTGTGAAGCTGCACTCTGCTTCTCATAAAGATCACTCAGCTTTAACCATGCTTGATAAGCCGACATCTCGTCTGCTACATTGAAGTAAACGCTTTCTGCCAAAGTCAGCATAATGGTAGAAAGTGCCAATTCATCCATTTCGCTCCATTCATCTTCGTCCATATCTTCTGGTTTTATCCCCTTGAGCTTTATAGGTTTTATCTGCTTCTTTTGTACCAACACGTGCCAAATCTGCTTCTTCCACAATGGGAAATTGGTTCCATCCAGCTTCTTGATACTGTAAAGAGCAGTGTCCTGTGATCCAGACATAGCTACGCTTCACAGTGGTTTACTTTCCTGGGAAAAATTTGGTAGAGTTTTTCCTGTAAACTGACCTCTGAACGAATATCCACTTGTCAAATGAACCAAGAAAGCTTCAGATTCTGCATAAATTTTGGCAGAGTCTCCTTTATAAAATGGCTATGGTGTACTCAAAAAACAGACCAAAAACAGCTCAAAAAACATTGTCTCTCTGACACTGTAAGCTGCGGGTAAACCTTTCCTGCACTTGTATTGTCTCTGACTGTCTTGTCACTGTCCTGTAAGCATAGACTGTGACAATGCCTCAACGGCAGTAAAGCAAAGATGCAATCCCAACTGTCTAACTCACAGTCAATACATCCTAGCTACCTATCTAAGGGTGCTCGAGGGATCGCTCCAAGACCTGTATCACCGAAAGGATCTCAACATTCGAGAATCCCCCAGCTCAATAAAACCTCACTCGACCCTCAACAAAGGCTGCAGTAAATCTGACAGTACATAGACTTCCCACAAAATCATACATCCACAAATTTCCCATTGTATGCTGTAACCGCTGCGGCGGTTGTTTGCTGCGTGACTCACAGCCAGCAAACCCTCAACAGACATACATCATCTCTGACAATACATCCCATGTGGAAGTACCTGCAATGTCAGGATGAAATCTGGAATATCAAGCAGCAAACACAAGCTACCTGATGAACTAGTGGATGTCGCCTACAGTCTGTGTGTAGATGCGCCCGTGTCGTATGTGACACGCCTCCAAGAACTGTGAGCTGTCCTTCGATGTGTAGACAGTCACAGATCAACACTCTGCGAGTGTCGATATCCTCAGCACCTGCAGTCGTAGGCCGAAAAACCCCAAATTTGCAAAGTCGGATCTGCACCCGTCGAGACCACGTAGTCGAAAATGGCCTGCGTAGACCTTTGTTGAAGCCGAACGGTGGCCGAGATGACCTCAGAATGAAATTCTGACAACACCAAGACCTTCGAGCTCCCCCACGAGATTTGGGGCCGTGTCTTCGCCTGTCGAATCTCACTCCAATCTGAGTTGGTGACTCTAGCCTCCTGCAGTGCTGCCCCGAGCCTCGATCTGAGCTCTGATACCAGGTGAAGGAGTACGAGCGGAAGTGCGACGCGAGAGAGAGTGCGAGAAGAAGAGCACGATGATATGGTGAACTCGCTCTACTGTAATGTGTAGAGCATAGTGAGTTCTTATTAGGTTTTTATAAAAGAACATGTGTACATACCTGGCGGCCCGCCCACTTACCTGGGCGACCACATTGGGCTTTATACCCCAACAGGTCAGAAGTATGTTGTCTAATGCACAGCTGCCAAATGGGTTTTGGACTGAAGCTGTATCAACAGCTGTTCATCTTGTAAATAGATCTCCTAGCAAGGTTTTGCAGAAGGATTCAGTGCCAGAGAAGGTATGGTAAGGCAAGGTGCCCTCATACAAGCATCTCAGAGTCTTTGGCTGTGAGGCATATACTCACGTTGCAAAGGAATTTAGGAACAAACTTGAGCCAAAGAGTAGAAAGTGCACCTTTCTAGGCTATGGTAATTCTGGTCAGATGGGGTACAGACTTTGGGATCCCGAATCCAGAAAGGTTGTCCGCAGCAATGATGTTCACTTTAATGAATCCAAATATCATTCTAAACCAGAGAGGGTTGAGGATATTAGAAGAGTTCTCTTCCAAGAAGATAGACCTGCACGTGCAAGACAAAATTTCAGGGCTCAAGAGGAGCAAGGACAGGATAGATTGGAACCACAGGTTGTGGCTGAGCCTGAGCCACCTATTGTGCGTACATCTAGATGTGTCACGCGACCTCCTGATAGGTTTGTTCCATCTATGAACTATGTCATGTTGACTGATTGCAATGAGCCTTCATGTTACAAGGAAGCAGTGAAAATGAAGGACTCCGGGAATTGGCAATTCGCCATGCAGTCAGAGATGACAGCTCTGCATAAAAACCAGACATGGAAGCTAGTTAAATTACCATGGGGCAAAAAGGCTCTACCCTGTAAATGGGTTTACAGGTATAAGATCACCACTCATGATAGTCAGCCAAAGTACAAAGCAAGGCTTGTTGCCAAGGGCTTTAAGCAAGAACAAGGCATTGACTTTGATGAAGTCTTTTCTCCGGTGGTCAAGATGACTACATTGAGATTCTTTCTTGCATTGGTTGCCATATTAGATTTGGTGTTGCACCAAATGGATGTCAAGACAGCGTTCTTGCATGGTGATTTAGATGTGGAAATTTACATGCAGCAGCCAGAAGGGTTTGTTGAGAAAGGCAAGGAAGATTGGGTATGCCAGTTGTTAAAGAGTCTTTATGGCTTAAAACAATCATCGAGGGCATGGTACCATAAATTCCACAAGTTTCTACTTTCTCAAGGCTACAAACGTAGTGGGTTCGATCACTGTCTATATACAAAGAAGGCTAAGGATGGCAGTTGGCTGATCCTTATTTTGTATGTGGATGACATGTTGATTGCTGGCAAGCACTTGGAAGAGATTTCAGCTTTGAAGTCAAAGATGGCAAAATCGTTTGACATGAAAGACATGGGTGAGGCAAGTCATATACTTGGTATGCGCATTGAGAGAGACAGATCAAAGAAGTTGATTTGGTTATCTCAAACAGAGTATATTGACAAGGTTTTGCAACGTTTCAATATGGAGAAGGGAAAGGCATTGAGTGTTCCATTGCCACCATATGTGAAACTTAGCAAACAAGATTGTCCTGTGTCTGAGAAAGAATAGGCTGAAATGGATAAAATTCCATATGCGTCTACAGTGGGTAGTTCGATGTATGCAATGATTGCTACTCGCCCAGACATTGCATTTGCAGTGGGAGTAGTAAGTCGATACATGTCAAACCCAGGCAAGAAACATTGGGAGGCAGTGAAAGGAATATTGAGATACCTGAAAGATACAAAGAGTATGCGTATATGCTATGGGAGTCAGGAGCTAAGTGTAAAGGGTTTTACAGACTCAGATTATGCAGGTGACTTAGACAACCGAAGGTCTACGTCAGGGTATGTCTTTACACTGGCTGGTGGAGGAGTATCATGGCGTTCTAGATTACAAGATTGTGTTACTCAGTCTACTACAGAGGCTGAATATGTTGCAGCATCAGAGGCATGCAAAGAATAAATTTGGCTTAATCGACTAGTAACAGATTTGGGAATCAAAGAAGAGATGCCTGTGTTATATTGTGATAGTCAAAGTGTTATACAATTGGCTCGCAATCCAGTTTATCACTCAAAGACAAAGCATGTGGATGTGAAGTATCATTTCATCAGGGAAATGCTCGAGGATAATCAACTTCAGCTTGTCAAAGTTCACACCACAGAAAATCCTGCTGATCTACTTACAAAAGGACTTCCCTCAGAGAGCTTTGCGCATTTTCACAAGCAGATGGGTGTAGGGTAGTACATCACTTCTCTACATCTCTTGTATATTAGCTTATATAGTAGCTTCTCTCACACTTAAAGTACCACATTGGACTTTAAGTGGGAGGTTGTTGGGGTATAAAGCTCAATGTGGTCGCCCAGGTAAGTGGGCGGGCCGCCAGGTATGTACATATATTCTTTTGTAAAAGCCTAATAAGAACTCACTATGCTCTACACATTACAGTAGAGGGAGTTCACCATATCGTCGTGCTCTTCTTCTCGCACTCTCTCTCGCGTCGCACTTCCGCTCGTACTCCTTGAGCTATGGCGGACTTTGCATGTACTTCTGCAGAGCTCTCGGCTCTCACAGTTTTCCTCACCTCGGGTCTCAATTCAAGTGCGCAACATGCCTCCTCTGCAGGGCGCTTCTTCTGCAACAAGTTGGACGTTGCCTCGGCGCACGTCTTGGCAACATCGCGGGCCATCGACACCACTTATCTTCTTTTCTCTGCATACCTTGTGTTTGTTATGCAATTGGGTTTTGCCATGCTCTGTGTAGGCTCGGTTTGAGCCAAAGACACCATGAATATCATGCTTACAAATGTGCTTGATGCTGCTAGTGGAAGCATCTCCTACTTCCTCTTTGGCTTCGGTTTTGCCTTTGGGACTTCCCCCTTCGGCTTCAACAATGGATTCATCGGGCACGGGCTCAACAGCATACCAAGCCAGACTGCAGACATAGATTACAGCTTCTTCCTCTTTCAATGGGAGTCCTACCATATGGCGAGCGAATATTTACGAGCAAGGAGAAATCCGAGCGATCAATTTGAGAAATAATGTCTCTACTCTCCTGGTCTAATCATCTTTTGATCCTTCTCAAGTATATTTTCACATAATCTTCGTGATTTGCTACACCTATATCCAAGAAGTTTATAAGATCATCTTGCAGATGCATGACAATGAGTACATGTGTCCTCATGCGATATCATACGAGCATCAACTTTAATGTAAATTGGTGAAAGACTACCAGCTACTCAAAAAACCATCTAAGCTTAAAGTAACGTAACAACAAGCTCAAAAGTTCGTAAATTGTAGACTAAATGAAGTGCAATATTGGGCAACTTTGTTGGGTCAATAATGGTAGAAAGCACCCTCCAATTATTTTCAATCACAATAAAGAACCTTTCCGTTGTTGACCAAGCAATTGTCCTATGATTACCCTACCCGTTACAAAACATTTAATTGGCCAACCATACATGAGCTTCAACTCCAATTCTTTGTTAGCATCAATCCATATTGGATTTGAGTTGACCATGACATTATCTAAAACAACATGAAAGTGATTTTTTCCATGTAAAATACAATGTATCCAAAGCTTAAAACAATATTATTGGGCATGCAACAAGCTACATACCCATATGAAATGCACATGTCCTGCCTCATAAACATCATAAATTAAACTAAACTTAAGGAATGAATCATCGCTCTCAGTCACTCAAAAACTCCTTACATAAGCAATAATTATATGCCTTGGTGTCTCATATATTTTGTTTTTGTGCATCTCTTTCTATCTATTTGTAGCCATCCATGTTGACGTAGATGTGTATAGGCAATGGAAGGTGACGACAAGAAGAAAATTTAATAAGCATGAGCTTTGGTTTTTGGGTAAAGAGGACTAGTAGCCATTTATGGCAGTGTGGACATGCAATTATTTGTGGGAAAAGAATGCCATAGTAGGTCAACTCAATCATTTTTTAATAGTTCTAATTTGCAACTTTACGTGTTATATCCTTCCATTGCTATTTGTTTAGCCATCAGTGCTCGCAATGATGTTCACAATGACATTGTTGGGTACCAACACGGTTTTATTAAGCAAGCACATTAGAATATCAATCAGACATCTATCATCATTATTATTTAAATGACGTGAATGAAAGGATAATACTTCATAGTAACAATTAGAGGGGTAATACTTAGGCCATGTCATACATGTCCACACAAACATGCGCGACTTTGTGTTGGCACAAAACTAGTGATTGGAAGTTGTATCCATGAGAGACTTTTATTGGCTGAGTTGAACCCCTCAGCCATAACCAAAAGAGAATGACATCCCCTATTTAAAAAGTAGGAACAATGCCTAGACGGCTTGTACTCCAGATCTCATGGAGGCATCACGAGCACTTTATAGTTTAGTTAGACTACGACATGGGTCACACACGTCCGACCGGACGTGTGCAAATGACATGACAAAAAACAATGGCCATAGGGGACTCTTCGTGAGTGGATGGAGCACATCCAGGCCACCACCTTGCCCATCACAAGAAAGCAACGAACACACAAAACTAAATGTGTGGGAAACGCAAATAGAGGTCTTGAACTCGAGGCTCCTTCTAAGGCATACGCAATCATTTCTAGGTTTCAATGATGAGAAAGTTTTTTGAATTTTTTAGTTTCATCACGTGTGTGTCACAATGAGGGTGCTTAGCTTTGCTATTTTGGCATGTTCGGCCGTTGTCTGCATTTGAGAGGGGCGTTATTTGATCTAGAATGCACCTGCCTGTAGCCATCCGCACCGGCGCGGATGGCTACAGGTAGTTTCTAATGAACCCCTCTCTCATTGGGCACTCCTTCTTAGTACATAAAATTATCAACTATTTATAGCCATCTACGCCACCGCAGATGGTTATAGGTAGACATCAATCTTCTCGTCACCTCTCTCCAATGGTCTGCCACATCATCCCATCTTCCAACCCCTCTTCACCTATTTCCTTTGCTCAATCCGCCGCTGCTTCTATGGCCTAGAGTTGTATTCATTGCACAACATCGCTGCCCAAAGCTCACCATGTCATCTGCCCAATTGGCCCAGTCCACTCGCTTTCCATACAATGCCGCAACAGCCTACGTCTGCTCTATATTTCGGGCAACCTTCATCCTCGCACCTTTGTTGCACATGCCAAGCAAAGAAGGCCAACAATGTCTGTATTGCGTTAAGAGGGCATAGACTTTCCAGCCTCCTTTGGGTATGCGAGAGGAGAAGAAGAAGAAGGAGAGAGAGAGAGAGAGAGAGAGAGAGAGTCATTGTCGGTGATTGAATATGGTTGTCTCCCCTAGGTGACAGGCGGCCTTCCAGGTAGATAAATTTGAAGGTCGGAGAACCATAATTTTAAAGGCTATTCATGATACGAAGAGTGAGAGAAGGGAAGAGCCCTTCGTGCGTGGACTTAGCATTGAATCTCCTTTAGATGCAGCTAGGTCCGGCGCTGCACATATCGAGACCACAAAGAAATCTAACTGGTGAGTAAGAATTTGTAGGAAGCAAATTTTTTAGTCTTCTACAGTCGTATTCCCACGTGTGTGTCATCATCGTGTGAGTCTCTCACTACATGTCTCAAAGCATTTCCAAATTTATCTTTTGCCTAGACATTGAGAGAGAGAGAGAGAGAGAGAGAGAGAGAGAGAGAGAGAGGGGAAGAAGAAGAAGAGAATTTTAACTACGTAGGAAACTATCTCACGAGACCTTAAAGATTTATCCACAGAGAGAGAGAGAGAGAGAGAGAGAGAGAGAGAGAGAGAGAGAGAGAGGACAATATATCAGAGTTTAAGTTTCTTCCAGCATTTAAAGGGAGCCCATGCCACTTGGTTCTAGCCGTGACTTGAAGTTTCTCTTTTCAAGCCTGAACCCTATATTAGTATTTAAAGTTCCCTTTAGTATGAGAGTTTAGCTTCATGGTAGCTTCAATTTGGGATGCATAGTTTTCAATTGCATAAATCAAATAAGCAGGCTTATAGCCATCGTAGTAGAAGTAGGTAGCTGGCTTATGTGCTAGCTTTTGCAAGTAATTAGCATAGGTGCACTAGTAATTCCTTTGTTACTTTAATGAGGACGGCTCTATCGCATCTTTTGCAACATATGAATAAAGTAATGGTGACATAATCACATATATATGCACGCAATTGACGTCCATGCTATGGTTAATGCAAGAAAATGTGATGTGAGTGATACGAGTCACACCCGATATTGCTTTTTGTAATTCATGCAAGGCATGGTAGACTTTAGTTACCATCTACGGATAGCTAAGTCTCGCTTGACCATCACCTAAACAACCACCACCACAGATGACTCTATGAGTAACCCAAAGCGAAAGGAAGGTTGTGACTACAAATCTTGTAGGGGTCTTCCTCACTTGCTAGAAGGAGTGCTCCATTGTGCATTGTGATTTTCCATCTATCGGCCTTTGGAACTTTCCCTCGAGAGTCATCTACTTTCTCCCTCAAAAGTTTCACTTGCACTCTTGACTAGCTCACTCCTTTAGCTTCTATGTAACAATCGCTAGTACCTCCCTTCCCTTTCCAATTTTTACTGGAGGATACCTTCCCATGAATAGGCATGCCACTAACTTTTTTTCCTACTCATGGCTTAAAGCTTGTGCTGATGTTGGAATGTAGAATGTTTGATATCAAGGTTCCTCTTTGGAATAGCACTTTGAGCCCATTGGGAACAATGTATCTTTACATCCATTGATGTTTTGGTAGCACAAGCTAAGTTTGGAGGTCATAAAAATAGGTGATAGAGACGATGCACATTTGAAGTTGGAGGCCACATAAATAGATAGAGGAGATTCTTTCTCACTTAATCATTGAGCATCATCAATTTTACAATGTGGATATATTCCACATGCTTTGCAAGATGTCGCTCGGTTTTTTATTAGCTCGAAAAAACTTGCTCGGAGTTCGGGATTCCTCTTTCAATGGGCCTTTGCCATAGCCGTAGCAGGCATAACCTCCGGCTCGATTGCGGAAAGAACGCAGTTTTCTGCTTATTTAGTGTACTCCTCATTCTTAACAGGCTTTGTTTACCCCATTGTTTCCCACTGGATATGGTCTGGAGATGGGTGGTTGAGTGCGTCGAAAGCAAGCGGTACGCCTCTCTTTGGCTCTGGAGTGATTGATTTTGCAGGCAGCGGTGTTGTGCACATGGTGGGTGGCATAGCAGGACTATGGGGAGCCTTGGTCAAAGGCCCGAGAATCGGGAGGTTCGATGCGAATGGAAAACCGGGGCATTTGAGAGGACATAGTGCTACTCTGGTTGTGTTGGGCACCTTTTTGCTTTGGTTTGGTTGGTATGGTTTCAATCCGGGGTCGTTTCTGAAGATTGCAGTACCATATGCAAATTCTTTCAAGGGAAACTGGTCTGCAATCGGTCGGACCACGGTTACAACAACATTAGCGGGCTCCACAGCAGGTCTAACGACACTATTTGGAAAGAGACATCTATGCGGTCATTGGAATGTGATCCTAGTAGCTATTTAAAAAGGAATATAAGAAAAGTATAAAAAATACATAGAATATATATATATTGGAGTTTACCCTAGATATAGGATCTAGCTAGGGTGTGAGATGATAATGAGATAGTAGAAATAAAGAATCAATGCTTTTTGCCCCAAGTTAAAGAGGCGGAGTTATTTAGCTTTTTCCATAGTATTTTCTGATGGTAAAGTAAGGATAGGTTACCCTTGAGAAAAATAATAGGATGAGATAGAAGGCTTATTATTATACTTAAATATGCATATGTACATTATAGAAAAGATAATTATGTATCTAAAAAGTTACAAGATAAATCTTGTAACATGCGTTCCCACTATGTACGTGTCACAGCACGACAACGCGTATAATACGGATATACAACGTATAACTATGTAATATACGTATAATTTTTAATATACGGGAAACATATAGTTTTACTTTGATATAGTTTTGATAGACATATTCATACACATACAATGGCTGTATCTAGTAATAGCTTGAAGTATCACATGTTGCTTGGATATCTTGCATAGATCTGGTTTTGTACATACTTATTTCACTACATCAAGTGATGATGCTACCATAAAACTTTGTGACATGGATAACAACTAGGATGCCCATACATCTCGTGTATACAGAGCCAATGCTAACAGAATGTTATGTTGTTCTATGGGCGCAGATGAGGGCTACTCTCTTTGATTCAGCTTTTGGGTTGCTTTATTGTTGGGAGGAATTGCTGCTGGTTCGCAGTTTGTAAAAGAATTTTTACATTTGGATGGTGACTTGTACCAAACTGATGAGATTTATTTATACAAAATCATGCTGTCTAAAGTTTGTTTTGTATAATAAACCTTGTATTTATCAAGGAACCTTGGTCTTTGAACATATATATGTTCGTTTGTGGGTAATATAGGTAGATAACACACACACACACACATAGAGAGAGAGAGAGAGAGAGAGATTCTCCAGAACCAACCAACCTTGGCAATGAATAACTAATGATTATACAATGGGGGCAATTGGTTGCATATATACCCATCTAGGTAAATGACCTACCTAGACTTTGATGTAATAAATCCTAACAGCCAAAATAAATAATGGGATCACATTAGGCAGTTCACTTGAGATGTCATAACTCTTACACCCTCTCTCCACGACGTAAATGGTGAGACCAAGTTGATGAAGAAGCTACCATGGACATCCCATCAATAATTGTCATGATGGATACACCTTGGATTTGCTATCCTCAACTTTGTTCCTTAGAAGAATTCTATCTTGAGCATCGGTTGCCTTTTGGAAAACTGAATTGTAGACAACACTAAGTATAAGAATCCCCATTCATAAATTGTGAACACATCACATCCAAATACTCCTAGATAATGAATTTTGAAACACATCATGTCCATAATTTGGCTAACAATAATGGATTGACTCACACATCTATAGTGTTTTATATACGTACGATTGGTTCCCTACCAGATGCATGTGCTTGAACTCCAACACACGGGTTCAAACACTGATGAACTCCAACACACGGGTTCAAACACCGATGAACTCCAACACAAGGGTCCAAATTATTTATAGGGAGCACTGCTTGCTCCTCTTACACCACAAACCTCTCTTTGGCTCAGAGAGGGGTCTCTCTCTCTCTCTCTCTCTCTCTCTCTCTCTCTCTCTCTCTCTCTCTCTCTCTCTCTCTCTCTCCCTACCTATTTGGATATCCCTTGCATGAGGCTCCCTTTATCTTGAGTGTCAGGGCGTGTGGAGTCTCTTCACCTTCCTCACTTCCCCAAGAGGGCTCCTATCGACCACAAAAAAATTGGTTCTAGATGGTGCAAGACTCTTTTTAGTCTCCCCCTCACTTTGGGCCTCTGTAATCCATTGACATTGTAAGAAAGCCCCATTCATTGTATGGTCTAGAGATGTACCTTGAAGCACATGTGTTGTATTTCATGTTCCAAACCATTTCTTCATCTCTTGCATGTTTCAATCCTAAGCTCAATGTTCTGATTCTTTAAGTCTTTCAAACTTGTTACTTGACTTGAATGCAATCCTAAAAAGTGGATGTGAAGAACTTTGGAGCACCTTTATCATGTACACAACTCTCTATGTTCCTATAGCCTCAATGTGAAGTGATCCAACTCAAGGAGAGGGAGCATGAAAGGTGTGTGTGTGTGTGTGTGTGTGTGTGTGTGTGTGCGAGAGAGAGAGAGAGAGAGAGAGAGAGAGAGAGAGAGAGAGAGAAAGAGAGAGAGAGAGAGAGGCCATTTTCAAAGAGAGGGCATGAGGGGAACATCAACCCACAAGCTTGTAAGATAGTTCTCTCATGAAGAAGAGAGAGAGAACAAAATTTTCTCTCTCCTGAAGAAGAGAGAGAGAGAAAAAAAATTTCACCAATTCCTCCTATGACATACTCATGACCACTGGTCCAAAATTTCATATTGTAATGCCTCTCACAAAAGTTTGATCCCATATGAAAATTCTATATTAGAAAGTAAAAAACCTACAAAATCTTGAGGCATCTAGTGCAAATATAGTCAACTTAAGTGGCCATTTTTGCTTTCTCAGGCATCAAACTTGGGAGCATCATTCTAAGTTTTTCATATGCTTGCATTGGGGTACTCAATGTCTTCCTCCCCTATGTATTAAAACTTGCAAGATTTTGTGGATATATGTTTCTTTTGACAACTTCAATATTCCATGTTTTTTATCATTCTTGATACGCATACCAAAAGTGGCTTGCATCTCCCAAATCCTTCATAGCAAAATGCATGCTAAGTGTATTCTCTTCTTTTCAAGCTGGTAGTGAAATGGTGACTCCTATCAAGATGGAAAAAAGCTTGCCTCAAGCGGTAGATACCTTTCTGAATGTTATATGCAGGCACTAATTTGACAATGGTGGTTAAAGATGAAGAGAAAAGTAAATTATTTTCCTTCATATGGATTGATAAACTAAATGTTATGCTTTAAATATAGTGCAAGAAAGGCAATAAAATGAACATGGGTAGTATAACTCTTGCTTTCAAACATGGAAAGGAAATTTGAGTATGTATACTCTCTCATACGGGATCTACTGCATAAACATAGAGGGGAAAGTGATGAGATACATGTTAATTTTGGCAAACCATAAACCTCCTATGGAGGGGCTTATTGAGAGATGACCTCAAGGGAGATCGATTTCATATAGCTCTTTGAACTCTATCCCAATCTGAGGCAAAATGCTATCCACATTGGTTAGATTTTCTTTATTTGTTTTACAAAATAATGGTTTTTGGAACAAAAATACAGACTGATTGTGTTAAGTATTCTTGCATGGTGGTTGACTTGGATTTAGACATTGTGCTCAAATTTTTGGCATGGAAAATGGCATTGAATAAACTAAGGATTAATGCAAACGGTACATGATTTTAAAAGTTTTCTATTTAGTTTAAAAGCCTTAATCCTCATGTGAGGTCTCCACCAAAGAGAGGCAATTATTGTGGATTTTTGACAATTTTTTTGAAATACAAATAAGATGTTGTACAATTTTTGTAAACAAGCTTAGTCTTTGCTTTGTTGATACATCAGACATATGTTAGTCCATAGGGTAAGTTGTAAACTTATTCTGCAAGTGTGACATGGATAACAACTGGACCCAGTTTTGACACCTACAATACACACAAGCATAGCCAATTCTAATTGAATGCTTTTGTATGGATGTAGGTAATAGCTAGATCCTTCTACTCGTAGGATTAGTAGAGGTTTGCCTCTAGGGACTGGATATCTTCAAAGTGGATCAAATCAATAGCAATACCTAGAGAAAGTACGAACTACATCAAACTTTTTTTTTCATTTCATAGAGGTTTAGGCTAATGTGAACTATTAAAATAAACATTTGACATGGTCTTATATACATGTAACTTATCTTTTGGGTATATTGTCAATGTACCTGTACATATATCATGGTCCTTGTCCATATGTAAAATCTGATCTACTCCATTGTATGGTTCAATAGTTTGTATATTAGGCTTTTGGTTTCACACACACACACAAACAATACACCTAGGTCAAAATGCACTCAATAGGGGATACGTGATTGGCCGTTCCCTATCCAATTTGGCAGCATAATTAATGTATTTAAAGCTAGTAAGCTAGCCAATTTTGATTCTAGCTATTTGGTTCTTTTAGAAAATGAGGGGTTTGTTCCTTATAATTATAACAAACCCTCATCTATCTTTGTTTCTCA
Source organism: Adiantum capillus-veneris (assembly GCF_014529385.1). Lineage (NCBI taxonomy): Eukaryota > Viridiplantae > Streptophyta > Polypodiopsida > Polypodiales > Pteridaceae > Adiantum > Adiantum capillus-veneris. The sequence goes on along the minus strand of NC_140931.1, from coordinate 105,071,090 downwards.
CATAGCATGACTTGCCCTTGCCAATGCTAACCATCACATCATCTACTCCACAAGGCACCATCAATTTAGAGCCCTTTCCTAGTTCTTCCCAAGTAGTCGGTGGTGTTCTCCTCTTTCCATGCAACCCTTTTGGGTCTCTACTCAATCGGAAACCCCTCTAAGTCGCCCTTTTACTCGGCCATCTTGGCTCCATGCTCGCACCATCTGAGTACGCATCTTGCGCTCTCAAGCATCACACACACACACACACACCTTACTAAAAATGTTATATGGCCGTTTATTTGTTAATGGATCTTCAATCATTCAAGTCTATAACCACACTCGCACAAGAGCCCGTGGGTGTTTGAAATCTGGGCTGGGTGTTTGAAATCTGGGCCCTAATCCATGTGCGTGAACAAAAGTGCTATCACCCTTGGGATCTCAATTTTAGTAACTCACATGTAGGTTCACCTACAACTTCTTTAATGCATATATTAACTCTTAGTTATGAGTTTTACTACATACTATCTATCTCTCGTTTTGTTCATGCACTTCTTTTTGCCAGTGTGGCCCTTTCTAGCTCGTCCTAGCGAGGTGTGGTATTCTCTTTCAGAGAACCCCTTTGGGGTTCCTCCACATTTAGCAGCTCCTCTAAGCCACCCTTTATCCGTCCTCCATGCTTGTGCTAACTACTGAGTACTCTCATCACTTATCAAGCATCTAACACACACACACACACACACACACACTGTCGCATGCACACGAGGTGTTGAGTACACCCTCTATGGCCTCTCAAAGACATATCAAGCTTGGTGAATCAGATACTCTTAAGGAAGATGTGCACAACCGCTTATACATACAAATTTAGATGCATCAGATAGGTGATTTGCACCTACTTAGAATGTCTACGTTAGTTTTTTACTTATGTTGTGAAGATTGAGTCATAATGGTTGGACTTTAGCTTGAATTGCAATTTGTGTAATTTTTAATATGAATTTTTCTACCAATATTTTATATGGCTTTTACTTGATTTTTTGCAAGATTATCCAAAATAGACAAAATGATGTCCGCTTTTGATTAGGTTTACAAATATAATTCTGAAATTATACTTTGGTTGGATAATATGTTTTGCTAATACATGTTTGGTGTAATCTTTGCCTTCTCATAACAAATGAAGATCTTGGAATTTGATTGGGTTTTCCTTAGATATGAAGAATCTTTTTATCTATGATAGGTCCTTAACATGCTGCTTTATGTATAAAGTCATAAATCCTCTCATTGACTTCCTATTGTGAGATGGCATTGACTATGGTTTTGAAAGTTTGCTCATAATCATACTTCAATGCTTATAAGTGTTGGAAATTATGATTGGAAGTACTAATATGGTAAGATTATTAACTCGATGTTTATGTATTATGAAACTTTTTGGCATGATATGAGAAAATAAGAATAGTTTCTATGGATTTGAATGCCTTAGGGCCTCCCGTCAAAGGTCTTTCTGGAGATGGCGATTACTAATATTTTGATAAATTGCTAAGAATAGAGACAAAATGTTGTCCACTTTTTGACACAATGTCTACAATGTTGATTCATTTGCTTAAAAAACTAACAGCTTGTGCGATAAATAAAGGAAATAGGATCTTAAACATTGAGACTAACAAAAACTCTGAGATAGGTTCTAGGTTTTGAAGACCTTTGGCCTTGGTCTTATGTTAGGTTTAATGGCCATGTGGTCAACCGCCCATCACTAACTGCTACTAACCCTAAGTGTACAAGTATACACTTGTGTGAGCCACTAACACTAAGTACAATGTGTATTGTGCCTTAGTGCATAAGATACAGAAGAAAAAAAAGGGGGCACACATCGGTTCTCCCCCTCCAACTTGTGAGTGTGGCTATGGTGGTGTGTGTGTATTTCTCTTCCGCTTCCGCTGTGCTCTCGGCTCCTCTCCTTCATCTATGTGAGTGTGCGTGTGTATTCCTCTTCCGCTTTCGCTGTGCTCTCAGCTCCTCTCCTTCATTTGATATCAGAGCCAGGTTTCATTCCCAAAATCGCTTCTGTGTGCGCGCACTTTCAAGAGTGCAAACAGGGTTCAGGCTTTGGCATTGGCAAATTCAGATTTTGAGAGCGTTTCCAGTAGGTGTCCTATTGTTTTACCCCCCTTTCAAAGCCATTCATGCCATCAAAAACCTCATTCGAGCTACAATTCAGGAACTGAATTTTTCAGCCCTCCTTTGGTAAGTTTGTGCTGCAAAGCTTCCATAGCTAGTTACAAATACTATTGTTGCAGTCTCTTCCATCTAGGAGAACCCATGGCTCATTTGGGAGTGTGTAGCCTCTTACGGAGTGGCCTAATACACACACATAGAGTGGGAGTTTGACGGCATTGTCTTTTTTGACTACAGGTATAGATACAGGTACAGGTACATAGAGCGGCTTAGTTAGCTTTCTCTGTGCTTCTCTATGGCATCATCATTAACTCATAGGCTACATGTTTTATTGCTTGCGATATTTTGGTTCCCGTGGGAGTAATTTTTTATGCGTACATGCATATGTTGGCACCTTTGACAGTGTTTGAGATCTTTTGAGAGCAGTTTGACTCCCCGCATGAATATTTCTTTGCATGCACATGCTTTTGATGCCTGTTTGAGCATCGTGACAGACTTGTATGTCTTTGTGGATACTACCATTGTACGCTTTTGTGGAGCCATCTTTTGGCTAGTGCGGCAGTCCTAACCATTTTTGACTAGTGCGGCAGTCCTAACCATTTTTGAGACTTGGTCCGGATGATAGCCATTTCTCAGACTTTGCTATATGTTTTTCTGCATAACCTACGTTGTTGAGACTTGAGGGTCGATAGCGTGAGGTTTCCATTGAGCTGGGTATTCTCAAATATGGAGATACCTTCGGTGATACATGTAGCTGGAGCATCTCTTACGAGGCCTCACCATAGAACATGTATAGAGTGGTATAGGTGCTTTTGACACCGAGTTGGCGGTCTATGGTCAGTTTGATAGTTTATGCGCCTTAGTTGGTCTCTATACAGTGTGCTTTTGAGAGGCATTGCCCTCTTTTATGCTTTGTGAGTGACATACTTGGTCATTTTGTCTTGTATTTTGGTTGGCATAGTCCCAAATACAAAGGAGACTCTACCAAAATTTTCCCAGAATCTTTTGGTAGTTTTGTCACCATGTCTACTAGCAAAGACCTTGGCATTTATGACATAAAGAAGTTTGATGGCACTAATTTTCAGCTTTGAAAGAACTAAATGCATGATGTGCTTGTCCAAAAGAAGGTAAAGCTTCCTATTGCCTATGCGGCTAGAATTGATGAGCTATGCAGGTCTACGATTAGACTGCACCTTGGTGAGTCAGTGTACTTTCAGTGTTAGAAAATGTGAGACTGCTCATGATTTATGGCAAAAATTATGCGACACTTACGAAAAGGATACGGCTAGCAATAAGGTTTTCCTGATGCAAAAACTTTCAACCTTCGTATGAAGGAGTCAGCTAGCGTTTGCCAGCCATATCAATGATTTTGATTCTCTTTTTGCCCAAATTCGTGCACAACGCATGACCATTGATGATAAGATGAAAGCAATATTTTTGCTTTGCTCGTTGCCACCCTCTTGGGATATCTTTTGCACAGTTGTTAGTAACTCTGATCCTAATGGTACGCTAAAGTACAATGATGTTACTAGTGCACTTTTGTCAGAGGAGATGCGTCGAAAGACCATGACTAGCTCACATCATGGCAAAGCTCATTATGTGCAAAGGGATGATAAGCAACATAAGGGCCGTTCTTTGCAATGTGAGTCCAAGAAAGAGGGAAATAGAGATGCATCAAAGGGTAGATCAAAGTCTCGTAGTCTCTGTAATGTTTAATGCCATTATTGTGATAAGTTTGGTCACATAAAGAAGGATCATTATGCTTGGAAGCGTGACAAACAGAAGGGAAAAGATAAAAGCAAAGATCAAGATGATAAAGAGGAGGAACCAAAGAGTTCGGTTAAGATTGAAGAACTGAACATAGTTCAAGATGACAGTGATGTGCAAGACATTAATATGTTGACTGAAAATAATGATGTCTTTTATGATGCACAGCAAAATCTATCTTTGCAGAGTTCTATGCCAGCTGAACTCCTTGTTAGTGGTGAAGTATCCCATACATGGATTCTTGATTCGGGTGCTTGGTTGCATGTCACACCTCATAGGCATTGGTTTACTAGATATGAGAAAACCATTGGCTCTGTTACACTTGGTGACAGTTACTCTTGTGACATTGTTGGAGTAGGTGATATTGCCATGGTTATGAAAAATGGAGTGAAGTTTATCATCCATAATGTGCGTCATGTTCCAGCCTTGACACGCTATCTGATTTCGGTTGGACATCTTGATAACTTACGTTACAAAGTCAATTTTCATCAACAGTCTTGGCGTGTTGCAAAGGGTCATCTTATTATAGCCCATGGTTCTAAAGTTGGTTCACTTTATCCTCTTTATGTATCTGATAAAAACATTGTTCTTTTTGTAAGCGAGCTGCCAACCGTTGCTTTGTGGCATAGCTGGTTATGACATATGTCAAAGAAGGTAATGGAGACACTCTCTTGTTTGGGCTACTTAGTGTCTTTGTGATTTTTTTATTTTTCCTTTTGTGATCATTGTCAATATGGAAAGCAAACACGGACACATCGTACACATTCTTTTGACAAAGAAATAAAACCCTTAGAGCTTTTGTGCAGTGATTTATGTGGGCCTATGCCTTCTAAATCCCATGGTGGTGTGTCCTATTATGTTACATTCATTGACGATGCAACACGGCATGTTTGGATCTACGCCATGAAGTCTAAAGATGAGACCTTCTCTTGCTTCAAGAAGTTCTTACCTAGTGTTGAAACTCAGTCTGAACATAAGTTGAAAGCTTTGCGCTCAGACAATGGTGGAGAATATGTCTCCAAAGAGTTTACAGACTTCTGTTCAAGTACGGGAACTAAGTGTGAGTTTACAGCTCCTTATACCCCTGCACAAAATGATGTTGTGGAACAAATGAATAGGACCATCCAAGAGCGGATTATGTCTATGCTATCACAGGCTAATTTACCGCAAGTGTTTTGGGCTGAAGCATTATACACAGCCATGTGCTTGATCAATAGACTACCACATGCTTCATTACAGTTTTGTGTACCTTTGGAGTTATGGTTTGGACATAAATTGTCTTATGAAAAACTCCGCACATTTGGCTGTGAAGCTCATGCACATGTATCCACGGATAGGTAGTTTTTTTTCCACAGATTTTTTTTTTTTTAATAGGGACATCTTGCCATTAGTATCTAGATTTTAGATGGATTCAATCGAATACAAAATGGGGAGGTAGTAGCGGGATATTCCATTTGGGATGGATACTTGATGAAGAAAATGTTGTTGTGCGTTACACAGCCGTTGAGATTGTTTTTAGGAACCAGATTGAAGCAGTATCTAATGGATGTTTGAAGTAGTATCTATGTCTAGACTCTATGTAGTTCCTAGTATGTATAGGATGAAAAATGCTAAAGTCACTATTCTTTATGTTGTTACAAATGTTACGTATTGGTCATGTACCTTAAAGGCCGATCCGTACAGAAGTACGTACCTTACGTACTGATTACATACCGTACACTCCGTACCTTTCCACCTTGATGCCAAGCACTCCTCGCGGAATGGAGCACATGCGCTTGCATATCTATGAGCTACTCATGGCTGTAAGCTCCCTAAGCCTCTACACTCAAAACCCTAGCTCTAAACTCATCCACAAAAAAACGCGTATAAAGACAGAGCCGGATTCTGAAAGTGCCTGAAACTGAAATCTATGAGTACCTATGTGTACCTTATGCCAATGCGATTCTAAGGACTACTTGCAGGCAGAAAACAGACTTTAGCTCGTAGATACGCGAGCACGTATGCTCCGTTCTACGAGGAATGCTTGGCGTTGTCGCGTAGCTCTTGCTAAGGCTAATGCGATGGTGCAGTTGGATCTCCAATGTGATGAACGAGCGGGGAGTAGCACCAGGATGAAGCTCACGCTCTCTCTCTTCCTCTCTCACACATAGTAGATGGCAGCGCTAAAACTTCGATTATGATAAAAATTTTGCTTTACAAAATGACCCAGGTACCTTATATACTAAGGCTACCTTAGGTTAACCAAAAATAGAGTTTGAGGGGTCAAATGGCTTGTTATTTACAATCTGGAAGTGCCATTGCATCCCGGCTTCTGCTACTAGACTACCTACTTATTACAAATGATGTTTATGACCATAATCCATAGCATTCCATAACTCTCAGATAATAAGGCTTTGTTGATTTATGTCGTACTGTTGACCTAGCCGTCAACACTCCCCTCTTCCGCGATCATGTCATCCTTGACATGACGTGGTTGTCGACGTCGGTGCGGTCTTTGGTGTCATTTTGCTGATGTAAAGAAAGTATAGGCTCTAGCCTTTGCACAAGCTTGTTTTGTTTGTCCAATCTGATGTACAGAGTCTTCACATGATTTGGGAAAATTATAATTGATGACAAACATCTGCCAATTTTGTGTCATTCGCATTTTTTAGAAACAGCTTCTACAATCTATAGAATTGAATGATTGGCTTTCAGATCTTGTGACCAATGACAACTTTATAAGGATTCTGTAGAAATTGTATGGCTAAACCTTCAACTTCTTTAGGCCAAGTTGCACTCCAATGCAAAGTCTGTTTGTCATGCTGGATTTGGGAGATAATTTTTTGGATTTGAGGTTCCAAACCCATGGAAACATTCGATCTGCTTCATCAGGGACAATCTTTTGAGATCCGCTGATTACTACCTTGTGTGCTCTTCTTCATTGGGGACTTCTTTGTTCCTGCATCAAGATGATCAAAGTCGCGTTTGCGACTGTTAGCTTTTGTGTGCTTTGTATATCATTAAACTGCTTCTACTTGATATATGACTTAATTAAAGCCCGACAAAACCCAATTAATTCCCCAAGTTAGTAACTTGCATCTTTTTCTGACAACATTTGTCATAGATGACCATCAATGAGCTATCATTGTCCAAGGTATGTAGATGGCTATCATGGCTTCATATTTGAAAAAGTTGCAATTTTGGCTAGCTGAGGTTCTCTTTTTTTTTTGAACCCTTAGCTTGTACTCTCTATGCATAGCCTCGCGATAAAGTTTGGCTTGATTTGGACTTGAATTTTGCTTTCTAAGCTCACTTTTTGGATTTCAGTCTCAAGAATGACTGATGGGCATCTCTAGCCAAACATATGTAGGCATTTATCACGATAGATGATTGAACTATCATTTCTGCCCCTCTTGTTCTTGTTAGTATTGTTAGTCCCTTTTGTTTGTTAGGCTTCATTAAGTCACATACAAGATAGAAGATTACAGTATAAAGATCTACTTCTTGTATATGGCCTTGTAGTCGCATGAAATGTCTGATGACAACTTTGCACTTAATGATTGCTTTTGTTTAGTCTATCACCAACTTTCTTTGTGCTTGTAGTTCACCTCGGAGTTGATGACCATTCGCAGTCATTTTTGCAGTCATTTTGTTGTTGAAGACTGATCAACATTCTTCTCTTACCTTTGACAATATCCATTGTGCGTATGGCTTTGAGACATACTTCGTGAAGTGTCGTCATTTTCTTGGACCTTCTTTGCTTTGTACGGCTCGACTTCTCTTCAACCTTTTCTTCATCTGGATTATTGTTTTTTCCTGCCTCTTTTTTTTTAATTTCAAAAATAACAAAATAAAACCAAAAATCAATTCAACTCAAAAAGCAGAATCATTCTAATAGAATTCTAAACGCTATGTACATTGTACAATGTCCCTAGGGGTTCATATATGGCTTTTGTCCCCATACTCCTCTTGTAACTATACTATGAGGGCATATATTCTGAATTTTGCCAAAAAATATCACAATCAAACACAAAAATTCAATACAACTCACAAAACATTGCCCTCTAATATTCATAATATTAGGTCCGCATTCAAAATGCCTCCTCCCTCCTATTTGGAGTCCTCCTTGACGATAGGGTATAGCCAAGGTTATGTGTTGTGCTTGGGCAATCAAAAAATCAAAGAATGTGCCTATGCGGGCCTTGTAACGTAGCCTTATTATGCATACATAGTCAATGCATGGAAAAGATTTATGTTGTGCAACATGTGGGTATAAGCAATTTGCTTATTGACATTTGTTGGCGAGGCTTCCTATTGGAAGCAATGTGCCGGTCTTTGAAGCTCATGTGTTGTTTGCTTGATGGAAGCTTGTAGAGCTCTTTTTTGAAGGCTTACTTACCTGTTCGATGTTTCTCGGAATCCAGTTTAGCCTTGTGGTTGGGTTTTTGTATTTGGCATTGTTCCTTAGCGTGGGTTTTCTTCTAAGTGTACTATAATCGTAGGAGGAATTTAAAGAATCCAAGTGGTGCAGTAACATTACTTCTTTGGGATTACTAGTTGTTTCCTTGATACTGCTCGTTTGGGAACCTATACTTGTCCCTGATTTGTTTGTGTTTGAAGAGACTTCTTTGGGATCCACCTTGCCTTTGTGTGAGTCTTCAACAATCTTTGCTTCAACTCTTGTACTCTTGGTTGAGGACGAGATTCAGACTTTGGGAGTTGACAATATAACCGTTTCGGAATCCAAATGAACTCTTGACCTCTTTGTGCTTGTGTCAACTTCTTTGGAACCCAAATCTGAGTTGAGAAAGCTTGCAACTTCGTGACTTTCTTCGCCGTTCTTGTGTGCTTCGATTGCTTTCTTTTTGGCATTGGATCTTGTGATTTTTCGTCAAAGATCCTTGTCTTCTTGATCCATACCTTCTTCTGGTCAAGCTGGCTCTTTGGTATCCAGATTTGTCGAACTTTTTGGTTCTGACCAATGGGGTTGACTATCCATAGACTGTACACATCCTTTGTCTCCCCAATATGATTCCACTTCTAGATTCATTTGAGATCGAGCCTCAAATTCCTCTATTGGTGGAAAGAGACACTCTTATTCCATCACCCAATTAGTTTACTCGTCTGCTTAGCTCACTCACTTCATTGGCCTCTCTGATTTGTTTCCACAATTTGTCAAGACCATCTATTTCTTTACAGCTGTCATGTATAGTTATGTGAAATTCGGCGAAAGAGTTATTTGTGGTATTCAACACTATACTTGGCTTTCATGCGGGGTCCTTGAGCTTTTGTCTGTGCTCGTGACTGGAATCTATCTCTTTTTGTTCCTCATTTGGTGGCATTACTAGTGTAGGTGGGACAAGGATCACACCCTCAGGTTTTCCAACTTGTGGTTCTAGTAGAGCTTGGGCTTTTTGAATAATTTTCTTGCACATTTCAAGCCTGTCCTTTTCTAGTTCCACATATGGATATGTCATCCACTTCTGTTCTTGGGTTAGGTTATTTTTGAGCCATGTTTCATAGGATTTTAGGAGGGCATCTAATGGCTCATTAAACTTTTCGACCAATATTGATCCTCCTGAGCTAGCACTTTTTGGCTCAATTTTCGTTGATGGTTTTGTTGGAGGTTGAGATGCCTCTGCAAGAGAAGATGCAACCCTTTCCTCATGTTGTCTTATCTTCTCTTCAGCTTGGGTAAGATTCTCAGCTATGGATTTCTGCTCTTTTTCCCTATGTGCTTTCATCCTAGCCTTTCTAGCTTTCCAGTTGTTCCGTTTGCTCTTGGTTTTTGACTAAGTGCATCAATCTTTGGATCACCCGTCTCTTGACTCGCGTTAGTTTGTGTTTTCTCTGTCTCTAGGTTCTCAGCAGCTTCCTTTTGAGCTGGCACTCTCGTAACTACTTGAACTGGTACAACATTTTCATTTTTTGAGCTAATGGGTAGATGAACAATTTCCGAGACAATTGTTGTGATCTTTCTGACTTGGTTTTGATTTTTTGGACAATCGGGGCTCAAATGAATGACACCATAGTCAAAACAATAGGCATTCACTTGTGTGATCTCCGTCTGAGAACATCGTTTGACCAAGTGGCTATGACGATTTTTGTGACAATCTATCTCTGGTTGATGTCACAAAGTGATGACGTGGCTATCGACAGCAAAAACCCTAATTTGTGTCAAAAACCCTAAAATTCCTACAAACCCTAATTTTTGCCAAAAACCCTAATTTGCAAAAAAACCTAATTTCTGGAAACCCTAACCCTAACTATTGGCTAAAACCCTAAAGTGGCTAGACACCCTGAAAGGAGGCGGTACATGCCACGTGACAGCAATACGGACTTCCGGATTTTACGACGCTGAAAAAGCAGATTTGGGCGACACAATTTGGGGCTTGAGAGAGAGAGAACTACTTGCTTTATTTTACAAACTCAAGAGAGGGTTTGTGTGAGATAGAGAGAGAAATTGCCTTAATCGAGCCTTAGGAAACTTGAGTAAGACCCAATCATTTTCTTTGAACATTAAGGCTCTTCTGTGCTTATCAGCAGCAGCTTTTTGCCTTTGTTGAGAGATGGCTATAGCCTCCCTAATCTTTTGAAAAGATTCTTGTAGGTCACGGCTATACTCATTGGCAGCGAAGATCTTCCCATGTACTTTGAGTAGCAAGGGACTTTTAGGTCTTCCCTCTATGATCTCGAAAGGTGCTTTCCCCGTAGAAGTTTGTACAGTATTATTGTAGGCATACTCTACTAGAGGTAAATACTTTTCCCATTGTGAGCGTTGATCTACTTCGGTAACATAAGTCTTGAGTAGATCGAGTATCGTAAGATTGGCTATCTCACTTTGGCCATCCGTTTGTGGGTGATAGGCCGAAGAGAAGTCAATCTTGTTCCTAGATTTTCAAAGAGACCTTTCCAGAAATTACTGGTCATTCTAGGATCTCTATCTGACACGATGGATGTGGGTAATCCATGGTGCTTGAAAATCTGAGATATGAAGAGAGTTGCCATTTGATGTGCCTTAATAGTCTTTTTGACAGGAATAAAATGTGCTTGCTTGCTAAACCTGTCGACTATTGTCCATATTCCTGTATTCCCATGGATAGACTTGGGTAATCCAAAGATGAAATCCATGGATATACTCTCCCATGGTGAATTTGGAATAGGCAATGGCTGGAGTAATCCAGGTTGCTTCCCTCTATCATACTTGGTCTTTTGGCATACTACACATTTTGAAACATACTCTTGTATGTCCACTTTCATGGTAGGCCAATAGAAATACGTCTCTACTCCTCGGAGAGTAGGTTGAATACCTCTATGCCTTGCATATGGAGGAGCATGGGATTCATACATAACCTTCTCACGAAGGGAATGGGTAACACATAGCCTATTTTCGTGGAGAAGATAACCATCCTGCAAGGTGAATAGTTCCTCTTTCTTCCCCAAATCAAGGGCTGACATTATGTCTCTAAAGTCAGGGTTAGTAGCATACTCATCTATCATAGAGGATAGATCATTGTGAGTAGCTATAGACACCGCATTAACTTTTGGTCGTCGTGAAAGTGCATCGGCAACTTGATTGTGCTTACCAGCTATGTGAGCAATATGGAAATTAAATTGCGAAAGAAAATTTGCCCACCTCATTTGTTTGTCGGAAAGTTTGGTTTGCATCATGAAATACTTGAGACTTTGGTGTTCGGTTTGTAGGAGAAATGGAGTTCCCAATAGGTAGTGCTTCCATGTATCTAGGGCATGTAGAACAGCTAAAAGCTCTTTCTCATAAATGCCCAAGACTCGTTCATCACTATTGAGCCTTCGGCTCTCATATGCTATGGCATGCCCTTCTTGAAGCAAAACCGCTCCAAGGCAATCACCACAAGCATCACATTGGACCTCAAATGGTTTTGAGAGATCCGGAAGCACGAGGACTGGTTGGGAAGTAAGCTTCTCTTTGAGTTTTTCCAAAGCATTTTGCTCCTTAGCAGTCCATACAAACTTAACGTTCTTCTTTGTTAAGTCGTGTAGTGGTCCTGCTACTTGAGAGAATTTTGCTATGAAGCGTCTATAGTATGCACACATACCAATAAAGCTTCTTAGCTCATGTAGATTCCTTGGGTTAGGCCATGATTTTATTACCTCTAACTTTGATGGATCCATATGAATACCATCGTGAGAGATAATATGACCTAGATATTGAATCTCTTGAACGAAGAATTCACTTTTCTTTTGGTTGAGAAAAAGTTTGTTTTCCCTCAAGGCTTGAAAAATCACTTGGAGATGTTGCTTATGTTCCTCCAAAAATTTGGAGTAGATGATGATATCATCAAAGAACACTCCAGTGAATTTACGATATGGTCTAAAAATTTTCTCCATGAGACGATTGAAAGTAGTTGGTGCATTAGTCAAGCCAAAAGGCATGACTAGATACTCATAAAGACCAAATGTTGTGTGAAACGCGGTCTGTAGGATATCTTCATCCACTATCCTTATTTGATGATAGCCACTCTTAAGGTCAATCCTACTAAAGTAGGTAGAGCCTTGTAGCTTATCAAACAGATCTTCTACCCGAGGCACGGGAAATCTGTTTTTGATAGTGATATGGTTTAGTGCTCGATAGTCCACACACATACGGTATGTACCATCTTTCTTTTGCACTAAAAGGACTGGAGAACAAAAGGGAGAGGAACTAGGCCTCACCATCCCTTTGTCTACCAATTCCTGTACTTGCCTCATAATCTCCTCTTGTTGAGCTTGTGAGACACGATAAGGAGGTTTGTTCGGCAGTGAGCTTCCTGGAAGGAGCTCAATACGATGTTCATCATCCCCTCGTTTTGAAGGTAGGTCCATAGGGATATCATCGATGAACACATCTTGGAATCCTTTTAGAAAAGTAGACAAGTCTAACTCTTCTTGATTCCTATCATTTTCATTTGATGAAACATTATTAGCTTTTAGAGACTCTTTGACATAAATCATGTACGCAGAAACTGAGCTCTTCATTGATTTATCAAAAGAAAGAGGATTTACAAGTGGAATAGTGTGACCACGCTCACTAGCATCTATATACATGTTCTTTCCCCTGTAGGTGAAGTAAATTCTCCTTTTAGGGAACTTCATGTTGGCACCCATGCGATCAAACCATGGTGCCCCTAGGATAACATCTTGATGTTGGAGAGGAGAGATGAAGAAGTCTTCTTTGTCGACATAGCTTTGGACATGAAGCTTCAACTTCCCAATCAAGGGAGTAACGGAGGCTTGTTGTCCCTTGAAAGCTGCATCAGCTGTTACTATATCTCCCATCTCAAAAGCTTGAATGCCCAACTTGGTGGCCAACTCTATTGATATGAAGTTGAGAGTAGAGCCAGGGTCAAACAAGATGAAGGCATCATGCTCTCTTACCTTTCCCCAAGCATAGGAGAGTGATGATCCTTTGCAATGAGCATCCTCTTTTGGAGCTTCGATGGTGGAAGCCCTAGGAGTCTCATTGCGAGTATTCTTCTTGGGGCAAGAGCGATAGCCATGTCCTTGCTCCCCACACTTGAAACATTTATGGTCCTTGCGAAAAGCTTCAAGCTCTTCAGGAGAGAGTTTGTTTTTACCTTTGTAAACTCCCTTCTCCTTGGACCGATTATTGTTGTTGTTGTTGTTGTTGTTGGAAGTGCCTTGGGAATTAGTTTGTGCATTGGATTTCCCCTTTGCATCATTTTTATCTTTGTTTTCCATGGGCTTGACATTATGTCTAGCCCCTTGATGGAAATTGATGCGTGAAGCAACCATGGTGTGATGGATTACTTCGGTAATAGTACCAGGCCGTTGAGAGTTGATGTATTCGGCCATCTCTTCAGGTAATCCCGCACAGAATTGCTGTCTTTGCTCGGCAAAGTCTATCTTTTAAAAGACATTAGCTTTGAGATGTAAATCCCAAAACTTGTCTACATACTTGTTGATAGACTCATGAGAGAGAAGATTTAAGCCGCGCCATTCGGTAAGAACTTTATCTTTATCGCTTGGAAGAAATTGCTTCATGATGGAAACTCGTAGAGTTTTCCATGTCTTTGGGGCATCTCCATTGCCACGAAGGCTAGCCCACCATTGACGAGCTTATTTTTGGAAGTGCATAGCTACATGGCGTAGCTTGGAGGACTCTGTGAAGCCCTCGTCCCCAAAGGCCGCATCAAATTGCTGGATGAAGGCCAACACTTTGTCGGTAGCACCAAAGGTGCCATCGTAGGTGAGAAAAGAGATACTCTTTCCTCCCTCCTTGAACTTCTTTAGCTTTTGTGACCTTCGCCATGCAGGAAATGATTTGCGATGTCCTCCCCTCTTGTATTCTCTAGGAGAATAGCCATAACTTTCATCGGAAGAGGAGGAAGGTGAAGAAGAAGGAGAAGAGGGTGACCTCTTCCTAGCCCTTTTCTTCCTTTGTTTCCTCTCTTGACTTTCAGAGTGATGAGGAGAAGGACTATAGGTTGCTCTTTTCCTCTTGGGAGGAGTAGGCGATTGTCTAGACCGCCGTCTTCGTGGAGCCACCTCTTCAGAAGAACTTAGACTTTCATTGCTTTCTTTCTCCTTGGATTCCTCCTCTCGAATGGGAGAGAGTCTTCTTTTGGCGGTCTCTTCAAGAGGCCTCCTAAGCTCTCTCTCCTCTGGGAGAGGAAGGGAAATTCCATAAGCACGAAGTTGTTGAGTAACTTCGGCTTGGAAAGCAGGGTTGCCCATAGCTTGCTGCAACCTAGCAACGAGATAATTCACAAACATGGGAGCATCATCATTAGCACCTTCATGTGCAAAATCAAAGCTATCAATGTTCATTCTACTCTCTTGATTATTGTCAGCCATGTTAACAAAATTTATGTTTATACTTAGTGTATGCTTTGGCAGTTCAAAACCTTAGTTGCCACTCCTCTTAGCCTTTGAAAATTGGCTCTTAAGTATCTACACCCACGGCTCAAAGTGGTTAATTATAGAGAGTAGAGGAGTAGGTCTAACATAGCAGAGTTGCCAAGGGCTAGCTCCTTTCGGACTTCTTATGGCTCAATAATGGTAAAGCTGTAGGCAAGTCTAAAAAGACTCCATTATTAAGTCCAAAGCTCCCGAGGTGTGCACCATCCCCCACATAGTGGGCTTAACAAAACCGATATTAGATCCCAGTTCCACTTACTCTATTATAATTAACAACATCAACCATTTATAGGCTACTTAAGGACCTCTCTTCTTACGCAAGAAAAGAGAAACCAAATGCTCTGATACCAATGTAATGGAATTTTCCTATTCAATTTGAGAGTAGCGGAATTTAATGAGAGTACTTTCAAGAAATGATTTTGTGAGCATAGCGGGTAGACATAATTGAAGATAGCAACATAATTATAGCAATTAGTTAACTTGGCATGGACAATACTTTTGCAAGAGAGAGAATTTAGAGAACATGACAACAGTTGAGGACCGGATTTATGTGGAGCCGGTCCCCCCTCCAATAGGCATTTGTATTATGATTTCTCCCATAAAGAGAGACTTGTTACAATACATTCTTTGTGTTCCTTGTGACCTAGGTGAAGCAATGAAGATGGAAAGCTTCATGCATCACCATCATAGCATAACCTAAACTTGAAGAAATCTTTAACTATACCAAGCCTCAGTCCCAAGACCTCAAACACCTTCGAAGGTGGAGAGAGCTAGCAGGGAATGAGGGTAGGGAAGAGGAAGAAGAAACATTTCATACGAGAAAGAGCTAGTTCCTCACTTATCATAACTCTTGTGCTAGCATACATAATAGCATAGTAATGAAGAAGAAATAGATGGCAAGCTCAAGCATTGAAGCATGTCTCTTGGATGGATTTACACTCCATAGCCAAGAGTGTTGGTGTAGGCTCTCAACCTCTACTTGCTTGGAGAAGGAGAGGGAGCTCTTGCACTTTGCATAGTACACAATGAGAGTGTTTGTGAGTGTGTGTGGGTGAGTATACCCCCTAAGCACCCCCCTAGCTTGCTTGGGTCGACCCCCCCTTGTAACTCATGCTTGAAGCTCATTGGACCCCTCCACGCCTAGCCAATCACAAGCAGAAGGCATTACAAGCAACATGGGTAGGCTTGGGACAAGTGTCCCCCTTTCCCCTTTGAGATAGAGGACTTGATAAATGCAAAATCAATCAATTAAATATCCTAAATTATCATTGGACCCCTTGGGTGGCCAACCAATAGGCTTCAGGCACACCATGAGGGCAACATGGGGAGGAACTTGACAAGTGTCCTTGCTGCCTCTTCAAGCTGGGGCTTCCCTTGTGTGTGTGTGTGTGTGTGTGTGTGTGTGTGTGTGTGTGTGTGTGTGTGTGTGTGTGTGTGTGTGTGTGTGTGTGTGTGTGTCGGTGTGTGTGTCGGTGTGTGTGTGTGTGTGTGTGTGTGTTCTCTCTCATCCCCCCCCCCTTGTAGGCTCGCCCCCCTCCTTCTAGGGATATTTTTGACTTTGGATGAGCAAGCCCCTTAGTCACCAAGCATGACTAAGCACTTGAAGTAGGGGGTGTTCCCACAAGCATCTCAGGCAAGCTTCTCAAGGCACCTCGAGCACCTTAATCATGCACCAAGTCAAGCACCTCAAGCATGGAGCCAGTCAAGCACCTCAAGCATCTTAATCAAGCACCTCAATCAGGACAAGCACCTCAAGCAGGACAAGCACCTCAAGCACGACAAGCACCTCGAGCTTGGACCGGGTTCCCACCTCAAGCTCAGCCCTAGCTTACCTAAGGTCAAAGGACTTTTACACACATTATTGGAGGTCTTCAATGAAGGCTAACCCTAAGGTCTTATGCTCCATTGGTTAGCCTTGCTCTTGATAGACCATCTCCCATTTGGGCCCCTTTACTATTGGCCCCGTGTTGAGATAGATCTATAAGCACATATCTATATCTTAACACTTGTTCCCATTTATTCTCCTACATTAAGTGATCAATTTAATATGAGAAAATCATTTGGGTTGGTTAGATATTAGATTTTATGACAGTTGTTATTATGGTGCATAAAATGTCTCGATCTTTCATTATTGGAGGTTATTATTGTCCATGAAATGTTTTTGTTTATAATTATTTACAATCATATATGTCAAATTTTTATCTATTCTAGATTTACCTACTTATATTTGCTTCATGTATTTTCATGCTTCAGTCATGGTAGAGACAAAGTTAACACGTCAGCATCCCAAAATCATTAGTGATGCTTTGATTTTGTCTCTCTATGGAGCTTCAGACGATCATTTGATCCACTATAGGCAAGGTTTGATGATTTTGTGATTGAACTTGTGGAATAGTGTTGGCTGAAGCTGTGCAGTGCATTCCCAGTTTTGTTTGACCCAGCTCTGCGCATTAATGGAGTGATGCATAACATAGTAAAGCAATTATTGTGTCAGGTCACTAGAAGTTTTGAAAGTATGGTTCATCCAGAAATCAAAACCAAACCTAGAATCAAAGAGCGAATGCAGCTTGTAGCACAGCTACATTCAAAGTTGAAGAGCAAAGATAAGATTGAAGGCTCTTCAAAATGTCCTAGGATATAAGAGTATGTACCTCCTCCATCAGGTGCTCAACCCTTAGTTGCACACCTGGATGATACGATATGTCCTCCTGTCCTACACTTACTTGGGGAGCATTCCATCTTTCACTTGCAAGCACCCCAATTAGGTGAGGGACATTTTGCAAATGTGAAACAAGTATTGGTGGCTCATCCTCTCTTCAAAGATCCTGTCTATGCGGCAAAGATCTACAAAGACCAAATAGGAAGCAAGCCAACTTTACAAATCGTACGAGAGGAGGCAACTGCTACAACTGTTCAGCATTGTGGCATGATATTGCCTCGTGCTCTTGTTCGGTATAGCAAAAGACCTATGCTGATCTTCAAGTTTTGGAATGGAGGTCATCTTGAGCACTAGATTCAGGCATGTCATCATGATGGAAGCAAGCATGCAATCACAGAGTTCCAACACACGTTTAGAACTATACAGCAGTTCCAAACAACATTTTGCCAATCTATAATGCTCTTCTGTAGACGATTAAATTTGTGCATAGTCACGAATTCATTCACAATGATCTACACACTAGAAATATCCTACTTCATTTTGGCGAGCGAGGAGTGTATGCTGGCATTGCAGACTGGGGGCAAAGCACACCATCAAGCAGACCTGCAACATTTCCCAAGCCGCCAAATCTCACCCCTTAATGCAGAGCTCAATTTGAACAAGGTTATCCATAGACTGCCCCTGAAAATATCAGCACCAATCCTCCTCCATT
Source organism: Adiantum capillus-veneris (assembly GCF_014529385.1). Lineage (NCBI taxonomy): Eukaryota > Viridiplantae > Streptophyta > Polypodiopsida > Polypodiales > Pteridaceae > Adiantum > Adiantum capillus-veneris. The sequence goes on along the minus strand of NC_140931.1, from coordinate 105,052,926 downwards.
CACCAAGGCATCTGATATATATAGTCTCTCATATATTCTTAGACGCTTGATTGCGTGTATTCTAGAGCCCACTGAGGTTCTCAAGCGCGAATTTTTGTGAAATGTAAATAAACATCTTGCTAGTGGAAAATCCCCCAAACCCTTAGATAGACCTAAGATATGGGATTTAAGCCTTTGTTTGAATGGAGGCCGTAATTTGGCTATCATATTGCAATTGAATATGGCTTGAGGCCTGTTGATGACTAAATTGAATCAACTTTTTTGACATTAATGGTGTGCAATGTGGTGTAATATTTAGTGTGGTCATATGTAAAGTGTTTCATTAATGGTGTTCAATTATGTCTTTAAAGTTCTTCAAGTTGAGGTCTTAATGTATTTCAAGTTGGATCGCTCAATTCTCTAAAACAGCTCTCTTTTCCAATTGTTAAGACCTATTTCACTAAAGTTTATTATTTTGCATTTCAGTTATAGAAGATAGAATGCACAGCAGCCTAATGATCCTTACCTTAATCATGCATTGGCTCAGCAAATTTACAAAGAGGAAGGGATTCGGGTGGCTCAAGGAGATCTCAACGCTTTGGCTGCAACCCAACAATACGAATCAGAACTTCAAGGGGAGCCGCTGAATTACAGGCAATGCAGACAGCTATGCCCGAATCGCTTCGTACGCAACACATTATTTCAAGTCAGTGGAAATGCTAAACCTTCCGCTCCCTTGAAGGTTTCAGATTTGCAACACACTGTTCTCGCAAGAAATATCCTTGCAAGATTTATCCAAGTGTACAAATCGCCACCAAACAATAATCAAATGGAAATTTACTTTGTACAACAATGCTATTGCTACTATGTATTGCGGCTCAAAGTTGATTGGAACCATCATCCCACTACAAGAGGTGTTGGCAAAGGACGCCCAGCCAAGAAGATTCATGCACGGAAGCTAATCAAGAAGACCCTCCTTGCAAGAGAGGATATACATACTTGCCCAAAGAAACCGCAGTCATTGAGCAGCTTGCAACCCAAGGCGTGGATTTGGCAAGTCAAGGAGAGACCCCAGCCACGCTGCGCACTCGTATAGCAACTCTAGAAAGAAAGTTGGCATGGTACGAGGTAAAGTATAGGCCTGTTAACGAAGAAGAGATGGACAATGCGGGTGCAAGAGATTCATTTGGCCCATCAGGATTTCTTGTATCTGACCTTTTAAGAGAAACAACCCATGATTTAAATTAAATATCCCTCACAATACTAAGCTCTTTTTGTATCTTAAATCTCAAGATTTGTAACGAAAACCTCTTTTTGGATGTAAATCTTTATTTTCTGCAACAAATGAACATGTCGGCTCTTATTACAATTGTGTAAGTTTTGTTCTCTCTCTCTCTTTTTGACAATGATATGGAGCAGATGGAGAGAAAGGGAGACAAAGAAAGAGGAAGAGAGTGAGTGAGTGAGAGAGAGAGAGAGATTTTGAAGCTAAACTCTACATAACTTTAACATTGCAAAATTGATAGAGAATACAGTACAAACTTTATAGCTCATCTGTCTCCTCAATCACAGGCACCATGTCATCAATTTCTTCAACATCTGAAAAATCTGGATCATTATCTTTCAGGTTCCATTCCAATTTATCATCGGAGTTGAGCTCATTTGCAATTGCTTTGTGTGTTTGAAAGCGCCCGAAGCTTTCTTCTGTGGCACGTGTGGCTAACTTTGTTGGCTTGTACATAAGTCGCATATTACAAAATACATAAACCAAATCCACAGCTCATTTAGGACTTAATCGATTTTGTTTTTTAGTATGCACGAAAGAAAACGAAGACCAATTTCTTTCACAGATACCACTCGAAGCGGCAATAGACAATGCTCTCACAGCCACATGTTGAAGTTTCACTTTTTCTCCACCGTACTCTTTCCAACAAACTGTTACGCTCATTGTCTTGATGGCATCTATATGCCAAGGATTCCCACACATTCCTTCTCTGCTAGTATATGCCGTCTTTTGTGTGTATGCCACCTATCCATCCATATTTCCTAGTAGTTGAGCACACACTTTCTTGAAATCATTGATCACTTCATTGTTTGAAGATTTCTCGTGCATCTGAAACTTAGGATCTAAAACAAAACCTGCTCCATGCAAAGGAGTATGCAACTGCTCCCATCGTCTTTTGACAAATGACATCATCATGGCTTTCTCTTTGCCCGCATAAGATGTACATTCTTTTAACTTGCGAGTGGCTTCATGCATGTACCAGTAAACCCGCCCAAATATAGAGGCTTCTTTGTCCACTAATCGTATCAGATGAGTGAAGGGTTCTGTGACGGTAACAATTTTGTCTACATTTCTCCAAAAAACAGGAGAGTTTACAAGCTGATAGCATTTGGCTACAGGCAGGTTCATACTTGGGATACTTATCAAGCCAACTGTCCCATCTTCTATCTGCCACTGTTTCAACAAGGGCCGCTTTAACCTGCTGTAGTGTTGACAGAACATAATATGCTGTTGTAAAACGGGTCACACAAAAAATCTGTAAATTTTTGGTGGGGGACTTTGTTATGAACAAAGCATAAGAAAATAAATGCTCTCTTATAAACTTCACCAAGTGGTTTGCATCTAGAAGAGTTTGTTTAATAGAAGGAACTTTCCCAAAGTTTTTTAAGAGCAGATTCAAAGTGTGAGCAGCACATGGAACCCATGTTAGCTCTGTATACTTTGCTTCAATTGCTTTTCCATCTGCTTTGTAGTTAGATGCATTATCTGTGACAATGGCTGTCACATTTTTAGGTCCTCCTGCCCTTCTAATCAAACGCTCATACACACCAGCAAGATATCCACTAGTTTTCTCTTTCAAGGATGTATCGATTGCCTCAAGAAAGATGGAACCTCTTGGACAAATCAACATCACATTAATCAATGGTTTCTTCTGACAATTTGTTCAACCATCTAGAGCAATTGTGCATCCATACTGTGGCAGATAATCAAGATAATTTTTTTATGTAATTTTCACTTTATCTAAGTATTCTATACGCATCTTATTATAATCAGGTACCACAGAACCCTTCTTTGCCATTCTCATTAAAGCATCTTTGAAGATAGGATTTCGAATGACATTAAAAAGGAATTCCACATGCAACGAATGCTTGCGTCCACTTAAGATGGAGTTCAAGCAGCCATTGTTTACCAAATGCCTGAGGCAAAGTAGAACCACTTGATGCAGGTTCTCCTCCAGTCCATGCTTCACTTCGGCTTATGTTAGCAGAGCTTCCGGTAGGATTAGAGCTACAATCCCCAGCAACGGATGAATGACGCCCTCCTTGACCTGAAGCAGGGGTAGAGGGAGGGTTTTTATCATTCTCGAGTGTCATCTCGATGTCCCTAGCCATAGATGGATCCATCATTTTGGGACCTCCCTTTTTTTTTCCTTCAAGAAGTGCTCTCTTTGCCTTGTTTGCCCACTCGGGAAATTTTTCTTCAGTACCTCTTAGGGGATTTTTGCAACCTAAAACGTTTCCAGGAATTTTTAACACATGTTTTTTTATCCTATGCACATTTCCCTTAAAATTATGGCCGCAAGTCTTGCACTTCAACTTTGATGTATTCTTTGTACTGACCAATTTGTCTACGTAGTTCCACTCATATCCTTTCACCATCTTCTTAAGATCTACAAACTCGAACAGAAGTAATTACTAAATACACATCTAAAACCAAACTCTAATACCATTTACATTACTTTATTTATCAATGTTTTCAACCTTTTTAATAAATAAATACCAAAAATAGAATTTTTTTTAAGTGTGAGCTCTCACTTTACACCTGAATCCTAATTAATAAATAGCTTAATCTATCTCAATAACTTCCAAGTGTGAGTAAACTCTACACATAGCAAGTTATTTTTTAAAACCTATCTAAATTACCTCCAAGTGTGAGTGTAACTCTACACATGGCAAGAAATCAAAATTTACTACTTCTATAAATCTCTTCTAGGTGTGAGAATACCTCTACATAAAGAGAGAGATTATTATTTAATCTACCTACATTGTCTGTAGTGTGAGTACTACTCTAGACATGACAGACAATCATTTGATAAAACTAACCTAAGTTACTTCCAAGTGTGAACATAGTTCAACACACAACAAGTAGCTCCTCACTGTAACTATCTAACTTAAGTTAGTTCTAAGTGTGAACATAGTTCAGCACAAAGCAAATAATTGCTAACTTTACTTTTATTGAATCACTTCCAAGTGTGAGTTTCCTCTACACAATGCAAGTAATCATTAACTACTTTATTTAATTTACCTCTCAATGTAAGATATACTTCACACAGAGCAGATAAAGACTAAAATCAACTCCAAAACATAAAAACACATTTTGTTTAAAGCTATAAATTTCTATTAAATTATTCAATAACATTAAAACTAATTTTTTTACATTTTTCTTGTTGTTGAGGCTCACCTATAGATGAGAAGAGGAGAAGTGAACTCAATGGAATGAGTAACACAAGCCGTTTTCAAGGTATATAAAGAAACTTATTTTGATCGTAATATTATTTCGATCGAAATAATATATAGATCGAAATATTATTCTATTGAAATGCTAATAAATTATACAATACGGTGGTTTTGCTGATATGGCATTGTATAATACGGTCGAATAAAAATAGGTGTCGTATAATACGTCCGTTTAAAGCATATTATATGTACACCGTATAATGTACAATGCAGCTTAGATCACTTTTAGTTAGCAAAGGTATCAAAAACCATTAGCTCTGAGAAGTATTATCTCAAGCCAGGGAAGTATCAGCCAGAGCTAGAGTAACACTATACCCATCTCGGTCAGAATCTTAGTTTATGCCAAATCTCAAGTAGTGAAGCATAAAGAACCAGAATATGTATGTATATAACAAGTTTTTATGGTAGTACGGGCCAGATTTAAGCCAGGCATCCAAGCAACAAGTAGAAAACTTGATCCATGTCAGTCAGAATTACCCTTGGGATCAAAGTACCAGCTGAACTTTCAGCCCAAAACCAAAAAACTGATAAGTAACATCCCTAGTTAGAATACTATTCATTCCTTACCTTATTGATTAGCACCCTCACAATCATCAGGTGATTTGACACTCAACCATGTTTATACTACCAGTATTTTTCCAAATTTGAAAAGGTTGAAGCTGTAAAGAGTCAAAGGAATATGCCATAAAAACCTTATTAGATACATCACATCATTCTCAAGGTTATTTTAGAAGCATTATCAAAAAATTAGATCCAGTTCTGTGAGCCACTTATTAAAAAATGGTACAGCTTTTAGACAAAGTTAGTGAACATGATTCCTTCTCAAAAATTTACACCCCAAGTACTGCCGCAGTTTATCAATGCCGATAAAAACCAATATCAGTATAGCAAAATCCCGTTTAGTCCAGTCTCCAAAAGGGTTACAAAAAACCTTTGTAAAGAAACCTGAATGCTTATATATATTCCATGGTGGCATAACCAGCAACACCACCAAGCTTTCAACCTTATACTCACCATCAGTAAAAAAACCAGAACAGTATCATATTTATGCCAGATTTGATGCCATTTTTTTGTACAGTAGCAAAAAGCTAAGTGTGTATGCAGTCAATACCATGCATGAAGTAAAAATCAAATTCTTTTGCTAACTACAAATCCAAATGAGCAGTTCTTTCAATAATCTTAATGTCAAGAAATGGGTTTCACAGTACCAAGCATCATTTCTATTATATATTAAGCAAAGGAACTCGACCTGAGAAGAAGCAGAAGCCAATGGTTGGACTGCCAAGACTTGCTTTGCTTTCGCCATAGTTTAATAACTCCAAGCTCAACCACTTAATCACTAACCCTCTTCTACACACAGAGAATACAAAAGCACATACGCGCCAGCTAAGTGAGGGAGACCCTCACCTTTTATATTATTCCTGCACGGAACAGCCCGAAATTCCACAACCCACACTTAGATTCTTGCATATCATTTCCAGCCAGGCATTCGATGGAGGTAGATAGCCTTGAATGGCACATGTGCTTCACTAGCATCATTTGCTATAGATGATTCCTGATTTTTCCGGCAGAATCCGTGCGCTACAGAGCTTCACCTAATTCTATCCACTCGCTCTGAGTATGCCCCAATTTAGTAATGCTCACTTAAGTGAAAAATTACCTTAAAAGGAATTTTTTTAATCCTAGCTACACACAAAGCAGGTAATATTCTCAGCCAAGGGAGCTTAAATTTCCCCATTTTAAGTTAATATTCCTTGACATTTGTGTGTGTGTGTGTGTGTGTGTGTGTGTGTGTGTGTGTGTGTGTGTGTGTGTGTGTGTTCCCTTGCATGAGTGAGGTCAATGTCAAAAAATTGCTCTAAGTGTTGAACGTAGCTTGAGCTAATGACACTTCAATGGAAATTAAAGATGTTGGTGGGGTGTCTTAAGTGGGTGTTGATGAACTCAGGGGAGGAAGCAAAAAGTTTTGAAGTCAAGAATCAAGAGGGACCACGCGGAGGACCTCAACAAGGCTCACTTACCACCCAAAAGGTCAAAGATTCCCCGATGTTTGAGGCAGCATGTAATAACTAGCAAACTTTCAAAGTGTTGGATCTTGCATTACTTGGCTTGGTCGGATTGTGGTCATGAGGATCATGGCATGTTAGATTGAAAGCAAACTGGCACCCTTACCCCCTATTGATGAGCCTATGACATCAATGTTGATGAGCTCAGGACAAGCAAATTTCAATCGTCTTAAAGGATATGGCATAGCTTTTGATTTTGTTGCTACCATGAATACTTTCATTTGTGTGCCATCAGTCTCTAAGGCAGTGGTATCATCCAGTGCTGAGGATGGAGTGCAGCAGCCTCCGATGAAAGAATGGAAATAGGAGACGCTGAAGAGGAGGCTATAGGCGTTATTAACAAATCGTCTATTGTGACATGTATCAATTACTATAGATGGGGGTCAAACAATGTCCATACCCATTTATGTGCCAGTATTAACTCCTCTGATAACGGTGCCATAATAGGACCTATGAAAACCTCTGCTATACCCAATCATCATCTAGGGAAGGGCAGTAAGTCAATGAGGTGCACCAAATACTGGAGAGGCCCTTTTTTTCCAGAGTTGCGATAGTTTCCTTCTATTCCTCATATCTATGCGGAGTACCCTTGGTTGTAGACAGGATACCAGCTACATGAGCAGCATGTATTGATTTCCTTCAATTTATGTATCAAGTAAATCTACACTAGCATGAGCAAAGGCAACAATTGCAAGTTATTCCACTCAGCAACAATAGATTTTTGAGCTAACAGATCAAAATCAGTCCTTAATTGATAGGATTTCCAAACTCGATTGCACCGGGCTGAAATGCAAGTGTTGTTTACAAAAAGAAAAGGGAAGAGAAAGCCCGCCATTAGGTCTGCAAAGCAACAAAGGTAGCCACTTTGGCTAAGGAGTGGCAGGCATAGTCTGTCATCGAGCAGACTATCCTTTGAAAATGGCGTACCAAAATGCCAACTCCGACCTGTTGCCACTGATAGAGGACAACATAGATACATAGTTTCACTTGTGAAGGAGGATATACAAGTTCACGAAGAAGGGGGAAATCCCAAAGTGGCAAGCAGCATTCAAGCCCTCCTCAGTGGTTCCGGCACTGCCAACACCAGAGGCTCATCTAGGGGGACTAATGGTTTTGTACAACCCTTATAATCTATTGTAGAATGCATAGGTGGCCCTCATAGCAATAGAGATGGAGGTAGAAAACCTCAAAACACTAATGCTACTGAGTAAGGAGGAGGAGGAACAGTTGAGAGAGGAAGTGGCAACCCGAAAACATATTGCTACCAAGTACAAGAGTCTCTTTCGATGCATTGCATTCTTTTCAAACCAATGTGTAAACTCCCTCAATCTGTTTAATCCTTCAGCTCCTACTTGGTGGACAGATGCATTGGCTTTGCTCCTACCACATTACCCTAGCTATTAACCTTTTCTCAGTTGAGGCGATATGTAAACCCCAATCCACCTCCCCCTTTCATTCCTCTTGCTGATTCCTCTAATGGAAAATTGAAAATTTTGTAATTATTGTGGGATCTTGTCCTTTGTGCGTGTCAAATCTTAGGCCAAAATAACCTTAGTTTGGATATCGAGGGGTTGTTTGTTCTAGTTTGAAAGGATGGAACTATTTGTATTGTCATGCGGTCTGAGATTCTATAAAAGGCAGGCACTACCTGAAATGATGTATGAGCTTATGCATGATCATTCTAATGTACAAAGCTATATGCAAGTAGTTCTTTTGTCTTTGTCCTATGTCTCTGTGGTGTCCTTTTGGTCTTTTGTACCCCCGGGGGATTCACCATGGAAAACTTACCGCACCACGTAAGTGCAGGGGAGGAGGGGTTTTTACAAGTTAAGTAAGTGTATAAGTTAGGGGTAGGCCCCCAATAATTTATCTCCCAAGCTTAAAAATAAGGGAGGGGGTATCATATTTATGGGGGGCGGGAAGTGAGAAATGGGAAAAGTGAGAGGAAGTTTTTCTATTTCAAAATCATGTCTTCCCAAAAGAGTCTACCCTTGAACTTGTGATTCAATAGCTACAAAGATACATGCAAGAACTAACACTGCTTTATATCAATTTCTTGTTTTGTGCCATATAGCTCATTTGTTGACGGATAAAAGTATAAAGAGATTGTATAGATGCAAATTTACACAAAGAACCTAACATAACTTTATAGCCATTTTTTTAGTAATTTAGATGGTTCAGAATTGGACGAGTAGCCAGAGTGCAGGCTGATCGGGCACATAGTTTGAAACTCAAACTAAGACACATTGAGGGTACATCTAGTTATCAATAGAAGTGGTTCCTTAGTACGTTGCCATTCACTATGCTACACACTCTCTGACAAGTTTTACTTAGTTAGATCATGTGAGACCTAAATTTTATATGTAAGATAGGGGTATAATAGTTTTCTTCATTGATTGTCGTATAAGCGTAGAAAGGGGGGTCATATTCCCTAATATGAGTCGTATATAGGGGTTTTATCAAGGTTGTCCGCTCGCAGGTGGCGTCCTGTTTTATATAAAGAGTGAATCCCCCAGGTTTGTACCTTACTCGATGTGACGTTATGAAGTTCTATCTTTAATGTTCCAACATGGCACACATGTAACAGTAACTTTGAAAAAGAACTTCTATGTATTCTCCATACATTGGAGACATGAAATCATTACTTCTCTAGTACTCTTTTTACTATTAGGAGGAGCCATCAAAGCTTAAAGTAATTCATGACACAAAAAATCATTTTTGACAAGCAAATGAGGTGGGCTCATTTTCTTTCAAAATTTAATTTTCATGTTGCTCATATTCTTGGGAGTAGTAACTAAGTAGTAGACACACTCTCTTGTAGACAGTAATTCAATGTTGTTAGTATAGCATTCTATGACAATCTATGTAATTTGATGATGGATGATTATGCTCCAGAAATTTACTTTTGGGATGTAATGTCTGCAATAGGACTAGGGAAGAAAAAGGAACCCATTAGAGGATGGATATCTTATCTATAATAATTGGTTATGTTTTGCCCACTCTCTAAGACAATAGGTCATGTATGAATCTCATGCTCAACCTTATGCATGGCATAGAGAAATTCAAGGTACTCTTAAAGGATCAAAAACCTATTTTTATTGTCCCACAATAAAGGTAGATAGATATACATGATTGTGTGTCTAAGTGCCTTGTTTGCCAAAAGATAAAGGATGACGGAGGAAAATAGTCCAATTTACTACAACCATTGCCAATTCCCAAAGCACCTTGGGACATTATTTCTATGAATTTTATTTTTTTCTTGACCAAATCAATCCATGGAAATACAAAAATATGGATGATAGTTGACAGGCTTAGTAAGCAAGCACATTTTAGAACTGTCAAAGAAAACTATCAAACAACAACACTATGCATACTACTTTTAGGAAGTAACCCTTACCATGGGTACTTACTCTAAATTCCAACACATGACATATGTGCCACATATTTATGAGGTCACCACCATGATCCATGTGAGTCTAGGAACATGAGCGTTTGCATGGGCAATTCTACACGAAGAATTTGGGAGATGGGAAATTCATCATCCTAATGTTGTATGTGGATGACATGTTGATTGCAAGTGCTAACATGCAGGACATCAAAGGCCTAAAAGAGGAGCTATCTAAATCTTTTTCAATGAAAGATTTAGGTGCTGCAAAGAGGATACTTGGTATGAAAATATCAAGGGACATGACGAAGAAGACAATAAAGCTATCTCAAGAAGATTACATCAAGAAGGTACTAGAAAGGTTTGCAATGCAAAATGCAAAACCAGTTTCTACACCTTTGGCTGGTCACTTTAAACTAACAAAAGATATGTGTCCAAAGACACAAGAGGAGATAGCCTATATGTCTAAAGTTCCATATGCTGCAGTGGTAGGTTCTCTAATGTATGCTATGGTCTGGACAAGGCCAGACATTGCACATGCAGTGGGAGTTGTGAGTAGGTTCATGGACAACCCAGGTAAAGAGCATTGGCAAGCTGTGAAGTGGATACTTAAGTATCTAAAAGGGACAACAAAAAATGCTTTGTATTTTGGAGGAACTGATATTTTTCTAGAAGGGTATGCTGATGCAGATATGGAAGGTGGCAAAGATACTCGAAGGAGCACTACTGGCTATGTGTTCACAGTTGGAGGCACAGCAGTAAGCTGGGCTTCAAAGCTGCAGAAAGTGGTTTCACTTTCTACCACGGAAGAAGAGTATGTAGCAATGACGGAGGCAAGCAAAGAAATTCTGTGGCTTCACAGATTCTTAGAAGAGCTTGGATTCAAACAAGACAATTGTGTCTTGTACAGTGATAGCCAAAGCGCTATCCATCTTGCAAGAACTCAGCCTTTCATTCAAGAACAAAGCACATTGAGGTGAGATATCACTTCATACGCACTCTTTTGGAAAAGGGACAACTATAGCTAGGAAAGGTGCATACAAGTGAAAATCCTGCAGACATGTTTACAAAGGTGGTCAAGAAGGAGAAGTTGAGCTTTTTCTCATCTTCAATCGGCATTCAAGGATAAGAAGCCATGATGGAAAGCAGTCACAGGTTTGGTTTGGAGATCAGTCTCCAAGTGGGAGATTGTTAAGTATGGAGCCTGATTTATCCTTGTAATTTTCTATGGTAAAAGCGCACATTTGTAAGGCCCTCATTATGAGGAGAAGCCATCGTGCGTGAAGAAAAATCACTCGCGCCGGAAACCAAAATTTTCACGGCAAAAAATCAGGGGTAACTTTAGGGGGCCTCGGGGGCAGAATTTTTTTTCCCCTCGCCGGAATATTCCTTGTCGCCGGAATATTATGGCCGGACGGCGACCGGAAAGTGGTCGAAAAACAACCGGTCGGTTGGCCGGTGGCCGGTGGCTGGTAGTCAATGGTCGGTGGCCGATGGTCGGAAGTCAATGGCCGGTGGCCGAATTCAAAAGCGGACTTGTCTTCTCAAGGGCGGCCACACATGGGTGGATTGAAGGGTACGATTTGGACTTATTCACACAAGGGCGGCTACACATGGTTGCCTCTCATAAGAGAGGGCAGCCCTTTTGGCCTATAAAAGGAAGCCATTTCTATACACATTATATAGTGTGAAGTTGATGCAACAAGGTGAGGGTGAGGTGGTGAGAGTGAATCAAGGCGGGAGCTCCATTAAGGGTATAATCCCTTTGTAAACTACTTCTTGTTTTGAAGTACTAAAGCCATTGAGTGGCTGCTTTCCCGTGGATGTAGCCCACATTGGGTGAACCACGTATATCGTGTGTACTCTCTCTCGCTCTCTCTACTCTATAATCTCTTGTGTGTGAAATCTATCTCTCTCCATTAAGTAATCTACTCAAATATCTACTTAGCTATGTCATATTTCCTAACATTTTCAACATTCGGTGATATCTGGACATCTTGACCAAATTCATGCAAGAATTTGTTGTTCATAGAATCAATTTTAAGCTTTGCAGGTGCCTGTGCATCTTTATGCTGAATTTGAATTTGCAGTGCTTTTAGTGGTGCTTCTAATGGTAATGTAGAATCAGCTGACTGCATTAAAAGTGACGAGCTAAATGCACTTATAACATCGAGATTCTCATTTCCAATTTGCTATGTACCTTGCTTGACAGTTGATTTATCCTTGTTGTACCAGTGTTTGAACGGCCCACATACTAGCTCATAGAAGTGCGTCCAGTGGTAGATCAGAAAGGATGGTTCATTTTGAGAGGAAAGAATCTAATATAGCCCATCCTCTCTAGCGCTGAAGGATATTACTCTAGTGAAACCAAAAATTTGTTCAGAGCCAAACTCTCCTCCATCGAAAATCAAGCTTTGATGTTGTAATCCAACGAACATATACTTTGATCAAAACAATCATAGATATAGACGATGGAGAGGGGGAATCGAGAACACACCCGACACACACGAAACTGGGCCTATATAGCTCAGGGTATTCACAACACCCCTGTCCTCTCGAAAACACCTTCAAAAAAGACGATCCACACTAGCAGGGCCTCACCTGCACTTCGCCCAATGCACACACGCTTTGCACAATCCTCAAACAATTACCACACTGATCTTGTCCGCTTCTCGCAGTTCCACAATTCAACACCTCTCTCTCTTTCTCTCTCACACACACAGAGGGTTCGGGGGAACGCACACGCTCACACACACCGGCACCACACACCTTGGAGACGAGAAAAGAAGAAAGGGGAGAAAGACAACACCAAAAAAATCGGCAATGACAGCTTCTTTAGACACCATGTACAAAACTCATGTGGACTGCTCTAGGTCGCGCCATGGCCATCACACATCCTTGCAGAGGGGCACACACATCCCTCGAGACCGAATCCGTCGACACAAATCTCGACGAAAAAATTCACCTCTCGCTTCACTTTCGCAGCAGTGTTTGCTCTTGGCAGCTCTCGTTGGCTCCCTCTTCAATAGGCCACTCGCCCTCCCGAACTGCTTCACGAACAACGTGTCTCGGCTTCAACCGTCGAGCGCGAGCATATGAAGATCTCCTTCCTCCTTCCTTAAGCCAAACAAGAAAACCCTTCCTCCTTTTCAAAAACGGCTGCGCCTTCTTTTTCTTCCTCTTCCCTTTTCAAAGCAAAGAAAAAACTTCTTTTCGTGGGCAGTAGCGCCTGGCGCCCCTGCCCTTAGGCTTTCTTTTGGGAGTTTTTTGCCCTTTTGCTTTTGAGCAAACTCCACCAAAGCTAAGGCCAACCTTATTTTCCCTTTTTGAACTTATAGCCAAGGGAGTTTTAGGCCTGGTTTTCCCACACCGTCGGTGCTCGTATGTGCACGAGTTTGTTGAATCCCCTTCTCTCCAAGCTACACCTCTCGAGAATTTTTTCCGTATTCCGAACATTCCACATCCTTCCACCGCAAGTCGCCCAATTGAAAAAAAATGAGGCTTGCCCCCTTCTTCTGCCGTGATTGTCTGTCCACTTGAAGTGGGCGCATCTCCATGCCCTTGACTCCGATCGGCCATCCGCCAATTTTGGCTAACGCCCCATGTTGCATGCGATTTTCCAGGACCTTAGCGAGCTCAAAAATATCTTTCTCAGCATACCTATCGACGTGGCCGGATGAGCACGTACCCGACCCTCAACAAATATTCCACAAGCCATAACTTGCCCGTCTGAGCTCTGAACGACAAACCGAAAAGACCGGCATGCTCCACAACTCAAGCACTTCCCGTGTATCCCACTGATCCTAGTTCTGGCTGCATGTCTGTACCTGCCCTGACCGTCGAGATCTGCAAAGCCTTCTAACTTCGGACTGGCATATCTTTCACACCGTGGCCCCGTTTGACGAGCCGTCTGGACGAGCTTCTAGAGCATCTTGAACACCACATTTCGGGGCACATTCCACACATCTCAGAAAATTGATGTGCTGTCCCAATTAGCCTACTTTGGAGGCCCCCCCTTGGCCTAAAAAACCGTCTTAAGCATGCATTTCCGCTGCCACTCGCCTGCTCAGGGTCTTCATACCTGTTTTAGCCCTTTGCCATGCGCATGCTAGCACCCTTTGCACTCCATAGCACACTTCTCATTGTGGACCAACTTTGGTTACACCATCATTGCCCACCCCCTTGTTGAACATTTATGTTCAACCACAAACAGGCTTATTTCACTAAAAAAACTGCCCCACCAAAACAAACTCTCTGTACATCACAAACCACCTAACATATGTAAAAAACCTGGCATCTGGTACCCGTTGTCTTTGTTCATGCGGGTTGCCCAACCCCCTGCTTTACCTGCCATCATCCACCTGGATCAAACACCTGGCATTGATCCCTTCCATCCACTTGCCACAACCTCCCATAGTGTTGCATCCCAGCGCATAGCCAATCATCCACATAAGTTGTCCTGTAAACACCAAGGGACTGCCATGCCTGGTCCATCCGCCCAACCTCCCTTTAATAGGCACCTAGCCCCTTTCGGACCCCTTCCCACTGGCAGTCGGCCCTTGGCCGAGTCCTTGACCCCTTGGTTTGGCCCTTGGCCTGACATTACTCCCCCCTTGGAGAAGCGTTTTCGTCCTCGAAAACAAAAGTGGGGAATTTCTTCTTAAGAACACTAATGTTTTCCCAAGTGGCACCCTCTTCAGGGCGATCTTTCCACTTGACTAAAGCTTGATTACGTACATGATGACGAGTACGGAGTTCATGAAAATCTAAAATGCGTTCAGGTTCATGCGGTTGAGTGGGAGGTTTAGTGAAATCAACCAATATCTGCTGGCCGATAACATTGTTGTCCCCATGCAAGCGTTTACGTAAACGACTTACATGGAATACCGGATGGACACGCGAGTGCGTAGGTAACTCAAGTTTGTAGGCCCTATCACCAACTCGCTCGAGTATCTTGAATGGCCCACAATAACGTGGAGATAATTTGGGTGTAGGTCCAGTCTTCAGACTTTCTGAATGCTCTGGCACACGCAAAAAGACCTCTTCACCTTCCGTGAAGGTAACTTGTCAACGTTTCTCATCAGGATACTTCTTATACCGATCCTGTGCTTGTCGAACATTTTGACGAGCAAGTCTCAGCATTTCCATATGATCTTGGAGAAACTCCTTGACCTGTTGGAGCTTCTCAGTTGCCAACCCCACCGTCACTGGTGATCGAGGTTGAAAACCATACATAAGCATGAATGGACTAAAACCAGTTGTAACATGCTTAGCACTATTATATGCAAACTCAAGCATGGATTCGGACATAGATATGCATCATGCATTTGATTTCGAGCAGTCCGCACCCGTTTCGTTTGGCGATGCCACGCGGACGGTTCCTCTCACGGAGAGTAATCGTGCCCCAACGGCAACAGACGATGCGTATGAGTTGTTGGACATGCAAGATTTTCGTGCATTGCAAACACGCATGACTGTGCTTGAAACAAATTTTGCACAATTAAATCAGAATGTCACAGCATTATCCGATTCTGGGCAAGGCCCTCCTCCGGGTCCGCTGCACTCTCTGACCCAAAAAGAGGTGGACGATCTGTTGAAAAATACAAAGCCACCAATTTTTCGGGGAGAAGAGCATGAGCGAAACAAGGACAACGTGAATATTTTTCTCAGTAAGTGGGATGGTATTCATGACCTTAGACGTACCCCGGATGCAGCCAAGGTGTTGCAGACAAGTCTGACTTTGGACGACAAGGCCTACAAATGGTGGATGTCTCTCAAGGAGAAGGGCATGCTACCACAGACTTGGGCAACTTTTGAGAGTGTCTTCACGAAGGAATTTCTACCTACCAATGAGAAGGATAGAAATTGGACCGCCTGGGACGAATGTTCTATGCGCTAGCATAAAACATTATTGGAATATATTTCCCATTATCGGGATGTGATCCTCAAGCTGGAAGGGATGGATACCTTTCAACAGGTGTGTGGGTTCATCCGTGGGTTAACTCCCGAGCTTAAGAAGCACGTTAAAACCCAGGATCCACAAACACTTGAGGATGGAATAGTGCAAGCTCACATCCATGATGATCCCAATGATCGGGCATTGCATAGTTTGCATGTGCATGGCACTACACCTGTTTAACACGCCCACAACATGTGCATCATAAAAGAAAAAATGTCTCTACTACATCAGAGACCTCCAAAAAGCCCAAGGGGTCTAGAGGTCCTCTCTCAACGGAAGAGTTTGAGAAAGCCAAAAAAGAAAAGTTGTGCTTTAAATGTTTGGGAACTGGACATAGCAAAAAGGATTGTCCCAAGGGGAAATCTGCTGCTCAAGACAAGGGGAAGGAAAAAGCAGTACACATGGTGCAGCTTTTACCTCTTGAGTCCTCTTCCCAGTTTGCTAATGTGGAAGTAACACACACCGAGGCGGTGCATGAGTGCTGTATCACGGCCTCCATGTGGAAGCAGACTTTCGGACCACATGAGTTGGTGCTTATGCATGGCTCTATCCAAGGGCACAGGGTGCGGATCTTAGAAGACGATGGTGCATCGCACAATTTCATCAATTATAAATTGGTGAAACGACTCAAATTGCCCCAAACCCCGAGTTCCCATCGCTACAAGGTAGCAATGATTAACGGCCATGATGCTGAGATATGGGAAACTCTGGTTAAAGATGTACCTCTGGAAATTCAAGGATACCGTATCTCTTTGGATTTCCAAGTCATGAATATGGAGCGGGCGGATGTGGTTCTTAGTCGTGAATGGTTGCATAGTTTAGGATCATCCCTTAGACGTAGCTATGAGAATAATAGTCTAATGTTCGAATCCAATGGTGTGCGCGTGCTGCTGTTGGGGGAGAAGGATGTACCTTCCTCACCACTTATTTGTATAACTGAGCTTATGAAGCTCGCTTCTGATGATGCAATAGAAGAACTCTTTTTGTGTTACTCACTGTGCCATTTTATTTCCAATGTGGATTATGTTTTTAATGATGCTAAAGTTTTGAATAAAACTTCCTCAATGCCGCATTCTTCTCTCTCTCCTCTTCCAGCTATGTCTACTAATTCAAAACAAGCAAATGTTGCTAATGAATTGAAGGAACTTTTAAGGGAATTCAAGGATGTGTTCCCAGATGATTTGCCACCAGGGCTACTGCCGACACGTTCTGTGCAACATGGTATAGACATGGTTGCAGGTAGTAAGCCAGTGAGTAAACCGCCTTACCGAATGAGTCATTCGGAGGCTGCTGAGGTGGAACGTCAGCTTGCTGACTATCTCAGTAGAGGGTTTATTCAACCAAGTTCTTCACCATGGGCCTCTCCCATTCTCTTGGTGAAGAAAAAGGACGGTAGTATGCGCATGTGCGTAGATTACCGTGGATTAAATGCGGTTACTGTTAAGAACAAGTACCCATTGCCACAAGTAGATGAGCTGTTTGATAAGCTCACTCATGCTCGTATATTTTCAAAGATTGATTTAAGATCTGGGTATCATCAAGTACGCATCAGGCTTGCGGATATACCCAAAACAACGTTCCGAACAAGGTTTGGACATTATGAGTTTTTGGTAATGCCCTTTGGGTTAACCAATGCTCCAGCTACGTTCATGACACTCATGGATAGTGTCTTGAGACCATACTTGGAAAAGTTTGTTATCGTTTTCCTCGATGACATTCTTGTATATATTGGAGTTTCAATGCAATCCTGGTTAAAAGAATTGGTACCCAAGGCACCACCCGTGAAATTCATAGGCGATTGCAGCTGCTCTTCCCTTCGACAAGTATCCGATGCCTCTCGCTTGCCATCTTCTTCAACCTGTTCTTCTTTCTTAGCCACAACAACACTCTCCTTCTTGGGAAACCCTTGTTTCTGTCGTATAATCAAAGCACCTTCCACAGCTACCTTGATGAGCATCATCATCAGCATAGTGCTACACATCACCCGCACTTGCATGTCGTCATTCTCAAGCTCCGACACTCTTCCTTGCTCTTCATTCATAGTGGCAACCACCACATCTTCATGCATATAACAGGGTAACTTCACCTTTACCAACATAAACCCTTCGGATTCTGCCTCCCAGCTCGTATCTCTATCCTCATCACTTGTTTCCCAGAAGCTTGAGCTTGTAGCCTCATCATCTTCACCCTAGGCCGATTCGACATCAGCATCATCATCTTCTAGCTGCTCCACAAAAGCTGGACCATCATCGAGCTCACTTTCGTCATCCAAACCCAAGCTCTCGGCACCTACCATTTGGCCACGATCTGTTTCCCTTTCATACAAGCACTCCATGAGAACAGGCTCCACCTCTTCAAGTTGCACTGGACACTTGGTATCTGCTAACTCCTCTAGACACAAGCTCTCTTTAACAAAAGGCTCATCTTCACTGACAAGCTCCTCCACAATTGGCATAGACGCTTCACCAACAGGTAATTCCCAAGGAGCATAGTCAATCATAGGTCGTACCCTAACAGGCTCCACACTTCGCATCACCGGCACCATCCTCGACGGGCCCATAGAACAAACTGCTGCTTCAACATGCACACAATCTGCAGGCTTTAACAAGCATAACTCCAACTTTCTTTTCATTTTCCTGCTCTTCACCTGGGCAACTCTGACTGCCTCGGCATAAGTCTTTGGCTCTTCATCATCCACTTTATCTCGAACTCGAGGACACAGGCAAGCTAGGAATTTCTCAAGCTTGAAACCATCCGCATTGACCACTTGGGTGATAGCCACTAAATCCTTCCAACTCGCTTCAAACTTTTCGACAAAAGCATAAAAATTTTCACTTACTTCTTGCCGCAGCCCTTTGATCTTTGCATCCGCTTCAGCAGCTGACACCACTTTGTGAAACTTGCAGAGAAACCGCTCTCAAAAACCAACCTAATCCTGCTCACTTGCATCTTCCAGACCATCAAACTAAGCTTTTGCTTTACCTCGTAGCACAAACGGAACCGTCTCCAGCTTTTCTTCATCACTCCACATTTGCAATGAGAGCATAAATAACTCAAAATCTGCCAGCCACTCATC
This sequence comes from Adiantum capillus-veneris, assembly GCF_014529385.1. Taxonomy (NCBI): domain Eukaryota; kingdom Viridiplantae; phylum Streptophyta; class Polypodiopsida; order Polypodiales; family Pteridaceae; genus Adiantum; species Adiantum capillus-veneris. Next base: position 105,033,940 of record NC_140931.1, on the reverse strand, counting down.
CGCATCTTCTTCACCACCACTGAAAATTGGGCCAGCACTCTACCACATTTTTTCTTATAGTGTGCTCCTCAGTGGGGGCACCAGAAGATGGAGAGGGGGAATTGAGAACACACCCGACACACACGAAATTGGGCCTATATAGCTCAGGTATTCACAACACCCCTGTCCTCTCGAAAACACCTTCAAAAAAAACGATCCACGCTAGCAGGGCCTCACCTGCACTTCGCCCAACTCACACACGCTTTGCACAATCCTCAGAAAACTACCACACCGATCTTGCCCGCTTTTCGCACTTCCACAATTCAACACCTCTCTCTCTTTCTCTCTCACACACACAGGGAGCCCGGGGGGACGCACACGCTCACACACACCGGCACCACACACCTTGGAGACGAGCAAAGAAGAAAGGGGGGAAGGGGGGATAGACAACACCAAAAAAATCGGCAATGACAGCTTCTTTACACACCATGTACAAAACTCATGTGGCCTACTCTAGGTCGTGCCATGGCCATCACACATCCTTGCAGAGGGGCACACACATCCCTGGAGACCGAATCCATCGACACAAACCTTGACGGCAAAATTCACCTCTCGCTTCACTTTTGCAACAGTGTTTGCTCTTCGCAGCTCTCGTTGGCTCCCTCTTCAATAGACCACTTGCCCTTTCGAACTGCTTCACGAACAACGTGTCTCGGCTTCGACCGTCGAGCGCGAGTGTATGAGGATCTCCTTCCTCCTTCCTTAAGCCAAAAAGAAAACCCTTCCTCCTTTTCGAAAACGGTTGCGCCTTCTTTTTCTTTCTCTTTCTTTTTCAAAGCAAAAAAAAAACTTCTTTTCTTGGGCAGTAGTGCCGGGTGCCACTGCCCTTAGGCTTTCTTTTGGGAGTTTTTTTCCCTTTTGCTTTTGAGCAAACTCCACCAAAGCTAAGGCCAACCTTATTTTCCCTTTTTGAACTTATAGCCAAGGGGGTTTTAGGCTTGGTTTCCCCACACCTTTGGTGCTCGTATGTGCATGAGTTTGTTGAATCCCCTTCTCACCAAGCCACACCTCTCGAGAATTTTTTCCGTATTTCGAACATTCCACATCCTTTCATCGCAAGTCGCCCAATTGGAAAAAAATGAGGCTTGCCCCCTTCTTCTGCCGTGATTGTCTATCCACTTGAAGTGGGTGCATCTCGATGCCCCTGACTCCGATCGGCCATCCGCCAATTTTGGCTGACGCCCCACGTTGCATGCGATTTTCCAGGACCTTAGCGAGCTCAAAAATATCTTTTTCAGCACACCTATCGACGTGGCCCGATGAGCACGCACCTGACCCTCGGCAAATATTCCACAGGCCATAACTTGTCCGTCTGAGCTCCGAACGGCAAATCGAAAAGACCGGCATGCTCCACAACTCAAGCACTTCACGTGTATCCACTGATCCCAGTTCTGGTTGCATGTCTGTACCTGCCCTATCCGTCGAGATCTGCAAAGCCTTCTAACTTTGGACTGACATATCTTTCACACCGTGGCCCCGTTTGACGAGCCGTCTGGATGAGCTTCTAGAGCATCTTCAACACCACATTTCGGGGCACATTCTACGCATCTCGAACACTTGACGTGCCGTCCCAATTAGCCCACTTTGGAGGCCCCCCCTTGGCCTAAAAAACTGTCTTAAGCATGCATTTCCACTACCACTCGCCTGCCCAAGGTCTTCATACCTGCTTTAGCCCTTTGCCATGCGCATGCTAGCACCCTTTGCACTGCATAGCACACTTCTCATTGTGGACCAACTTTGGTTGCACCAACGAGAGTCTAGCATCTATGATGCCTTGGGTCCTGAAACCACAAAAGCTCGTATCATAAGAGACCCATGGGATAAACAATATCAGGGCAAAGATAATGCTATCTACAGCTTGACTTGGGGAATAATTTGTCATGTTTCAAGGAGATACATATTAAACTATGCAGAAGGTTTACAGATTCCAAACATCAATAGTGCTTCCGAAGTGTGCCTTCATAGTCCCAAAAGGTGAGATTAAACCAGAGCCAAACAATTTTGAACTCTTACAATGAAGCATGCTATAGTGATCACCCTAGGAAGGCGGGAGCTGCAAATCCATCAAGATCAGCTTATGAACTAAGAAATGCTACACCAGTTAAAAGCCGTAGAGCTTCTAGCCAACATACCCCTTCAAAACAGAAACCATTGAAAGACCACATGGTTGTTGGAAGTTTCCAATTGACCCAGGTTTCCTCAGAATCTACAGATAAATGCTTATATGAAGATCATCAAGGACAAAAGTTTCAGCTGATCTGCACAAGTCAGAGTCAAAAACCAACAAATCCAATAGTGTTCAAACATTTACATGTGTCCATGCTCACATATGCATATCAAGATGCACATGGTAAAAAATATTGGCAAGATCATGACCTTGTACAAACCCCTATGGATGGTACGACTGAAGTCAAAGACTATCTGAAGATGATGCAAAGCCTCAAGCTGCCAGAACATGTGACAAAAATGTCAAAGTCAATAGAAGCTAAAGTCCAAAAAGCTACACAAAGGTCAATAGAAGCTAAATTCCAAAGAGACATATTCTGCCAGAAAGTACAGTGGATCTATTACGATCAAAGGTTACTCAGATGCAGATAGACAATGCTCTACAATTGCAAAAAGGGACAACATTATAGCCAATGGAGTCAACATCAATTGAAGCAGGTGGTCAAAGCAAAGAAAATGCAGATAAAGCTCAACAAAAGGACACAACCACTCTTGAGACGATCAAGTGCAACATTGCTGGTGAAAAAGAAGAAAAACTCTTAAGCGAAGTAAAGTAATATTTTTAAGCTAGACAAGAACCTCATGTCTTTTTACACTTGGAAAAGACGTGGCCAAACACAGCTAGAAGATGCTCCTAAGTTTGTAAGCATTTCGGGAAACAAATGAGCAGAATGCTGGGGAATAATCTCCACTACCATGTAAGTAAGTTCACAGATCATCATAGATCAGTTCCACGTGATCATAGCAAAGGATATGCCAGACAACATCATAATCAGAATGCCAATGGCCCAAAACGTCCTAGAGATACAAAGTTCAATAAAGATGCAATCGTCAAAGAAAACAAAGAATGAAGACCAAGACTGGTCACCTGCAGACGTGCGTCGATCCGAGTTGCATCTTGTGAATCCATGATCCAACATCCATCGATCAAACTTCAAGTAACATTGTCTTGATGCTTGCTTTAAACCATACAAGCTCTTCTTTATTCTGCAAACCATTTTCTCCTTACCTTTTACTTCATATCCCTTTGGTTGAAGCATGTAGATTTCCTCCTCTAAGTCACCGTGAGGGAATGCCGTATTTACATCCATTTGCTCGAGATTTATATCATGAGCAGCCACAAGGCTTAAGACAAGCCTAATTGAGTTCATTTTTACAACAGGAGAAAATATTTCATTGAAGTCAATACCTTTCTTTTGAGAAAAACCTTTTACCACAAGCTTAGACTTGTACCTTTTGTTCCCACCTTCTTCTTCCTTCACCTTGTACACCCATTTATTTTGAAGTGCCCGCTTACCTTTAGGAAACTCAACCAATTCCCATGTTTGGTTGCGATGTAGTGAGTCCATCTCCACTTGCATGCTCTTTGTCCATTCTTCTTTGGATTCATGTTGCATAGCTTGTTCGTATGATTCCGGCTCTCCAGAATCTGAGATCAAGAGATGGTTGAAGGAAGGAACAAACCTTTCTGGAGGTCTACTTGCTCTTGTAGATCTTTGGGGAATAGGTTGAGGCTCCTCATTTGGTTGACGTTGTTGCACATTGTCACTGTTTACAGTCCTTGAGTCTTCATCATCCTCAAGCTCCATGTACTCATCACCTGTTTCTTTTGTTTGATTTCTTTCCAAGTAATCTTTGTACATATTTTGTTCGTTAAAAATTACATCCCTACTCCTTAAGATTTTACCATCTTCAAGATTCCATAGGCGATACCCAAAGTCACCTTCTCCATAGCCAATGAAGAAACACTTTTTGGACTTTGCATCTAGCTTTGATCTTAGGCTTCTATCTATGTGCATGAAAGCCTCACACCCAAACACTTTGAGAAATGCATAATTCAACGGTTTACCTGTCCATGACTCTTCTAGAACTCCCCCATCCAATGCCATTGAGGGTGACCAATTGATTAAGTACACAGATGTACTTACAGCTTCCGTCCAAAGCTCAAGCGGTAGGCCAGATGTAGCCGCATGCTTCGTGCTCGCTCCATGATTGTGCTATTCATCCTTTCCGAAATCCCATTTTGTTGAGGTGTCCTTGGGGTTGTCTTTTGCCTCCGAATGCCATTGCTGGCACAAAATCTTTCAAAAGCTTGGCTGCAATATTCACCTCCATTGTCGGATCTGAGGCATTTAACCTTGGTACCTGTTTCATTCTCCACAAAGGCTTTCCACCTTTGAAATATGGAAAATACATCGGACTTATTCTTCATGACATAAACACATGTTTTTCTAGTCGCATCGTCTATGAATGTTACATAGTACAATGAGACAGCAAGTGATGGTGTACTTGCACGACCCCAAACATCAGAATGAACCAACTCAAGTTTTTTATTTTTTCTTTCATTTCCTGATTTTTGAAATTTCACCCTCTTTTGTTTACCATAAACACAATCTTCATAGAACTCTAAGTCCACTTCTTTCAAACCTGGTAGAAGCTTCTTTGTTTGAAGGATTTGCATTCCTTTGGTACTCATATGCCCAAGCCGGTAGTGCCACACCGCACTGTCAACTTCTGTAGTTGCTGCACAAGCTGAAGGTTGCGTGTTAACAGTACACAAGTAAAGTGTACCAACCTTTTCTCCCTTGGCAACCACCAAATATCCCTTTGAGATCTTCCACCGTTTGTTTCCGAATGCAATGTTGTGACCTTCATAGTCCAATTGTCTTGTAGAGATCAAATTTTTGCGAAGAGAAGGAACATGCCTAACATCTTTAAGCTTCCATTCATTTCCGTTAGCAGTTTTGACAGAAACTGTACCTTTGCCGAAAATCTCACAAGCTTCATCATCTCCCAAGTATACATACCCAAAATTACCTTTGGTGTAGTCTTGGAAATGTTGCTTGTGTGGTGTCGCATGGAATGAAGCCCCGGAATCTACTATCCAGGAATTAGACACATTGTCTAATGAGAGAATTAGAGCATCTTACTCTACTTTACCTGCCACATTGGCCTCCGATGTTGGCTTTTTGTCTTGAGACTCTGTCTCCTTCTTCTTCTTGGACCAGCAATCCTTCTTGACGTGGCCCTTCTTGCCGTAGTTCCAACATTCAAGAACTGACTTTGTGCGTGACTTGCTCCGCCTTGAGCGATCACGACCCTTTTGGTTTTTGAACCTCTCCTTAGGCCTTCCTCTTGTTTCCACTGACACTGCAACACTTGATGATTCTCCTGTGCTTCTCCTTCGTATTCCTCGCTTAGGAGAACACCCACAACATCATCAAACTTAAGAGTATTTGTGCAAGAAATAGAATTACTTACAGCCATCACAAGGCTGTCCCAACTATCCGGTAGAGATGATAGTATAAGGAGAGCTCGCACTTCGTCATCGAAATTGATTTTCACCGATCAAAGTTGACTTATGTTTGTGTTAAAGTCATTTAGGTGTTCTGCAACTGAACCATTCTCTGCCATCTTTAGATTGAACAAGCGCTTCATAAGAAATACCTTATTGGATGCCGATGGTTTCTCGTACAAGTCATCAAGTCCTCCGTGGTCTTCATATCCGAAACATTGAAGGCCACCGTTGATGCTAAGCTTAACCGGATTTTTCCCAGTGCCTTTTGATCAAGGACAATCCATGCTTCATGTGCCATCGTTGCGGGCTTCTTTGCAAGACCGCCTAGTGGAAAATAGAGGTCCTTCTGGTAGAGATAGTCTTCAATCTGCATCTTCCAATGTTGGTAGTTTTTGCCATTGAACTTCTCAATCTTGAGCTTCCCTTCCTCCGCCATAACTCCCACTCAATTCAAGGAATCCTTTCCTTGAGATAACTTAGCTACGAGCAAACCTTGCTCTGATACCAGTTTTTAGGAAATATGACGTAGCTAAATAGATATTTGAGTAGATTACTTAATGGAGAGAGATAGATTTCACACACAAGAGATTATAGAGTAGAGAGAGCGAGAGAGAGTACACACGATATACGTGGTTCACCCAATGTGGGCTACGTCCATGGGAAAGCAGCCACTCAATGGCTTTAGTACTTTAAAACAAGAAGTAGTTTCCAAAGGGATTATACCCTTAATGGAGCTCCCGCCTTGCTTCACTCTCACCACTTCACACTCACCTTGTTGCATCAACTTCACACTATATAATGTGTATAGAAATGGCCTCCTTTTATATGCCAAAAGGGTTGCCCTCTCTTATGAGAGGCAGCCATGTGTAGCCGCCCTTGTGTGAATAAGTTCAAATCGGATCCTTCAATCCGCCCATGTGTGGCCGCCCTTGAGAAGACAAGTCCGCTTTTGAATTCGGCCACCGGCCATTGACTACCGGCCACCTACCGACAGGTTGTTTTCCGAACACTTTTCGACCGCCGTCCGACCATAATATTCTAGCGACAAGGAATATTCCGGCGAGGGAAAAAAAAAGTCTGCCTCCGAGGCCCCTAAAGTTGCCCCTGATTTTTTGGCCGTGAAAATTTTGGTTTCCGGCGAGTGATTTTTCTTCACGCACAATGGCTTCTCCTCATAATGGGGGCCTTACAAATGTGTGCTTTTACCACAGAAAATTACAAGGGTAAATCAGGCTCCATACTTAACAGAAAAGACTGTTAGCTTTGCAAATAATTTTTCATCCATTGCCACAAGTGTACAATCATTCACGAGTCTAAGGAACACATCAAACAGAATGATGTTAGCTTTGTATGGTACACATATTTCATATGCACACTATGTAGATCAAAAAGGAAAACTGTACAAAAAGGATGTCTAGATTTCTTGGACAATCTTCAAAAAAATGTCCATGTTTTTGTTCATAATCTAAGCAATACGCCAAGACTAGTGGTATTTCATTTGGTTCTGTCATGTCAAGCTCTAGCTGAGAAGTTTTTGCTTCTATGTTGGCCAAGTTATTGGCTTCTTCATTTAAAACACTGAGCATCAAGGTGTAGAATGCTCCATCTTGACCTTTGTACCGTCTTTGGTTTGGTTCTCCAATTAAACTGGCTCTTATTGGTTGATCTGTTGGATCTTGCAACTCTGGTTCTCGATTATAGATCTTACCACTGTAATCCATGTAAATGACCTTGATTGCATATGCACCAACTGTATGTTTTGATGGCTTGTGCAGATTTTTAGGTAAACACTTGGGTTTATTTTTTGCACTTCTATCTGTACTTCATCTTTAAGCATGCAATACCTGGCTCCACTGAAGTCTGTAAACATCTGGGAGTTTTTTGAATCTGATTTTACTATGATCAATAGGATCTCGGCTCTTGTGCCACTTTTGCTGCTCATCAAGTATCTATGGCCTTTTGAATCTGTGTACAAACCTTTGTATGGGTATTCTGCTTTGGCCTCCATTCTTGTTGTATTTGCAATTCCTTGGCCGTCCTATGGTGTTGATATTTGTTTTGTGTATTTACCTTTTGGGATCCATATCCAAGGCTAATTTCTTTGTGCCTGATATAACTCTTTGGATACCCAGATTTGCTTTGCTTGCTCTATTGGTTGTTGAGTTGCTAAATGTTTCTTTTTCTAATGATTTGGTACTTTGGGAGTTTGGAAGTAATTTTCTTGGGAATCCAAATAAACTCCGAGTTGTTTTGAGCTTGAACTAAGTTTTGTGGTACCCATACCTTTGTGATAGAATCCTGAGTTGGTCGTTTGGGTGTTTGATACGGCAGTTGAGTTCGTACTGGCTTGTGGGTCTATAGTGCTTTTCCTACATCTGTTATATCTTTGCTAGCCCATACTTGCTTTGTGCTTTGATGGCCCTTGGGTAGCCAACGTTGATTCTTGTTGTGCTTTTGTCTTCTCTATTATTGTGTCGTTCTTGATGTGGGCAATCATGTTGCCACATGTTTTTAAAGTGTTGGTTCCTGTGTTACCCTTGTTGGGATGCACTGCATGTTTTTTGTATTCAAGGATTTTTTGCCCTTATCAGTAGTCTTTTCCATTGCGAGCCCTATTTCTATTATTTTGGTCAATGGAATCATTTGACTCTTGGTTTCATGTTGAATTCGTTCCAGATCGAAACACCAATCTATTTGAACAAGCAAAAGTTCGTGTTGGGTTTAGTGAGCTTCTACCACTTAAAATCTATGTGGGCAGATATGCTGATTGATTTGAACAAATAAGGTAACCAACCCTAGTGCTTAAATCTGGTCGTTTGTATAGCTCTACACTTCTTGGTGTGTTGGTTGAGGTCTTTCTTCTTGGCCAATTTTCTTGTATAATTCAAGGGAAATGACATTTCCCTGGGCTCCTGGATCAAGTAGAGATGTGGCTTCCAGTTGATGGTTATCGACTTTGACTTTAATTATTGGACCCACTCTATCTTCTTCAAATAAATTCATGAAAATAACATTGGTCCACAATGGTCCCCCATGTTGTTGTTATTGTCATGGAAGACTTTGTTTAGCCATCCGTTCTTTAGCCTCTGCTTCTGCTTCTTAAACAATCTACTCCTTCTCTTTAGTTCGTTGTTTTTCCCCGTGAATCTGTTGTAGCATATCTTGGGTTAATGGTATATGATACTTGAGCCTGCATCCACTAATCCAGTTAGGCATTCTTCTAATGTCACAATCTTCATGGCCGTGCTTGGTGAAAGATCTTTAATCACAAAGGGTCTCATCCCTCACTTTTTGAAGTTTTTTGCATGTTGTTCAGGGTATAAACCACTACATAGTCGCATGTTTTAACTTCCTTTGACCGCACATGCTTGTCGAAGCACTCTTTTTGTCATCTTTTATTACCATAGATAGAGGCTATTGGTTTAAGATGTAGCTCATCTAGCTTTTCTAGGTCATCTAATCTAGAACAAAATTCACTACCTATCCACTCTAATTGTTTAGCTACTCTCAAGGTTGGGATTAATAATTCAATAGGCAGAATGGAATAAAGACCAAACACCGTATTGTAAGATGTTCCAATGGATTTCCTATAGGCCACTCTATATGCCCATAAAGCAGAATGTGACTTCTTGTCTGAATTTGTTCTTGAATCTGTCACGAATTTGGTCAGTATCGTGCATATTAGTAGCTTCACCATGTTCGTTAGATTATGGGTGATAAGGAGCAGACTTCTTTATGAATGATCATGAACTCTTCTAGAAGATTTTCAATAACTTAATTTATGAAATGTGTGCCTCTATCAGTGACAATTTCTATGGGTAATCCATATCTTACAAAGACATCTTTGAAACTATGTAGTGGTTCTAGAATTTGCCTTTTGTGTGGCTTTTGCTTCAGCCCATTTCATGAGATAGTCTGTGGCAACAATGATATATTGGGTAATTACAAGGTGGTGGACTTCTCAAAGGACAAGATGAAATGGGGGATACTGGGGGTCTTGGGGACCAGGGTAGCTAGCTTGATTATGTATTTTTATTTGGAAAAGGGGGGGAAGAGAGAATATTCAAAACATTTGTTCTAATAAAGTTGAAATACAATAGGTAGACATGTAGGTAGATATAATAGTCCTCATTGTTTGCAATTCTTCATTTGAGCTCTTTGGTGATTTTTCAACATAAAATTAGCTTTTGTAATTAAAGTTTTCATCTTTGTATGTGCAATAGAGTTTAACAACCATAATTTTAAGGAATTTCCAAAAATTCACAAAGGAAATTTGATGGGAGCCACAACTTGTTGACTCATATCAAGCATGTGGATAGCTTGATTCTACCCTCCCTCACTACCCAACTGGCCACACATGCTCTAGGGATGCACATTTGTTTTCACATATGAGGCCATGCCAATAAAATTCTCATGCCATATGGAGGAACCGATGCCAAGAACCATCCCACTGAGGCAGTCACTTTTACTACTAGGGAGACGTCATGTATGTGTACTAAAACTACTTTTTTGACCCCAGATACATTATCCTCCTTTGTAAATCCTACCTTTTTTTAACCTAAAATCCCCAATTGTACATTCTCATGACACCATATAGTAAACCTTAGTCTATAACTTGTGTGACCCCCGACATGCCAACTTACCGGGTAACCAGGCCTCACTACCCCATCCGCTCTCATATGCACTAAAAAGTTCACCCTATTGTACACTCACGTGACACCATATAGTAAACTTTAGTCAATACCCTAGGTCATTCCCTACATGCCAGCTCATCGGGCAACCAGGCCTTACTACCCCACCTGCTCTCACATGCACTAAAAATGTCACCCTACTACCTCATGTAAGAAGACCTGCCACCCTTGGGGAGAAGAGAAGCTGACACTAAAAACTTCACCCTACTGCCTTGATTCATTGGTGGAGGGTGCATGGCTCACCTTAAAGCCTGGTCATGTTTTATTGCTCGTCTACATGCTTCAATGGATGGTGCACTCTGGGTATTCTGATATTGGTCCTTTTGAGGCATGGCGATCGTTGGTGGCAACAATAACCATATGGTAGAAACTTGGGAGCTCCTTACAGGTCATGGGGACTATGGGCCCCGCCCCATTCTTCAACTATATGTTTATGATTTGTTCTCTAGCAAAGGTTGCACCTTATTCAACCATTGTATGCTTCTACGCGTTTATGGTGTCCCCTAGTCCGGTTTGGGATAGGATTTCCTTGTGGTAGGGGGAGTGTCTTGTGTGGAAATGAAGCAAGACTTTGTGGGTTTTTTGTATTTTGTATTGCTCCAGTAGGCGCTCCTTGTAAAAGCCCAGTGTTTGGTTTTGAATTTGGGATGTTGTTGTGAATGTGATGCTATGGATCGATGCGAGCATGGATAGCTTTGTAAATTTTTTGAGTTAATACATTTCTCACTCACAATTTGGGTTTTGCAAAGCAGAAAGAAGAAAAGAATGCTCTCAAGGCATCTTTAGAAAAACCCCTTGGCATGCCATTATGTATTTACTCAATCTCATATTGTGCACACAACATTAGAGATATAAATGCTCATCAGAATTTTAATACAATAACCTTATTTCACATTACGTGTTATGGGGGCCCTGCCAACATGTGTCAAGGTCTTAGCTCAAGGTATTGGCTCTGATAGGTGCTCGGGTTGGAGGATTTCTAGGGTGGACCTACCACACTTATTCTTGGAATGCCCGGTAGTTACAAGGATGGCATATAAGGTGTGAAAAATGATCCAAAGGACTTGGAGGATTGGGTTCTCCAAGAATGATTTTCTCCTTTGCGGGAAGCGGATAAAAAGCCAACCAGTTCTTATATGCACTCAAGATTTAGGTGGTTAGATTCTAATTTTTCTACAATGTTTGGAAGACCAAAAATGATCAAGTGTTCTCCCAAGATCTCCTGAGAGCCAGCTACTCTGAGATCATCCAAGAGAGCAAGGAAATTATTTGTGGGATTAGAAAGAACAAAACCTCTGACGAATGGAAGTGCATAACTCTTATCGTCAGATCCACGACAACTTGAGGGTGGCTAGGTTGACTTTTAGGTTTCATTTAATTATATATAGCCATGGATTAGATTTAGCATTGTGCTGATGTAATGGGTTTTTTCATATTAATATAACCTCTCACATATTGTGAGATTTTCTAATAAATAAATAAAAAGATGGAAAGCCTTCCTTTCAAAGTGCATCTCCTCCTACCTTGTGCAGCTTGCGATGCCACAGACTAGGGGAGCTCCTTGGTGGACTTGTGGAAGGGTGTGGGGAGGTGTTTGCACACTGGAGAAGCTCAAGAGTAGGGTGGGCTAGGCCCTCGGGTCATGGACGGCTGAAGACGGCGCGTTCGGGATACCTTCCCCTTCTCACTCTTTTTCCCTATTGAAGCCTCTCTTTTGGGATGTCAAGGGGGCCTTCTCTCCTACCTCTCCCTAGAGGGTAAAATAGAAGGCCAATACATTGTGCTTCTCCCTGTGGTGACTTGCTTCCAGGCGGAAAGAGCCAACAAGTTTGCGATACAATCAAGAGTTGCAAAGGGGCTTGGCTTGTAAATTGGTAGTCCAATTGTGGCATTTGGTAGTAGTTATTGGTGCATGGTATCATTTGGTGGATTGTATTTTCTAAGGCATCTGTATTTTTTATACCAGGTCCTCGTGAGGCATGGAGCTCCGTGGTGGTAACAAGCACCCTATGGAGGGTGATGGGGACTATGGGAAAATGCAACCATTGCAAATGCTTCATTACATGCAAATTTAGCAAATGATTGGTAGGATGAAAAATGGAATTTTACTAGTGTTAGTATGAGTGTATGAACCATTCAATTATGATGCATGTAATGGAAAAATTTGTGAATCATGTATGGTACTTTGATGCTAGTGAAACTAAGCACATTATGTATCTCGATTATTTTCTCACTTCTCTTTAGACTATATCTGAGTGGAAATACCACCATTTGTGCCAAAAATGCATCCTATCCAATGAAAGGGGGTTAAAACTATTATGCGTACTCTATAGGTGGAGTTCCTTTATACAATTTGATTCTTTCTATGTACCTTGGATCAAGAAAAACCTCTTTTCTACATTTTCATTTGCAAAACTTGCACATGTAGTCAATTTTGGGGATGACAGATATACTATCCATGATCTTAGTTTTGTTGATGCTATTGTGTCATAATAATCAATATCTAATTCTCCTAAATGATTTTCTCATATTAAACTGATCATTTAATGTGGGGAGGTACCAGGGGAGAAAAAGCTAGAATATTGGTTAAGCTAGCAGACCGGCCACAGTAGGGATCCAAAGGAGGGAAAATAGGGATCCAAAGAGGGGGCCATCTGCAAAAGAGCCATGTGCAACAATGGGCTAAAAAGACCCTAAGGTTCAGCCCATTAAGACTTCCAAAATGCTAAGGTTCCAAAATTCAAAGGTTGTGTCCAAAGGTCAACCCTAGGAAAAATTGGATGCTTTGTGTGTGCCGTAAAAGTCTTTGCACATCCCTACATGGGAGGGGGCGAGCCCTAAAGGTAGGGGATGAGAGAGAAAGCCACACACACACACACACAGGCTCCCTTTACACAAAGGGAATGAGGGACACATGTCAGCTCCCTAGGCCAGATGCCCACAAGGTGTGCCCAATTTCTATTGGATGACCCTTGAAGTGGACCAATGAGAATTAAGCTAGAGTAAATCTAGTTTAATTAATTTAAAAACATTTAATAAAAGAAACCAATGAGAATTAAGTCTCCTAGAAGACTATTGGGCAATCTCCCAAGGGGTCCAATGAGCATTCAGGAGCCTCCTTGTGAGACTACCAAAAGAGGTCTCTCTCCGATTTGGGAAGAAGAAGAGAATCCATATGAAGGGATCAAGAATTTAGTTCTTGATGATGCATCTCCTTCCCAAAGGAGAACTCAAGAGCCTCCACCGATGGAACGAGAAAGAAGCGAGTCTCCCGCCACCTCGGCGGAGATGGCTCCACGAAGACGGCGGGCTAAACGCTCTCCATCACCACCAAAGCGGAGAAGACCATCATATTCTTCTCCCCACCACAATTCAAAGAGGGATGATAAAAAGCAAGAGAAGAAAAAGGCGAGAAAGAGGACACCCTCTTCTCCATCTTCTTCATCCTCTTCCTCTTATGAAAACTATGGTGAAGATGACAAAGATCAAGACAAGAAAAAGGCGCGAAAGAGGTCACCCTCTTCTCCACCTTCTTCAAATTCTTCACCCTCTGAAGAAAGTGATGGTGCAACCTTTGAACCATAAAAAAGAAGAGGCCATAGGAAATCCTATGCCGCATGGAAGAGGTCATCCAAGCTGAAGAAGTTCAAAGAGGGAGGGAAGAGCATCTCTTTTCTTACCTATGATGGCACCTTTGGTGCTACGGACAAAGTCTTGGCCTTTATCCAGCAATTTGATACGGCGTTTGGAGATGAGGGCTTCACGGAGTCCTCTAAGCTATGCCATGTAGCTATGCACTTTCAAAAGTCCGCCAGGCAATAGTGGTCTAGCCTACGAGCCAACGGTGAAGCTCCACGAACATGGAAAGATTTAAGAGCTTCCATTATGAAGTAGTTTTTGGCCACCGATGCCAAAGATAAAGTACTCACCGAATGGCGAAGCGTAAAGCTCTGTCCCAATGAATCCATCCACAAATATGTAGAAAAGTTTTGGGACCTACAACTCAAAGCCACTGTCTTTAAAAAGTTGGATTTTGGAGAGCAAAAGCAACAATTTTGTGCGGGCTTAACCGAAGAAATGGTGGAGTATGTCAACTCCCAAAGGCCACGTACCATATCGGCGGTAATACACCATACTATGGTGGCCTCACGAATAAATTTCCAAACGGGGGCTAAAAGAAATAATAAGCCCCCGGAAAACAAGGGTTCCAATGAGCCTAAGGGGAAGGACAATGTCCAAAAGTCTCCTAAGGGCAACTCCAACAAAGCTAAAGAGAAGGGAGTTTACAAAGGTAAGAACAAAATCTCTCCTGAAGAGCTTGAGCGTTATCGCAAGGATAACCGGTGTTTCAATTGCGCGAACAAGGGCATGTGTACCGCGCTTGTCCCCAAAAGAACAACCGCGAAGATCCTCCTAGAGCTTCCTTGGTTGAAATCCAAGAGGAGGAGACTCACCAAACTCACCACAAAGGATCTCCTCTATGCCATGCTTGGGGAAAGGTAAGAGAACATGATGCTTTTATTCTCTTTGACCCTGGTTCTACTCACAATTTTATATCTATAGAGTTGGCCACCAAGCTAGGCATACAATCCTACGAGATGGGAGATGTCCTACCCGTAGACAGTGCCTTCAAGGGGAAAGAAGATTCAATCACTCCCTTAATTGGGAAATTGAGGCTTCATGTCCAAGGCTATGTGGAAAAAGAGGACTTCTTTATCTCTCCTCTCAAGCATGAGGATGTAATCCTAGGGGCACCATGGTTTGACCGCCTGGCTGCCGATGTTAAATTTCCTGAAAGGAGAATCTCCTTTAAGTTCAAGGAAAAAGACATGTATATAGATGCTAAGGAAATGGGTAACACCATCCCCATTGTGCATACAGCAGCTTTCAACAAGTCAATAAAGAGCTCTATTTCCGTGTACATGATTTTTGTTAAAGACTCTCAAAATGAACCTAATGCTTTAGCAAAAGAAAATAAAAGTAACCAAAAGGAATTAGAGTTATCCAATTTTCTCAAGGGGTTTCAAGATGTTTTTATTGACGACATCCCTTGTGAGCTACCTCCTAAACGAAGTAATGATGACCATGCAATTGAACTTCTTCCAGGAAGTTCACCGCCTAATAAACCTCCTTATAGAGTTTCTCAAGCTTAACAAGAGGAGATTATGCGGCAAGTGCATGAGTTAGCTGAGAAGGGTATGGTTAGGCCAAGCTCATCTCCATTTTGCTCACCTGTGCTATTAGTGCAAAAGAAAGACGGCACATATCGTATGTGTGTCGACTATAGAGCACTAAATAGGATCACTATCAAGAATAGGTTTCCTATGGTCTGCTAAGGAGAACTATGCTTTCGAAAAGCTTATCTCTCAACCTGTGCTTACACTACCAGATCTCTCAAAACCATTTGAGGTCCAATGCGATGCTTGTGGTGATTGCCTTGGAGCTGTTTTGCTCCAAGAAGGGCACGCCATAGGCTATGAGAGTCGAAGGCTCGACCCTGTTGAGCAAGCTCTAGGCATATACGAAAAGGAACTCCTTGCAGTTCTACATGCCTTAGATTCATGGAAGCACAATTTATTGGGGACTCCTTTCATTCTGCGAACGGATCACCAAAGTCTTAAGTACTTCATGACGTAGACCAAGCTCTCCGACAAACAAATGAGGTGGGAAAATTTCCTTTCTCAATTTAATTTTCATATTGCTCACATTGCTGGCAAGCATAATCAAGTAGCTGATGCACTCTCAAGACGGCCGAGAGTGAATGCGGTTTCCATAGCAACTCACAATGATCTATCTTCAATGATAGATGAGTATGCTATTGATCCCAATTTTAGAGATGTGATTTCAGCCCTTGCATTAGGGAAGAAAGAAAAACCATTTACTTTACAAGATGGTTATCTTCTCTATGGCAATAGACTATGCGTTACTAACTCACTACGTGAAAAAGTAATGTATGAATCTCATGCTCCACCTTATGCGGGGCATAGAGGGAGTCAGTCTACCTTAAAGGGAATTGAAACATATTTCTATTGGCCTACCATGAAAGTGAACATACAAGAGTATGTTTTCAAATGTGTGGTATGCCAAAAGACAAAATTTGATAGAGGGAAGCAACTTGGATTGCTTCAACCCTTGCCAATCCCTAATTCACCATGGGAGAGCATATCCATGGATTTTATCTTTGGATTGCCTAAGTCTATCCATGGGAATACGGGAATATGACGATAATAGACAGGTTTAGCAAACAATCTCATTTTATACCTGTCAAAAAGACTATCAAAGCCCATCAAATGGCAACCCTCTTTATTTCACAAATTTTCAAGTACCATGGCTTGCCAATGTTTATAATGTCGGATAGAGATCCTAGAATGACCAGTAATTTCTGGAAGGGTCTCTTTGAGAATTTAGGAACAAGGCTAAACTTCTCTTTGGCCTATCATCCACAAACTGATGGCCAAAGTGAAATAGCTAACCTAACCATTCGTGATCTATTAAAAGCCTATGTAACGGAAGTAGATCAAAGATCCCAATGGGAGAAGTACTTACCCTTAGGAGAGTATGCTTACAATAACACTGTACATACTTCCACGGGAAAAGCACCTTTCAAGGTAATTGAGGGAAGATCAAAAAGTCCCTTTCTACTTAAGGTACATGGGAAGATCTTCGCTGCAGATGAGTATAGCCGAGACCTACAAGAATATTTCCAAAAGATTAAGGATGCTATCTCTATCTTACAGCAAAGGCAAAAGGCTGCTGCTGACAAGCACAGAAGAGCCCAAGCCTTTAAAGAAAATGATTGGGTCTTGTTAAAGTTTCCCAAGGCTCGATTAAGGCACACAACGGGCAAAAATCCTACGGGTCACCAAAAGTACTATGCTAAACTAGCAAAAAGGTACTATGGTCCCTTTCAGATTCTTAGGCCAATCAATGAGATGGCCTATCAACTCAAGTTGCTCAATCATTGGCTCATACACAATGCTTTTCATGTGAGCCTATTAAAGCCTTACAAAGGAGAGCCACCTCAAGAACCAACTATTGAAGACCCACCGGAGATCGAGGACCAAGAAGAGGTAATGCAGCCCGAGTCCATTCTCCGACATGAAGACAAGGTACTAAGAGGCGGTAAGACTATCCGACGATATCTTATTAAGTTTAAGAATTATCCTTTTGAAGATGCTAGATGGATGCAAGGCATACAATTAAAGGATAACCTAAACCTTGTCAATGCTTACAATGCTTCCCAAGAGTAAGAAAATGTACAAAATGTTAAAAATGAACAAAATATAAGACTCTCTTTTTCTTTATTTGTGCACAAAAATGAAGTAGTATGCATGCTTAGATCAAGTTTGCGCAGACGACGTCTCCCAAACACCAAGTAGAGCTTGTCACTCTACTATGGAAGACTGATAGGACTAATGTGCAGACATGCTTGCGGCAGCCTCAGGCTCTCAAGCGCCAAATGGACTAGTCATCCATTATGGAATGATGTCGTAGGGTAACATAGGGATCCTCTACCCGCTAAGAAAAGGACTCATGAATATGCTTTATCTTCTCTACACCATAGTCGAGGACGACTATGATTTCAAGAGAGAGGTAATGTGATAATAATCAATATCTAATTCTCCTAAATGATTTTCTCATATTAAACTGATCATTTAAGGTGGGGAGGTACCAGGGGAGAAAAAGCTAGAATATTGGTTAAGCTAGCAGACCGGCCACAGTAGGGATCCAAAGGAGGGAAAATAGGGATCCAAAGAGGGGGCCATCTGCAAAAGAGCCATGTGCAACAATGGGCTAAAAAGACCCTAAGGTTCAGCCCGTTAAGACTTCCAAAATGCTAAGGTTCCAAAATCCAAAGGTTGTGTCCAAAGGTCAACCCTAGGGAAAATTGGATGCTTTGTGTGTGCCCTAAAAGTCTTTGCACATCCCTACATGGGAGGGGGCGAGCCCTAAAGGTAGGGGATGAGAGAGAAAGCCACACACACACACACAGGCTCCCTTTAGTCAAAGGGAATGAGGGACACATGTCAGCTCCCTAGGCCAGATGCCCACAAGGTGTGCCCAATTTCTATTGGATGACCCTTGAAGTGGACCAATGAGAATTAAGCTAGAGTAAATCTAGTTTAATTAATTTAAAAACATTTAATAAAAGAAACCAATGAGAATTAAGTCTCCTAGAAGACTATTGGGCAGTCTCCCAAGGGGTCCAATGAGCATTCAGGAGCCCCATGGCTTGCCTGATTCCTATTGTCCAGGAGGCAAAGGGGTCCAATGAGAGTTTAGTTTAATTATTTAATTACCTAAAGCTCTCACAAAAGGGGAAAGGGGGACACATGTCAGAAGGCTATCACTTATGCTGCTTAATTGTAATTGGCTTGACTTGGGGAGGACCAATGAGGCTTCAGTAAGAGCAATTAGCAAGAGGGCTCGCCCAAGAGAGAGAGGGGGCTGATTTTTGCAAGGCATTATCACACACAAACTCACACTTGACCATGTGTGAAGAAAGAATACTCTATTTCCTCCCAAGCTTTAATGGAGAGCTCATCACCTACTCCAAGCTTGTGAGATAGAAGCCTACATCAACACTCTCTTGGCATGTGGATGCAAATCCAACCAAGAGCCAAGCTTCAATGCATGCTCATCTTCTCTACCAAGCTAATTACTAAGCTAAGATATGCTAATATGAGTGATTATGTGAGGAGATGTACATCTTTCTCGTAAGATACTCCTTCTTCCTCTCAATCTACTCTCATACCCTGCTAGCTCTCACCATCTTCGAAGGTGTGTGAGGTCTTGGGTCTGAGAACGGGGATAATTCAAGTTGTGTTTGATTAAGTGTTTTGCTTAGTGCATGAAGCTTCCATCTTCATTGCACTAGCTATTCTTGAAGGAATACAAAGAATTGTATTGTACAATGTCTCTCTTGATGGGAGAAACCATAATACAAAGCCTTTTGGAGGGGGAACCGGCTCCATGCAAATCCATTCCTCAATTGTTGTCAATAGCTTAATTTCTCTCTCTTTTGAAAGTATTGTTGATGCTATCTAACTAGGTGTTATGCTTTTAGTTGCTCTCTCCACCCAAGCACTCTTGTAATTCTCATTAGGAATCTATTCTAATGGAATGCCCACTATGTTCATGCTAATTTCCGCTACACATAAGTTATTAGGCCATTAATTGTTACATATTGTGGCACCCCAGTACTTTTGTACAAATCCTGTATAAGATCAATTATTACAAAAAACGATGGAAAATTCAACTCAATTGCTATACCAAATGTAAACCTTTGGCATGCACGTTTTGGACATGTGAATTTCCTTAGTTTGTTATGTTTGCAAAAATCTGGTATGGCTTCATTAGTAGTCCCCTGGGAGGCCCCATTGAAACATATACGTGAATGATGTCTTTTGGGTAAGATGAAGTATTCTAAATTTCCTAAGGATGGTTACATGTAGGCTATTTTCCAACTGCAGCGTTTCCATAGTGACATATGTGGTATGATGCATACAAAGTTTGAAAATCACTTGTACTTTGTGACTTTTTATTGGTTAATACTCTAAGCATTTATGCATGTATCTACTTGCCCTCTAGATTTAGTAGGCTCTTTATGAATCATGATTATCCTCTAGATTTAGTAGGCTTTTTATGAATCATGATTATCCTCTTTCTCTTCACGGTGCTCAACACCTTATTTCTAATCAATGTCTTATTGATCCCCTTTTATAAATCATGTCTTCATCCACATTTCCAAGAATCTACTCCCCTTACTGATCATAGCCTCCTTCAATAGTGTGCTATTCTAAAATCTCTCCAATTAGAGCTATCGTCTTCCCTTCCTATTGACTTTTGAACTCAACGTTATCCAAGGGTGTGTTTTCATCATGCTATAAAAATATAGCCTCCTCAACCTCCATGTTTTGCATTTTTTCATCATGTCCCTCATTGTCCTAGGTCTATTACTCATCCCTGCATCATGAGATAAACTATCACCCTTGTTTATAGCCTGCACATTATCTTCTATCGTAGCACTCGCAATGAAGCTTGAAAACATGTTTTGTCTTGCTAATATCTACCTCTTGATCCTTTCAATGATGATCCGGACTCTCCTTGCCTACCTCGCAAATTTCTCCTTGTGGTGCATATATCAATGCAATCATCTTTAATTTAACAAGTGTTTGTAAGCATCTTTTTTTCTGCTCAAACTCATAATTGTGAGTGGAGTAATATATTAAAGAAAACCTAAAAAACTATAACAAAATCCATGCTCCAATCGAGCCATGGCATCTTCCAAAACCCACATCCATAGAGCCACATACGACAACTGATAAAGGGTGCCACCCTGAAACAAAGGGGAAAAATCTTGGGGTTGCCACCAAAGGGAGAGCTCTGTCACCGCATTCCCCTTTCCCACCAAGCCACTTTGAAGGAGCATAAAGCCAAGAGTAGAACCAACCAGTCACCATACGCTGGCTCCAACCATTAACAACAAGCATCCAGCCAGTGGCTTCCTACACCAATAAAATAACACTTTTTATTTCCCTTCTTGATCTTTTTAATCCAACTAGTACTGATCATAGAGCCTGCCACAATTATAATATGTCATCTTAGTAGACTTGTTTTTGACACACTAATAGTTCCCATCTATAATGTTTATTGGACTTTGTTGTTTTCTTTGTCTTGGCATTTTGAAAGGAAAGATTGTGAAAAGAATGTCATAGTTGTAAGCAACCTCAAGGGAGGAACTTGATTAGGAGCATCATCCCCCTACGATAGAAGAATTTTTGTCGCACATCCAAGGACTTTCATGCAAATAGAGGGCAATGACCCTTGTAATTTGCATAGGAAAGATGACATATCTACTATAGATTGATATGCTGCTTTTGCTTTCCCAAAACCTTAGGAAGTCATTTACAACAAGGTAAAGTCCTACTTTGTGAGGACAAGGAATTTGTAGAGTGGAAGTGCATTGCCATTGGGAGTCATGTCAAAAAGTTACATGGATGTGTGAGATTAATCACTATTTTGCATAGGCGTTCACACTTGAGAATTGTCAATCTGCAAAGAATCATTGGCTTAAGAATGACTATGTACCTGCGTGGGCCCCATTTGCAAAGCAGACAATAAAAGTTAGTGATTAGATGCATCATTCACATCAATCCATGAGTTCCCATACATCATATGATAGCATTATAACACCATAAACATGATGCAAAACAACAAAAGAAGCTTAATAAATGGGAAGATTTGATGAAAGGCAGTTTAGACATGATGAAGTGGTAGGTGTGTCATCAAGACAAGCTTACATAATGATCACCATTGAAAACTATGAATAGATTCAAGCAATAGGAAAAAAGCCAAAAAGCCAATGCAGTAGGAAAAAAAAATGGGCGTTGAAGATGCAAAGGTGGCTATGTCGCAAGCATGGCAAGAACTTGTAATTTTTTGCGATTGTCAATATAATCCACTCACCATAATCATTAGAGCCATTGCATTATTATGCAATATTTGTGATTTGTGTAGTATCTGTTCAATACTCTACAATATTTTTGAAATAGATGCAAACCTCACTACTATGGTGTCTACTCAGAGGTATGTTTTATGAGTTGAAACTATGGAATCATCTATGCACTATATAGCTCCAATTTGTGAACTTTGTAGCACGTCAATATACTATCTGTATCATGTACTTATGAATTATCATACTAAGGTATGTGCTTCATAACATCCATCCTTTTTTTTTGCAAAACTCACAATGGTGAGTGAATTATATTGAAAAACCCAAAAAATTACAAGGTCTTGTCATGCTCTTGTTGAGCCATGCCATCTTAAATTAAAATGCCCCTCGTATCATACTAAGGTATGTGCTAGGAGGGGAGTACAAGGGTCATTTTATTTTGAATTTTTGAAAAAATTTATAGATTTGTGAAAAAAAGGGGTAGTATTACTCCAATCCACAAAATCTATAAAGACGATTTCTTTATTAAGCTCCAATCACACGTGATGTAGAGGATTTTGTAAGGTTGAGAGGCGGAAGTGAAAAATAGACCCGGTGGCCTCTACACCAAGACTATGCACAATGGCCTCATCATGGGGGATACACAATAGGGGCACCACCTAGCAAGATATGCGGCTAGGACGCATACATATACACAATGAAGCATGCCATGGAAAACAATTTCGAGATCCATGCCCAAATGTGGAATGGGGTGGTCGGAGAATAAGGTGAGAGGAGTGGTGAGTGAGTGAGAATGGGCTCGCTATGCGTTCATGTAGTAAGGAAGATAACGAGGTCGAGGATACATGCAAGTATGCTCACTTCTCATACAAAAGGTGGCGAATCCACACACCTTAAGATGGAAGTAGCAAGATGATAGGAATATGAGAGGGAGAGAGAGTGTGTGTGTGTGGTGGCGAATCCGCACACCTTAACATAAGCAAAAAAAAAATGGCAAGGAACAAGCATATACCATACTCACAATGAGATGTATCCAAAGCGACACAAAGTATGGCACCAAGATGGAGTGTGTTGATTGCTTGCAAAAGATGAATACAATAGGTAGCGTATGGCAGGAAAATGAGAAGGGAACAAGATCGTAGGAGGCATAATGGAGAGATGGGAGTTGATGGCGAGGAATGTGTCCACCCCTCTTCTTCTTGAAATTGTGCCTTCAACCCTTAATTACAAGTGGTGTGGAGGTGTGGTGCTTATCTTTTGTGCATGGTGATGGTGATGATGATGGTGTTGTGATCATGTGATTAGGGTTCATGCTACAAGCATGTAACACAAGAGTGTGTATGGATAGGTGTGTGTGTGTGTGTGTGTGTTCTCTCCCCCCAAGTGAGCTCTCATGGCCTCCTTATATAGGGAAGGAGGGAAGGATTTAGCAATATTTCTATTTGAGGTGAGTGTCCCACTTTGGTGACTAGGAAAATGGGGTGCATGTGACTGTGGCTCCCATCTTGTCTCCTCATTATTTAAAATACCAGAGTCAATAGAGAGAGAAAAAGAGAGAATGTGGGTAGGATGTAGAGGATAGGAAATATTTACAATAGTCTAGCTTTGGATAGACATAAGCTTATTAGGGAGAGAAGAGAGAGGTAAGAAAATTATAAGAGAGGTTGTCGAAGGTGGATATTTGTTGATGAGGATGGATCCTCCAAAAATGGTGATAGAATTACTCTAGACTAGCCAAGACCTCATTAAAAGAGCCTTGTCTCTTGTAATCATGCTTGAAGACTTGTAGAACCATAGCCATTCTAGAAGGAAGAAAAGTGGGGATGGCCTATGTCACCATTACACGAGAAAACTGGGGTCCACTACAAAAATCATATCTCCGTGTTCATAACTCCAAAAATTCTGAAAAAAATTGAGCTAAAAGTTGAGATCACGAGCTACATCTTTCATGTTGAACGCTCCTTCAGATTCGGGCTTCTTCTTTACTTAAAAAATTCAACCAAATAATGTATTATTTGTGGCTGCAAAAGTCTTTTGGTGGTCCCCTTTGAGTGGACTTCTCTCTTGCCTTCAAGTGTAAGCTCCTTCATGTGTATGAAAACATGACCTAGAGTGTTGAAAAGATTGGCAATCATCTAGATGGAGGTATTATTGAAATTTGAAAGTGGGGTTGAGGTTTGAAAATGAAAACTAGTGAATAAAATATTTGGTAGAGTGGAATAATATACATACATGAAAAAAATATATTAGAAAATACTAAAATATATATATTTAATATTTTTAAGGTCAAAAGAGAGATCAACAAAGAAAGCTTACTTATTATGCTACATCGTGATTGATTAGCATAAGTATTATTTATTTAATAAAGGCTAAAAGGTTTGTGAAAAAGGAAGAAAAAAATCAAAAGTAGCTTATATAATGGGAAATATTTTGATAAAAGGGCAAAAATATATGGGGGGGTTCCCATGCATGGAAAAGCTTTCGTCAAGGTCAATCCCCCAAGTATAGCACCTACCTACCATGTGAAATAATATGTGACATACCCATCAACTAGTTTTTGAGGAAAGTGCTATGTGGCACAAACCTATCAAACTATGCACACTATTGTTTCTTGTGGTTGATGGCCATGTTTTAGTTATTATAATGTTTTTCTCTTCATTTTGTAGTTTCATTTACAAAGTATGGAAACGTTATACGTGGAGGCTTGTGAAAGATTCATTTTTGTACAAGTTTGCAGGAGTCATTTGACAATTGGAAAAGCTTCCCATTGATACTCCCTAGGCCCTTCCAAAAATCACCTATTCTATGTGCATTTCAAGGGTCATTTCTAAATTCCCTTTATAGAAAAACTTGTGTTTGACCCTTTTCCTTCATAAGCTTCTGGCTTTTTTCAAAATTCTATTTTTAAACCTCTTTTGTAAATGTAATTCTAGCACTCGTTTAAAATTTCAAAAACCCTCCTTTTTAACTCATGTTTTGACCTCATCAAAGAATCTTGCCCCCATTTGTTCCTATAAAAGATGTAGGGCAATGCGAAAATTGGAAATTACAATGGTTGTGTTGAATGTGGAATATACTTTGATGTGTCTCCTTGATGCCTTGTCTTTACCATGCCAGCATGCATAGGACATGCACTATTTTTCACACATGTGCAAAAGGTATAGAGCTAGCATAGTAATGGATTGCAAAAATGTGTTCTTGACATGACAATGTTGATGATTAGCCTTATAGACACAATGTTAAGAGAGAGAAAACTTGGTGAGTGATATCATTGCTTGTCTGTCGCTACTCGCTTTGAGTACCACTATGCATATACCTTGTTATTCATGTTGACAACCTCTCCTTTTGCACAAAGGGATTTGGCTTTTGGTTTGAAGAGTGGGACCCCATGAATCTGAAATACCCTCCAAGTACTTCCCTAAGAGGAGTGTTTCCTATTAGGGACACTAAGACATCCATGTCGCTAGTAATTGCTATCTCAACATATGTGCATTGCATGTCCATTTATGGTGACACAATGTCTATAATGTCTTATGTTGTTGTAATGACAAGACTTAAAAGCTATGGTGGTGAGGTAAAGGGATCCTAAAGATAGTAGCGAGGGACTTCCTATGTGTGGGCCAGTTGGGTGAAGGTCACAAAGTAGCATAGTTCCATCTATCCTTTTAGTGGTAGTATTGCAGGCAATGGCCTCTCCCTCTCTCTCTCTCTCTCTCTCTCTCTCTCTCTCTCTCTCTCTCTCTCTCTCTCTCTCTCTCTCTCTCTCTCTCTCTCTCTCTCTCTCTCTCTCTCTCTGTGACTTGGTTGCAGAAGACACCTCCCAGATAGAGGAGGTGCTGACACCTGGCAGGGAGGGGGGCCAGAATCACTCCCCCCATTATAGTAGTATAGATTAGAGCTCAATGGAGAGCTCTCTAGGAAAGGGAATAGCTATCGATTTTATTGTTCGCACCAGCATCATAATGTTTGCACCAAAAGCATGGTCAATGGGATCCCTTGCAAAAAAAGTAGTGGCAGGCAACACAAGCCATGTCCGGTGTATGAGGATTGATTGAATGGGTGCCCACCTGGTTGGACACATAGCCGGACACCACATTTGTAATCTATTATTTTGATGAGCTAGCGTAGTGATGCTCTATGTAAATCCTAATTCTAGAGTAGTAGGTCAATTCCCTGAGTTTTAATTTTATCATGACAATTGTAAAGGTCCATGTGAACTGGCCACCGGGCGTTAAGAAAGCCCTAGGTATAAAGGTCAATAGCATTAATGTAAAAAGAGACTTATCTTGAAGAGAAGAAAGCTCTGTTGTACTTACGCTCAAGCTACAAAGGTGCTCCAACTTGTAATCATCGCAACTAATGATTGGTTAATCCATTTTTAGTTTTGAAACTTGCACTATGTTCCTCTTTCCTTGCTCTTTCAATGAAGTGTAAGCATTGTCAGTTTTGTTGAGGTTCACGACTACGCATTAGTGAGTCTAATCTTCATATTTGAGTGCTTAAACCACTATTTTTTGTCATTTTGACCATAGGAGAGTGTTTCTAGACCATAGGGCGACCTTTTTGGATTGATCTGTTGCAGTTTTCAGGACCTTTTTCATGATGGATCGTGATTTTGGTACCTTGTCGGATTGTGACCATAGTTGGTAGGATAGTGTCCCTAGGTTTCCTAGACCTCCTCCTAAAGTTTCGTTGCATTTCGCGTCCGTTCGAATGCAAAAATGGCGTAAAGACCTAGAGCTATGCAAAAGGACATATTCAAATTTTCTTGATCATTGAGTGATTGGTTTGCTTGTTGAGTTGGTGTGTTTGTTTGTTAGGTTCACTTCTTCAGATTGACCATCTCAAAGAGTCTCCGTGCCTCATCCGAGTCACTTCCTTGAGTATTGACATTATGTTAGTGGCCGATAGCTATTCTACAGACGTCCATCACGACAATCCGCTAACATTGGCGTCGGTGTCGGGGATATGATCTTAGATGGTGAGTGACCTAGTACGTATTTAAAGCGTTCTTTTTCGAGATTTGCCTTACATTCCAATTACACTTTAGCAGTAAAGCAGCTAGACATAGGGTTTAGTGCTTGGTACAGTCTAGAAGTCGAGGACTCGCTAGATCTATTCTTGAGAAGTAAAGAGGATTGTGAGAGAGATAGCCAAAAGAATTTCATTCTCCGATTTTCTCTATGCTTTTAGAGTGCTATTCCATTTTTTGTTTTGACTTTAGTTTGTACTGTTTTGTTTGTTTTTGTGGCATGCTTCATTAGGTTAAATAACAACTACCACCATCAAATTCGGGCTAAAAGATTGAGAGGAAAAATGGTAAGAACCATATTTTGGCCGAAATGACCATAACTCTGAAATTCTAAAAATTTGATGGTAGAGACCTCAAAAGTGATCCAGATTCAAAAATTCGTGGATCAAGGGCATCAGCAGACTCTCTAGAAACAATCTGGAAAATTTTGCCACAATCTGTGGAGAAACATGGATCGTGATCCATGTATCCTAGAGACCAATTTTGCAAGAAAGTGACCAGTTACAATGTATATCAATGGGCTCAGATCAAGTTTGCTTGAAAGAAAAACTCAAAAATCACATCAAAATTAGTTGATAGAGCAAAAACTGTAAAATAGACATTTCAGACACAAAATTTGAGATTTTCAACTTTTCGGGATCCAAAATCAAAAAGGGGTGAGGTTTGTCTTCTACAAGGCATAGAGAACCAGCAAAACAAAATTCATGAAAAATTGTTGTCAAACATGGATCGTGATCCATGTACCTTTTGACATTTGGGGCTAGTATTTGACAAGTACATCCCTAACACCATTCAGGATAACTTTCCCAAAAGGCACAATGTCAAACAATTGAAAAAAGTTGGTCCAAATAGCTAAATACAGAAACTATTTAAAAGACACAAACCAGACAGAAAAACTCACTTTTGAATGGGAATTCCTTGTCCAAATTCAAAAATAATTGGTGGAGTAGACTATTGACACTGCAAGTAATCATCAAATCAAATTTGGTGTTCAGATGTGATGGAACAGGCTGATGAGGCGCAAGACTCACAGCATTCCAGTCATTCTCAACGCAGACGGGCAGAACGGGAAGCACAAAAGGCAAAGAGTTCCAAGAGTTCTCAGTCTCGCCAGAACGATGAGCATATCAAAGGCAGAAAGGGAAGTCACCGAACTTTTAGCAGACAAAACAGAGAGGATACTGAGACTGAGACAGAAACGGAGATTGATTGGGATGCTGACACTGACAACTGCAAGAAGGCTCCCAAGCGTCAGTCTGAAGCCAACAAGCGAATTGGTGGAATTAGCAGCAATCGACATGATTACTCTGCTTCCCTGAAGATTTCCTTTCCCATGTTCAAAGGAGGGAAAAAGGATGATCATGATGTTCACATACAAGCTTTTGAGCAGTATGCTAAACTAAAAAACATTGATGAAGATGATTGGGGGGAAAACTTTCCACAAACCTTGAAGGAAGCAGCAAGGAAATGGTATTACCATTACCCTGCATGCCAACTAAGATCATATAATAAATTACTTAAGGCCTTCAGGTTGGAATATTCCGACAATCGAGGAGATGACGATATTCTCTGTGAATTGGATCAGATCAAACAGCGGAATTTGTCAGTCCGCAGCTATGTAGAAAAGATCAAAGAACTGACCAGACAACTGCAAGAACCACCGTCTGAGAAAAGATTAAGGGCATGGTTTCTGAATGGGTTCAGAAGCAAGAAGCTGAGAGAACAGGAAGTACCAGCACCTACAAAGAAATTCAATGACCTGGTCTAGCGAGCGTTAAAACTGGAACAACAGGCTAAGAAAGAAAAAAGCCACAAGAAGCGAAGGACCAGTAGCAGTAGTTCGGCTACTGAAGCTTCTGATTCCAGTGCAACGTCCAGCAGTTCCGAGAGCAGTTCCAATGAACAGACAAAGGACAAATCAAAGAAAGGATCATGGACCAAGAAAATTGAAGAAATGGCTAGGCAGATTGCGAAGATTAGCCACACAAGATAGCCGGTCCGGAAGATGGAGACTTGGTGTTCAAGATGTAAATCCAAGGACCATATCTCCACGGAATGCCCACAATGTACCTACTGCAAGGCCTTCAGTCACCTATGGAATAACCGTGGCATCCGAATTCACCATTTTAAGAAAGGCAAGGATCTATCAGTGGTTGCCTACACTGAACCAGTGAAGACAGAGCCAATCAAAGTAGCCCAAGAAGAAGGACCAGGTACCAGTGATACTGGTCAAGGACGAGGCAGATACGAACTAGGAATGGGCAAAGGAAGAGGAAGAGGCAACTTCCAGACCAGAAGCATGAATTGCTATACCTGTGGAAAGTATGGTCATTTTGTAGCCCAATGTCTAGACGCACCGGTAACAACTGCTACTAAGGCTAAGGCACCAGAGCCAGTCCCAGTCAGAGTAGTTACCAGGAGCAAAGGAGTGATCATTGAAGAGAT
Organism: Adiantum capillus-veneris; assembly: GCF_014529385.1. Lineage (NCBI taxonomy): Eukaryota > Viridiplantae > Streptophyta > Polypodiopsida > Polypodiales > Pteridaceae > Adiantum > Adiantum capillus-veneris. The sequence continues at coordinate 105,004,754 of NC_140931.1, read as the reverse complement.
TCCAGACATTTCAGAAGTACTAGCCAACTCCAACAGCAGCAAGTGGGCCCAACAAAGGGAAGTTTGGAAGGCCAAGGGTAAGGAAAAGGTGGTAGATGAGTGGCAAGAGCAGCGGGAACTAGCAGCTAAAATCACAGAGGATTTAGCTAAGAAGCTGCCAGAGCAGCCAGAAAGTTCCGAGGCTAGAGTCATTCAGAAGATACCAGCCCAATCGACTGATAAAGATCAATTAGTACCGGCCATGACAGAGACCATGCTGGCTGTGGTACATAGACTAGCTGGTGAGATGGAAGAGGAAGGAAAGAGTGGAAGTATTGCTAAAGAAGAATGGCAGTATGAGAACACTAGCTCTTCAAGCTTTGACAATCAGTCTGACCAAGAGCAAGAGAAAATTCAGGTGAAAATTTGTGATAGAATCCAGAAGCTGACTGTAGATCTGGAGGATATAAGAAAGACCTTACCTGAAGTGGCCAACTTTATCAGGCAGCGTAGGAAGACTGAGGCAGACGCCAGAACAGTAGACCTGACGGCTGTTAGGGATGATGAAGTTCCACTTATTCAGGTGGATTACAAGGTCAGGAAGCAGTGGGAGCCTCTCTCAAGTGTCATATTGGATGGAGGAGCAGGAGTCAATATAATGGGAGCCCATCTTCAGCAAAGAATGGGTATCACCAACATGAAACTAGCACCATTCAAAGTAAGGATGGCAGATCATCGAGTCGTACAAGCGACGGGCATGATTGAAAACATGCAGATAAGAGTGGGGAGTGAAAAATTCAAAACTAGTTTCCTAGTTTTGGATGTACAGGGCGCATATGGAATGCTATTAGGCCGCCCATGGTTAAGAACAACACATGCTGTTCATGACTACGCAAACGAGACTTTAACCATAGAAGGGGACAGTGGCAGAATCAAAATCCAGACCAACAACACCAGGAGTTGGAAAAAGGAACTGAGGCCGAAGGAGTTGTGTCAGAAATACCGAGCTAAGAAAATTGAGCGAATGCTGGCAGCAATGAACATCTTTTCTTTGGCAGAAATTGATTTGAATGCAGTCCTACTAAACAAAGAGCAAGCTGACAAGCAGAAGAAACAATTCCCTGACCAATTCACTGAAGTCAATACAGGGGAAAGAACTGTTCAGCTAACTGGAAGAATGGAGGAACCAGCTGATACTGATATAATGGAAGAATCAGCATGTCCAGAAGAATATCCACCTGATCAGAATAATGATTCAGAAATGAATGGACCTTCTTGGAACTACGCTGAAGAGTCGACTAAACGAAAAGGAGGAGGACCCAACTGGTTGCTTCCAGATGATCAGGAAGTAGAGGAATGGAACTTGGGATCAAAGGAAAATCCCAGAATGATCAAAGTCAATAAGCACTTGAAACCAACAATGAAGGAAAAAGAACGGATAATGTTCCAGAACTATAGAGATGTATTTGCCTGGGAACATACAGATTTGAAGGGAGTAGATCCTGAAGTCTGTCAGCATCGAATCCCACTAAAAGCGGACGCTAGACCAGTCAGATTACAAAGATACCGGATGAACCCTAACTATGCAAAGAAGGTCAAGGAGGAGATTGATAATCTTCTCAAGGTTGGGTTCATTACGGAAGTAGCAAGTAATGATTGGTTATTTCCAATAGTTGTCATTCCTAAGAAGAATGGGAAATTAAGGGTTTGTGTCGACTATAGGAAACTAAATGCCTAGACCATTAACGATCCATTTCCCTTACCTTTTACTGATATGTTGCTTGATGAGATCGCAGGATATGAGATGTATAGCTTCATGGATGGTTATAGTGGCTATAACCAGTTACAGATTGCTCTAGAAGATAGGACCAAGACCACTTTCATCACTGAGTGGGGAGCATTCATGTATCTGGTGATGCCTTTTGGCCTGTGCAATGCACGAGCTACTTTTCAACGGTGTATGATGGAGATGTTTAATGAATTTCTTCATCAGTTCCTCGCCATTTTCATGGATGACTTCACTGTCTATTCAGCTGAGGAACAACATCTTCTATTCCTAGAGATGGTTTTTAAACGCTGTCAGGAGAAAAGGATTTGTTTGAATCCATTTAAATCAGTATTTCTGGTTTGGAAGGGACAGCTACTGGGACATGTGGTTTCCCGCAATGGAATATAAATGGCCAATGACAAAATACAGTGTGTCCAGCAAGCTAAGGCACCCAGAACTGCTTCTGAGTTGAGTTCTTTTTTGGGGTATGTAAATTTTTATAGAAGATTTGTACACAAATTTGCTTCTCAAGCAGTGCCACTATATGAGCTTACAAAGAAGACCAGTAAGTTCAATTGGACTGCTGAGTGTGAGAAGAGTTTCCAGAATTTGAAAAAATCCATTACCAGTAAACTAGTCCTCAGGCAGCCGAACTGGGATATCATTTTTCATGTACACGTCGATGCTTTAGGATTGGCAATGGGGGCAATATTAGCTCAGCCAGATGGCAGAACAGACTATCCGGTCTATTTTGCTAGTCGGAGATTCAGTCAGGCTGAACAAGGCTATACGACTACTGAAAGAGAAGCCCTCGGAATGGTTTTTAGCGCTACAAAGTTCAGGCATTACCTATTGGGGAAGTTATTCCAATTTTATATGGATCATCAAGCTCTTCTGTTTCTGATTAACAAAGTCATTATTCAACGCAGGCTGATAAGATGGATGATGTTCCTTATGGAATTTGAGTTCAGAATTTTCCATAAGCCTGGCCGAAACCAATGTGGAGCTGACTTTCTTTCCAGAAGTACATAAGGATTTTCAGAATCACCTCTGAGAGATGAATCAGTGGATGCTGATTTATTTTAGCTAGAAGGAGAAGAATCAGTGGATCCTGAATGGTATGATATTTATCAGTTCCTTTCCCAAGGTGCCTTTCCAAAATATTGGAAACAGAATTAGAAGAAGGCTCTGATCATAAAAAGCCTGAAATTTACCATCATTGGGGGAGTAGTTTATCGATTGGGTGTGGATGGTATACTTTGGAGATGTGTTACAATGGAGGGAAGAATGCAAGTTATCTCAGAGGCACATAATGGAGAGTCTGGTGGACACTTTTCCAACGAAGTAACCTACAAGAATATTCTGCAAGCAAGTCTGTGGTGGCAAACAATGATTGCTGATGTCAGAAGCTTTTGTAAAATTTGTGATATATGCCAGAGAATGGGCCGACCAATAGCTGCAGACATGACTCCCTTAATTCCAATACAACCATTGGGAGTATTCATGAAATGGGGATTGGATTTTATGGGACCTTTTAAGAAGGTGACTCCCAGGAAGAACAAGTACATCGTGATGGCTACTTGTTATGTTACCAAGTGGGTTGAAGCTAAAGCTCTTCCTGACAACACAGCCAAGTCAACTGCACGGTTTCTGTTTGAGAATATTGTTTGCCGATATGGATGTCCATTGGAAATTGTGACCGATCAAGGGACACACTTTATCAATGATACTATGGAAATCCTATTAGATATGCTTTCAGTCAAGCATCGGAAATCTACTCCTTACTATCCCAGATGCAATGGACAGGCTGAAAGTAGCAATAAGACAATTAAGACTATTCTCACTAAGGTGGTGCAAAAGAAACCAGACCAGTGGGATTTGAAGCTTCAGACTACTCTATGGGCTTATAGAACAGCTTATAAGGTAACTACTGGAATGACACCATTCAGAATGGTGTATGGTACTGAAGCAGTGGTTCCTATGGAGTTTGTAATCCCCAGTCTGAGAATGGCTGTAAAGTATGGATTAGACTTCAACCATAACCTTAAGAAAAGACTGGATGAACTGATGCAGTTAGATGAACTCAGGCAAAGGGCTATATTAGAACAGGAAATTGTTCAACAAAGAAGGAAGCACTGGCATGATCGCCGAATTAAAGTCCGAGAATTCCAGAAAGGAGACTTAGTGCTTCTATATCAGTCAAGAATGGGTCCAAAGAAGCCGAATTTGAAGATTGCCTGGGCAGGACCTTTTGAGGTTGATTGGGTCTTTTCCAATGGCACAGTCAGATTAAAAGACTTATCTGGACTAATGTTGCCAGGAGTATATAATGGAGCAAAGATCAAACTTTATTACTCAGAGACCAGAGAAACTGGATTAGAAGAAGTCACTAAGGAACTGGAGGTTGTTGATCAAGAGATACCAGAATCAGATATTTTTGGTCTTTTCCATGTGCAACCAGTTCCAGCTTCAGAACCAGTACCTGAAGAATCAGATCAGGCGGATGTAAGAACCAGTACCAATATGACCCAGCCAGAGTGGGAATCAATTCAGAGCCAGTATGAACACACTTTCCACATTTTAAGTGGCCAACGGTCAAATGGTATGCCATTGATAATTATTACAAGGATGGGTTGCAGTCTTGTCCAATGCATGTTTGCCACGTCAGCGACGGCGCACACAAGTCTAGGAGCGGCGAATAGTGGAGCTTTTATGGCGTGAACACGTATAATAGTCAGAAGAGTTAACATTTTTCCTCATAAATCTCCTGCGCGACGCTTTCCTCCTTTCAACCATTAGCCATCGCCGAGCTCCGAGGTCTCTTCACTACAACCGCAAACTTCGACCTCCAACGAGACAGCTGACTGTCAGACAACCTTACCAGCGACACCAGGCAACGGCTTTAACACAAGTAAGTCCTCTTTGCCTTCGTCTGTTTCATCGTCGTCGACCTCACAGTGTATGGGTAGAAGGAAACGATTAGAGAAGATGGAGGAAACTCTTGCAGAAAACCAGGCTATAATTACTGATGCAAAGGAAAGCCTTCCTGTTCTTCCATACAGTAAAATCCAAAGATATGCCTTTACTGATCATGCAATGACTCTGCTACAACTCTGGGATCTGCGAGTTGTATTGCAAGCGACAAGGATTTCTTTTGATGCAGGGATCATCAAGCAAGTTCTTGATTCTTTTGATGCAGAAAACAACAGTGCTATGATAAATAATAGGAGGGTGTCAGTAACACCAAAAGCCATTGCCTTTGCATTTAGAATGCCTAATGAGCCTAAACCATCGGTGGCAACTGCGCAACAAATAAGTATTGCCCTTAAGGAGGATGAAGCAGCTCAAAAGAAGCGCAAGGCAAGTGCTCAAGGAGTTCCAGTAGCAGGACTGGAAGCCTCCGCTGCTTACAGGTTTGTAGCTGAAGCAGTCAGTCTTAAGAATAACCCAACTTATGTGTTAGAAAAATTATTTGCTATGCTGTTGGCTAAGATATTGGATCCACAAGTCCATATCAACCTGTGTCAAATACTCTCGCATAATGTACTTCAACAGACTACCAAGTTGAAATCTCAAACTGTTTTCAAGGCATGGTATGTCTGGCAATTTCTGTATTGGGCTACTGCTGCAGATATTAATGAGCAGGTGAAGCTGGCATGGAATGAGCAGCCCATTTCTGAACCAAAGAAAATTGACCTATCCTCAGACGACGAGGAAACGGACAGTCAAACAACTTCCAAGGACCTGAAAAGGAAAGCTACTGCAGAGGAAGCTAGTAGTTCAAAGAAACTAAGAATTACACTGACCAAAAGTAGTGAATTCTTGAAGCACATCGAAAGCCAGGTAAAGGCAGCGAGCACTGAGACAACTATACCTAATCAGACAGTTGTTACTGGATCTGGGAAGGATCAGGTAAAGCCAGTCACTGAGGCGAAGGTACCAGACCAGTCAGGAGACAAAGGCAGGAATCAACTGGATAAAGGGAAAGGTCCAACGTCCTCAACTATGACTGAAACAGTTCCTGTCATTTCTCAAAACCCTCTGTAATTGGTTAAAAAGGATAAGCTACAGCAAATGCAAACTCAAAAATTGAGAGGGCATCTCTCACTCACCAAAACTGATTATGCAACTCTACCTTATGTGGCTTCTGTGGCAATATATGAACCAGTTGATTCTGATCCAACAACGGTCAAAGACAGATGTTCAGTACTGATATAGTCCTCTTGGAATACCATTGTCAGCTGTATGGGACAATTGGTGGAAGCTGCTGGATCAGAAGATGAAGTTAAAAAGCTTAAAGATGAATTGGGAGAAGCACAGCATCAGATTGCCACACTTCAGAAAGCACAGGAAGCGCAGAACATACACCACAGGGTATTGCAAGCTCAGTCAGAGAGAGCTCAGGAGTTGTTGAACAAAAAGTTAGCTAAAGCTGAGTCTGAAATTATGATCATAAAGAGTCAAAGGAATGAAGCATCGAGAGCGGCAGAGCGAACTGAAATGGGGCTCAGAACGAAGCGGGCATAATTTAGGAAGCTGCTATTACACCATACAGCTCTGAAGCGTTCGCTGACGGACAGATACATATACAACAGCTTGTCTGAAATTTTGAACCCCGCAGGCAATGCTGTTTTTGATTTAGAAAATTTAAAATCTTTGATGGAAAGTCTGCAAAGTGATTTGCAGGACAAGGTGAGTGAATTCAACAATGCTCTGATGAACCAAGCCATCATGGATTATATTGAGCAGCAGACATCCCCAGAGGAGGATGACGAAGAAGACGAAGATGAAGCTAATAAGGAGGAGGAGGATCAACAAACCGGGCATACACAGGATGATGATGATGCCCCACCACCATCTCCACCTCCAGGACCAGGCAATGATGGGACAGGGCCAGATGAAGGAGGCCAGTCACAGCAAGACATACCTTACCAGACTGAGGAATAGCAGGAAAGACAGGAAACAGAACAACAGTCGGGTCATCAGCAGACTGAAGAACGGCAGACCAGCAACACTGGAAATGAGCCACCTGATCAGTCCCATCACAGCAGAGAGGCTAAAGGGAAAATGAAGGCTCAGGATGAAGGACCAGTGAAGGATCATCAGCATTCACTGCAACTCATTACCCTAAATAAGCATCTGAGACATCAACAGGTCTCCATCACCAAACAATATCTGGAGGATGATACTTTGTGGACTGATTTAGAAAGGTTCCAAAGGCTATATGTAGGAGCTAGGGAAATGGTAGAACATTGGAAATCTGCAGCTTTTCATGATAAGGAAGCTTGTAGACTACCGGCGCATCCCAATACAGTTCAACTGTTGGAACGAGTTCCAGAATGGATACTCAATGCTGATGAGAAAGTGGTAAATCCGCACTGGCAAAGGCAGTCCACTGCAGATTGTCAGTCTTTGGCTTTAGAACTGGAACTTCTGCTGGGTAACAAACCAACTTACCGCTGTATGAAGGACGTTAGGGTCCAACTTAAGGGTGTTCTGGTTCAACTGCAAATTGCCAGAGGTGTTTTGGACCAGAGAATGAAAGCCATCCTGGAAGACCAGACAGCCACTAGCAGAGGACCGCAAACTCGCATGTCAATCGGAGCACAGGCAACTGCTCTCCGCACCCTATTCCAGCTAGTCAGAATTACTAGGAAGATGATGCAACAAGAGAACCAGGCAGTTCTGAATTTCCTTGAATTTGTGTCTGATTCTCCAGTTCTCTTGTATGATGTTCCAGCAAGAGAAACTGAGTTGCCAAGATTCTTTCCAACACTGTATCCTCAATATCAAGAGCCAGTTGATCGACTCACATATTTCAAAATAATTGATGAGCTTCATGATTGGTATGAGCGATCAACTGTAGAATGGAAGACTTGGCAGACATTGTTCAATGATGTTCTTCAAATCAATGATATCCAGGAAATAAGGGAAGAGCTACAGAGGATTCAACTGTGTATGGGCCAGTGGAAGATTCAGGTCAAAGGATTGACTAGGATTACTAATCAGTTACTGCAGCTTACAGTCGAATCTTCCAAACTCCCTGAGAAAGACATTGCAGCAAAGACGGGTCTAGCACCGCAGTATAGGGAGATGGCTGAGATTCTGTTCGAAGCATGCGTCAAAACAAATCAGTCTCTTCCACAAGGATGGATCCATACTGCTTCGCACTGTCATAAACTGGCCAGAACCAGACTGACCAAGGGCAAGCATACACTCTATGATCCTGACACCAAAACCTATCATTCTCTCACACCTTATGAGGTAGAGATGACCACAGAACGGCGGGATCAGCTGGAGCAGGAGGCCATTTATCGATTGATTCAGAAGGAGAATGCTGATGCTAGAACTTCTCAGGCACCAACACGGTCAAAGAGCAAGGGCAAAAGGAAGACGGTCCAATGGAAGGATACTGGGTAGTTCTATCTCAGCATTCGGGGGCGACTTTTCTTTTCAGCAGGCAGAGAGAGATGACCTTGGCCTTTTCAGCTACCTCTCACAATCTGTGAGCTTTCTAGAGCTCTGCATCCTTCACCATCTTCTGGTGGATTGTCAGAGTCTGACATTGAGAAGATGGATTGTCAACATCAGAACCAGACGATGGATTTTTCAGTTCAACATCAGAACCAGACAATGGATTTTTCAAAAATTTTGGAATCTTGCCAAAATTCAAGAAAGAAGGGAAGCATGTAGACGGCTGGCGCGTCACCATGTGGGAACGTGTTCTTAGAAGATGGGCAGTGAATCACTTAGTAATTACTAAAGTAATTACTACGGTAAACCCGAAGCATATAAATAGGGCCCATTACTTTGATATCGGGTGGGTAATTGTTATCACTTGTATTAGCGCTTTGAGTTATAATTGCACTTGAGCATCAGTGGCAGTATTATCGGCTACACTTTCCCTCTCTGTAATCATATTCACTGTAATCTCAATCATGATATATATATTCCAGTGATACTGACTTCTCAACAGTCTTCTGAATTTGAATCTGAACTTTACTCTAATCTTTAAGTCTGATTCTCATTTCAGTATTCATATTTCAGTCTAGTCACTGATTTCTGTCTAGTCTGCTGTCTGAACTCTTCCTACTCTAAGTAGCTGAAATCCTTCAACACTGGAATTAGCTGTCTTAAGAGATCAGCTCCAATTTCAATTAGGGTTAATATTTAGTATCATTTGTACAAACAAGCCTTGTTTGCTAGATTTTAGACCCTAGAGTTGGTCTAGATGGTCTTCTCTATCATCCTAGCAAGTTTGGTAGCGATTGGATATCATTTCCAAAGTGAAATGTATAAGTTTGTCTAGCAGCCGTAGGCTAGTTCTCAATGATTTGGTGATCACTTGAGTTTGGGTATTTGATTGTAGTGCACATCATATTGTTTTTCAAGAGTTGGATAGGCCCCTTGTATTGACATTAATGTATGAGATCTTGTTATTTCTATAATAAGATTAGTGGAGTTAGGGAACCACGTTAGAATTTGGCATCGGTCCCAAGGACATAGCCACCTAAACTAGTGATTTTTTTAATACCAATTGTTGATATCTCAAAACTTTCTCTACATCACTCCAAAGTATTATTTTTATTGAACACATATATAGTGATTGGTTTTTCTATGGGGATTTGGAGGTGCTTTGGTACTTATTGTATACCTTTTAGAGTAGTTTGGACAAGTGGGATACACTCTTTGGTGAAAAGAAGTAAAAGTACTAGACAAGGACGACATGAATAAAGTGTACACGTTGATGTATGTCTCTTGCTAGATTTCAATACTTAATTTGCGGTTCTGTACATGATATATTGTTTCATAACTTGAAATTTTGACATCCGATTGAGAAACTATAAGTTGTTATGGATAGACCATGCCATTATAACTAAGTTGTAGTATGCTCAAAATGTTTATTTTGACCTACTAAAATTTGGTTATTACTTAATATCAATTTGGTAACTGGCTCTTTTTGGTGAATTTGAGACCCTAGAATTAGTCTAAATGGTCTTGCCTATCATTCTAACAAGTTTGGTAGCAATCAGACATCATACGCTAGGAGAATTATATGAGTTTGGCTAGCATTTGTAAACGGTTTTTGGTGATTTGGTGATCGATTGACTTTACATATTTTATTGTAGTGCTATTTTTCAAGATTCAAACACACTCTTATTGCCTCTATCCTCAAGTTACTTCAACTACACCTCTAGTACTAACATTCACATAAGAGATTCACAAGCAAACTAATAGAGTTGGGAAACCACATTAACATGAAAATTTCACTCTACTCATAGAGATTATTAATAATTTCATGGTGCAAGTTTCCATAGGTCAATCAAAGACCATTTCTATGGCTGGTTAGGGGGCCAATGGAATTTTGTCATCATCAAAGTCTCCTTGTTTGAGGAATGACAAGAAAAAAACTTAAAATGGATAAAGGATCTGATCTTGCCGATTTGTAGAGGTAAAGACTGAGAACACAATAAAGTTTCAATGAATAATTTTTTGCATAAGTGGAAAGATGTTTACCTTTTTTGTGCTACACCAAATTCTTTCTATCTCTATATGTGTCTCTCTCTCATACTTTGTTCTAATGTTAGGCCTTTGTATCATTGTGCATAAAAATACCTAGTTGTAAAATGAGACATCATTTTTTTCCATACTCACGATTGTGAATGAAAAGTTTCAAAGAGAGAAAATAAAAAGAGTGGAAGAACTACGATTACAAAGATGGTTGGAAGGTGCATCTTGGACCTTAGGTACCAAAAGGGTTAAGAAACCTTTAAAAATACCAATGCAATTAGTCTAAGGTGCATCTCAACACCTTAGGGTGCCAAAACGATGATACAACCTTTAGAAGTGCTAATGGAATCCTTTCCAAAATTAAATGTGCTTTTATGGGACCAAAATGCATGAAACTCTGTAAGTAAAGATCTTTCAAGAGAAGCATGCACATGTTTTTGAATTGTTTTGTGTGTTTTTGTGATGCTTCTTCTACAGGAGGAGGAAGACTGTCAACTCAAAGAAGAAAAAAAGATGACACTTTTTCAAAGAGGAGACTCTGCGGATCTATGTTTATTATCAAAGAAAGCCAAGACTGTTGTCTTGATCAAATAAGTCCATTACATTGGTGTCAGAGATCAGGCTGCTTTATTCTTCTATGAAGCAACCTAGTGTAAGAGACTTCACCATTGCAAGGTGAGAGAGTCTATCAACTTGAGCATCTCATCTATGAATTTCTCACAAAGAGTTGGATGTTCTTTATGCATTAATTTTTTAATCAAGGAGATACCTCAAGCAATCATACTTGCTCTTCCTTTGAAGAAGGAAGAATTATTGGGGAGATATTTACTTCCACTAAATAAAGTACACTCATTTTTTATTATGGATTTGATTTTCATGTTTCTTACAATTTGCAAGCAAAGCTATGTGAATTATGATTTCTCATAATGCATAATATTTCAATAGCATATCTCCATGGCTACATAGATGATAGATAGTGCAGAAGTCACTACTATAATCGATGCTCAATATTTTGTGTTGCATGAATGAGGAGAGAGTGTACTTAAAACCCATGTCGTTTTTTTCTACTAGGGACAGTGTGGTATCTAAGTTACATTTAACGTAAACTCATACTATGAGTGGGAAAATGTATAAAAATCATGATCTATACAAAGCAACCTCAAGCTCATAACAAGCCATGAGGTGTCTCTCGACCACTCCAAATAGAACAAAGGGCTAGCCCAAAACTAGCCAGTTTCTATTATTACTTACTCTTTGCAACGGAAGAAGTGGACCGCTTCCACTCATCCAAGCTCCTTAGTTTTCCAAGGGCAAGAATATATTCCATGCTTTCTTGAATAATCTTTGTAAAGCTGTAGAAACAGCTATGGATTGCAAGAGAGGGAAAAAGAGAGAAGGGAAGGGGATGAGAAGAACACCGTCTATTTTTGGTGGAGCTTTAGAGAGTGGAAACTCTCTACTCCTTATTCTTCATTATAACCAAACAATAGAATTAAAGATGGGCGGCCAACCATTTCCTACTGGCAGCCACTTGGCCTAAAACCCAACAATCTCCCACTTGAAGGTCAATGTGGCCCAAGTGGCTAAATAATGTAGGGGCTATTCTGTACAACTGTACAAAACTGTGAAGTGTGAATGTAGCTTCACCCTACGCCCATCATCTCTATGCAATGTGCAAACCACTCTGAGGCTAAGCTCTTCGTATGAGCATCCACTCGTTTTCATCCATGTGAACTTTGACTAAGTCAATGTGTTTGCTAGCCAAAATATCCCATACCACATGATATCTGATCTCTATGTGTTTCGACTTGGAGTGAAACCTAGGGTTCTTTGCTTATGCAATCACCCTCTGATTGTCGCAATGTAGTATTGGAGTATGGTGTATACCAAAGTATTCAACTAGACAAGATAATCACATAGCTTCCTTGCTGAAACTAGAAAGTACAACATACTCTGCCTCAGCGGTGGAAAACAAAGTGCAATTCTGGATACATGATCTACAAGAAACTGCCACTCCAGCAAATAAGAAAATGTAGCCAGATGTGGATCGTCTAGTGCCCACAAAACCCGCATAATCCAAATCAGTGTATCCAACTATGGATGCATCAATGTTCCCAAAGCATAAGCACTTGCTAGCTGAGCCCTTGATGTATGTCAAGATGTTCTTCACTTCTTCCCAATGCTTTCTACCTCGATATTCCATAAACCTCTTGACCACTCACATTGTGTATGCAATGTTTGGTCGTGTGCTAACCATGGCCAACATGAGACTACCAACTGTCGAAGAATACGGCACATTTTCCATCTCTTCCTTTTCAGCATCCTTTGGGACAATCATGCTTGCTAAGTTCTTTGTATACAGCCATTGGGATACTCAATGCTTTCCCCCTTGCATGTTAAAATGCTGCAATATCTTGTGAATATTCTCTTCCTGCAAAATTTCAAGTATACCACGTTTGGATCTCTTTTGAAACGCATACCATTAGAAATATTTCATAGCAAATTGCTTGCTTGAGGCATCCTTGAGAAGTGCAATCTCACTTCTTGGCTATGAGCATATCATTCACGTACAAAATCAGGATGATGAGGGAACCATCATTCAACCTCTTTGTGTACAAGTAGTGATCCTCTTGGCTCCGTACGTAACCCTGGGACTCAATGTACTTGTCAAGATTTATGTACCATTGCTTTAAGCCTTGATTTAATCCATACAAAGATTTCTTGAGTCTACACACCAGTTCTTCCCATGTTGGCTTGTCAGGATTTATTGCAAAACCTTCTAGATATTTCATGTAGACATCCTCTTTAAGATCCCATGGAGAAATGTTGTCTTCACATCCATTTGGACCAATTCCATGTCCTCAATGGCTACTAGACTAAGCATAAGATGAAATGTATTCATCTTGACCACTAGAGAAAATATTTCATCAAGTTCACACCTTTCATTTATTGAACTCTTTAGCAACCAATCTAGCCTTATACTTAGGCTCAAGATCGTCTGTGATATACTTCTTTTGTACACCCATTTGCATGGCAATGCCCGTTTACCCGCAAGTAACTCTATTATGTAGTTCAAATATATGTTTCATGCTTATTTAGCAAATGTGAATCTCTCTCTTATGGTTGATGGCCATATTTTAGTTATTCTACTGGTTTGTGCTTCTTTTTGTAGTTTCATTTACAAAGTATGGAAAGGTTGTACGTATCATTGCTTGTGTGTCGCTACTTGCTTTGAGTACCACTATGCATATATCTTGTTATTCATGCTAACAATCTCTCCTTTTTCACAAAGAGATTTGGATTTTGGTTTGAAGAGTGGGGCCCCATGCATTTGAAATTGTTGGGATCGGAGAGCACACACACAGAGAGCCAGCACGAAGAAGGAGATAGACACAGTGTGTGGCGGGGCGGTACTCACGCAACAATGTGTAGTTATGAGTATAGTTATTATGAATGAGTAAATGAATGGCTGTACATGGGCGGTTGAACAACGGGCAGCCGGGCACACGGGCCTTTAACCCAACAATCTCCCACTTAAAGGCAGTGTGCCTTTAAAGTGGCCAAAGTACAGCAAAAGAAGTCAAGCCATACCCATCAGCAAGCTGCAGTGTGCAAACCGCTGTGAGGCTAACGACTTCGTGAGTAGATCAGCAGGGTTATCGTCAGTGTGTACCTTGACAAGATCTATGCGCTTGTCCTCTAGCACCTCTCGTATGAAGTGATACCTCACCTCAATGTGCTTTGTCTTCGCATGGAAGACAGGATTCCGTGCCAACGCTATGGCACTCTGGCTATCACAATGTAGAATCGGAGCATCACCAGCCATACCAAGATCTCCCACTAGTCGTGAGAGCCATATGGCCTCCTTGGCAGCCTCAGTGGCAGCCATATATTCAACCTTTGTAGTGCTCAAAGCAACGCATGGCTGTAAACGTGATGCCCACGAAACCGGTCCACCTGCAACTGTGAACACATAGCCGCTAGTAGACTTCCTCGAGTCCACTGACCCTGCATAGTCTGAATCTGTATATCCGCAAACATACATATCCTTCTCACCATAACATAGGGACAACTCTGAAGTCCCTCTCAAGTATCTGAGAATACCTCTCACTGCATCCCAATGACGCTTGCCCGGGTTAGACATGTACCTGCTAACCACACCAACTGCATGAGCAAGATCTGGATGCGTAGCCACCATGGCATACATCAAGGAACCAACAGCTGACGCATAGGGAATCTTAGACATCTCTGTAGTCTCCAAATCTGTCTGAGGGCAGTCATCATGGCTGAGTTTTACATATGGAGGCAACGGGGTACTAATGGCCTTCCCCCCTTCCATATGAAAACGCTCAAGCACCTTGTCAATGTACTCTTTCTGACTAAGAAAGAGCATCTTGCGAGAACGATCACGAGTGATCCGCATACCCAAAATATGACTGGCATCCCCAAGATCCTTCATGGAAAAGGTCTCATGTAGCCTATATTTCAATGCATCCACATCAGAAATACACTTCCCTGCGATCAGCATGTCATCCACATACAAAACCAAAACAATAAGACTACCATCTGCAGCCTTGCGAGTATAGAGGCATGGGTCCTCATAACTGCGTACATAACCCAATGAACTCATGAATGCATCAAACTTACGATACCATTCACGAGATGATTGCTTCAGCCCATACAATGTCTTAAGAAGCCGGCATACCATCTTCTTTGAACCATGAATAACAAACCCACTTGGTTGCTCCATGTACAAATCCTCGTGCAAGTCCGGATGTAAGAAAGCTGTCTTTACATCCATTTGCTTCAAATCCATGTCTTCTGTAGCTACGAAGGCAAACAACATACGCAAAGTAGACATCTTCACCACTGGGGAGAAGATCTCGTCAAAATCAATGCCCTTCTGTTGCTTGAATCCTTTAGCCACAAGCCTTGCTTTGTACCTAGGCTTTGCATCCATTGAACACAATTTTATCTTGTAAACCCACTTGCATGGTAGTGCCTTCTTACCCTTTGGCAAAGGAGTAAGCTCCCACGTTTCATTTTGGATCAACGAATCCATCTCTGACTGCATAGCCTGCTCCCACTTGAGCTTGTCAACACTAGACATTGCCTCATCATAACATGATGGCTCCCCGCAATCAGTCAACAATACATAATCCATAGAAGGCACAAAACGCTGAGGCTGTCTTGCACGCCGCTCTGAACGCCTCAAAGACTGTGCAGGAGGTGCATCTGGCTGTCCCACATCTACATGATCTCCCAACAAGGGCTGATCTCCCACTTGAGGGTCAATGGGCTGCCCACGAGCAGCCATGGGACCATCATACCGATGACCATCCTCCTCAAATATCACACGCCGAACCTCAACCGTTCGCGGTGATGCTCTATACATAGAGTCCTCATGAAAAACAACATCATGGCTGCGCACAATCTTCCTGTCAATAGGATCCCACAATCGATAACCCATCTCACCAGAGCTACCATAACCCAAGAAGCTACATCTCTTGCTCTTTGGATCCAATTTGCTGCGTTTTGCCTTAGGTACATGTACATAAGCTTCACAGCCAAAAACACGAAGGTGACCATACGAAGGTGGCAAACCTGTCCATACCTCTTCAGGCACTTTGAAGCCCAAAGGAACACTAGGTGAACGATTTATCAAATGCACAGAAGTGGCAACAGCTTCAGCCCAAAATCCATTTGACAAACCAGCCATAGAAAGCATACTACGGACTTTTTCCTGTATAGTCCTGTTCATGCGCTCTGCCACACCATTTTGAGGAGGTGTATAGGGAGCACTAAGCTCGCGCCGTATACCCTTCTCAACACATAATGTTGTGAAAACATGAGACATAAATTCACCCCCATTGTTCGTACGTAAGCACTTCAACTTACAACCTGATTGGTTCTCAACAAGAGCCAACCATTGCTTAAATATATCAAACACCATATCCTTCTTACGAATGGGGTATGCCCATACCTTCCTGCCAGCATCATCAATGAACGTAACAAAGTACATAGCACCTACAAGAGAAGCATTGGGCATCGGCCCACATACATCACTATGCACCAAAGCTAGCTTTTCCAAAGATATGTGTGGAACACTTTTCTTATGAGAAGACCGAGCATGTCGACCATAAAGGCAATGCTCACAAAACTCAAAACCACCAAAATCTGAAACGGGAATGTAATCCACACGTGCCAACAACTTCAAACCTTTCAGTGACATATGCCCCAAACGCTGATGCCATAAAGAAGCAGGAGGTTGCTCAGTGATCCCCACAATGTGATCAGCCACATTAGCTACACAAAGGGAATACAACGTATTCCTCTTAGCACCTTTAACCAAAACAAGGCTGCCCTTAGTGAGCTTCCAACCTCCATCACCAAAAGATACATTGAAACCAAGTGAATCCAACTGAACCACGCTAATCAAGCTTTTTGCAAGAGCCGGCACATGACGCACACGCTGCAAGACAAACAGAGTAGAGTTTGGCATAGCCAAATGAATATTTCCAATGCCATGAATCTGCATAGAACGCCCATCGGCAATCCTGACAGTACCTGTGCTCGAAGCATCATAGTCATGAAACCACGACCTATGAGGTGTAACGTGAAAAGAAGCACCACTGTCAATGACCCAATCCATAGGCATACTACTCTCATGAGTGAGAAGAAAAGTGTCATCAAAATAGGATGCAAGCAACACATCACCAAGCTCTTCACTAGTAGCACTAGTCGGAGCACATACATGGTCATCTTGAGAGCTACACTCTCCATGTGTTGCATTTAACTCCTCAATCTTGACATTGGACTTAGGCTTGTCCTTAGCATCATGGTCTTTCTTCTTACCATCTCCATTTTCCCTTTTCCACTTGTAGCAATCCTTTTTGAAATGGCCTTTTCTACCACAATGAAAACATTCCACATCCTTTTTACTTGTGCCTGCACGGGACTTGCTTCTAGATTTACCCCTGTTGGACTTATACTTGTCCATAGTCCTGCCTCTGACAACCATTGCACTAGAAGACTTACTACCTGCATTATTCTTTCGATTAATCTCTTCCGTGAGAAGACTAGACTCAAATGAGCTGTGGGCTGTGGGCTCACGTAAGTGGAAGACACTCTCAAATGAGCTGTGGGCTCACGTAAGTGGAAGACACTACAACAATGGCACCTGTAATGGCTATGGAAGCTCTGGCAGCAGAAAACTACCAAAGAGAGCTGAAAAACGCAGCTCCTAGTCTGTAGCTTGGATGGGATTTCTAATGGCACGAATGGCTCCGAAAGGGGGGTTAAACCGCAGGACACCTGCTGAAAATACCCGCGGAGTGCTGAACCTTCCAATGCCAAGCTCAGAAAAACCTTCTGCTCTTTAGAAATGCGCGCGTGCACGAAACCGAAAAACGGCAATGAAACAACAACAAGTTTCAACACACTCAACAATGATGATGAAACTCTCAATGCTCTCACTACCAAGCTCTGATACCACTTGTTGGGATCGGAGAGCACACACACAGAGAGCCAACACGAAGAAGGAGATAGACACAGTGTGTGGCGGGGCGGTACTCACGCTACAATGTGTAGTTATGAGTATAGTTATTATGAATGAGTAAATGAATGGCTGTACATGGGCGGCTGAACAACGGGCAGCCGGGCACACGGGCCTTTAACCCAACAGAAATACCCTCCAAGTCCTTCCCTAAGAGGAGTATTTCCTATTAGGGACACTATGGCATCCATGTCACTAGTAATTGCTATCTCAACATATGTGCATTGCATGTCCATTTATGGGGTGACACAATGTTTATAATGTCTTATGTTGTTGTAATGAAAAGGCCTAAAAGCTATCGTGAAGAGGTAAAGGAATCCTAAAGATAGGGGTGAGGGGCTTCCTATGCGTGGTCCAGTTGGATGAAGGTCATAAAGTAGCATAGCTCCATCTATCATTTTAGTGGTATTAGAGCAAAGTGGAGAGTTTTCTAGGAATGGGAAGGGCTATTGGTTTGATTGTTCACACTAGCTTCATAATGTTTGCACCAAAAGAGTGGTCAATGTGATCCCTTGCAAGAAAAGCAGTGGTAGGCAATGTGAGCCATCTCCGGCAAGGGTAGAGCTAAACGAGCAGCCTTGGCCTATACATCAGCTTGTCCTTCATCATCTTGTGCCCGCACGGTGGCCTCTACAATCTATCACATCATTTCTCTGCACTCTCACACACTATTGGTTGCTTACATTCCATAGTTATTTTATATTTTTGTATATTGTGTGCCCTACGTGCTAGGTATGCGAAGGAATTTTGCCCAAGGCCCTTAACAAGGGGCATTCACACCATGTGTTAAGGCTTTGGTAACTTGGCAAGGTTTTGGCATAGCTTTGAATAGTTGGGAAGAAGTGGGTCGAGGAACTTTGCAGAGAGGTATAGATTTTGCAACAAGAGGGGTAGTACATGTCTTTATTGCATAGTGTTCCTAATTCTTTTATCCATCACAATAATAAAAAAAACATCTTCCAAAAGACCATTGGTTTCATTTTAAAAATTATCCATCCTTGAAGCCAGATGTAGCTATGCCAGATGTGAGAGCTAAAGAAAATGATTATCTCTAAAAAGACCATGGATTCATGCATATGTATAATCTTAATGTTCTTCTAAGAAAAACTCAACAAGTCAAAATTATTTTTTATTTGATTGATACAATATTAGTAGCCAGACTAATAGTAGCATCCCGTTGCAAGCAATGTGACACACTTCAATAAATTTTCCATTATATATAAGAATGTCCACATCATTTTTTTCCTCAATTCTTGTATTGTTGTTTTTTTGAATAGAGGTACACTTGAGCCATTATTGCTTAGTTGGGGCTATGAGCTTTGACATCGTATTTATCTTCTTTTTTTTGGGTGCAAAACTCACAATTCTGAGTGATTGTATTATATAGCCATCAATAGATATAAAAATAGCCTCAAGCTCAAGTCGAGCCTTGAGGGACAGAGGGTTATAACCGAACTTAGTTACAAGTACCTAGAAACTTACTATTGCGCAAGACTCGATTGGATGGCGAGGGTTGCCAAAAACCAATCATCCGATCTATACATTTCTAAGAAGCTAGCCCCAGAGAGGCTGCTATTGAAGATACAACAATTCTTGGCCTTCCAAATGTTACTTAGAAGCAATATATTACAATTTGGGTACAAAGTAACTATGCAGAACTATGAAAATGTTTACCATCAAGGCACAAATCGCTCTTGAAAAACCCTATCTTACAAGTCCTTTGTACCCATTTGCATACCTTTCCGATAAGCCCTCTAATAGTCTGGAATTCCATGAAGAGGTGTCAGAGGTCTTCACTAGTCAATCTGCACCTAAGACATCTGTATGGTTCGATACCACGCTCTTGAATCTTGTCGCATGTCGGCAAGGCCCCCCAAATTACCTTCCACAAAAATATCTTCATAGATTGTGGCCAACCTCGATGTGTTGATGTGAGTCTCTTGCTGTATTTCATTACTTTTTCTGTGATTATGTGGATGAAATATTTCTTTATAACTTGTGATTTATGTATCTAATAAAGAAATTGTAAGATGTTGTGGATAGAGCATGACATAACTAAGTTGGAGGTACCTACAAAAATTTATTTTGACTTGCTAAAAGTAGGGTTAATATTTAGTATCATTTGTGCAACCAAGACTTGTTTGCTAGATTTTGGACCCTAGGGTTGGTCTAGATGGTCTTCTCTATCATCCTAGCAATTTTGGTAGTGATTGGTTATCATATGCAAGGTGAAATGTATGAGTTTGTCTAGCGGCTGTAGACTAGTTCTCAATGATTTGGTGATCACTTGAGTTTGGGTATTTGATTGTAGTGCACGTCACATTGTTTTTCAAGATTCTAACACATTCTTACTACCTCCATGTCCTAGTTGAGTTGGATAGGCCCCTCGTATTGACATTAATATATGAGATCTTGCTATTTCTATAATAATATTAGTGGAGTTAGGGAACCATGCTAGCATTTGGCACCGGTCTCAAGGACATAGCCACCTAAACTAGTGAATGTTTTTTTTACCAATCGTTGTTATCTCAAAACTTCCTCTAGATCACTCCCAAAGTATTTTTTTTATTGAACACATAATGATTGGTTTTACTATGGGGATTTGGAGGTGCTTTGGTACTTATTGTAGGCCTTTTAGAGTAGTTTGGACCAGTGGGATACACTCTTGGGTGAGGAGAAGGAATAATCATTGAGTCAAATAGGTTAAGTGAGTTGTCTTCATTGTTTTAACATCATATACATATTTTTTGTTTTTCTATAGGAGTAGGGCAAGTAGGCACTGTATTACAGGTGTAGCCACCTCTAATAACATTGTTTTCATAAAGATCAATCTTGGTACATTTTAGGTTCTTATGCAATTTGTGATTTAGAAGTATATTCTAGATATTTGCATAATCAATACTAGACAAGGATGGCATGAAAAAAGTGTACACATTGATGTATGTCTCTTGCCATATTTCAATATTTAATTTGTCGTTCTCTACATGATATTTGTTTCATAACTTGAAATTTGGGTATCTGATTGAGAAACTATAAGTTGTTATGGATAGAGCACGCTATAACTAAGTTGTAGGATGCTCATAATGTTAATTTTGACCTACTAGAATTTGGTTACTACTTAATATCAATTTTGTAACTGGCTCTTTTTGGTGAATTTGAGACCGTAAAGTTAGCCTGGCTAGTCTTGACTATCATTCTAACAAGTTTGGTAGCAATCGGACATCATATGCTAGGAGAAATATATGAGTTTGGCTAACATTTGTAAACTATTTTTGGTGATTTGGTGATTGATTGAGTTTAAATATTGTATGTAGTGCTACATTTCAAGAGTTAGAAACACTCTTATTGCCTCTATACTCAAGCTACTTCAACTACACCTCTAGTTCTAACATTCAATATAAGAGATTCTCCATATTTCGATAAACAAACTAATAGAGTTGGGAACCCAATTAACATGATAATTTAACTTTACTCATAGAGATGATTAATCATTTCATGATGCAAGTTGATACATGTTCATCAAAGACCATTGCTATGGCTGGGTAGGGGGCCAATGGAATTTTGTCATCTCATCAAAGTCTCCTCGTTTGTTGGGGAATGACAAGAAAAAACTTAACATGGATAAAGGATCATCCAAATAATGCACAAAGTTGTCGTCGAGCGAGGTAAGCAAAATGCCGAGAGCTTGCTCGTCTTTAGCTGCAAATTGTGCTAAGATTTGTCGTGTTTCTGCTGTGTCATCGTCACTTACCAGCTTAATGATGGACCATAAATCCTTTGGCATTAAGTAGCCCTTAGTTTTTGATTTCCACGTGTGAAATCCATGACCGTTGAATTTGTCGATTCCCCTTTCTCCCACGATGATGCACTCTTGTCTGTGGTGAGAGGAAAATCTTACTCGGGTGATTGGGCAATATCTAATCCTTGTGAACAGTCAATTGTAGTGATGTTTACAAATGTTTGTGAAGTCACTCTCCATATTCAGAGAGTACCTCTTCACAAAACATGAAAAGCTTTGGTGGGCACACATATAAGCACAATTGGGGAAGATAATTTTGGGCGTCACCGGAAGAGTAGCCAAGGCGATGAGACGGGCTATTTTTGAAAAAATCCACCTTTAGAGCGAGTTTTATTCGCTTGCCGATGGTTTCCAAGAATAGAAAGGTTTTTTTATCATTATTGATCTGAGTTAAGAGGCAAAGATGTTGGCTATGGGAATAACCTTTCTGGCCTTCTTGAGGTGCAAAGTTTGTGGTGGTTGGGATAGCTGCTTGCAAGTTTTAAAAAAATTATAAGAAAATTAAGTGGCCAATACACACACACACACACACACACACACACATATATATGTATCTTCACACAAAGGTGGGTGAGCAGGAGTGTGGTTAGAGGATGACACGAGGCTGAAGGTACGTGTGAGCAAGACGATACAGGGGTCGCAAGAGTTGATGGGTGCAAAAATCACAATGTAGAGAGGGAAATGGGTGGGGTTTTAAGTGTAGGTAAATAACTTGAGGTTGAGTGCTTGGGTAGGGCCTCGAGGCTTCTCAAATTGTTAGGATCTACAGCAGTTATGGTGGTGCGAGCTGGGTGATGCAACTGGTTTGGCGAGTGCAGGTGATGACGTCAAAGCGTTATACAGAGGGTTTGGCTAAGAATGCTGAGGGATAGATGAAAATGCTTGTGTGATATTGAATTGGGCTGATCCAATTGTAGAGAGGTAACACTACTTACCGGGCGGTACACCAATGGGGAGTTCAAACGGTTGCCGAATCGAGCAGTTGGAGCTGACGAGTTGCAGGTCAGAATGCTTGAAGGAGGCCTGAACTTGGCGATGTTGAAGGCCTTGTGATGTGAGCTTCAAATCTTCTATTGAAGCTGAAGGCAGAGAGAAAATATAGGCCAAGTATAGATCTCACAAAAGATAGGGGAAATTTCTCCAGCTCCACCAAAGTTGGTCGAGTAGCTTCAAAAGCTTTCCAGTGTACGTGTTTGGTTTTAAACCTTTTGATAATAATGGATGAAAATCAGACCCTCTTCATTTAACTTTCTTCTCTACAAAAGAAAAAGAGGTGGATCCTTCCCATTTTGTCCCCATATCCACACACATCCACATACACAAAAGCACTTTCAAGCTATTATTATGCAAAGATTGTGCATGCTAACGATGCACTTAATCATACAAAACTAATTGGTTGCACTAACAAAGCCCAATTAGAACAAGGTGATGCTTGATGGAAAACTCTTATCAAACACCTTCTTCACACACAAGTAATGCAAGCATGTTGTGATTTCAAAAGAGCTAATTGAAGATCAAAGTGTGTAGAAATCGACACTAAAATGCAAAAACAATTGATAGATTATGCAAAACATGAGAAATTAACTCCCTCTCTCCTAATCATCATGGGTAGTGGAGCATGCTAATATCCCAGGTGATAATTAGAAAGTGAGATCTATTAAAAGTGCAAACGAATAAGCGCAACCAATACAGGTACTAATGATGATCGAAAGGAAGAGGTTAATACGCCTAGGTGTGGAACCATCGGCTTTGATACCACTTGTTAGTTATGGTGGATGGATTAGTGTGTCATTCATTCTAGGAATGCTTGGAGAGGTTAGTGTAGTGCTTGAGAGAGAGACTATTGCACAATACAATAGAGTATAATTTCAAATGGTAGACTTCATTTTTATTTAGCACAATGTGCCTCTATATAGGCATATACAAAACAATAGCCTTTTGACACATGAGCATAAGATGTGGCTGCCTATGGACAAACACAAGTGGCTAGTCTTTACACCTGGGTTGTAAGAGGTTCTTCACATGGGTCTAGGTGGAATAGGTTGTTCACACACAAAGATGCAACAAAAGCCAGTATCCCAACATATTTGAGATGGCAAAAGAAGACAATTTGTATGTAGAACAAAATGGCTTGATTATTGAGCCTCTTTCCTCCTAAAATCAGATCGTCCTTGAAAAAATAGATTTTCAAAGTCTTTTGCACCCACCTGCACATTTCAGCCATGAGGCCTCCCGTGGGCAAGCAATCTCTAAATAGATGGAGGGGTTCTTTGATTGAAATTTTACATCCTAAACTTAGGTTAGTGCCTATTACTCTAGTTTTTCATTTGATTCCCATTGGCAAAGCCCCCCACATCACATTATAGGTGAAGATTTTCATTATGCTAGGCCAAGGAGGATCCCATATGTTGTCTAAAACTATACGCACTTTGCCTCAGACGACTATAATATTCATTGTTTGTTAAGTGGATGAATCTTTCTGCCTTGTTTAAAAATTTGATGTCAGTTCTCTTTGTTTATGGTAGAGTGAAATCATTGTTCATGGGTTAGTGCCAGACATTCCAATCAAATTCAACCTCATAAATAGGCCCTAATAGCACTCAAACCTTCGATCACTCTAGAGATCAATAGGATTTCATCTCCATTGAGGTTGATTGGAGTAGCCAATTCTACATTTTTCCAATTTAGGCTGTTTTTATCCTAGAACTGAGCTAAGTGCATTAATCATTTATTGTTGAGTTTCTTGGCTATTTCTCTCCAAAAAGGATTTAATGAAATACCTCCAATCTTAGGGAGCCATGGGGATCAATGGGTGATGGACTTTTTGCAATATCTACTTGTATCGCCCCATTTGAGTACTTATGATGCTTTGGCACACTTTCACACAAGCTCGCATGTGATGCTGCCTAGTTTCCTATCCCCTTTCCATGGGTCCCTCATAGAGTAGAGCTTTACCTTGTTTTTCATATCCCATGTCATAGTGTCCTAGGCCTGATCTTGATTTGCTATTGCCACTAGGAACTTGACACATTGGTTCTCTCTATAGATTTTTGGTTTGAGTATCCCATCTTTTCTATGCTCCTTGGGTCTAGCAACTGAATTTCATTTTACTCATTTCCATGGTGTCGTATCTATTAAACTATTTTTCATAAGAAGCATTTCACAGGTTTTAAAAAACTCTTTCCAATTGCATTTGGACATCTTTATGATAGGGAAGAAGATGAAAAAGTATGGGATCATGAAGGAATAGTTTACCTTGATTCTATTGTGAAAGGGAAGAAGCACATATTCCCATCCTTCCATCTTGCTCCTATTTTTGTCCATGAGCCACTAAAATTTTTTCTTATCAAAGACTCCTACGCCTAGTGGGCCCCCAAGGTGTCAAACCATTTCCTTTAGAGACAATTTCACTCGACAATCAATAGGAGCAAATGAATCATTCTCTAACAAGGAGATCAATCTTGACTTCTCAATGTTGCATTTGGAGAGTGATGCAGTGGTGAGTATTTGCACTATCTCTAGTACTTTTTTGAAAATTTTTGTGGTGGTTTTTAGGAATAGTAGGGAGTGGAGCCTAATGTGGTTGCAAACATTTGCACTATGTTTAGCACTTTTTTGAAAATCTATGAAATGAGTTTTAGGAATAGCAGGGAGTGATTGGTCTCAATGTTGCATTTGGAACCTAGTGTGGTGGCAAACATATTTACACTCTCCAATCTTTTTAGAAAATATATGGATGGATTGAAGGAATAGCAGGTAGTCATCAACAGCTTGGCCAAGTGCTGTTTGTTATTTGTAAGAGAGAGGCCTTGAAAGTTTGCTTTTGTAGTGCTATCCTCGAGTATGGTCGCAAGGGGATGTGACCATACTCTAGTATGGCCGCAAGGGATGCGAACCAATTCCAAAGAATATTAGAGGGGCTAGATAACATCCTTATTTTCTTGATCTTATGGCTATGAGGGATTCCACAACTTTTCTTTTGAAGAGAAGTTCTCAGGCTCTTATGGTGTGCACCCTTTGACACATACATGGCCTTATTGACTTTCCTTTAATACAGTCACATTGGTGGGGCATGATTACCTTTTCCAAAATTGAGACAACCTTAATACAATAACGTAAACAATAGTTTTGTAAACCACTATCATCATTGTGATAGGCCGCCGGTGTTTTAGCTAGGAGCATCACACTTGTTTAGGGATTGGCTTAATTATCCATGAAGACTTTGTTAGCCAAGTGAGTGATGGGAGTTTTCATGTCATCCCAAAACTCCTTGAAAAAAACACAAATTGATAGGCCATCCAACCAGAAGCACCACTTGGATGCTTCTAATAAAAGAGAGCAAGTAGTGGGGAAGAAGTTAGTCTTCTATGGAAGAGGAATTGATGGGTACAATGGAATCCTCTCAATTGTGGACACAGAAGCCTATGGTAATCTTCAACCATCCTTTTCAGAGAGCTCTAGGATTGAAGGTCATGTGGGCATATCAATCTATTACCATTATCAACATCTATGGACCCTCCACTGCGAAGGAAAGAGACAGACCATGGGAGAAACTCAAAGATTGTTTTGTTGAAGGGGAATGGCTCTTAATTGGATACTTTAATATGATGTATAAGAATAAGGACATAATAGGATCTTTAAGTATCTTATCTAGATCCAAAAAGACTAAATGGCTAAGCTTGCGTGAGAAGTAAGGTTTCTTTCACATAATGCAGTGCTCACATGAATATGATTACTCTCTAGTTTTAATTTATTTGTGAGTCCAAGTTCTCCATTGAGAATGTAATAGACTCTCTCTCTCTCTCTCTATAATATATATATATATATATATATATGAAAATACATACACACACACACGCACATACATGTATATGTATGTATGTATGCATGTATGTGTGTATGTGTGTCCCAAGGGGTTCACCTTTCAAAAATACCTATAGCACATGCATTCAAGAGGTATTTTAAAATTCCTCTACACACACACACTTCATCATGAATTAAAAGCCCCCTGTTCCTTCATAAACCTGTAACTTTATCTCATTTTTTCCTTTTTTAAACCCCTCTTTTACATGTAATTTTGTAACTCTTTGGTATACAGAATACCACTCCGAGTAAAGTCACATGCTACACTTACATATTTTTAGGTGGGCCCCTAGGTGTGTGTGTGTGTGTGTGTGTGTGTGTGTGTGTGTGTGTAATTTTGGTCTAAAATGAATTTCTCTCTCTACAATTTCTTGTTTCAAAGAGAAAAAACAAAAAGAGTGGAAGGACTAAGATTATGAAGATGACTGTAAGGTGCATCTTGGACCTTAGGATACCAAAAGGGTGAAGCAACCTTCAAAAATACCAATGCAATTAGTCTAGGTGCATCTCAACACCTTAGAGTGCCAAAACAATGATACAACCTTCATAAGTGCTAATGGAACTTTTTCCAAAATCAAATGTGCTTTTAGAGACTAAAATGCCTCAAACTTTGTAAGTAAAGCTCCTTCAAGAGAAGCATGCACATGTTTTTGAATTCTTTTGTGTGTTTTTGTGATGCTTCTATAGGAGGAAGAAGAGATGTCAAAGAAAAAAAAAATGACGCTTTTTCAAAGAGGGGACTTTGCGAGTCTATGTTTTTTATCAAAGAAAGTCAAGATTGTTGGCTTGATCAAATAAGGCCATTATGTTGGCATGATACAAGGCCACCTTATGGACAGATTGATGTGTCAAATTGTATTTATCTCCACTGAAAGCTTATGTAATATAAAAAGCCCTAATGGGGAGGTAGGCTCTTCCAACCCTCAATACTATGTCGTATTTCTTTCCCTCTTCCTCTCTAAGTTTTTAATTATGCTTATGTGATTTATGTTATGAATCTCTTATTTTGATGATGTTTGAGTGATGGTGGCTGTATATTTTTTTAAAATTTTATTACATTGGTGTCAGAGATCAAGCTGCTTTATTCTTCTATGAAGCAACCTAGTGTAAGAAACTCCACCATTGCAAGGTGAGATTCTATCAACTTGAGCATCTTATCTATGAATTTTTCACAAAGAGCTGGATGTTCTTTATGCATTAAGATTTATATCAAGGAGACAATTCGAGCAATCATACTTACTCTTTCTTTGAAGAAGGAAGAATTATTGGGGAGATATATACTTCCAGTAAAAAAAGGTACACTCATTTTTTATTATGGATTTGATTTTTCATGTTTCTTACATTTTGCAAGCAAAGACATGTAAATTATGATTTCTCATAATGCATAATATTTCTATAGCATATCTCCATGGCTACTTAAATGATAGATATTGTAGAATTCAGTACTATAATTGGTGCACAATTTTGTATTGCATGAATGAGGAGAGAGAAGATCGTGCTTAAAACCCATGTCGTTTTTTGCTACTAGGGGTAGTGTGGTATTTAAGTTACATTTAACGGTTTCTTTTTTGCCAAACTCACAATGGTGAGTCGGAAAAAAAGCAACCTCAAGCTCAGAACAAGTCTTGAGGTGTCTCTCAACCACTCCAAATATTACAAAGGGCTATCCCAAAACTAACCAATTTCCATGAGTACTTACTCTTTGCAACGGAAAAAGTGGCCCGATTCCACTCATCTAAGCTCCCTAGTTTTCCAAGGGCAAGAATATTTTCCCTATTTTCTTAAATAATTTCCATGAAGCTGTAGAACCAGCTACAAAGTGCAAGAGAGGGAAGGGGATGAGAAGAACACCGTCTATTTTTGGTGGAGCTTTAGAGAGTGGAAACTCTCTACTCCTTATTCTTCATTATAACCAGACAATAGAAGTAAAGATGGGCAGCCGGCCATTGCCTAGTGGCCACTTGGCCTAAAACCCAACAATCTTCCACTTGAATGCCAACGTGTCCCAAGTGGCTAAAGAATGTAGGGGATATTATGTACAGTTGTACAAAACCATGAAGCATAAGTGTAGCTTCATCCTACGCCCATCATCTCTATGCAATGTGCAAATGGCTCAGAGGCTAAGCTATTTGTTAGATCATCCGCATGGTTTTCATCCATGTGAACTTTTGACTAACTCAATGCGTTTGCTAGCCAAAATATCTCGTACCACATGATACCTAGCCTCTATGT
The DNA here is from genome assembly GCF_014529385.1 of Adiantum capillus-veneris. Taxonomy (NCBI): domain Eukaryota; kingdom Viridiplantae; phylum Streptophyta; class Polypodiopsida; order Polypodiales; family Pteridaceae; genus Adiantum; species Adiantum capillus-veneris. The sequence goes on along the minus strand of NC_140931.1, from coordinate 104,976,047 downwards.
GTTTTGACTTGGAGTGAAACATCGGGTTCTTTTGCTAATGCAATCTCACTATGACTGTCGCAATGTGGTATTGGAGTATGGTGTATACCAAAGTCTCCCACTAGACGACACAACTTCCTTACTAGAACTAGAAACTGCAACATACTCTACCTCAGGGTGGTGGAAGACGAAGTGCAACTTTGGATACATGATACTCCAAGAAACTTCCACTCCAGTAAACAAGAAAACATAGCCAAATGTGGATTGCCTAGTGTCCACAAAGCCTGGGTAATCCAAATCAGTGTATCCAGCTATGGATGCATCATGGTTCCCAAAGCGTAAGCACTTGCTAGCTGAGCCTTTGACGTATCTCAAGATGTGCTTCACTTCTTCCCAATGCTTTCTACCTAGATATTCAATGTCTGTTTGTGTGCTAACCATGGCAAACATGAGACTACCAACTGGCAAAGAATATGGCACCTTTGCTATCTCTACCTTTTCAGCATTCGATTTGGGACAATCATGCTTGCTAAATTTTTTGTATGCATCCATTGGGATATTCAATGGTTTCCCCCCTTGTATATTAAAACGTTGCAATACCTTGTGAATATACTCTTCCTGTGAAAGTTCAAGTATACCACTTTTGTGATCTCTCTTGATACGCATACCAAGAAAGTGATGTGCATCGCCCAAATCTTTCATAGAAAATTGGTTACTTAAGGTATCCTTGAGAAGTGCAATCTCATCTTTTGACTTCTCGGCTATGCGCATATCATCCACATACAAAATCAGGATGTTGAGAAAACCATTGTTCAACCTCTTTGTGTACAATTAGTGATCCTCTTGGCTCCGTACATAACCCTGGGACTAAATGTACTTGTTGAACTTGATGTAGCATTGCTTTGAGCCTTGCTTTAATCCATACAAAGATTTCTTGAGTCTACACACAAATTCTAACTGTGTTGGCTTGTCAGGCTTTATCGCAAAACCTTTTGGCTATTTCATGTAGACATCATCTTCAATATCCCCATGAAGAAACATTGTCTTCATATCCATTTTTACCAATTCCATGTCATTAATGGACACTAAACCAAGCATAAGATGCAATGTAGTCATCTTGACCACTAGAGAAAATATTTCATCAAAATCCATGCCTTTCATTTGCGTGAACTCTTTAGCAACCAATCTAGCCTTATACTTAGGCTCAAGATCATCTATGATATACTTCTTTTTGTACACCCATTTGCATGGCAAATCTTGTTTACCCGCAGGTAACTCTATCAATTCCCAAGTTTTATTTACTAAGATCAAGTTATACTCAAATTAAATAGCATGTACGAGTAGATATCCAAAGTGCTTGACTACTGGATTCCTCTCTCTCTGGAGAATCATGTGTGTTTGTACTAGTGGAAGGTGCATTACTAGCACGTCAAACATTCTGTATAACTAGTGGTGAGGTAACATCCTCAAACCGTACTCTATGATACTCAATGTGTTTCACTAGCTTTCTATGCATCTTAGACTCGTTGAACATCACCTTTGAGATTCATATAACCTTATTAGTTTCCAGTGCCAGAGACGATATGATATCCCATCTCTCCATCCACACAATATCCAATGAAGGTGCACTTGTGTGATTTGGGGTCCAGCTTTTGTCTAAGCACTTGTGACACATGTGAGAATGCCTCACACCCAAATACATGTAACCTGTTCTTTGCCCGTTCACATCTCCTGCAGAACCTTGTACTCTAGTGGTATACTAGGTGATCGATTGATCAGATAAGCAGCCATCATAATAGCTTCTCCCCAAAATTCTTGACGTAAGTTGGTCGTAGACAACATAGAAGTGACCCGTTCCTGAATGGTATTATTCATTCTCTCAGCCACACTGTTTTAGGTGGGTGTGTAAGGCATGGTAAATTATCTTCTAATGCCTCGTTTACTGCAAAATTCCTTGAGATCGGAGGAGATGTAATTGCCTCCATTGTCATTGCACAAAGCTTTAAGCTTTCTACATGATTTAATACTCTACCAATGCTAAGAACTTTTGAAAGACACTAAATACGTCACTCTTTTGCTTCAAGAGATAAACCCACACCTTTTCTAGTAGATTCGTCTATGAATGTTAGGAAGTATAATGCTCCCCCTAGTGACTTGACTGGCATAGGTCTGCACAAGTCACTATGGACAAGATCTAGAGGACTCCCTAACTCCTTGCCCAAAGTGGATGATGTCAACCTATAAGTCAATTTGCCATAGATACAATGCTCACATAAAGAGAAGTTAGAGTAATCTAACACAAAGATATAACCAGAATTCTGCAAGACTTTTTTTCCATTTTGACTCATATGTCTTAGCAGGCTATGCCACAACTCTGTAGACGGCAGATCGCCTACACAAATAGAACTCTATTTCACAAAAGAGGCATAACGTGAGTACAATGAGCCAGATTTATGGCCTTTAAGCATGACCAAATTTCCTTTCTTGATAATCCAAGAACCATGAGCAAATATGGTAGTGTAACCCAGATCATCCAGCTATCCAACTGACATCAAACTCTTTGTCAATTTGCGTACATGTACGACATTATGTAGCATAAACTCAGTACCATTACGCATAGAAAATTTGACGTTGCCCACACCGCATATATCAAGCTCATAAGAATTGCCTAGCTTCATCGTGCCATCTATGGTAGTGTATGTAGAAAACCACTCCTTGTGAGGAGTCACATGAAAGCTAGCACCTGAGTCCACAATCCAGTTCTGTGTATAACACTCGCCAAGAGCTAACAGTGCATCAGGACTTAAAATGTGAAAATCAACACATCATTTGACACTTCAGAAACTTTTTCAATGGCTAGAGACTCAACCACATAAATTTCTTCAATCTTCACGCTGCTTTTGGGTTTGTTAAACTTTGCTTTCTCTTTGTCCTTATCACGCTACATTATGCGGCAATATTTCTTCAAGTGTTCCTTTTTATGGCGGTAGTAACACTCAACATTTTTCATGTCTTTGCTGCAACTCTTGTTACGACCTTGCCTGCAATCCTGAGAACGAATGCGGCTATGAACACCCTACCTTTGCTTGTCAGAATTGCCACTAGACACATATGCATTACCATGCCCACTCGCATCAAGAGATTGACTGTGAATCTCCTCAATGAGCAACACACCAACAATCTTGCTGAAAACTAGCTTTCCAACCGGTGCAAAATTGCTTATGGCTGTGTTGAAGGTATCCCATGATGATGGTAGTGAACATAGTAAGAAAATGGCCTTCATTTCATCATCGAAAATTGAGACCTTTTGAAATAAGCTATGAATACACATTGTTGAACTAACATTAGTGCCCTCTTTCATATTTTTGTGCATCAATTTCTTCATCAAGAAAACCTTGTTTGAGGCATTGTTTTCATCGCAAGCCTGACATAGAGCATCCCACAAATCTTTGGCATTGGTCTTATCCATTATGGTAAAGTAAATGGATTCACCAAGGTGTAAGCGAATGGTCACCATAGCACGCTCATTCAAGTCATCCCACTTATCATCAATGTATACATTCTCTCTTTTTCATGCAAGAGTGCGGTCAAGCCTTTGTTATCAAACATCTTTCATGTGTTGCCGCCAAATGACAAAGTTTGAGCCATCAAACTTTTTGATGTAGTACTCCTCTTTTGAAAGCACTACTCACAGCCATGACTCAAGTTAATGTAGCCAAAAACTTTATGGCAAATTACTTGAGATAATTTTAGCAGAGTTTTCCTTAAAGTAGGAGAAAAAACGCAAACCAAAAGTAGTAAAATCATTATGTAAGAACATCTAGAAGTGCCAAGAACGCACAAAATGGACTCGCGAGAAAAATCCGACAGAGTCTCTCTATATGAGGAGCAAACTCTCAAACCTGATAGACCAAAAGTAAACACATAAACTGCATAAAACAACCACTAGGCATAAACTGCTCAAAACCACTGTTGTGTGACCGTCAGCTTAGCGTCAAAAGCACAAAAACCCGCCCAAATACATGTCCTATGGTGAGGGTACCATAAGAGGGAAACTCTAGCTACCTGTATCACCAAAGGTATCTCAACCTTCAAGAATACCCCAGCTCAAATAGAACCTCACGCTATTGACCCTCCAAATGCTAAAGCAGACTCAAAAAACACTAGCCACAGTCTCAGAAAGCGCTCTTTCGGAACCGAGTCTTGAAAACGGTTGGGAAAACTGCCAAATAGCCAAGAAGTGGCTTTACACGAAGTACAATGGGTAGTGTTTGCAACTCAACGTACTTGAGTGGCTGCGCTCAAACAGGTGCCAAGAAATGCTACATGCAGTAAAAAGTATCCATGTGGCAATATCTGTGCTCAAAAGAGCTCAATAGCACTATGATGCGCTAAAGCAAACATGCATCTGTCAATGCATTTGTTTGCAGAGAAACTTCTGTCAAAATGAGTCCCAAAATCGAATAAAAGGTGATGTGTCAATAAGTGTATGGAAACCAAGAGAAACTGGTGTAGGTAGGCTCAAAAAACCCCATGTGTACTTGCATGTCGATGTAGATATGTGCCAATTTTTTTTGCCAGACAGAAATGTGCTAGCTGAATAGCCACCAAAGGTGCTTGGAGTTGAAAAGGTATCATAGAGCACGATGGATGCACTCAGTGCCGATCTCGGGTGACACTCCTCTGTGGTAGAGGCATCTCACCCGTGCACGTGGCAAGCACAACTATCCGCGGGAATGGTCGCCTGCGGGAACATTGACATCAGGTTCGAATGTCAAAAACCCACCGTGTAAAGAGAGGTGTCGGTGCCAAGTCACAAGAGCGGTGTCGATGTTGAGTCCTAGAGGAAACTCGTCAAAAGCTGAGTCAATGTCGAGCCGTCTATGCCAGGCTCATCAGAGCGGGGAGTCGATCTCAATGATTGAAAACCAGAGAGATGTCAAGTCTTTCTCTCTTGCTCTCTCACCCTCTAGCCAAGGCCGAGGATCACGGGACGCTGTCGATGACTAAGATGATGTTGACATCGAGGTTGCCGAAAAAAAACTTGCTCGCTCTGTCTCTCTCACTCGCTTACTCTCTCACAGCTTCACTCTCTTACACTCGCTTTCTCACTCACTCCTCGCTGAGGTCTTTCTGTCTCTCTCACATACTCACACTCTCTCACAACTCCCTCTCTCTCTCTCTCGCACTCTCTCTCTATCGGGCTTGTGTGAACGGGGGTCAGAGAGTCGAAGGGTCGGGGTGTCGAGGTCGCTCATGTGAGCAAACCCTTGCACACAAAAGATGTAAGTTAACAATGATAATATATTTTTGCAAACTATCTGTCAAACGCTCTGCAGTTTCTGACGAGTTGACGAGCGGTGTGTGTGTGAGAGCTGCACACTGCCGACCCTGCTTGTGCCTCAACCCAATGCACACAAGGCTCATGCGCAATTTTTTTTTCTTGGAATATTCCTCACCTGCTCAGGATGCGATTTCTGGGTGAGCAATTTCTGGCGAGCGCTTTTTAAGAATCGGGCGAGCGGATTCTCAAAAGAAGAGACAATCTACCCATCTCTCTCTCTCTCTCTCTCTCTCTCTCTCTCTCTCTCTCTCTCTCTCTCTCTCCCTCTCCAACTAAAATTTGATTGTCATTTCACGACCAACTTACATTCAAACAAAAAACACCCGCGAATCATTCAATACACTATTAATAAGAGAAATAGAAGTTCCTTACACACAATTACGGTCTATTTCAAATAGAAAACCCCAAATCTATGAGTTCCATTGCATCCAAAATAAATACATATGGGGGGTGATACATCATGGGTGACGTGGAGGAAAGAAGGGCGGTGGGGGGCCATATCCTCTGGGAGGAAACAAAGGTCGTGCCAACGGGGGCAGTGCACCAAATGGTGGGGGAACTACTCCAAATGGCAAAGGGTATGAACTATATGTGGGGGGGGCTGCAGGTAGTGAAAGAGGCAATGGATCAACCCCGGGCGGAGCCTCAGATGTGGAGGCAATGAATGCACTGGGAGACGATCCAGTTGCACGCCATGCCAAAAATGGGGCTGTGAAAGTGGGATATGGTGTTGCTACTGCCCCGCCCTGACTGCTGAGTGGTGTCGAGAACGGTGGGTCAAGCGGATGAAGTTGCTCGGGCACCTGCTACGGTTGCTCAATTACCTGAGCTCTGACACTCCTATGAAACATCAATGTCGAGCCTAAATCGGAAGGTAGGCGCTGAGCTGGTTCTCACAACTGATGCAATGTCTACGTAGTAGTAAACATTGTGCTGCCAATGTCCCAACTCCTGTAAAACAATCCAACACAGCATCTCCCATGTCTGTGAAGGTACCTAGTAGCCATCTACAAAAAAAAAATTACCTTTAGATTTATTATACCTATAATTTTATAGGAACAATAAAAACAACTAACAAAAAAATTCTACCACCTCGCAAACGCTGGACTCCTCTCAACACCTCTACGATAAGGCCGGCCCATACGATCCAGCGTCCACTGTGTGGAATCTGATCCTGGTAGCTTCTCCCACAACATGTCGTCATCTGCAGAGAAGCCACATACATTTGCTGCAATCTCTCCATCCGCTCTATCGTACCTCGCAATCCGACACCTACCACTTCTAGGGGGTGAAAAAATGGCTAGCAACAAAGTACTAACCTGCGGGGAGCAAGTAAAACATTATTTTTTGACCCACGAACATCGAAGTTACTATTCATTATCAAAAAAAAAAAACAACATACCCCCTGTAAATAGTCCTAAACAGTCGTACAACTAGCCTCCGGTAGCCGTAAGTACAATATCCTCAACAGCTCGAAACCAACTCCCTCTACCTTCGAAGTGACGATGGAAAGATTTTCTGCACGACATGTCGCCACAATCATGCCATCCACCAAAAGAAACTCGGATGCCAGAAGGAATGCAGCATCCACAAGGTCACTATCCCATTGGATCCATAAAGGAACCCCACCCGTGCTAGCTGCATGTGACCTAGTGTGTAAGGGAAAGGCCATGTACACCAAATGTACGCCACCCAATCTCAAGATGGGGTTCATCTTCCCTGCTCCTGATAGAGAGCCCAACAATCTACGTCGTGACTGCATAGAACTGCATGCAGTTTTTGTTAGCACTATAAGTGTGCACATAACTATGATTGTAAATAAGCGTGGCTTACCTGTCATTGCACAACACATCTGGAATAGCTTTTGCCAACTCTTTGGCACTAGCATGCACTGCAAGGTGGCATGGCTCTACATGCATATCTGTATGTAGCAACATAAGATCAAATATATCTTTCAAGCAAAGCTAAAGAAAACAACACAACATTAAGCATTTTCACGTATCTAGATGGTTATCTCCCACAACTCTAGCCATGTCTAATAGGTCCTCTGCAGCCCTACCATGTGATGGTGAACATGGAGGGGACTCCTGGATGCCCCCCACTGGTCTGGGAGTCAAGGATAGTGTCGGTACACTGTGACTCATAGCACCAAGGCTATGAGCACTATCGCTGACTTCTACAGAATACTCCGCAACCACATGCTCGCTCTCACTGTCACTCGAAACTACAGCCCTCTTCTTTCTCTTCCCACGTTGCTTGTCAGCTTGTTGTGCTTGCGATTATTTCCTTGAGGTCTTTTTCTGTGCGCTCCTTGCCGCACTGTCGAAGCAAGGGACTTGCCAATACACCGTGTGCGAGCCACAAACGGCTCCAAGCACACAACAAGCCTAAACTAGCAAGCTCAAGAGAACAAAGGGTGTGTCACTCACCGCTCTACGCTCGCCTTCGTGGTGGATTCCTCGCCGCGATGAAGAAGAAGCTGCAGTCGTGCCGCGCTCAACCGCTTCGCCGCCGTCGTGCCTTCGTAATGCTCGATCGCACACACACTCTCCCTCTCTCTCTCTCTCTCACACACACACACACACACGAGGAGGTGAAGAAGAAGAAGATGGAGATGGAGCAAGAGCACTCTTCTATTGCACAAATGAGAGAATGAGTAAAAATTAGGTTTAGTTGGCTTTTATAGGAGCTCACCCCATTCACACTTGGGCGCCCATGCTTAACCAACTAATCCCTTGAATGTTCGTGTTAGAGTGCGCCTCTCATCGGCGATCACTCTTACCCTTTTCCTATTGGTCCGACAAGCCCAGTACCTGACTCTACCAAATACATAATACACGTCCGTCGTAGGTGATAGGGTGTCCGTGTGCCGTGAGGGTTAACATGCCCCCCTTCCTGATGTAGATTCCGTCCTCGGAAGCTATTGAGTTGAAGCTGGTTCGTCGAGGTGGAAGAGCATTTGAGATGAATGTCCTTAGCCTTCTTCACTCACTGCAAAATCAAACAACATTGGCACAGTAATTGCATTCTCTTAAAAAGCATATGCAGTTTTAGGTAGACAAATTGATTGGTAAAAGAATTTCAAACAATTGGTTAGCAATGAACATTAAATTGCAATGTAATCAAATGCATAAACAGATGTAAAGGTAAAAAATTAGACAAGTCTGGGGTCGCTAATTTGACGGTCGAAAGGCACTAGAGATCGAATATTAATACCATGGGTAAGCTTCTTAATTGTCTGTGGTCAATTAAGTTGTTTAATCGCGAGAGCCAAGTATTCATGTTCGAGGGCTGACTAGAGGCTATATCTAGAAAACCTTGTAGTTAAGCTACGATAAAAGGAATTTCTCATGAAATCATCGCGTGACTGATTACTTTTTCTTTGACCCCCCAAAGTCTTTTCACATTGATTCAATTATGATGTGTGTGCTTATTTTGTATGCCTTGGGGGTTTGCTTTTCAAGGAAAAGCGCCCACACTGGGAACCTCTAGGGCTCAAGTACCATAGGCAATACATGTGAGTGAAGTACCAAATCAAGCTGAGATTTCTCTTCCAACTTAAAATTTTACATTGTGGCACTTTGATTTTTTGTTTGTTCATTTTCAGCATTTTAATTTTGTAACTTTGGGGGGTCATATAACACTGTTACCCTCCCCAGGCTCATCACATTAGTAAACTCTCTTTATAATACTTAAGCTAAAGGTCAATAGGGTTAAGCCCACTAGAAAGCCCTAGTACATTTCATACAATGCTGCCTAAATCGGATTAAGAACCTAAGTAACCATTGTTTATTAGGAAGGCATTCCCCATGGTATTAAGAGAAGATTTCTAATACCTAGCTTGGTCAAACTAGCTTAGTCGGACTGCTTGATTTTTAAACCTAGACAAGTGATTATGACAAAACATCACATTGAATTAAATGTTTGATACTAAGCCAATGCGCTGAATATTATGCTACCAATCACAATCAAAGCAGACAATCATAGATGCAAAAAGATAACGGCAATGCTAATGGACAAGAAACACCTGTTTGTGTTGATGGTCGTGCTTGATTTGAAGGTTCCATGAAGGTCCAAATCCTATCAATAGCAACACGCTCCTGTACACACTAGGAAACAAAAGGAATACCTCCAGGAGGCACATCAGTGGGAAAAATTAAAACTCCTAAAAAACAAACTCAAAACACAATCTAGACCCCTAACCTACCTATCTGTCACCCCTTTTAGAATCAAGGAAAGAGGATATTATATAAACCGGGTGGCCACCCTAAGGCTAGGCCTCTATCCTCATCATCTAGATAAATAAAATCGTTGTCCGTGAGGCCATAGTCTTCCTCGGTCTCTATTAGTTCCTCTTCATCATCCTCTTGTGCTAGCATGCTAATCAAGAACCTCGTGATGCGTGGATACTCATCTTGTGCAAAAGAATAAGCATGTGCCATTGGAGACACATTCGCTACTGGGTAGGGATCACTAGTTAGCCATAGACGTATCAGCCATTCTAACTCCTCAAAATTTCTCTCACATGCAAGGCTCTCTATCAAATCCCATTCGCAAGAAAGTATAGGGTAGCATACGTAGAACACTTGTTGAAAAGACAAGGGGTACCTTTCATCAAAAATAGAAGTGCATGCCTCTGGTGAAGTAGCCATTTCTGACAAGACAGATATATTTGGTTAGGCCTTTAAAACATAAGAGTTGTTTTTGTGTGTTGCTTGAATTGACACGGTGAATTTGGACTTATATGTAAGATCTGATAGGGTGCTCTCTCATTGCTAGGCGCTCTTGCTCTTTACTATTTTTGTTTTTTTGTGAGTATAAGGCTATATATATACATTCACTAAGATCGGAGATTGAGACGTCAGGGAAAAAGGTTGAGAGGGAAACAAATGAATGATGACTGTCAGCAAACACTCCCCCCTTCCTTGGGTAGATCATACCGTTTGAAATGAGCTTGTCACCCTTTGAAACCAATTGTTCCAGTTGGTAATAGGTGAGGATTTTAACCAATAGTTTTGGACCGCCCTATGCGTTTCATCTAGTTGCAAGGGTGGTAAGGTACTCTCCCATGATTTTATTTGCAACGTTGTTGTAGGTGGTGAACTTACCCCAGAAGGTGCAAACTCTTTCGTGCTTGGATGGATATGTACAGTGGTAGGTGGAGGTTGTGTCGAAGCTTCTATTTGCGTATAGGAACTACATGAAGAGCAAGAAGCTTCATTTGATTTCCCTGTTCCTGAGCTAGGTGGAACAAATCGTTCTTTCTTTGGTACCCAAACTAGCTCTAGAACGGGTGTGTAACATTCCATGATTTTTTGCTTTCCGCGATTTTCAATTTGTTTTGGAGCCACAGGATTGGGTTTACATGGGTCAGGTGACAGGTAAGAGTACACTTTACGTTTGGGCACCCAAATTTGATCATTTCCTTCATAGTATCCTTGGGCTTCCAATAGTCGTTTAGGGATCCATCGCAACATTTTCTTATTTTTCTTGGAGCGAGTGGTACGTTTCTCACAAGGCTTCTGTTTTTTAGCACTAGCTATGGTCACTAAAGAAGCTTTAGGGACCCACTTGTATGTTTTCTTCGTTACATTAGGATGAGTCTTGTCAGAAGCGATATGCATCGCTTGTAGCATATTTAAGGGTATAGGCATTTCATCCCCCTCAGGTGTTACCCAGGTCGTCCCCCTATTTCCCCAAGTGTCTATGGTTGATGCTAGGTGGACCCAGTCTACATTGTCCGACTCAGTCATACCCGGTAACACATCCATGTAAGGAGAATCTTGGCCAATGTCTGTATCCTTCTTACAAGTGTAACAATATTGTAGTGGAGCCGAGTGAACTGTGGTGTCAGAGCGATGATCAATAATGGTTTTACTCCCTAAGGGGTGTACCTTACCAGTCACCAAATCCACTCTAAGGACAGAGTCTTGGAATTGCAAATAGACATGATTTTTAGACCAATCGTGAACCATTTGTGCTTCCCTCATGAATGGTCGTCCTAAAATCATCTCACATGACATAAGGTGTTTAGAGAAATCCATTACAATGAACGTATGTCGTACCTTGTGTCCTAGAAATTTGATCTTAAGATCCTTGAGCATCCCCATAGGTTTGGCTATGGTACCATTTGCCATCTTTACCACAATGTTAGTAACACTGAGGCGGGGTTTTCCCATGGATTCCCAACAATCTTTTGTAACGATGCTAACTCCCGCACCACCATCAAGAATTCCCTTTATAGTTAATCCCTTGGTAGTGATGGGTAGGGTCGCATTAGACTCGTCGCCTTCAAAATACTGCCCTAATTCGTTAATGGGTACCTCGATCACAGACTCGTGTCCATCTAAGTCAAGTGATTGCACATGATTTTCCTCATCAATCATAATCGAGTCAGGCCTATTTGGTTGTGCAAACTGCGGTAATCCCGTTCGTAGCTCTTCGTTAAGGAATGCTCGAAGTGCAAGGAATAACTCAGGATCTCCATACAGCTTTGCTATGATCGTGGTTCGGACCTCAGAAGACATGAAGTCCACTAGTTTGGCAACATTCATTGGCGTTTTGCAGGGTGTAGGTCCTTGACTAGGAACTGGTGAGGATGGAATCTCATATTCCTCAATGGGATCAGGTATTCCTTCGTTAAACATCCTTTCCAACAAGAAAGGTGTATGCTCACTTTCTGATGTCCCGTCCTCACTCCCTTCTTGGATGATACTAGATATGGCTAACGGTCTATGGTTCATGTGGGGTGGATGAACTTGCGTGGGAAACACTATGTCATGAATTTTGACCTGCATGGGTTCTGGTTCTAGTTTCCTTTGAGTCTCCTCCACTAAACCTCTTAGATGTTTCACCTGCTCAATCTCGTCTACTGGGTTTGGGTACGTCCCAATCTTCTTTTTACGATTCTTCCCTTTTTGCCCCTGCGGTTTATCTTGGGGGTCTTGGAATTGATTTGGAAACACTTGTGGTGTTTTCAGAGGCTCTTTATGGTTTTCTCTTATTCGGTTTTCATTTGGTTCCATGTTACGGTTTTCTTTGTCGGTCTTTCTCTTTGTGGTATTGGTTCTAGTCTCCATTGTCTCGACTGAATCTGAATCATCCTCGAGGTCATTCATATACACGGGGTCATCTCCTGTTCCTATGTTTGTTTTGGAACTTGGCTTTGAATTTTCCGTATTTTGCAACTTCTTCCTTCGTGTCTTCTTTTTCTTTGCTTGGATAACTGACGCGGTATCTCTCTCTTCGAGGATATGTCCGGGCCCTTGAAGCATGGACCGTGTAATCGCATAAGCGGGTGTGACGGGTGGTATTGGTGATGTCACACTAGCAATTTCGACCAAATTCAGGGGTGTGATTTTAGGCGCATTTGGGTTATAGGGGCATTGGGCAATCAAGTGATCTATGCCACAACGATTACATGTGAGTATTGGCATTGCAGACGTGCTCCCTTGATTCAATTGCATCTGTGCAGCATTCTTTTGCAGCCTAATAGGGCACTCCGCTGCTCGATGTGGTCCACCACACTCGTAGCATTGAAGAGGTGGCCTCCTAGCCTGGGTGTTGATATTTTGACCTCTGGATGCGAGAGCAGCAGCTTGATACACCGGCTTGACTTGTCCCCAACAATCTTCCATGTAGTATATAGGACACTCTTCCAATGTATCAAGTCCGTAGGCAATACTAGTGTCTATTTCCTCCTCACAGCCATCTGCATAAGCATTTGATGGCTCGCAACCCACTTGGTTCATAGGGGTGACTCTTGGATGCGGGGGCTGCGGTCATAGCACAGGAGGTGGTAGCGGTGTAGCTTGTACAACATTTTGAGATCTAGGGACCATGTGTTGCAGTAGTTGCTCAACAGGTGGAGTAGGCATCAATACAGGAGCTCGAGGCGCATCCGTCCAGGCTACAGGTGGTCTATTTGCCATCATACGTTTGATCATTAAACAATCCTTAGCTTGGTGACCATACCTACCACATGCATTGCAAGTTCCATTAAATTTTACTCTAAACGTAGGGCACTCACTAGTGCTATGTGGACCTAAGCAAATGGAACACCATTGTTGCTCCCTTCTTGGATACATGTGACTATTTTGAGGGGGTCGATTATCCTTAAGAGACTCTTGGATTGCCTTGGTGAGGTCTGTCAAGAATGTCTCAAATACCTTTGGCTCATTGGCAATGGGCTTTGCAGTCATGGGTTCATACTCAATGGCTTGTGAGCTAGTGGATCTCGTGTCAGTAGACACCCTCATGCCTGCTATCATCAAGTTGTCCTCTAATTGGATTGCATTGGCAGTGACATCTTCCCAGGTTGTGATACCTCTAATCACTAGTCCATTATAGATTCCTTCATTCCTCAACCCTCGAATGAATCGATCAAGCAGTTGGTTATTGCTGAAGCGCTCATTTACAGGGCAGCGAGAGTTTAAGTGCTTTAGACGACTAATGAAGTTCCTTACTGACTCTCCTTCCTTACGTTCGGCCTTCTGTAGCTGAGATGCTACACCCCAAAGCACACCTTCTCGTATGTACTCCTTTAGAAACAACCTTCGAAGGGTAGGGTAGATTGTTTTCTCGTCCACCCTTAGGGTCCTATACCAATCTCCAGCCTTCCCACTTAATGTCAAGCTTAAGGCATTGCACTTATGTAGTTCGTTGCGTTCCCCTAAGGAATCACATACTTGTTCAAACACTTCAATGTGTTTCCTAGCATCTTCGTCCCCATTGAATTTTTGCGTGAGTTTGGCAATTTGTACTGCCTTACTTCTAGGCTCTCTATCAGATGCGTGACGCATATTTTCCGCGATAGATCAACCTATGGTTTGAGCAAACGCTGCCAAGTCACCTATGTGAGGAGGCAGGGCCGGTGGAGGTACTCTAGGAATCATATGTGGGAGAGGAACGGGTACCGGTCTTGGCATATGTGTGGATGATGCAGGATATGGAACATAACCAGGCATAGGTCCACTCGGATAAGAGCTAGGGAGCGGCACTCGAGGAGCATAAGCAAGTGGTACTATTGGAGGTGTGGGGGCCATGTGTGCATAAGGGGCTAGAGGCACATATGGTCGAGGCCCCATATTAGGTACTACGACACTAGGTAGTGGCACTGCGCTAACCGTAGATGTCATCGGTACATTCTCTGTCAGGCTTATCCCTGGAGTGAGCACTGTGTTTTCCTTAATAGAGGGTTGAGCCAAGTTAGGGAAGCTAAAGTTTTCGCTCGGAGGCTCAGATTGCATAGAGAGCCCAGGTGAAATGACGTAAGATGGGTCCATGGGACTCATTAGAGGAGTCTCCATTTGTGATAGAGTAGGCTGTTGAGCCTTGCTCGTATCCAGAAATCTCATGGGGCCAGTTGAGAGTATATTTACCCCTCGGTTTTCCCTTTCTGATTGAATAATTCCATGGATAACATTACAGATCATTTTCTGTTGATCTTCGATGCTCGTGGCACTAGAGGTGGATTGTACAATCTCTATCCATCCTACATGGTAGGCGTGGCCAGAGTGTAGATCCGTCAACACCTCAGTGTGGAGGTCGTATGTCCAATGATCATTAATGAACAATCCTTCTAGAGTCGACGTGTTAACGGTTTCTTGTGAGGTAGAAGCAATGTTGCTCCCCGTGGTTTTACTTGTCACCAACGGTACTCTAGAGGGAACTTCTGAAGGAGGCAGCTCAATAGGGCCTTCTTGGTAAGAAGTTGGCAGGATATCCACATGGACACTCCTTGGGGGTGTGGGGTCCACGTGCGATGTGAAAGGAGAGTCCACTTCCCCACCCCCTTCGTGTGCTTCATTTGCATCAGGTTCTGAGCGAGTAGCTCTACCTAATGTTTCCATGAAACGGCTAAACATACTAGTACTAGGCTGTGGAGCTTCGGGAGGTGCATGGCCTTCTCTCTCAGTGTTTTGGGTAGGGTATGCTTCCATGATCTCTGAGTCGGAGGAGGAATCACTAGCGGCTATTTTAGGGTCTTGGGTGGTGCTACCTTGTGTCCCCGCTGAGGGTCTAGAGCTTATCGTGGATGGGTAATGGGTGTCCGTATGAACAGAGGCACCCTCAATATACTCGTGTTCTAGCACCCGCCCAGAGCGTAAGTGCATGTGCTTTTGATACCCTAAGGTGTCAAAAAGCTGCTCTAGGAGGCCTTGTGACTAGTTTTTAGCGTGTTTTTTGTTTGTTTTTTTGCTAGATTTTTTAGAGCGTGTCGTGGAATGGACCGTGTGATAGCTCGAAACGAGCGTATCGCTAGGAGGGACGCGCCGTGCTTTACAGCCCTCCGTTTGGTCACTCTATGCCCTCGGAATCCCTAAAACTATCAATTTCCAGTAGGGAACTAGGCCCAAACTAGAAAGTCTAAGGGTGCAAGTGGGAAGAGAAAGGAGGAGAGTGGAGGACTTGTCCCACATGCTCTCATTCTCTCATGAGGGAGTAGGGTATATATATAAGAGTGAGTCTAGTATATATCATAGGACTGAGGGCTAGGGCTTGGGCTTGGGCTTGGGAAAACGATCCCGATCTCGATCTACCTTTTATACAAACCAACCCGTCCGTTTTAAGAGTCACGTTTTTTATTTTCGAAAAATTTCGCTGCCCGCTCACTCGCATTTTTAATTTCCGATTTTATTTTTTATTTTTTTAAATCAATTTTTTTTTTCAGAATTTTTTTTTCAAAAAAACTTTTTTTTTTTAATGCAGAAAACGCAGAAATTGAAAATGCAGAAATGCAGAAAATTAAAAAACTGCAGAAAATTGCAGAAATTGAAAATGCAGAAATGCAGAAAATTGAAAAAACGCAGAAATGCAGAAAATTGCAGAAATTGAAAACGCCGAACTTGAAAATGCAGAAATTGCAGAAAATTGAAAAAACTAAGAAAATAGCAGAAATTGAAACTTGACAGCAAATGCAGAAAACGCAAAAAACAGAAATCTCCACACACTCCTTCCCTGCCTTTCCTATGATAGAAATTGCACCACAAGGAAGCGTAAAGTGCTAACCGAGCTTAGTGTAGGACATATCCCCGGCAACGGCGCCAAAAATGTGCGCTCCTTGCCGCACTGTCGAAGCAAGGGACTTGCCAATACACCGTGTGCGAGCCACAAACGGCTCCAAGCACACAACAAGCCTAAACTAGCAAGCTCAAGAGAACAAAGGGTGTGTCACTCACCGCTCTACGCTCGCCTTCGTGGTGGATTCCTCGCCGCGATGAAGAAGAAGCTGAAGTCGTGCCGCGCTCAACCGCTTCGCCGCCGTCGTGCCTTCGTAATGCTCGATCGCACACACACTCTCCCTCTCTCTCTCTCTCTCACACACACACACGAGGAGGTGAAGAAGAAGAAGATGGAGATGGAGCAAGAGCACTCTTCTATTGCACAAATGAGAGAATGAGTAAAAATTAGGTTTAGTTGGCTTTTATAGGAGCTCACCCCATTCACACTTGGGCGCCCATGCTTAACCAACTAATCCCTTGAATGTTCGTGTTAGAGTGCGCCTCTCATCGGCGATCACTCTTACCCTTTTCCTATTGGTCCGACAAGCCGGGTACCTGACTCTACCAAATACATAATACACGTCCGTCGTAGGTGATAGGGTGTCCGTGTGCCGTGAGGGTTAACAGTTTCTTCCTCTCTGGTTTCTTTGATGTGTTTGGAGATAGAGCATCCTCTATCACAACCGCTTTCTTCCGTGACGCACTATGCTCCACTATTAATTAAAAGAAAAGAGTTATTGAGCCCATTTTCTATTGCTTCATGGCAAAGGTAAAAACTACATAGAGGCATACCTATGTATAGCTCTTCCTCTTCGGGTGGTTACTCCTTGTCCGGGTAGTCCAGCCACCAAGGACACTTGAGCCACGCTCCCTTTGGTCGCAAGTCATCTATCCACTCGTTAGGATATAAGTCCGTCTCCTCTCTCTCCGACCTGCACCATGCATCACTGGGGTGCTCGAGAATGGGAAAGACAAGAGCATCTCTCCACCATCTACAAGAAAGACCACAATGTTTTCATTTGCATAGAACAAGATTAGTGTAACCTACTACATTCTTAATTTGTCAATTGAAGATGTCGAACCTGTACAACAAGCGTCGTGTCGTACAAGCAAAATGGGGTTGCTCTTCGGGTTCATGTGTGGATTTGATCCGAGCACTCCACTTCTTGAAGGCCTTCTCAAAGTGCTTGTGTCTGTATGTCAATAATGTGTGGGCAAGCGTGCAACCATGCCTACCTCCAGCCTTCTCATATTGGATAGCAACATCATGATTCTCGGCCTCCATTTTCTCGGCCATCTCAAGCACTCTTCTGCAGCAACAAATAATAAGTCACAATTTACATAACAAATTGCTAGCTGGTGCAAATGTTCACTAAATCTAACCTTTCCAACTGCCACCAGTACACGTGATATCGAAGCCACTGGATCCAGGCCTTCTCCGTCAAACCGATGCCCTTCTCCTTCAAGGATGCATCACCGCCTTGGAGCAAATCAAGCAATCGGCACTTCCTATCAAAGGAAAAGCGAGACTTATTTTTTATTGCTACATAATAAAAAGAGAAATATATCCAATGATTTAAACGACTATTACTTACTCTGTTGGGCTAATGCGTGCACACGCTACCTCTGCCACTCTCGAGGGTGTCATTTTCGTGGTCCTCTTGCCCCAACCTGTAAATGAAATACATTTTTGGAAAAAATCGTTGCCATTCTCTGGATTTGCAATGGTGGCTATCTCAAGCCCTTTGCGCGTAAAGTATTGCTCCGTTTGAGATAGCGCTAGATTGATGCTTTCCTCGTATGCATCAGGTGCCAACTCGTAGTCAAAACTCCCTTTTGATGGCAGCCCTTCCGTTTTACTACTAAACATATGATCGAACTCTTCCTATTATTTTCAAAAGAGTCGATCAAAATACACATAATAAGATTTCGTAATCAGAACATATTCTCATATACAATTGGTTTGAAGCATACCTTCCAAAGTAGTTGCGCAAGGACAGCCATTGGCAATTTTAGCCACTTAGACTTATTTGGACCTCTAAAATTCAAAGCCCTTTCTGCTGCCAAACGCGCTCTTTCGGGGAATTTTTGCAGAAGTGATGGAGGGTCCGCCAACCCTAGCTTTCTCATCATGAAAATATCATGAGCAGTCGTGTAAGGCACTGAAACCCTCGTGGCCCTGTTTAACAATCGATTGTAATTTATATAGTTTACAAATAAGATGCATTTACATTAGCAAAAAAACAAAGGGCTCACCTATTGATCATACCCAAAACCAATAAAAACTCCGCTGCCTCATGTGGCTGAAAGTCAACTAGAACGCACTCCACCTTTGGCGCTTTCTCATTTGGAATGTCATTCTCGTTCATCCACCGCATCCATGCCTCCAATCGGTGATTACCATCCCAAACCACAAAGTACCTCTCGACCATGTGACTAAGCTCGGGGATTTGGCGAAGCTCTTCATCCAAATCATATGACATTGCAAGATCCCTCACAGCGTGACCACGATGAGTAAATTGTTTGTGATCCTCCCCAGGAATTCGTTCACTAACAATAAATCTTGCCATCGTTGGTTGGTAGCTTTTGTTTGCAATAGAGAGTTGCAAATCGGCCACATAGTCATCATGCATGCGGATGGCGGGGTTTGAGAGAAGTCGACAAAGAGGCAATCGTGGAAGTTTCCCATCGTATGGTACTCTGTGAGAATCCACCCAACCCAAAGAGATGTGTTTGTCGACAACATTTCCAAACGCTTCGTCTTTGACATTCTCAATAGCGGTACCTGTTTCCACACGATGACTGGGTCCGACGCTTGATTGTGATGTTCTAGCCACTCCAGTTACAATGGATACAATACGATCCAAAGAACTTAATGCCTGAGATTGTTGGGTATCGTGTGTGCCTAACGGAGGTACTTCTTGTGAGGTAGTAACATCCACCTCATCAATTGCACCAGTATTTTTTGTTTGGTTTCTTGTTCTCATGCTTGCGAGAAAGAAGGATAATTTATAAGAAATAGATATAGGATGATTTATGAGAATTTGTAGGTTGGAGCTTGAGATGTGAACTTGACACACACACACACACACACACACACACACACACACACACACACACAGAGAGAGAGAGAGGTCTGTGTAGCAAAAGAGAATAGAGAAGAAGAAAATGAAGAAGAAAAGGTTACTTTATAAAGCTTTTAATTTTTAATTTATTTTTATTTTTATTTTTATTTTAATGACTGTGTGTGTGTGAGAGAAAGGAGTGTGTGTGTTGCCATGTGCGCACGTGTGTCCGTGTGTACGTGTGCGTTTGTGTGTACGTGCAGTGTGTGTGTGTGTGTACATGTAGCGTGTGTGTGTGCGCGTGCACCTGCGTGTGTATGTGTGCGTGTGTGTGTGTGCACACACACACACACACACACACACGCTACACGTAGGCGTACGTGTGTGTGTGTGCGTTTGTGTTTGTGTATGTGTGTGTGTGACATCCGTGTGTGTGTGCGCGTTTGTGTTTGTGTGTGTGTGGACACACACACGTGGCAAGGCACGTGGACACGCTGGTGCAGGTGGTCGTTGCGTGTCCACGTGGACTGGCCACGTGTACCATCGCCAACCGACAGTACACGTGGCCCGCCACGTGGTCACGCGCACTGCCACGTAGGCAATGAGCTGGCCACGCGTCCTGCCACGTGTACTGTCGCGACAATACACGTGGCAGGACGCGTGGCCAGCTCATTGCCTGCGTGGCAGTGCGCGTGACCACGTGGCGGGCCACGTGTACTGTCGGTTGGAGATGGTACACGTGGCCAGTCCATGTGGACACGCGCGCCACCGTGTCCACATGGACTATCGTGGGCCCGTGGGCGCCTCTGTCTCTGGCCAACGTGTGGCCAGAGACAGAGGCGCCCACGGGCCCACGCGCCCACGGCCAGCGCGTTGGCCATGGGCGGGCACACGCTCGTGTGGAGCATGTGTCCGCCCATGGCCTTGAGCGCTGGCCATGGGCGAGTATGCAGACCATCCCACTCTGCTCCTCCCCCCCCCCCCCCCCCCCCCCGCCCCCACTTGCCCCCTCATCCTGCCCCCGCCTCCGCTCCTGTGCCCACTTGCCCCCCCCCACCCAAATCTGCGGCCTTTGCCCGCCCCCGCCTCCGCTGTCCCCTTGCCTGCCCTCCCCCGCCCTCCCCCCCCCTCCCCCACCCCACCCAAGCTGCGGCCTCCGCCCGCCTCCTCCGCCCCCCTGGCACCTTGCCCCGCCCGGCCTGAGACCGCCTCCATTGTCCCCTTGCACCTTGCCCCGCCCGCTCCTGCGCCCCCCCCCTCCCCCCAAAACCTCCGCCCCCACCCAACCTCCGCCTTTGTCCATACTGGCGGCCCATCACGCAAAACCCGGTCGTCCATTGCCTTGGTCTCTCTCCCTCCGTCCCCCTTGCGTTAGTGCCTTGCTTCCGTCCACGTAAAACGTTCCAGCCCGTGATCACACACACGGTCACAAACAAATATTTTGTAATTTTAAAATATATATATATTTCATATTTTTTAGCATTAATTTTTAAATTAATAAAATAATATTAATTTTAAATTTATAACGACTACTTATTAGACGTGAGTATATAATCAATTTGTTTTAGTTTATACAATGTGATCTTGTGCTTAATTATTTGTTTAGCATATTATTATGGCTTGCTCTTTATTTTTCTTGGGTAAAGAGTTTTCTTATCCTTTTTACAATGGTAAATTCATAATATCTTAATCATTTCTTTTAGAATTAATTTCTCCAATGCAATTTACAACTTTAGATGCTGTTATCGAAGTAGGTGATATTGAAATGAATTTGCCTTGTGAGAGGACTCTCAACAATTTGGGTGAATTCATCTATGTATTGGATGAGCAGCTTTTACGTAAATACAAAGTCAACGTATCTCATCAAACACAGTATGCCGGCTCACCTAGTATGATTCCCATTTCCATTGTGGATAGTCCGTTAAAGATGCAATTCCGTCCAAAGGAGTACAAGACAAAAGCTCTTACAGGCCGAGAAGAAGGGCACATTGACAAAGCTGTTAATGCAAATCAAAGTAGTGGAACAAGTTACAGAGATTCCAAGAGATCTCATTCTAGAATTTTCACTTACCATGGGAAAGTTGCACCATATGGATGTGATGGAGCATAAGTATGATCCTCATTTGTGGTCGAAGCCTACTACATCCAATATTGTATTTGCAGGTGTAGTGCGTCTTAGTCATTGCATAGGATCTCTCAAGTGCATGAATGAACAATGTGTCCGCTTGGTTAATTACCATATTCCCAATACAAGTCATTTCAACGGGTACATACAAAAGGCAATTGGACCTGGGGAATATTGTAAGATTGGAGATAAGAGCCTTACATGCCATTTTTGTAAGGCAATTGCTTTTTGTATTGCAACATGTGATTGTGTAGTATACTATGTCATGCCATCCGATGAGACTGCCACTAGAGTCATGATTCATCGTGGCACACATCGACACGATGTGTACAACGGCACATCCAAAACACTAACGGACAACACCAAGCTAATGGTGCAAAGGATTTTGACTGTTGACCCACATGCAGGAGCCAGGAAGGTTCAAATGTGTTTGGCAAAAGAAATTATAAGTACAACACTTCTTCGCAACAACACCAACGAAGGTATTTTAGGCGAGCAACAGCTATTTGCAATCGCTGAGGAGTTGGGCCCATTGGTACAAGATAACTGGTATGAGCATTTCGTAGATTCTTATTTCGATGCAAAACTCTATGCTAAATTATTTTTTAATCTAAACACTTTTAACATTGACAGGTTTTGGAGGTCAGTATCTATTTTACGTAGAGGGGTTGACAAAGAATCTTTTGGCATTGATGCACTCCTAAAACTGAAGCGAGACTGCACATATGAGTTTTTCCATGGAAGCCAGTTTCCTGGTCAAGGTATGGAGGGGGAGAAATGTTATGTCTTCAAAATGTCCACAATTGGTCCGGCATCCGGTGTGGACCTAGTCAAGCGAATGAGACAAGATCGGGATGGTGATCTTCGACGTGCGTGGATCCAGTTTGATCACACCAGACGTGTTAACGATTGGGTGACTATGGCCTGTCATGTCTATGATCCAAGGTACATGGCCTATCTTAAGAGCTTTGTGGCTTTCCATTTACTCTCTCTCAAACAATTTGTTTGCAGCATGCAGGACCTTTTGACTATTGTAACTTGTGAAATGAAACAAGAAGACATGGAAACGCAATGTTTGTCTTGGGAGTGCCTTAATGATGTAATGATATCATGTGGGTGTGACAAAGCAAATTTCTTTGGCTACATGGCTGATGAAGCTCAAGCAAATTGGAATGCAGTTCGAATTGTCTTCAATGGTGGTTACAAGACCAATACAATGAGCGGCCGAGAGCGTTCTTGTCTTTTCCATTGGAAGCAAAGCTTGAATCAACACACAATGAAGTATGTGGTGCAAGCTTCTCAACACACACACAAAGAAATGTGTGAGAAGTGGAGGCAAGCACCAACAAAAGAGGCAGCAGCAGCAACAGCAGCAGAGGCTCGTCTGATACGCCAATGGTGGCGTAACGGTCATTGCATAGACCGTAACATTCCATACATGTATTCATGGCTTAGTTGGTGGGAAATTCGTATTGCACATTGGGGTGGCATTATGACATGCATAGAAAGTAGCTCTGATGGACCAAACACTCCACGCACTAACCTTGCGAAGAGCAAGCATGACAGCTGGCTAGCAGGGGAGGGTTTCCGTAAACGCATATCATTATATGATGCATGTACAACCGACTTTGCAAATTCCATCTTACAGAGCACAAAGGCCATTTCATACAGCCATGGAAAACACATTGGGAAGGGTCCATCAATACAAAAGCTTACGGAACGCCATGAAAAACGTCCTAGCCAAGTGATTAGAGCAGTGAATGTGGCTACTAAGGGCACTCCAATGTATAAACAACCAACTCCATTAACAAGAGATAAGGAGACATCAAGGCGAAAACGGAAGCCAAATGAGGTTATCAACGTGGAAGATGATGCATCACATAGGCCTGAGTACAACTCGGTCACCAAAGATCGCAAGAAGTGTGGAAGACCACGTAAGATCAACTTTGCAGAAGAAGGGATATCACAAACCCCAAAACGAAGTATAGGTTCTGATGGGTAGTATGTAGTTGAGCGCAAGGTCAATGAGGCAATGTGGGCCATACGTCGAACTCCACAAGGTAGTAGGGTCACATGTAGCGGCACACCAAGAGACGGACGCAGGTGTGGATGTAGTATAGCAGGTTCTAACCTTGGTATACCAGCCCCATCGTTTGAAGGATATCGAAAACATCCAAATGGTGTGGTGCATCAATGGTTTTGGTTTTGTCCGGATCATGTCTTGCATTGTCATATAGTAGACCAGAACATTGAGCCGCAGCCTCTTCATCCACCACACACTTGGCCCGTGCATGTGGGCACCAACCTATCGGAGGATGAGGTGCAAATATTGCATGAAGGGGGGTATCAAGTGGAGCTAAGCAAAGAAGGAGTATCTAATGTAACGCCAGTTTCTCAAGAACAAAATATAACAAACTCTCCTTTCAAGTCAAGAGATGCATCCACTCCTGAAGGCAGTGCAAGAGCCACAGTGCGAGATGGTCTACGTGTACGATATCGGACTTCCATTTTCAAGGATGCTGCTCGCAAGATCAGTCTAGCACTAGCCCTGAGAGCGAAGGTCGTAGAAGAGATATGTGCAGCAGATGGTGTTAGTGAGGTCTTCAAACTAGAGACGAACAGTGAAGATGGTCATGTCGGGATGTACAAAGTTTGTATTAGCAACCAGCCATCGTGCACATGCCCAGACTTCATGGAACGAGTGTCAAAGCAAAAACCATATCTTGCATGTAAACATTTGTATTTTATTTATCTGCGTGTGCTAGGGCTAAGCCAAAATGAGAACATGTTTATCCATCAACCAATCCTGGCAGATGTTGATATCTTCAGGGCACTGAGTCGAAGCCGGACTTATCCAGGCATGGATGCATAGCATTTGACAATGCTCACTTCTTCTTAGTATGCTTTACCTAAACAATTGTACTACTTTCTAATTTTATCTTAGGATGGTCACATTGGGATACATTCATTTGCAACTTTTTATCATATTTGAGTACTGGTTGTTTATGTGTCAAATCGTGTATAAAATAATATAATATTGCCACAGTGGCTATAAATTGCCATAGCTTGAGTTATTTTTGTGAAAGCGTCTACTAGCTTCCTAGCACACCTCTCCTTCTTTCACGATGTCCGATGATCTTGCGAGTAAAATAAAGTCTGTGTGGGATGCCATGGAAGCCATTCCAAACGGAGAGGCATTGTATGGAGCCGACTGGTTTCGTCAGGCTCTCAAGGCAACCATCAACGTATATCACCTCTATCAATGCCGCAAGGAACTCAATATGCACAGCTTAATCAATTTGAACGAGATGGGACAACTAGCTTTCTTTTGCTGGAAGAAAATTGGGCTCATCACAGAGGAGGATGAGGAGGAAATGAGGCAGCAACTAAGCAACATGGTGAATCTGAATATGCCAATCAAAGGGAGCACATCAACTACTAAAACCGGGCCTTCCAGAAGATGAACACTTCTTGTTTATGTAATGCAAGTTTAATAAAATGTAGCTAAGCAACATGGTGAATCTGAATATGCCAATCAAAGGGAGCACATCAACTACTAAAACCGGGCCTTCCAAAAGATGAACACTTCTTGTTTATGTAATGCAAGTTTAATAAAATGTAACTTTTTTATTATTAATGGGAGTTCTTGTTTTAAGTACCCTTGTCTATATTGTTTTTGAAACAATTTGTCTAGCTTCCATACCTTTGACTCTCTCTCTCTCTCTCTCTCTCTCTCTCTCTCTCTCTCTCTATCTATCTATCTATCTATCTATCTATCTTAAAGAGAGAGATAGAGATAGTCCACAAAGAGGAAGAGAGAATCTTTTTAGGAATCTGCTCACCTGAGTCCTCAAAAGCGCTCGTCGAAAACTGCTCGCCTAGAAATATCCCCCGCCTGCTCACAAGCTCAACTTTCTTTGTTGCTGCTTGGGAAGTTGCAGGATTGCTACTCAATTTTGCTCGGTTTCCTTTGCTCACCTGAGTCCTCAAAAGCGCTCGTCGAAAACTGCTCGCCTAGAAATATCCCCCGCCTGCTCACAAGCTCAACTTGCTTTGTTGCTGCTTGGGAAGTTGCACGATTGCTACTCAATTTTGCTCGGTTTCCTTTGTTGTGAGTGACATGTTGCCCGCATGTGCCCTCACTGCCTATTTCCTCTACTCAATGGCTCAATGCCTTTGATTGCTTTGTTTCTCCTTCTTGATGTTGTCCCGCTACTCACAGTCCTTGAGTTGCTAGACTTCTTGTTTTCTGCTCCAATTCCAAGCTCCCCGATTCCTTACTTTGAAGAACTTCCAAGCTCCCAACCCCTTGCTTGACTGGGAGGATTGCACACATAGATAGGAGCAGGGATCAGGGTTTGCCTCCTCGGCTCTGATACCACTTGTAGAACTGGCTATGGAGTGCAAGAGTGGGAAGGAGAGAATGGAACGGGATGAGAAGAACACAGTCTGTTTTTGGTGGAGCTTTAGAGAGTTGAAATTCTCTACTCCTTATTCTTCATTATAACTAAATAATAGAAGTAAAGATGGGCGGTCAGCCATTGCCTGGCAGCCACTTGGCCTAAAACCCAACAAAAGCTAGCTATTGATAGGTCACTTTCAAACATGTGATGATTTCTAGCCTTCCATGCATGCTGTAGGTAACAAAACCTACCAATTTACATTCAAATTAATAGCACTTGAACTTTCTTGTAGAACCCTATTTTCCATGTTCCTAGAACCCATTTACATAGCTTCCTTGCAAGGCCACTAATTGTCGAGCATACCTTGAAAAAGTGGGGGAGGTCCTCATTTGCATGTTTACACTTTGAACACCTATATGAGCCAATACCTCTAGCCAAAATCTTCACGCCTATGGACAGAACCCCCCACAACACTTTTCTTGTACAAGAATACCTTCATCGATAATGGCCATTGTGGATTCTAGATGTTTTTTGCTATCGTCACCTATGTTACTTACGGCCATTGCAAACCCCATTGTTTCTTAAGGGGTGAAAATCAATCATTTTGGAATATTAAGTGCAGTAAACACTCATGGATTGTGGATTACAAAATTCTATGTGCTTAGGCCATCGCCAAGCTTTCCACTCAAGGTTTGACTTGTAGAAAGACATCACACACTTTTCCAGCCCTTCAATAGTCATGTTCACCAATAGTCTTTCAGTGCCACTTAGATTGAACTGGGTAGCCAATTGTTCTACTTATTTCCAAGTCTTATTGTTGTCATCCCAAAAATGAGTCAACCATTGAAGATCTTTAATATTTACCTTTGTGCAGGATTTTAGAAGTACACCTCCTACTTTGGATATCCAAGGGGGCCATTGTGTTATGGAGTTCTAGAAATATTTGGTTAACTCTCCCCACTCTAAAGCCTCTCCCCACTCCAAAGCCTTTGTTGTTTTGGTACACTCGTGCAGTAGCTCACCTATTGTGCCACCTAATCTCAAGTTGGGAAATCTATGGGTAAGTAGTTTGTTGTGAAATTCTATCTTAGCCTTGGTCATCATATCCTTCCTCAGAATCACCCATGCCTGGTCTTGCTTTGCGATTAAACCACAAATTTGGCACATTGGGCTTGTGCATAGACATTAGGGTTAAGTTTTTTTGATACCTCCTTGCTCAATCTCCCTTGCAATCGACTCCCATTTGGCCCGCTGCCAAGGCAGTGAGTCTTTGGTGTTCTGTTTCCACAAGAATCTTTTTACTGGTTTCAAGAATTCTTTCTAGTTGCATTTGGTTATCTTGAAGAGTGGGCCAATGAATGCTATATAGGGGAGCATGAATGAATTGATCATTGTAATCCTGCTTGAAAAGGGAAGAAACACAAACTCCCACCTTCACATCTTGCAGCTTATTTTATGTAAGACCCACTAGAATCATAGTCATGTGGATATAAGCTACATTTAATGTTATGCTAGCAATGTCTTAACTTGCAATATTTGAGAACAAGACAAATGCTTGAATATATTTTAATTGCCACAAAGTGTATATACTTTTCTACAAAAAGGTATGTGTGTGATCTTCCAAATATAAAAGCACACCATCCTTTATGATACCAAGGATAAATGTTTGGCTAGTGCATCAAAGTTATGTTAAGATACACTCATTAAATGGTTGTTATGTCATGCCCAATAATACTTGTAAATGAGTAAACATAAGCAAGGACTATAAGGGTGAGAAATACACATCACCAGCCTCATGAAAAGTTACTCAAATTATCATAAACATAAGTTTTTTGTTTTATGAAAAAGGTAAATGGTTTGCTTATAGGCTCAAGTTGCCAACTATTTTTCTAAAAGTTGTGTCTTTCAAGTAAGCCTATGACTTCCTCTTTCAAGTAAGCATATGTTTCTCTAATTAAAGCTCAAAACACAATTTTCCCTTTTTGATCAAATACTCCATAATGCTTAAATTGAAGATGCAAATGTAATGGGAATGGTCATGCTAGACTTAAATAAGCTACATGTTTATGGAACATTCAAAATCCATTAAGGATATATCTATTTGACTCAAAGTTAATTTAAACTGAAAGATTAAATGTACTCAGTTAATGCTTATATTGAACTGCATAAAAAGTGATCATCAATGTAAATGCTGCAAAGAAAAATGAAGGAAAATATTTTAGTTTGTTTGAGTTTTTAGTTTTAATGATTTTCTTTTATGTTTCAAATGTTCCAAAGTGTAAGCATACAAAAAACACACTCAGTTGTGGAAGCTATGTTTTCCAAGTACTAAGTAGACTTGTTATCTATAGTAGAATTGTGTGCTAGCTACAATGAGTAGACACGTTTACAATAGCTTTGCCTTCCAAGCACGAGTAGACTCGTTGTCTATACAAAATGGTGTCACTATGCTAAGTTAAATTCCAATGGACCTAGTTGACCTTCCCTTGTATATGTGCATTATAGAGGAGGATTATGATTTCAAGGAAGGGGTAATGTCACCAAATATAAATTTGGTTACTTAAATGAATTTTTCTGTTTAGAATTTAAGAGAGAAAATAAAAATACTAAAAGGATTAAGATTATGAAGATGGTTGTAACGTACATCTCGAACCTTAGGGTACCAAAAGGGTAAACCAATCTTCAAAAGTACAGACACAATTAGTTCAACACTAGGTTGGTAACATAACAGGACATAATAGTGTCCTTTCAAGATTTTGAAAAAAAACTTCCGAAACCATAGTAGAACCATGCATTTTGGAAAATCCTTTCATGAGCTTATAGTTCTTGCAAAGGACTACTATATATGGAAAAGATGAAAAACTTGTAAAAATTTTCATCTCTTGGTCACAACAAGCCTCCAAAGTTGATGGACCGATACATTTTACCCAAAATAGCCATTTCTTACGGTTGATTGTATATAAATGAGAATAGGGATTTTTGTAGGAAATGAGATAAAATTCCATGTTAAATTCAATGGATTGGTGATCAAAGCATATGGTTGTGTTTGCCTCACTATTTTTCCTTTTGGCAGAAAAATGGGTACAAAAAAGTTACATTTTTGCCATTCTACAAATCTGTCATCAAAGTTTCTATAGTCACATTTAATACAGATATTATATACATGTCTTTTTAGTTCCCTTTGGGCCTTTAAATTCAAAAGGATCCATGGAGCATGTCAAAAGAATAATAGATCTCTTACCTAGTGGAACCTTACAGACAATGATGAGTGTTAAATATAGCAAATATGAAAAAACTCAGTTTAGCATTATGACCTATAGAATTTCATAGAAACTACACAATATCTAGCCAAATTTGAAGTTTACAATTAGATATGAGTACTACCAATAAAATGCACACAATTGGCTTAAGAAACTAGCAATATTGAGAAAGCTATACTTGTTACACTAGAATGTCTCGTATTCTTTTGCAATTGAAAAACTAACCATTGTCGTATACTATGCTATATAGCATATTATTAGATACCCCAAAACTCAAGGAAGATTAGTTTTATGTTACACATGCCACTTACACAATCAAAATTGCATTTGAATATCAAGAAAGCCACCCAAAAAAAATCATAAAAGTGCTAAATTTGGCTAAAAATTAGGATTAGGTAATTCTTATAATTTGGCCATAACTTTCAACTTTAACACTTAAATCTTCCTTGAAGCAAATCAGAACATGTTGAAAACTACTAAGGCTAATCCTATATCAATCTAAACCTCACAAAAATGAATTGTAGAGTGGTATAGTTGCAAAACTTTGAGAAAAAAATCAAAAGCAAGACATGTTCTTCCACACGGTTTAGGTTTAGAAATGTTGTGCAAGAGTAAGGTTAATAGTGAGATCAATATTCAAAAAAAAGTCAAGTATTTTTAAGCTCATAAGAAAACTTTGTGGATATATATACTACCTACAAATTCAGTTTCAAACTCTTCAAAAAATTCAAGAAAAATGGTCACTTAACAAAACATAAAAGTGTAATGGGACATAAAAGTGTCCCATTACCAACCTAGCGTTAATTAAGTGCATCTCATGACCTTAAGGTATCAAAAGGATGATGCAACATTTACAAGTGCTAATGGATTTCTTTCCCAAAGCAAATGTGTTTTGACGAGACTGAAATGATTAAAAAAACGGGGTTTGAATGCTCCAAAAGTGTGTGAGAATGCGAATTAGAAGAGAGATGTGGGCTAGCTTGACAAAAGGTTGAGGATCTCTCATTATCCATGCACTGCAATGATGGCTTACCTCTTGAATAAGTGAAGGAAGATATACTTGTACGAACAAGCTAATGGTAGTTTCAATGCTATAAACATTGCAAATTTTAACCTTATTAATCTCATGAAAATGTTCAAGGCAAGATTATTATTGAAATTTCAAGAGAATTTCAAAATCAACGCTTTATTCAGCTTCATGGGCGCATATATATATATATATATATTCTTTGGGAACTACAAACTTTAACCTAGACCTGGAATATAGCTTCATGGTCATAGATACCTTCTTTGGGAAGTACAAACTATAGCCTAGAAGAATTCGCTATGATGCAAGTTTGCTCTTTGATTCATTGGTGGGTCACCTATGACTTTAGTATAACCTAGAGGAATTCGCTTGGATGCAAGTTAGCTCTTTAATTCCCTAGTGAGTCACTTATGACTCTAGTTGACATGGGGTCCTAGAGGGGGCATCCATTGGGCTGAGGTTACGTGTTGCCCATCAGAGACATTCTCAGCCTAACTGAGGATAAACTAGGGGTAAATAGTTCACGCTCCCTTGTTTATAGGAGGGATATGGCAATCGAGAGCGACTACGAGCGGCAATGCCTACTGTCGATCGATGATCTCTCTGCAAGCAGCTTTGTGCAAGATAGGGATTAGGTGGGTAGCTAGGAAGTTGTATTTTTAGTGACTTAACATAAATGAGTAAATGGGGAGAGGCTTACTTCGACAATTGGGCTTAACACTCCACCAAAAAAACAAAAAAAAAAAAGAGGAAGGAAGGAAGGAAGGAAGGGGGCCCACAATAAGTTTTGGATAAATTCTCACAATAATTTCCACATTGTGACTTACCTCAACATCATGAGCTTTTGTGAGGGAGGCACCGTATACCTAGCTAGGTATGATTGGGGACAGGGGATTGCCGGCCCAGTGGGGGGGACCGACAATCCCTTGCCGCCGGTCGTACCTAGCTAGGTATGTGGTGCCTCTCGAGCATAAGCTCATGATGTTATGCATCGTATGAAAAACATTGAAAAAGACTCTGTTTTCCTACATGAGAAAATTTCTAAATCTTCTTTTGGGTAGGGGGGCGGGTTGGGGGGGGGGCCGCGGGGTTGTGGTTTTTTTCCTTTTTTTTTTTTTGGAGGGGGGGGGGGGGGGGGGGGGGGGGGAGGAGAGGAGGGATACGGCTGATTGTTGTTTCTTCCGCCCTAGCGTGGTTTCTGATGCTTGACGCCCTTCCTAAATAAAATGCGCTCGTGGAGGCTCGTCTGCATGCAGATTTATGGCAACCAAACTTTAATGGATTGCTCATTAGCTTATGATTTATCTAATCTAGTTGCTTAATCAACTTGATTAGCAGCCTGATTAGCAGCTAGCAAGCTTAGCTTATCCATACTGGTTTGAATAATCAACTAGATTGCTTGTTATAAACCATGGCTCATCGAGCTGCTCATGTTGCTAGAGCTACTACCAGCTTCCCAACGTGGGCAGCTTCAGCTATGGTGCTTCTTCTTCAGCTAGCTTCTTCCAATTATCTAGCACTTGCAGGAAGAGTGGTGCAGGAAAGCTTACCCATGAGCTCAACCACCAATATAGGGGGAATGAAAGTAGATATGATTCATGTAGACTCATTCATGGATCAAGCTGCCTTCAATAGCCCGGAAAGACTTCGAAAAGCTGTCGAGAAAAGCAGCAACCGCGCACAAATGCTCGCATTGCGGGCCAAAGGGTCGTCCGCCTACATGGATGCAACCAGTTCTAATGAGGGAGAAGTTGATAATGTAGAAGCAAGCCCAGCCCCAGTGTATAGCTCTGGCACTGGGGAGTTTCTAATGAACCTAGCCCTTGGCACCCCTCCCCAGAGCTTCAATGGAGTTCTTGACACTGGAAGTGACCTTGTATGGAGGCAATCCAAACCATGTGAAGAGTGCTTTGAGGAGCCAGACCCGCTCTTTGAGCCCTCTAAATCCTCCACTTACAAGACCCTTCCTTGTGAAGACACTTTATGCAATGCCTTGCCTGTGCCTCTATGTGAGAACTCTACTTGTAGCTACTACTACTCTTATGGAGATGGGTCCACCACGATGGGCTCCCTTAGCACGGACACTCTCACTATCGGCGGCTCTAGTGTGGACACATTTGTATTTGGGGCTGGCTTTAATAATTATGGAAACATTGGCCAAGTTGGCACTGATGGGATTATTGGCATGGGGGCTGGCCCTCTCTCATTGGTCTCTCAAATGTCCTCTACAATTGGAAGTAAGTTCTCGTACTGCCTCGGCACTTGGGACTCCACCAAAACTAGCCCTCTCTTCTTTGGTTCTAGTGCTACTCTCACTGGAGGACAAGTTAAACACACCCCTTTTCTCTCTAGCTCTACACAACCCACATTCTATTATCTTGATCTCAAAGGGATTAGCTTCAATGGGACTCTACTCGACATCCCTTCCGGCACTTTTGATATGCAATCCGATGGAACGGGGGGTATCATTATCGATTCCGGTACCACCGTCACCATACTTGTCTCTGAAGCATACTCTCTCATAAAAGATGCTTATGCTTCTGTCATAAAACTTCCCAAGAAAAGCGGATCCCCTGTTGGACTTGACTTATGCTACGACAATTCTGGCCATGCTTCGACGGACATTCCCTCTCTCACGTTCCACTTTGATGGGGCTGATTTGGAGCTTTCCCAAGAGAACATTTTCTTTGATTTCCAAGGCTACTATTGCTTGGCAATGATAGAAACTCCTTCTGATATCAACATTAACATCTTTGGTAATGCCCAACAGCAAAATATTCAGTTCTCATATGACAAGGGTACGTCCAACCAACTCTCTTTCAAGCCCATAGATTGTACTAGTCTTTAAGATCACTATTGCACATTAAGGCACACTCTTCAGGGAAGAGAACAGTTCTTCTTTTGTAAGTTTTACCATCAAACTCTTCAAGACATCAATGAGAACCCTAGGAGAAAGGAAATAACTGTTGCTTCAAAAGACATGGGTGCATAAAGAACACCATGGCTCTCTATCTAGAAATATAAGTATTGTAATTTACAAAGATCCTTCAAATATTCATTCTTTTTTCAACCTTTGTATGTATGTGGTTTAAATTCTCATGAAACCACCCCTTCCCCAAAGGCACACCTTCTCCCTTGCAAAAACGTGTACCAGTATTCTATCACCATGGATTGCATGCAAGTTAGCAACATGGGAAGCTTTCAAAATGGCATTGTATACAGTTGATGCTTTATGAGATTTTTGGCTACAATAATGGGAACCTCAAAGTAATACCAGAACATAACCCAATGAATCCCGAGTGTCATGCCACATAGAAATGCCTTGCTCCGAGCCATAGTCAGCATGATACCCTACTAGATCAAATGGAATAAGAAGGAATTTCCCAAACATTGGAGCAACATAATATTCACATGAGCATGCACCCATCCATATTGGACCTGCTTTTCAAGATCCCCAGAATCTCCTGGATCAAACACAAGTACATAGCACTAATGAGCCCCACAATATACTAGAGCTTCAGCTGAAGCATAGTGCAACATCCACATCCCATGAAATTTTGGCTAATTTAGCTCGTTACCAGTAAGCATTAAAGAGCAGTGAGGGGATGGGATACCATCCAACAAAGTAAACTTGGGTACCCAAGTTTAACTTCACCTCCGTTTCCCCACCTACGAGGATTCAACCCACAAGCTGCGGTGAGAACCATGTGCCCTAACCACATTGCCCGTGCATATTGGACATGGAATGTAGACATCTTCATCAAGTTTTAGCGTCCAAACATATTGCAATGTGGGGAAATAAACTCGGATACTTCTATACCCGAGTTTACTTTCACGACAAGATCTATAGCGCCCGCTTAATGTCCGAGCCCTAGATTGATGGGGGCCTTTGATCCCATCTCCCATGATTGTGTGAGATATAGTTGAGGAATGGCACGCATGCACTTTCATCTATAAGAGAAAAATATAGTGTATATGGATTCTATTCAACAAAATAGTGGCATTATATTGAATTGTTTAGGCATCACGTGTATAATCCATGCTAGTTAGCTATATATACTACATAGACCTTGTGACTCTTGTGAGAAAGGCAACATGAAGTCCCTAAATCTAATCAACACCTACTCGTCCCCAGATAGCTCTTGCTCAGAGCTATCTTTGTCTAATTCTATGTTGTATTGTCTTGCCAAGTTGATGCCACTACTACTATGTGATCACACTTGTTCATAACAATTTCATATCATATGTGACCATTTTTTCTCGAGTCTTACAACTTTTGATGGGATGGAAGAGCTATATATGTTCATGCTTCAATTGTGGTTTATCCAACTTGATATGGTTGAATATATTGTGTCATGTAAGACCACTAAAGAGGCAAGAGAGGAACTATCGATTTGTATAGAGGTCTTATAAAGCTTGTGTTGCCTATCTATGTAAGCAGCTTGATAATGGGCATTGGAACACAATAAATTCACTACAAATGGTGTTAGGACACAATCCTATGATCTCGCATATGGTGGCTAAGCCTAGGCACGGATCCTATAGGCCACAAGCCTAGGGGCTAGGGCCTATCCTAGGAGGATAGGGAGCAACTATCCCTAGGGATGCATGTATAGCAAGGGTCTTATACATTAGGAGAAATTTAGACTCTCAAAGGGGCTATTTGAAATTTTGGGAATTAGATTGTACTCTTTGAGATCTTTTTATTGATCATGGCATGCCGAGATTTCTCATATTCTAGAAGATTTCTTTTCATGATGTGACAACTCCATTTTAGAGGTGGCATCTTCTCACAAATCATTTAGTGAAGAGGCCACAACTTCTATACATCAACTCAAAATTTGTCAAAGTTCATGGATCTAGAACCTGATTTTTAAGATCTTTCAATAGTATGTCATTTGACAGGGTTTTTTATGAAGCCTTCATGGACGTCATGGGGTTGCCCACTTTGGACATGAGAGAGTTCTAAAGTCAACCATTATAATAAAGCTCCTTTGAAAATCCAAAATTTCCCTAAATAGCACTAGTTTGGTACAACAAGGACACTTTCATGTTCTTTTTTCACGAATCTAAATAAAACATAAAATCTAAAAAAGATGCCAAGAAATGCTTTTGCAAACTTATAAAATGTTAGCCAAAGCACTCATAAAAATAATTATAATCCGTCAATCAGTGCTCACTTTTGTACACAACCTCAATAGTAACTACACTCATGAAAAGCACCTGCGCAAAACAATAGTTCATGTTTCACTAAAACTTGTACCCTAGTCTAAGAAAAAAAAAAGCAAGATACATGCAATAATCCATGGTAACTAGTTATATATATGCTTGATATTTTCTGCAACTTTCATGTGGGAAAAAAAATTCTTTGTGACTAGAATCAAATATAGACAGTCGTGTAGGTTGTATATGCAACACTTGTGAATTTGATTAACAACCACATCAAAAAAATACTCCATCTAAATTTTCGTTGCTTTATGCGGCATACATACTAGATCTACCGCTCCACTACTTAAGGTGATACTATTTGATGGTTATGCAAGCCACGTTTGGTGAACTATATTATTTTTTTAAAATTGTGCCTGTTGAAATTCTTACTTTTTATATATCGAAGATTAACCTTGAAATAAAGTCCACTTTTGGATGAAAGGGACCCTCTCTCTCTCTCTCTCTCTCTCTCTATATATATATATATATATATATATATATATATATTCATCTTTATGGACCACAATATTCCAAGTTTCTATGCTCAACTTCGAAGGGATTGACTGGCATGCGTAAAGATTCAAGCCAAAGTTATTGGCTCAGATAGGTGCTTGGGGTAGAAAATGGCAAGAGAGGAGCCCTCTCACTTATTTATACAAACTAAAATTATAAATGTTTCTCGTTTGCAAAATTGCACGAACTATAATATTGTTTTTTCATACGAGGATGTTTGTTATGAAATTGATAATATCTTTCAAATTTATTATTAACAAATTCATATCAAATTCCTTAGCAAGAAGATAATTGAAGCATCTATTCATTTAATCATAGAAATTTTCCGTAGTTTTAACAAGATTTCCATCATTTGAATATAACCTCCTCAAGATAATATTTTGCATAGATTTCAAGATTTATAGATAGGAAAAAAATTATTATAACAAGAAGTAGAGCTTCAAAACTTAAATCTTATACTAGTTTTTTGTTATAATTAAAAAATCCAAACCTTGAAAACGCTCAGAAAGAGGAATATCTGGTCTTTCAAATCCTCTTTCATTAACATGATGAGGTTATGGACAAAACTTAAGGTCTATAATGTATGTATATGCCGATACCCAACCATTAAACTAAAACAAATTTTTTAAGGTTCAAACTCATAGATATCTCATAATTTATACTCCATAATTTGTTGCAAACAACCATTGCTATGAAATACCAATGAAAGTGTGCATATAGATTCCCTAATTATGTCCATATGAGGTATTTGTATAGGATTAAATGATATTGCGGCATATTAGCCTCCAAAATTATGGACGCCATGGAGGTCTAGCAAAGAACATCATTAGAAACAAATGACCACCTCTATCCCACAATTACTTGACATTGCCAATATGAAGCTTCCTTTCAAAAATTACCATACTATTTAAGTACAATTTATTGGATTTTTTATTTGACTAATAATAAATTCCAATTGTAAGGTAGTAAATCCATGAAAATACCATGTGATAATGTGTATTACATTGACTAGTGGGGGACAAGTCTAATTGGTGGCCTATTCTCCATTGTGGGCCTCTCCTCAAGGATGGGGGAAGGCCACACATGCGCAAGCGTGTGCGCACGTGCACACACACACACACACACACACACTGAGTATGCTGATAGAACAACACATTACTCGCAAATATAGACTACTCATTTTTTAATCTAGGTGTCGTAACAAAAGGGATGCAAACACACTCTTCATATGTCACTCCCATACCTACAAGGAACACACAAAAATATGTTGGGGTCAATCGCCATTCACAATCACCCTCTTGGGGTACGTCAATTCTATTTTTATACACCTCTTTTACAAGTCTAGTACGATTGATATTAGTGTGGGTGTTAGTGAAAAGGCATAGGAATAGGACCAAGAGGTTCTTTTTAGCATGGAGTCTCTTGCGTGTACAAGTACTTCCATGGCATTAGATCATATATTGTTTTAGGACATATCGGGTAATTTGAAAACTCGTTTATCATATGGTCAAGCTATAATAACATATTAGTGGCAGGTAGTGAGTTGAAGTCAATTTTTATCATGAGTAGCTTTCAAGGTGCAACATCTTCTTGACTGACCGCTTATGTATACAAAATCATAGCTATCTTTTGATGTATCTGTCATGTTTGCCTATAGGCTACCTCAACGCACACAAACTATGATCTACGCTTGTGTAATGATGTCATATTCTACTACCTCTTGTACAAAATCCAATGGCTTCCATGTGTTGAAGACATGGATGTACCTTAGAGTAACACACACACAGCTTTGAGGGACTCGTGGCTTGCGTCGATGGAGTTTTTCTTATGTTTTGAGCAATATTAGAGCCAAACGGACTAGTTTTAGGGCAAGCAACATTCTCACCAAAAAAAAGTAGTGTGGCTAACTCAGCATCCATTTAGATCCATTCTTGTCCGCGGGTGTACACATGCTAACTTGCCCTAGCTATGCTTGTACACATCCACTCTCTCTCTCTCTCTCTCTCTCTCTCTCTCTCTCTCTCTCTCTCTCTCTCTCTCTCTCTCTCACACACACACACACACACACACACACACGTCCCTTCTCTATCCTCCACACTAAATCACACGAGGTCTTAATGACGCCGGAGTGGTGGGATCAATGGTTGTGGGCCGCGCGCAGGAATCTCGAGGGGGATGGATGGACGAAAAAAAAGTCGTGATCAATACTCGCGCAAGGTGCATCAAACCCACGACCTACCCGATGAGATAGGCAGATGCCCTAACCACGTGGGCGGGTAGCTTTTGATGGCATCCAAGGCAAAACATACCATTATATGATGAACACAAACAAGGAGACCCTCGTCTATATGTAACACGGGGTCCAACTCAAGGGATCAAAGGTGGGAGTGAAATCAGCCGTTGATTTTTTTAAGGCCTATCAAATATTGGGTGCAGGCGAAAAGGGAAGGCTCTGCGCAGGTTAATTATTGACGTCGAAAAAGGCTTGTACTAGCGAAAGCGACGCGAGGCAGGGACCCTGTGCAGGAAGAGAAAGTGGCACAGCTCCAAGAGACCTGTGTGTGTCAGAGTGCGCCTTGACTCCAACTGGTCCATGCACAGCACTAGCAAATTACACACAGTCTCGACAGGTGTTCGAGCTGTGTTGAGATTACTGCGCAGAGACAGCACCTTCAGAGTCAATCACAAGGGGAGGCCACACAATTGCAATGGCGCCCAGGGGCTGGTTTCGCATGCTGAAGCAGGTTTAGGAAGTATGCTCAACCTCCCATCAAGCTTTCAGCATTGGCATGGTGAGCTTGTCTGGGTTTGCCTCCTTCGATTACTTTTTGGCATGTCAGTTTTTAGCAAGGCAGAGATCTTGCCTCAACTCACACACAGTCATGCAGGTTTAGGGCTTTTCTATGGTTATCTGTGTCGAGATTACTGCACAGGCGGGTTATCTGTGTTGAGATTACTCCGCAGGCAGGTTATCTGTGTCGAGATTACTACGCAAGGCAGGGGTATTATAGCAGGTACAGAGCATCACGGGGAGGTGTTCGAGCAGTTATTGATTCTCTGATGTGCTGAGTTTACTGCACAGACATGTCCGATTTCAGCATTGCAGGGATGTTATAGCAGGTACAATGTGCAGCATGCAGGTGTTTGAGCAGGTATGTGGTCTCTGATGTGCTGAGTTTACTGCGCATACTGCCGAGATTACATTATTGACACAATCTCCAGCGAGCTGCTGTGTTAGGTTGAGAATGGGGTGCTCATCTTTTTTTGAGGGCATCGTGGGTGTTTTTGAGAGAGAATGGCATTGTGAAGGTTTCTCGACTGAATTGAGTTTTTGCAAAACAGAGAGAATCGTTTTCAAGAAGGTGACAAGGTCCACACCCAGCTTGACGTGATGATTGCTTACAAACAAGCTCTTTGTACATGGGCTCAATGGGTCGATAGGCATGTAGATCCACATGAAACACGTGTCTTTTTTCGGACATACTCTCCATAGCATTTCAGGTAAAGGACAGGGATTGCACTAGCTATTTTGCAGTGTGACTTCTGATAGGTGCAAAAAACCATCTTAATCATTTCTATTTAAGATGGCTTAATCTTCTTTCCTGCTTCTAGGGGAGGGCGATGGAATTCAGGCGGGCATTGTGAAGACAAGACAGAGCCAGCAAACGACAAGTCTGATCTGCCCACATATCCAAATGAGATGCGAGCTCTAGAAGAAGTCCTGGGAATGATAAAAGTACATGTTCATGTGCTCGACATTATGAAGCTCTCCGCATATAGAAAGGATGCACATCTGAGTGTCTATTGCCATCCTCAACAACTGAATGTGCGGTAGCAAGATTGCAGCCATTGGTGGTTACCGGGGGTTGCGGACATCTAGAATGAGCTTCTGTACTATTCAATCACCTCGGCTCCCTAGAATCTGCATGTCACAGCACATGCCGTTTGCTAATCGCGCATTGTGCACCATTGCTTGGGAAGAAAAGGAAATAGCATCTCTAAGTGGCAGCTTCATGACGCTGTGGAATCAATATGTATAGCATTGCTTGAGCAACATGTCTCATGGAAACAGCACCTCTTTCACGAAGTCGGGATAGCACCGTAGGCTCTGGCTTTTGTGGTGGCTAGAGTTGGAGAAAATTAGCATTCCATACTACAGCTGATATACAGATTTTGCACCAAAGGCTGCATTCCTTAACCAAATTTTGGACAAGGCCTTGTTCTGAAAGCTGCAGAACTGGTCACCAATAAGGCTTATTTAGTAAACAAGTGATTTTCATCAGCATGCCATATGTGAGCAATGGAAAGCACAAAATTAGATATGTATATATGTTTATCAACACCAAACCTTGAACCATTGTTTGCTTTGTAACGCCTTTTTAATGCAATGGGTCTGAGGTGAGAGGTTGAACCCAACACCTTTCATAGCACTTGTGCATTCGTTTTTGAGTAAGTTATGCCTCTACTATGCTACCTTTGACGTTGTGTAGGTTGCATTGGAGTGCACTTAGATACCAAATACATCTTCAAATCACTCTCTAATTTGATTGAAGCAAACTCTTTGCCACGTACAGTGACTAAATAAATGAATCACATTAGTGATGTTTGTATGGTTTCTTTCTAGGAATATACACATTATCATGCACATGATCGAGACTCCTATCTTGAAAATATCTTTAACTTATGGCAAATATTGAACTAACAATCTCCTCACAATCAAAGATATTTTGACCTTTCCACTTTAGTATCTATCAATTTATTAGCTAAGTATGGTGAAGTAAACCTTGGAGCAACGTGATGGACCACATTGCGACTAGATAAGAAGCAATGGCCTCCTTAAAAGGACATCTAACAAGAAAGGTACAATAACATTAGCCTTGCTAGCAAAAAGTCACTTGTATGCCTTTAAGGGACTTTGGTAAGATATTTTTTTCGTATTATTACGATGTCCAAAACAAAAACCCTTTAAAGGAAACATGTCCAATCGACAACATAAGTACAACTAATAGCAACAAAAGAAATGAAGTATAAAATTGTTATTCAATGGCAATTACTTATCTAAATTCTTTCAAAGGTAGGCCAAATAATGCTTGAGCAGGCTCAAGCTCCTTTGAAAACTCCTTATGTGAATATATAATAGAGTTGCTAGACTTGTGCAATACCTACATAGGACTAATGACATTTGCAATTGCTTTAGTTGATTTCTATTTGAGAGTATGAAGATAAAGGATGGTGCATTCAACAAAGGGGTATGTGCATTGATAAAGGCATTGTGTTGTGCTCATGATAATAAGTGACATCGTAAGGAAAATATCCTTGTAACTTTGTCGTGATTTCTCATGAAATACGCCCTCTCATCAATACTAGGGGAGCACAATAATACTAAGTTGGCAATAGAAACCTATTTAAGGTACCATCAAATCTTATAACACTTTCAAGGGCTTAGGGTAAAAATTGATTAAATATTAATATACAAGGATTTGCATGGTTTAGTCAGTGCATGATGTGAGTGTTCCTATCTTGATTACTGCATGCTTGACTCATTCTATCCATCTGTGCATCCTCGTGTATATATAAGACCAAGAAAGCGCTTGCCCCAAGCAATTATTTCGGAGTCAATGACGTAGCTGGCTTGAAGATCCAAGGTAGATGAACAAACAAGCACATGGGATGGATTGGT
The DNA here is from genome assembly GCF_014529385.1 of Adiantum capillus-veneris. Classification (NCBI taxonomy): domain Eukaryota; kingdom Viridiplantae; phylum Streptophyta; class Polypodiopsida; order Polypodiales; family Pteridaceae; genus Adiantum; species Adiantum capillus-veneris. The sequence continues at coordinate 104,934,440 of NC_140931.1, read as the reverse complement.
TCTCAACACTTGTAGGAGCAAAGCTACCATGAAGGCCAAAGGTGACAAGACACAACCCTATATGCTATGTAGAGATGCCAAGGATAGACATCGCACCATGAAAGCACAAATCAAGAAAGAAGATAGTCTAGTCAAGCTAGAAGAAAGCCACAACAATCAAAGTCCTATACCTCTAAAAAACAATCGAACATGAAGCAAAGATCGGTTTTGACATTTCAAAACTAATTTACTTATGAACGAGAATTATGCCATAGCTACATTATTTGTGTGTTGCAAAGTTGAGATAGAGTTTCACCCTGAGAGTGCTAAGTAGTTCACTACTCAAATTGATTTCAAGGGTTGCAAGGCTAGATTGACATCAAACCTACAAGAATATAACTATGGACAATGGTAGTGAAAGGGATGGTACAAGGTTGTACCTGATGCATTAAGTTGCATGCTAGAAATCCATGCTCTTTTTTACAGAGATTATGAGTCAATTTTGGCATATATTTGCGATACTTGTGAGCATGATTAGTCATATGATAAGGTGCATATTCGTGTAAGAATGTAAGATCTCTCGTACACTAGAGAGAGTGTTATAGATGACTCCACAGGTAGCTCCACTTTATTGAGTGATGAATTGTAGTTATGAGTTTTTTTCTATCAAAGATGGGTACTTGCTTCACAAGGGGAGAGTATGTGGACTCTCGTACATAGACTAAGTGCTAGATTCTTTTTGAGTCACAATAGCCCAAGTGTAGATCATTTGGTATTAGAAGACATGCACCATTAGAAGCCAATTCTATAGGCAAGTTTTGCATTAGAATATGTGTTTTTGAAAGTGTCGAGCAACAAAGGCAAAGTTTCATAAGGTGGGTTGGACTCTTGCATTGCTTAGAGATCCCTAATATGGGAGAGAAATTCTATGGATTTTTATGGTTGGTCTCTTGCTTCAAATTGCAATCAAAATTCAAGGTAGACCACTTGACAAAGATGTGTCCTCTTAATCTTACTAAGATGATGCTCAAGGCTTTATAATTAGCAAGGTGTCAGAACAAGGGTAGGACCAAGGGGGGGACCGTCCCTAGGCACGACTGGCTAAGGATGGCTTAGGAGTTCATAAAGATAGGTTAGGATGCTTATAAGAAGATGATGAGGGTGGAGAATATCATGCTTGGTCCCCTATCTTCTCAGTGGTATCAGAGCTATAAAGATTTTTGGAGAAAGGTGGTCGTGGAGAGACAACCACTTTTTACATGTGCATGGATTCTCTCTCTCTCTCTCTCTCTCTCTCTCTCTCTCTCTCTCTCTCTCTCTCTCTCTCTCTCTCTCTCCGTCCGTGAATGAGGGTGATTGGATGAAAAAGCACACTTCTTTGCGTCCGTGAGTGTGAATGTTACTGTGTGAGTGTGCAAGCACGTGTGCGAGAGAGGGGTAGAAAGAGAGTAGTTTTTTTTTTTGCGAGTGTCGAGATTACACACAGTGTGCCAAGATTACATACAGAGTGGGTTTTTGCATTACTTTGATGTGGGTCGAAAGTTAGACTCTTTAAAGTAGGATGAGTGAATGCTGAGCATACTTGCAAGAGTCATAAATGAAAGAATCTACTTTAAGCTTGACTTCAATGCACAAATAAAAGGCACCGTGCCATGCCGCCGAAAGTTATGACTGTGCCGAGATTACTTTTTGTGTTGAGATTACAATTGCACGGCGCCGAAAAAATCCGCGGTCCTCATTGAATCTTGATCCTACTTTTCACTCCCACCTTTGATCCCTTGAGTTAAACCCCATGTTACATATAGACGAGGGAGACCCTCGTCTATATGTAACATATAGACGAGGCAAGGAGACCACCGTCTCACGATGCAGGCTGATTTTGAATTCCACGCCCTGATTGCCAATTCTTGATCCTGGGACCCGGTGGTCTTTAGTGTTGAGACTTCTATATGAGCCTATATCCTTTTTCCTCTTGAATTTTCTTGTAATGATTATTATTATTTTATTTTATTTATTGTTATGTTTTTCTCTTACCTCATTCGTCTCAACCTTTCTCCTTTTCTCACTCCCCCTCTTCACGATTTTATATTTCTTTTGTTTTATATTATTCTTTCGTGAACCCCCCCCCCCCCCCCCCCCCCCCCCCCCCTCCTCCTCTTTTCCTCACATTCTCATTTCTCCTCACTTACTCTCTTTTCCTACTTTTTTTTTCTTCTTCTCTCTTATTCACTCTCTTTTGTTTATAGACACATCCCATCTTAAATTAAAATTTTATTTGGAAGTAGTAACTAAACCTAAACTAAGACCTAACTTTAACGCTCGTCTTCACCTATGTCCCACAGGCCTCTCACTCGTATCCTTTCTCCCTTCACTCTCGAATTCACTAGCTCCCTCTATGTGTGTGCCACAAACCCTTCATGACTTCTATGTTCTTTGCATTCCAAATCCTCATCGTCATCATCACCATTGTTCTCTACCTCATCCGTGTCGAGTAACCACGTTGCTCCAATGCCCGCCACCTTAATGCTATCCTTTCCAGCTCCAATAGCCATGAGCCCTTGCATTGCCTCCTTTGGGCACTATACAAGGTTTCGTCAAGATGTTCATCTCTTTCCTTGTGTATTGAAGAGAAAATTCTCCACATATTGAAAACACAAAAACCAATTGGAAATTTCTATATTTTGATTGAAAATATATATCAAGAATTCATGGAATTATAAAATTGAAGAGATTTCCTTATCAATAACATAGGCTAAACGTTGTACTAAATCTCATATTTTTTGTTAGTGAAATGTAGTACCGCTTCATTAATGTGAACCTCCAATGAAAGGTAGCTTTGTAAACCCCTCCATGTGTGATTATGTGATGATAAGGTTAAGTGGGAGTGCTATGAAAAAATTAGATAAGACTTAATACATTTGCCAAAAGAGAAGAATGATTTGTTGCCTAAATGGGTCTATAAGTTAAAAATCACTGTCAATAGTGCAAGCTTAAGTACGTATTTTCTTGCGTTATCAAAATGAATACTTTACCAATAGTACCTACTTTGGCCATCAACAAGAACATAGACATTGTGGTCAGCTTTTGCGTGGACGATATGATACTTTTTGGTCAGCTGTTTTTGGACCTGGAGGCATCCAGGGCGGGGTATGTATGACTATTGCGAATTATTTGTAGTAGGCCATTGTGGGCAGACAGATTATTGTGCCAGGCAAGGCTTAGTGGATCACTATGTAGGTTCAGGGTTGTCTAGTGGGCTTCTTGAACATCTATGTGCCCAATGTGGCGAGTGCACGAGCAGAGTTTGGTCACAGATTGTTCTACCGCAAGCAAAGCAATGGTGCATAGGGCATGACTTCAACATGTTGGAGGACCCCTCTGACAAGATTGGTGGTAGCCATGCTACTGTGCATGGAATTGAGCTGACAACTTGGGAGAGGTTTTGTATGACTCTGAGGGTTTCGGATGTGTGGCAGCATTCTAGCTTTGTGAGGCCCCCAGACAAGACAGACTGGCCTTCTCTCGTTCAGACCACAGAGTGGGAGGAGTGAATCTATTGCGGATAGATCACTTCTACACTAGTAACCACTTCTGTGACTTGGGTGGGACAGTTGGCATTCTGGCAGGGACTTCCTTTTCGGACCATGCACCAGTGATCTTCACAGTGACTGACAGGCAGAGGAGGGGGAGCACGATGCTACGCATCCTTGAGAGGGTCTTGCTGGACTCTACGCTTAGAGAGCGAGTGGAGGCTCTTTAGACAGAGAGCTTAGACATGCAAGATTCTCCTGCTGACAGAATGGCCTCAGAACTAGCTTAGCTTAGTCGATTCTTTCTTCAGGAGTTTTTGGCTCGCCTGGCTACAGCGAGAGAGGAGGAACAGCCTCTCTGATGGGGCATTGCTTCCTTGTAGAGGATGCAGGAGCAACATCCAGACAGTCCTTGGTTGGAGGAGCAGTTACAACAGGCTCGCCAGGAGCTTGTTAGCACAGAGGAGAGGCGTCATGAGTTTGCTTTCCATCAACATGCATCTCAATGGACCCAGGTGGGTGACAGAGTGACAGGCGCTTTCTTTGAGGCAGTGAGACCTCAGCATACACATACCAAGGTCAATCAATTCAGGAGGCCGACAGGTCAGTTGCTTCAGAGCCAAAGGACATGCGTGCAATTGCTACTGACTTTTACCGTGATTTATTGCCTGCAGAGCCTTGATCAAAGCGTCAGGATGCATGCAGAGAGTAGGTGTGGACACGGATATCTTGTCTTGTGAGACTGAGGAGATGCGCCAGAGGCTTGAGCTGCCTTTTCAGCTAGAGCTACACACGGCTGTTACTGCACTCCCTCGTGGTAGCTATCCAAGTGAGGATGGCTTGACTCCCAGTTTTTTCTTGGAGTACTGGGACTTGCTTGGCTCATATCTCTGCAGTGCCTTTCAGTACATCTTGAGATGCCTGACAACATGAGTGAGGGCCTGATCTACCTCATTCGCAAGGAGGGTGGCTCCTTGGATGAGATTCGACAGTGGCGCCCCATCATCATCCTCAACTCAACCTACAAAATTCTTGCCAAGGCTCTGAGTTTGAGGATTCAGCCACTTCTTGAAAGCATCATACATGGGACTCAGATGGGTTTTGTCAAGGAGCGTAGTATCCTTGACAATATCTTTACTTTTTGGGAGGCTTCTACCCTAGCGCAGCTCCGTGGTGAGTATCTGGTGATTCTTCTTCTCGATTTTCAGAAGGCCTACAAGAGAGTTGACTCGGACTTTCTGGAGGGCACTCTACGCAAGATGGGCTTCTCAAATGCTCGAATCAGAGGGGTGTCAGCTTTGTATTCACGAGCACACAGTCAAGTACTTTTGGTAGGAGATAGGGGTGATCGCTTCATGCTCACACGTTCGATCAGATAGGGCTGCCCTCTTGCCCCCTTCCTCTTTCTGTTCTATGCTAAGGCGATGAGCAAGTTTCTGGTGTCGCAGCAGGTTGGTTTACGTGGCTTAGCCACAAATTGGAGGATTTCTCAAAGCATGCTTATGGTGGGGCAATGATTGGTTGAGGTTATGTATGCTTGCTGTTTTGGATAACAATTGGTACATGCCGAAGGATGTGCAACTTTAGAGGGGCTGGATGTCATGTTACTTTGCTTCGACGATGAGGAATAGGAATGAAAGATGCAAGTATGAAGGTCAATTAAGCATGAGGACATTTTACATGCAACGATCTAATAATTTTGTATAGAGGCAAAAAGAAGAGAGTAAGCTTAGAAGAAGCCTTTATGGCTCAAAGCAAGCATCAAGGGAATGGTATGATAAGTTTGATGCTTTAATGAAGTTTCAAGTCAAGTCCGAGTGAAATTGATTGTAGCTACAATAATGAAGTTTGATGATTCAATGAAGTTTCCAAGTCTAGTCTGAGTGAAATTGATTGCAACTACAATGAAAACCCTGCAATGGTAGTGTTTTGATTTTAAGCCTTCACCCTCATAGCTTGGAAGAACCATCTTGAGGTAGATGCAATGAAGGTGATGTGGAAAACCATATTCTTGACATGAGAAGCTTGTGGGCAAGTCAAAGAAGGTTCTTTACTTGTCGCAAAACGAGTACATTTGCCAATATTGAAACATTCAAACATGAGGGGGAGAAGCAGATCTCTTTTTCATTGCCTTCATACGTGAGCCAAGATAATTGTCTAGAATCTGATTAATAAAGGGCTGAGATGGCCAAAATTTCTCTGGAGTGTGTTGCTATTTATTACGCTATGTATGCCATGATTAGAGACTCATTCAAACATTGCTTTTTAGTGGGAGTTGACATGGTTAAGGCACACTGTTGCAAGAAGGGTTGGCAATGACATGTTTGATAAACTACTTGCATGGTGCATACCAGTTGTACATTTCTTTGGACCCGAAGGTGCATGTGGATATAAATTATTCAAAGATTTTGGACAACTTTAGGTCCATGTAAGGTAATGATTACATTCGCCGGTGGTGCGCTTTCATGACAATCTTGCTTGCAAGCTTGCAAGTTCTAGTATACCATAGAAGCAGAGTATGTTAGTGTAGTGGGTTATTTGGGCATCTATCTCAAGCAAGTAGTCACAATTCAAAAAATATACTAACAATTACCATTCAGCTTGATCCGTACGAGACTCCGGAGCTAGACTAACTTGCAACTATGAAAGTTGAGTTTCACCCATCCCTCAGTCATTTCTCTCGCTTTCTCAATCTCGCTTTCTCAATCTCATGCCCACTAGAAATAGTTTGTACACTAAAATAAAAGCACTAAAAACAGTTTCTATACTAAGAGACATTCCTTTGTTGTTAAGTCAAAAGAAATTTTGCATTTGTTCTTTGCGGAGCAGGGACACAGCCAATAAACTCCACTAACAAATCCGAACAAGAACACTTAAGTTTCGGACAAGAACACTAAGTTTCTCTTCATGCCAGTTAAAAATCTATGAGCCTTATACAATAACCAAAATTTTCAAAGAGGTAACTACTCCATTTGATAAGCTAAGCTGGGAGAGACACATCAGTAAAATTGCAGATGAAGTTAAAGAGGGCCTAACCCACAAGTCTTATAAAATATACACACACATCCACTCACATTGTAGGCTCCAGGCGGTCACAATAGGTTTAGTCCCTTGATCATTCACGTGATACACAGGTTTTGAAAGAACAAAACAAAGAGTCCATGGCTCTGACCTAGAAACAAGGAAAAAGCTCCAAACCATCCTTTCTATTTCAAGATACGACAGACCATTTAAGAACCAATTCGTTTGAAAAATGGTACTGCTCTCATTAGATTTTTAGCTATGCACATTGCAAAGCTGCCTTTCTAAAAAACATGTAAGCTGTCAAGCACTTCATTCGACTATAAAGATTGTTGTGGCTTTATTCTTTCTCCAAGGGCATAACAACTCCATAAAACTTCCAAAGAATGGAAGACAGTATGGCTCTCAAGGGACTCGAGCTCAGAGAGGGTGAGAGGGAGAGCGAGAGAGCATCAGCATATTGGTAAGACCGTGTGCCACTAGTTGCTCTGGTCTACATTGCCTAACAAATGGCAAGAGGAGCTTGATACAGAAACCTTGCATGATTTCCCAAAGGCTTGTTGAAAATATATATGTAAAACCTCCAGAAAAATTGCTTCCAAAAAATGCATTAGAAAAGAGGCACATCATGTGCGCGCATATTTTCACCCTCATTACCTAGGTGAAAAGAGTGTCACCCCCTACTCAATGCCCCTTTTGGTAAAAATAAGAAAATAAATCTGCACTCTCTCGCAGCCACCCATATATACGTAAGACTATGCTCTAGAGAGTGGAAGAAAATAGGCTTTCCATCATGAACGTGCAACGTGGCACTAATACCTTATAAGGCCTTACTTGAGCCAAAAAACTGCAATGCTAGTGGCAAAAAGACTCGCTTGCTGGTACTCCATGCATTGTCAATCATGGGTGGCAATGCATTAAGTTCTTTGCTATTTCATTTTTAAAAAAAATGCAAAGAAGAGAATTGACTATTTCTATACAAAGCAAATAGCCCTTACATACAAAAACCAGAAATCCCCCTCCCCAGGGGAAAAAGGGGGGTGAGACTCTGGATAAGCTGACTGCTGATTATCAAAAATGCGGACTTAAAAAAAATGCTAGCGGATTGGATGATATTGGGCCGACGTTCGCTTTGGTGGAAGCTTTCGAAGAATGAAGAGAACGAGTGCAGATGGTAAAACCTCTACAACCTGCAGAATCAATCAATCAATCAGTCAATCTCTCTCTCTCTCTCTCTCTCTCTCTCTCTCAAATTAAAAAAAAGAAAAAAGGCTGTAAACAAAGAGACCTCTGGAGATCCTCAAAGAACTATCGGGAGTACAATGTGAGGGCTATGTATACATCAAGGTGGTCTAAATGAAGAACGCAAAATGAAGCACTTTGGAGGTGCATAATGCCATGCGATGTCTCCACGGTCCATACTGAAAATAAGAGAAGATCTCGCCCATGTCCGAAGAAAAGAGTATTGGCACTGCTCCGTTGCCCTGGAGATCTCACTGAAGAATCCCACTGGCTGCAAAGAGTATGTAGCAGCTCAGTCCAACTAGCTCTCAAAGTGGTGGATGTAGGGGAAGACTGTGAGCACAAGTCTTCCACATGGTCCAGAAAGTGACGCTACAGATCGTAGTAAAAACTCCATCCCTCCGAGAGAGGTCCGACCGATGACCTGTACCTAGAATCATCTACAAAGTGCCCGGTTTATATCCCAATGAAGCATGAAAACTGTATCTGTCAGAGAGCCCTGAAAAAAGGTGTGACCCCGGAAAACAAAGCCATGCAACTGCCCCCCACGTCACAAACCCATCATGAATGCCCACCCCGATCAGCAAACAACAAACTGCCCTCTACACTTGCTAAGCATATGGACAAACCTAGAAACAATGCCTTAAGGACTCAGGCTGCAAGTTGGATTATAACCAGTAATCTTGAGGGTCCAAATGCATGACCAAAACTGTTGCTGAAAGGCTTGAGAAATGCGCCGATCTCACCGTACTCCTGACTGACATGGACGGTGAACCGGGCGTCGTGTCTTCAAGATAACCCTCCTCCTAAGCGATACTGTCTACTCAAAAAATGAGAGGGGGCCCCCATTGGCCTCTAAAGAAGGCCACTGCCACTCACCAGGATCCTAGTCCAACTCCGTGAGTCACCATCCCTACCAAATCCACAACCTCCAAAGCCATGCCTCCTTTGCAATGAAAACAGGGTCAACACAAGAGCGCCTCCCCAAAGATCCCACCACTCGAACAGGCTGCCAATGAGCATCCAACTTCTGATCAAGAGCCACCTCACCCTGAGAGGCCAATCTCATGTGATTGCCATGGTAGCCCGTCTCTGCAATGCCAAACATTTGTGTCCCATGCTGATCAAGAGCCAACTCACCAGGATCCTAGTCCAACTCCGTGAGGCACCATCCCTGCCAAATTCACAACCTCCAAAGCCATGCCTCCTTTGCAATGAAAACAGGGTCAACACAAGAGCGCCTCCCCCAAGATCCCACCACTCGAACAGGCTGCCAATGAGCATCCAACTTCTGTCAAGAGCCACCTCACCCTGAGAGGCCAATCTGATGTGATTGCCATGATAGCCCGTCTCTGCAATGCCAAACATTTGTGTCCCATGCTGATCAAGAGCCAACTCACCCTGAGAGGCCAATCTGATGTGATAGCCATGATAGCCAATCTCTGCAATGCCAAACACTCGTGTCCCATGCGGGAAGGCCGCCCCGAGAGGGGCGACGTTCTACGGCCGTCAGCAAGTGGGCACGTGGAGGCCCGCCATTGTTGCTGGGGCAGCTCGGGCATACCCCCGACAGCCTCCGGTGTCGGACCGCAGACCCCTAGACCTAACCCTCAGAGCCAATCCTTTTCCCGAAGTTCCGGATCCGTTTTGCCGACTTCCCTTACCTACATTGTTCTATCGACCAGAGGCTATTCACCTTGGAGACCTGATGCCATATGAGTACGACTGGGCGTGATCGCCATTCGCTCCTCCAGATTTTCACGGGCTGTCGGGGGCGCACCGGACAGTGCAGGACATGCGGTGAAATACCAGCCGCTGGACCCTATCACCGGGTGATCCAATTTCAGGGTGGCGAGCTGTTAAAGAGAACTCTTCTCGGAGCCCCCACCGGCCAACCCTGATGAGAAAGTAAAACAGTCTTCCCCAAATGTAGTCATGCCAGTCAAGAGGAATAGCCGCATCAATCTCTCTTATACGTGCAACAACCCCTCTTCGAAACCAATAGGTAGCACCAATGACCTCAGTACCAACCAAGGAAGCATCCGACCAACCATAATCCCATCTAGCCCAATTAATGTGCATCCTCTCTCTCTCTCTCTCTCTCTCTCTCTCTCTCTCTCTCTCTCTCTCTCTCTCTAATACAATGCCTCTCAAGTACAAAGGAAGAAGACACACACAAGATATACTTTCACGCTAGAGACCGATTCAGTCTATGTGGAAAAGATCTATAATAGGATGTGGTCAGCCGAGCCAGTATATACTGTAGAGGAGATTACTTCTCAGCTAACAGAGATACTACATGGACAAGAGCAGCACAAGAGGCATACCCACATACTCAGCCTGACCAGAAGAGAGGATCTGGGAACATGCCTCAAAACAGTTGGTACGACGAGGAATGCAGAGAGACGAGAACCCAGGTCCAAAAAGAGCTTAATCACATATAAGCAGTCTCGGATTGCTCTTCGGCGTATAGTACGTCGCAAGAAAAGGGCATTTTTAGCCAAACTGGAGAAGGATTTATATCAGCTCTTCTTGAGTCAAGACTCACATGAGGCCTGGCGTTTATTTCACGAGCACTCATCGCCTCTGACAATTACTTCTCCTGAGATTTGGGGTCAATATGTAACATCATTATATACGGTATCTGGACAACCTCCATTACCAGATCCGCTAGAGCCATGCCCTGCTACTAGTACTTTCTTTACTATGGAAATGGTGGAAAAAGCCATTGATAAGATGAAGACAAGAAGAGCATATGATCATGAGGGTCTAGTAGCAGAACATCTGATCCATGCAAGGGATCTACTTTCAGAAGTCCTTGCTCGTCTGTTTAATCTGGTCATGTGTGAAGGATTACTTGAATCTTGGAAATTATCTACTATCGTACCTATTTTCAAGTCAAGGGATCCTATGATACCCGGAAACTACCGTACCATTATGGTGGGACACACATTGACCCGACTGTACGCATCCATTCTGGAACAAAAATTTGAGTAGATGGGCAGAGAATGAGGGCATAAGGGCAACAAGACAAGCTGGATTCAGGAGGGGTTATTCCACTTTAGATCATATTCTTACGCTCAGAACCATTATTGAGGAAGGAAGAGCAAGTGGGAGAAGGATGTATTGTTGCTTTGTGGATTTTCGGAAAGCTTTTGATACAGTACCAAGGGCCAGATTGATGCGCAGAATGCAAGAGTTAGGGGTCCCCAAACAGATTATCTGGGGGATCATGGCCTTATACGGGTCAGTAACTGGCTATGTACGTACTCCAGAAGGGGATTCCGACATTGTTCATTCCACCGTTGGAGTAAAGCAGGGATGCCCACTGTCCCCTACTTTATTTGGTATGTATATGGATGAGGTATCAGATTACATTGATAGAGAGGGTGACAGAGGTGCTCAACTTGCAGGGTCATGGATCCCTTTGTTGTTATATGCAAATGATATTGTATTGATAGCAGAATCACCAGATGGAATGCAAAGGCAGTTAGATGCATTACATAAATTCGCGGAGGACAGCGGACTGTCGGTTAATTTGGGTAAAACCAAAGTTATGGTGTTTAACACCACACCGCAGTGGGTTAGGAGATCGGCACCTACATTTGCATATGGCCAGGATATAGTAGAGTACACAGATGCATACACATACCTTGGTGTGGTATTTACAGGACCGAAGTTTACTCTTAAGAAAGCAGCGGATGCTAGATTGTCCAGAGCCTCTGCGGCCTTGGGAGGGTTTCAGGAACCACGAACAAAACTTTGGCTCTTTGATATTGTGGTGGCTTCGGCTATGCTTTATGGGGTCCAGATTTGGTGACCATCTGCGGATCAGGATAATTGGAAGTCAATGGAGAGACCTTTGGTATCTATGATTTCCCGAATGATTAGAGTCAAGGCCTCCGTACCATACGCGATTACCCGAGCGGAACTAGCTGCCCCTCCGATAGAAATTGAAGCTCTTACCAGATCAGTGTCCTTTATACTTGGTTTATGGGATACAAATAATTGCCGATATACTAGATTGGCCCTCGAATCCTCTCGACAATTAGCAATGAAAGGAGATACATCATGCTGGTATGCGCAACTGTCCTCGTGGTTTCAGAGACACGAGTTCAGTATGGAAAGATTACCCCCCTTCCAATACTCTCTTGAGGCTCCATCACTGGCAATCACACGAACGGAGATTAATAAAATCATCCGCCAGGATCTTATACAGTTGGACACTAAGAGGACATGGGTAGACCCTACACAAGAATTGGGCAGGAAGATGGCCGACTACAAAGAAAACTTCCTACAGCTATCTGAAGATGGTATTGTGATTCGCCCGAGCTACATGGATACCCACCTGTCTCATGGTTTGAGATGTGCTATTGGTCAGATTCGTACATCCTCACACCAGCTGGAAATTGAATTTGGCAGATTTAGGGGAATCCCACCTGAGAGCAGAATTTGCAAGTTATGCGGAATGGAGCCGGAGACAGAATTACACTACATATGCCATTGCACCGTATACTATGAGATACGTGGGCGTTTCCATTGCCTATTCAAAGAAGGCTTTGGACCTCTAGATAGAGTCATGCAATACCAAGATCAAAGGTGCTTAGGCCTGTACCTACTGGAACTACATCTGCACAGGGATAATCTAATGAGAAGACAAAGAGCACTACAACCTCAGAGGCAGATCACAGATTTCTTCGGATCGAGAGAAGCAGGAATGGAAGGAGAAGCAAGAGGCCAGCAGCGAGCACAAAGGAGTACCCACATTCATACCAAAGGCACCCTCATTGACAGGGCGATTGAGCTTAGGAAATCGAGACGACCACGACCAAGATGCAGAAGCACACTTCACCGGAGGAGACTACAACAAAGGATTAGAAGCATTCTAGCCAGACACCCAGAATGCTCCTAAGAAGTTTATCTAATACTTTGTATTTAGATAAACTAATACTTTGTATTTAGTTTTTCGCATTTATTTTCACACTTTCACACTTTTCAAACATTGTAACAGATTCACCACTTTTGTATCAGTTTGGTCTCATAGGTCACTCTGGCCTTTTTGAAGACGTTAATATAACATTTCATTTCATTTCATATCTCTCTCTCTCTCTCTCTCTCTCTCTCTCTCTCTCTCTCTCTCTCTCTCTCTCTCTCTCTCTCTCTCTCTCTCTCTCTCTCTCTCTCTCTCTCTCTCTCTCTCTGCCTTATTGCAGAGGCAGGTGAAGACAGAAAACGTAGAGGGTGTAAGGCATCAGGCTATGGCGATGGCGAGGGAGAAAACGCAGAACAGCAGGGAGCGCTCAGAACAGCAGGGAGCGCTCTATGTCGCGTTAACGCCAATCCAACCCTCCTCTGAACGCGCAGGCTCGGCATTCAACGCCGTTATTCAATATAACGAGGCGTTCGACGGCGCCTCTATTCTCACCCAGCTACCTTTTCCTCACCCGAATATCCTACGGCCAAGCGAGCTTCCACTGTCGATCCCCTCCAAACACACAGCGTGCCATATAGAGAGGAGGCTTAGCAGCGAACTTGCGAATAGCTTGGGGCTGCGCCCTCTTCAACATCAGTCAGAAGCAACAGGCAACAGGGCGGTTCCCTCAGTTCTATCGGGTTCGGGGCAGCAGGCAGCAAGGCTGCGCCTATACCAGGCAGGTCGCAGGTACGCAGGCGATAGGCCTTTCCCTCTGTGGGGGATTTGAGCAGGTTGAACAGAAGGGCCGCGAGCTAACCCGGCAAGGGGGCCGCGTGCTATTGTATTGCCAGAACAGCAGCAGTGCTGGGAGCAGACCCGGCTGGGCTGCGTCTCTTGATTCGAACAGAGGGGACAGGCCTGTTGCTAAACAGCGGGTGCAAGGCCCCCCTTTCCACTACTTGTTTCCATTGCAGGTGCCCACAGCGGGCTGATAATGCACTGTACCCCCAAGGGGTTGTGGTTGACTGCATACTCCACCTGGTCTCAGCTGAGCCAGAGTGTCGAGCCTTTTTGAGGATTCAGCCGGTCTCCCGAGTGGGGCCTGTGCCCACATTTTGTACCTTTTTGGCAAGGGTGAGCCGCGGTGCTCCGATCCCCTACTGTATCCCTTTTTTGAGTCAGAAGTGCATATTGAATTTTTGATGGAGGTAATGACTGCTTCACCGGTGTGTAAGCCCCATCCGAAGGCAACCTTTGTGCTTACAAACAAGCGGATTACACAAATGGAGAGGGAGATGAAAGACTGGAAAGCAGATATGGAGGGATGGTGGAAAGAGAAGGCCAACCTTCTTCAAATGTTTCTCAACGAAGGCGCGCAGTGGAAGAAAGAGAAAGAGGACCTACACGTAGAGCTACAAGCACTTAAGGCGGACTCCAAAGCACTTAAAGAAGAGGTCTCAGCTCTCAAGCAAGAACTTGCTGATAGAGCGAGCAGTGGACTAGAGGAGGGGGAATTCCAACCTTCGGTAGGTAGAGGAAATCAAGGTCATCAAAGAGCAGGTACGAATGATCAAAGAGGAGGAGAAACAAAAGATGGTAAAGACGTCTTCGTGGATGGATGTTATCACGAAGACGCAAAAAAGGCGGATGAGGCCGAGAAGTGGATAGAAGTCGCTAAGAAAGGCAAAGGGAAAGAAACCACATCTGTCCCCACTCCTACAATCATCAACATGACTCTAGAAGAAGAACAGCGAAGGAAAACTAGAGCTTTGCATATGAGAGTAACCGGTCTAAAAGACTGAGATGATGTGGAAGGGGAAGTTGAAGAACTTCTCCGCATGATGGGTAGCGAGGCTACTCATACAAAGGCATGGAGGGTGGGGAAGAAGACACAAGGCAATGGGGAGACTTCAAAAGGGAGAGCTTTAATCATCCGTTTCCCATCCATGGAGGCAAAGAAGGACTTCTTGAAGAAGCGTCCTACACTAAAGAAAACAGGCATATTTCTTGGAGATGACCTCACTCTCACACAGCTTGCGCATATGAGAGAGGTAATGCCAGAGATTCAAGCGGCAAGGGAGAAGGGAAAGACGGCCTTCTACAGAGATGGCCGGGTTGTGATTGTAGAGCGGCGCTCCACATGACGGTGCGAGACCCATGGGACCACCCTCAAAGTTGCCACGTGGAATTGTAATGGATCTATGCGACTTGATGTGGGCGCCTTTGAGGATAGTTTCAGGGGAAGAGACATCGTCTTCTACTCTGAGACACATCAGGCCCCTGGGCAATCTATGCCTCACATTAGTGGATATAGATGGGAGACTGCCTATAGACAGGAGACACGATTAGAGCACAGAGGGCGGGGATCAGGAGGAGTGGCAGTGTTATTCAAGGAGGAGTTACAGCCATTGATACATATAGCCCGCAGAGATGAGCAAGCTAGGTACATGTGGGTGAGACTGAGAGCAAAGACAGACAGATATCTTTACATTGCTATTTGCTACTTTCCCCCGAGCACCTCAGTGTATGCACCACCCAGAGGACAGTCCCCTTTCTCTATTTTGGATGATGACATATGGGAGTTCTCTAGAGATGGTGACATCATCATTCTAGGGGATTTCAATGCTAGGACTGCCTATCATCAGACAATATTTTATCATACTTCAGAGGAGATGCTAAGAGAGCTGGATGCTGCAGAGACAAGCCTATCCAGACTATCACAAGATGGAGAACACACTGAGTATGGACGACACTTGATAGACATGGGGACTGCACATGGATTGGCCATCTTGAATGGCCTACAGAGATTTCCCGCTTCAGAGGGTTTTACATGCTTTCCACACAGACATGGAACCAGCACAGTGGATTATGTCATGGCACAGCCGACCCTCATCTCTAGTATCCAGGATCTCACGGTTGGACCCAGACCTGTTGGTGTGGCAGTGGATCATGCTCTTGTGTCAATGACCATCTCTTTTCAGTTTAGTGTAGCACACAGGCTACGGACAGCAGCCCCTACTCGCTACACCTTCACACGGGAGACAGACTCTTTATACATAGATGGGATCTACAGACGCCTATGCACAGAGGAGCCAGGGCGACCTCTGGAGGAGCTTACTACTATATTGACACAGACACTACATGATGCAGCAGCAGAGGCATACCCACATACCCAGCCTGAGCAGAGACGCCGTTTGGGGAGCATTCCCCAAAACAGTTGGTATGATGAGGAATGCCGAGACACTAGAGCTAGACTTCAGAGGGAGGTGCTTTTGGGGGACATCACTCACAGACAGTCACAGATTGACTTCCGACGCCTAGTGCGGCGGAAGAAGAGGGCATTTTTGGCTCGGCTAGAGCAGGATCTATATCAGCTATTCTTGAGCCAGGACTCACGTGAGGCATGGCGGCTCTTTCAGGAGCACTCTCCCCCCCCCCCCCCCCGCCATCACTTCTACAGAGGACTGGGGCCAATACGCATCATCTCTGCACACAGTTCCTGAGCAGCCCCCCCTTCCCGACCCTCCTGATCCATGCCCACACACAGGTGCTTTTTTCACCGCGGAGATGGTGAGTAAGGCCATTGACAGGATGAGGACTGGGAGAGCTTACGATCATGATGGTTTAGTGGCTGAGCATTTCATGCATGCCAGAGATCTACTAGCAGAGCTTCTAGCAGTGATGTTTAATTGTGCCATGTGTGAGGGCTTGCCTGATACTTGGAGCCTATCTACTATTGTACCTATCTTCAAGTCGGGAGACCCTATGGAGGCTGGGAATTATCGCACTATCATGATTGGACACACACTGGCACGGTTGTACGCATCTATTCTTGAGCAGCAGCTGAGTAGATGGGCAGAGAGGGAGCGGATACGCGCAGCGGGGCAGGCAGGGTTCAGGAGGGGTTTTTCTACTCTTAACCATATCTTGACACTCGGAGCCATCATTGAGGAGGGTAGATCGCGCGGGAGACGGATCTATTGTAGCTTTGTGGATTTCCGCAAAGCATTTGACACAGTGCCTAGAGCTAGATTGATGCGCAGATTACAGCAGATGGGAGTACCCACAGAGCTCATTTGGGGGGTCATGGCATTATACAGGTCAGTAGTGGGGCAGGTACGCACCTCAGAGGGTCTATCCACACCGATTCACTCCACTATTGGGGTGAAGCAGGGCTGCCGACTCTCTCCTACTCTATTTGGTATGTATGTGGATGAGGTTTCTGACTACATTGAGAGAGATTGTGATAGAGGTGCACAGCTGGCAAGGACATGGATTCCATTATTGTTATATGCTGATGATATTGTGTTGATCTCCGACTCTCCGGAGGGGATGCAACGTCACTTGGATGCTTTGAATAGGTTTGCTCACGAAAGTGGTTTGTCCGTCAACCTTGGTAAAACCAAGGTCATGGTATTTAATACCACCCCACAGTGGATCAGGAGGTTAGCGCCAGCATTCACATACGGCTAGGAGAATGTGGAGTATACAAATGCGTACACTTACCTCGGAGTGGTTTTTAGTTCTCTCTCTCTCTCGGAGTGTCCAAACCTATTACAGTGGTATCAGAGCTCAAAAAGATTCTTCTTCTATGGAGGATCCGATCCTTTTTGCAGCACACGTAGGGTATAAGCCATAAAGAACCCCAGATTACACATGGGTTCTCGGAGAGAATTTGACAGAGAAACACCTCTGGTGGGTAGGCAAAGAAAAGTTGAAATCCGGCGCGGAAACTGAAGAAAAGAATGAAGATTTGGACAAATTCTTGACGGAAAAGTTTGACAGAGCGGAGTACAAACCTCAACTGCAAGTTAACACGTGTGAAAAGATTGATCAAGTACTCTAGAGACCCACGATTTGCGAAATACTTGAAGAATTACCCGAGAAGACACCATCTGAAATCGGCCCGTAGGGCAGTAAGACTTCAGCTTTCACCCGAATCTTTGGTTGAACTTTACTACAGAGAGAAGCTTCACTAATAAACCTATGATTGGAATTTAACAGTTCACATAAACACACGGCTTGGCAACTGGAGTGCTTCTAAGTAGACAGCGACACCCTGTAGGCCCCAAAGACTGGCACCCCTTTCGCTATTGACCCTTCGTAAGAAGGTCTACAAGATTATCATCCGTATGTAGCTTGACAAGATGAATGCTCTAGTTGTCAAGTACACCCCGGATAAAGTGCTACTTCACCTGTATGTGCTTCGTCTTTGCATGAAAGACAAGATTCCGAGCTAGCATAATAGCACTCTGACTGTCACAATGGAGAATCGAAATCTTTGAAATGCCAAGCTCTCGTGAAATCCATAAAGCCTCCTTGCATGCCTCTGTAGCAACAACATACTTTGCCTCTGTTGTAGACAATGCAAGCACTAGATATCCAAGAGACTGCTCCCCCTGTGAACGTGAAAACATACCCTAAAGTAGACATCCTGCAGTCTGCATGGCCAGCATAGTCTGCATTCGTAAAGCCCGCCACAGATGCCTTCTGCTTACCAAAGCAGATGTACAAATCTGATGTTTCTCACAATACCCTTCACTGCTTCCCAATGCTTTTTGCCAGGATTTGCCATGTACCTGCTAACCACTCCCACCGCAAATGCAATATCGAGACGTGTAGCCGCCATATCATACATCAAACTACCAATAGCTGAAGCATACAAAATCTTGGCCATATCAGCCTTTTCATCATCAGATGTAGGGTTGTCCGTTGCACTGAGTTTCACATATGGAGGCAATGGTATACCAATTGCTTTCTCCCCCCCTCCATATGGAAACGCTGCAAAATCTTGGACACATATTCCTGCTCCGACAGATAAAGGAGGCCTTTTGACCTGTCCCTGAGAATACGCATTCCAAGAATATGATTGGCCTCACGGAGACAATGGTATACCAATTGCTTCCCCCCCCCCCTCCATATGGAAACGCTCCAAAATCTTGGATACATATTCCTGCTCCGACAGATAAAGGAGACCTTTTGATCTATCCCTGAGTATACGCATTCCAAAAATATGATTGGCCTCACCGAGATCCTTCATATCAAAGTTGTTGTGTAGGCTTTGCCTCAACATGTCCAATGCATGAAACATTCCGGCTTGCAATCAGCATATCATCTACATACAAACCCAAGGTAATTAGAGTGTCGTCTGCTGCCCTCATGGTGTACAAGCAGTGATCAATCTGACTCCGGCTGAACTCTTGAGATCGCATGAATGTATCAAATTTCCAATACCGTTCCCGAGGTGCCTGTTTCAGCCCATACGAACTCCTCCTGAATTTACATACCATCTTTTCCTTCCCTTTTGCGACAAAACCTTCAAGCTGCTACATATAGATTTCCTCATGCAAATCACCATGTAAAAATGCGGTTTTTACATCCATCTGTATGAATTCCCAATCCCCTGATGCAACCAAGCCCAAAACGATCCGCAATGATCTCAACTTGACTACAAGAGAAAAGATCTAATCAAAATCCATTCCCTATTCCTGCTTGTACCCTTTGACAACCAACCGTGCCTTGTACTTTACCGAGGAACCAAAAGTGACTTTCTTTTTGTAAAACCATTTGCATGGCAAAACTTTCTGGGCTTTTGGCAAATGCACCAAATTCCGAGATCATTCTTCTCCAGAGATTCCATTTCCGACAGCATGGCCCTATACCATTTCTCGCTGTCCGAACTGGCTGATGCTTCCTTGAAGCAAGACTGTTCACCACAATATGTCAATATGACATAATCAACACCGGGAATAGATCTATCTTGTTGCCTTGATAGTCGGGTTGACCTCCAAACCAAAGGCTCCATATTTTCAACTTGTTGTCCTATCATTTCAGACTGACCAAATTCAGACTGACAATCTGATTCAGACTGTATAAATTCCCTCCAAAAGGTAGATCTTCCCAAAAAACAACTCTCCTGACTTCTTCTGTCCTTTGAGGTTGTTCGTGCATGCGATCCTCCCAGAAGATTACATCATGGCTACGGACAATTCTCCTCTTTTCGGAATTTCATAATGTACACCCTATTTCACCATCGTCACCATATCCTAGGAATACACACTTACAGGACTTTGGCTCCAACTTGTTGCAGTCTTCCATACGGATGTGCACAAAAGCTTCGCAACCAAACGCTCTTAAATGAGCGTATGAAGATGGCTTGCTCGACCACGCTTCCTGGAGAACTCCCCCACCCAAAGACTTGTGTGGCGACCGATTAATCAAATGTACGACTATCATAACAGCCTTTGCGCAAAAACCATGGGGTAACGCAACATGAGACAACATACATTGGACTTTTTCTAACCACATCACTCATTGGTACATACACATCCCTTTGAAGTAAATTTTTTTTTTTTTTCCCTATTTGAAATCTCATGTCTTCTTATCTTCTTTCTCTTTGCTCTTTAGCAACCTTCACTCCATCATTGTAGGTCCCTTGGTCTTTAAGCTCCACCTTGTCTCTAATGCTTTGATACAAGAGAACCACAAACCTATCTTTCTTCAAAAAATCAAGGATCGTTTGGTTTAGGTCAAGTCCATTTATAATCCTTCTCTAACAAGCTTCAAACATGTTTCTATGTACATTAATTTCCTCATGTTCTCTTTATTGCAAGTTTCTTAGCTCTCTCCACAACACCATTCCGGGGTGGATTATGAGGTGCAGTCAGCTCCCTCTTTATCTTTTTACTGTCACAAAAGTCCCGAAAAGACTTTGACACATACTCTCCCCCATTGTCAAAGCGCAAACACTTTACTGCTGACCTGATTTTCAGTAAATACCACAAATTGTTTGAACTTATCCAGGGCCTCACCCTTATGCTGGATTGGACATACCCACACCTTGCAAGTAGCATCATCCACAAAGGTAACAAAATACTGCTTTCCCCCTAGAGATAGCTCTAGCATCTGACATACATCAGAATGTACCAATTCCAAGAGAGAAGCTTTCAATGAAAGAGATTTCTTGTGAGGAGTTTGAGCATGCTTTTCATAGATACAGTGATCACAATGGTCAAAATCAATATACCTCAAACGCGGTAAATACCCAAACGAGAAAGCACCTTCATTCCGGTTTTACTCATGTGTCCCAACCTACTACGCCACACTTGGCTGCTCGATTATGGCGACTATATGGTCCCGTACACTAGATACATTAAGTGGATACAGAGTGTCACTTATAGGACCTCTAGTAATGATCCTACATCCCTTGCTGATTTTCCACCTGCTATCCCCGAAGGTAGTGCGATAGCCATCAACATCTAGTTGCCCTGTGCTTATCAATCTCTTCTTGAGCTCAAGTACATGCCTCACATGATGCAATGTAAAATCTGATCCATGCTGAAATTTCAGTTGCACATTGTCGATTCCCTCAATATCACATGCATGGTTGTCGCCCAAGTGAACAACACCCTATCTGTCAGCACTGTAGCTAGAGAACCATTCCCGATGTGGTGTCACATGGAATGAAGCACCTGAATCCAAAATCTAGGTGTGCATCTCATCATTAGAATCAACAACCAAAGATTATGTTGTAAAAGAAGAAGCAAAAAGAATATCATTGCCACTGTCCTCATGACTAACTACAATGGTTTCCTCTATCTTAACCGTGCTCTTCTTTTCAGGTTGACCATCCTTTTTGCCATCCCTACTATCATCAAACTTTTTACCCTTGCCTTTCTCTTTCTTCCACTTAAAGCAATAACGATTAAAGTGTTGTTTCTTGCCATAATGATGGCACTCAACATCTTTCCCACGAGATTTCTTACTGCCGCTGTTTTCCAATTCCCCCTTTTGTTGAGATCTACCTCTGGTATGCAATGCACTGGAAGACTAATTAGCTGCAATATTCCGTCTGTTCAGCTCTTCCATTAGCAAAGAGCTCTCCACATCAGAATACATCGACATAGCATTGGAGTTGCTTATGGCTGTCCTGAATGTATCCCAACTTTCAGGTAAAGTGCATAGTAGGAAAGTAGCTTTGAGTTCATCATCAATGTTGAAAACCGAGTTGAACTCATTAAGATGTTTAGTCATGGTTGTACCTTCCTTCATCCAAGGTCCATCAACTTCTTCAACCAGTAAACCTTGCTAGAAGCATTTTTTTGAGCATACAACTCCTCAAGTCTAGTCCACATAGCATAGGCAAAATTCAACTTCTCTTGTTGAATAGCAAAGAGTCGGAAACTGAAAGCTCTATCGTAGATCGTGCAAGCTCATCCAAATCTTTCCAATACGATTGCTCTATGTCTGCTGGTCATACCCACTTTGTCTTCATAGGCTTCACCTGTTTCTTCTGCACCAAGACACTGTAGCACTGTTGTAACATTTAATGGCCTAGTAACTTGTGTGTAGCAAAAAATAGCATGAACATAGTGAGCATTTCATTAGAATAGATTCCTAATGAGAATAACAAGAGTGCTTGGGTGGAGAGAGCAACAAAAAGCATAACACCTAGTTAGATAGCATGAACAATACTTCAAAAGAGAGAGAAATTAAGCATCATAAGTGATAGCCTTCTGACATGTATCCCCCTTTCCCCTTTAGTGAGATTTTGCTAATTAATAATGCAACTCAACTCTCATTGGATCCCTTCGCCTCTTGGCCAATAGGAATCAGGCAAGCCATTGGGCTGCTGAATGCTCATTGGACCCCTTGGTAGACTGTCCAATAGTCTTCTAGAGAGCTTAATTCTTATTGGTTCTTTTATTAAGTGTTTTTAAATTAATTAAACTAGATTTACTCTAGCCTAATTCTCATTGGTCCACCTCCAAGGCCATCCAATAGGATTTGAGTACACCTTGTGCGTATCTGGGCTGGGGAGCTGACATGTGTCTCTCATTCCCTTTGTGTAAAGGGAGCTTGTGTGTGTGTGTGTGTGTGAGTTTCTCTCTCATCCCCTACTTCTTAGGCTCGCCTCCTCCTTTGTAGGGCTTGTGAAAGACTTTTTGAGACACACACAAAGCATTCAATTTCCCTAAGCTTTTGACTTTTGGACACAACCTTTGAATTTTGAAACCTTAACATTTTGGAAGTCTTAATGGGATGAACCTTAGGGTCTTTTAAGCCCATTGTTGCACCTTGCTCTTTTGCAGATGGCCCCCCCTTTGGATCCCTATTTTCCCTCCTTTGGATCCCTACTGTGGCCGATCTGACAGCTTAACCAATATTCTAGCTTTTCCTCCCCTGGCACTTCCCCATATTAAATGATCAGTTTAACATGAGAAAATCATTTAGGAGAATTAGATATTAGTTATTATGACATTACCTCTCTCTTGAAATCATAGTCGTCCTCGACTATAGGGTAGAGAAGATACAGCATATTCATTAGTCCTTTTTCCTAGTGGGTAGAGGATCCCTATGTTACCCTACGATATCGTTCCAGAATGGATGACTAGTCCATTTGGTGCTTAGCTGCCGCAAGCATGTCTGCACATTAGTCCTATCAATCTTCCATAGTAGAGTGACAAGTTCTACTTGGTGTTTGGGAGACGTCGTCTCCGCAATCTTGATCTAAGCATGCATACTACTTCATTTTTGTGCACAATAAAGAAAAAGAGTCTTATAAGACAAAAACTTTGTTCATTTTTAACATTTGTACATTTGCTTACGCTTGGGAAGCATTGTAAGCATTGACAAGGTTTAGGTTATCCTTTAATTGTATGCCTTGCATCCATCTAGCATCTTCAAAATGATAATTTTTAAACTTAATAAGATATCGTCGGATAGTCTTACCGCCTCTTAGTACCTTGTCTTCATGTCGGAGAATGGACTCGAGCTGCACTACCTCTTCTTGGTCCTCGATCTCCGGTGGGTCTTCAATAGTTGGTTCTTGAGGTGGCTCTCCTTTATAAGGCTTTAATAGGCTCACATGGAAAGCATTGTGTATGAGCCAATGGCTAGGCAAGTTGAGTTGATAGGCCATCTCATTGATTGGCTAAGAATCTGGAAGGGACCATAGTACCTTTTTGCTAACTTAGCATAGTACTTTTGGTGTCCCGTAGGATTCTTGCCCATCGTGTGCCTTAATCGAGCCTTGGGAAATTTGAGTAAGACCTAATCATTTTCTTTAAAGGCTTGGGCTCTTCTATGCTTATCAGCAGCAGCCTTTTGCCTTTGTTGTGAGATAGAGATCGCATCCTTAATCTTTTGGAAAGATTCTTGTAGGTCTCGGCTATACTCATCTGCAGCGAAGATCTTCCCGTGTACCTCAAGTAGAAGGAGACTTTTTGATCTCCCTCCATTACCTCAAAAGGTGCTTATCCCATGGAAGTATGTACAATGTTATTGTAGGAATACTCCACTGAGGGTAAGTACTTCTCCCATTCGGATCTTTGATCTACTTCCGTTACATAGGCTTTTAGTAGATCAACAATTGTTAGGTTAGCTATTTCACTTTGGCCATCCGTTTGTGGGTGATAGGCCGAAGAGAAGTTTAGCCTTGTCCCTAAATTCTCAAAGAGACCCTTCCAGAAATTACTAGTCATTCTAGGATCTCTATCCGACACTATGGACATTGGCAAGCCATGGTACTTGAAGATTTGTGAAATGAAGAGGGTTGCCATTTGATGGGCTTTGACAGTCTTTTTGACAGGTATAAAATGAGCTTGTTTACTGAACCTGTCTACTATCATCCATATTTCCGTATTCCCATGGATAGACTTAGGCAATCCAAAGATAAAATCCATGGATATGCTCTCCCATGGTGAATTAAGGATTGGCAAAGGTTGAAGCAATCCATGTTGCTTCTCTCTATCAAACTTCGTCTTTTGGCATACCACACATTTAGAAACATACTCTTGTATGTTTGCTTTCATGGTAGGCCAATAGAAATATGTTTCAATCCCTTTTAGGGTAGACTGAATCCCTCTATTCCCTGCATAAGGAGGAGCATGCGATTCATACATTACTTTCTCACGTAGTGAGCTAGTAACGCATAGTCTATTGCCATAGACAAGATAACCATCTTGTAAAGTAATTGGGTCTTACTCAGATTTCCCAAGGCTCGATTAAGGCATACGATGGGCAAGAATCCTACGGGACACCAAAAGTATTATGCTAAGTTAGCAAAAAGGTACTACAATCCCTTTCAGACTCTTAAGCCAATCAATGAAATGGCCTATCAACTCAAGTTGCCCAACCATTGGCTCATACACAATGCTTTCCATGTGAGCCTACTAAAGCCTTACAAAGGAGAGCCACCTAAAGAACCAACTATTGAAGACCCACCGGAGATCGAGGACCCAGAAGAGGGCTGTCCATTCTCCGACATGAAGACAAGGTACTAAGAGGCGGTAAGACTATCCGACGATATCTTATTAAGTTTAAGAATTATCCTTTTGAAGATGCTAGATGGATACAAGGCATACAATTAAAGGATAATCTAAACCTTGTCGATGCTTACAATGCTTCCCAAGAGTAAGCAAATGTACAAATGTTAAAAATGAACAAAGTTTTTGTCTTATAAGACTCTCTTTTTCTTTATTGTGTACAAAAATGAACTAGTATGCATGCTTAGATCAAGTTTGCGGAGACGACGTCTCCCGAACACCAAGTAGAACTTGTCACTCTATCATGGAAGATTAATAGGACTAATGTGCAGACATGCTTGCGGCAGCTTAGGCTCTCAAGCGCCAAATGGACTAGTCATCCATTCTGGGATGATGTCATAGGGTAACATAGGGATCCTCTGTGTTAGGAAAAAGGACTAATGAATATGCTTTATCTTCTCTACCCCATAGTCAAGGACGACTATGATTTCAAGAGAGAGGTAATGTCATAACAACTAATATCTAATTCTCCTAATGATTTTCTCATGTTAAACTGATCATTTAATATGGAGAAGTACCAGGGGAGAAAAAGCTAGAATATTGGTTGAGCTGACAGACCAACCACAGTAGGGATCCAAAGGGGAGGCCATCTGCAAAAGAGCAATGTGCTACAATGGGCTTATATCACCCTAAGGTTCAACCCATTAAGACAAAATGCTAAGGTTCCAAAATTCAAAGGTTGTGTCCAAAGGTCACACTTTAGGGAAATTGGATGTTTTGTATGTGTCCCAAAAAGTCTTCATAATCCCTACATAGGAGGGGACGAGCCTTGCAAGTAGGGGATGAGAGAGAAACATACGCGCACACACACACACACACACAAGCTCCCTTTACACAAAGGGAATGAGGGACACATGTCAGCTCCCTAGCCTAGATGCCCACAAGGTTTACTCAAATCCTATTGGATGGCCATGGAGGTGGACCAATGAGAATTAGGCTAGAGTAAATCTAGTTTTATTAATTAAAAAACAATTAATAAAAGAACCAATAAGAATTCAGCTCTCTAGAAGACTATTGGACAGTCTCCCAAGGAGTCCAATGAGCATTCAGGAGCCTAATGGCTTGCCTGATTCCTATTGGCCAGGAGACAAAGGGGTCCAATGAGGGTTTAGTTGCATTAATTAATTACCTAAAGCTCTCACAAAAGGGGAAAGGGGGACACATGTCAGAAGGCTATCACTCATGCTCTTGAAATTCCATTGGCTAGGCCTGGGGAGGTCCAATAGGGTTGCAGCATGAGCAAATAGCAAGAGGGGTCGACCAAGAGAGAGAGGGGGCTGATTTTCTCAAGGCATTATCCACACACACTCACACAAACTCATGTGTGAAGCAAGAAGACTCTCTCTCTCTCCTTCTCAAGCTTTAATGGAAAGCTTATCACCTACTCCAAGCTTGTGAGAAGGAAGGCCTACACCAACAACTTTTGGCTTTGTGATGCAAATCCAACCAAGAGCCAAGCTTCAATGCATGCTCATCTCCTCTACCATGCTAATTACTAAGCTAAGCTATGCTAATATGAGTGATTATGTGAGGAGATGTACATCTTTCTCGTAAGACTACTCCTTCCTCTCAATCTACTCTCATACCCCGCTAGCTCTCACCATCTTCGAAGGTGTGTGAGGTCTTGGGTCTGAGACCGTGAGGGAATTGATGTGGTGTTTGATAAGTGTTTTGCTTAGTGCTTGAAGTTTCCATCTTCATTGCACTAGCTAGTATTGAAGGAACACAAAGATTTGTATTGTAAAATGTCTCTTTCGATGGGAGAAACCAAAATACAAAGCCTTTTGGAGCGGGGACCGTCTCCATGCAAATCCGGTCCTCAACTATTGTCAATTGCTCAATTTCTCTCTCTTTTGAAGTATTGTTCATGCTATCTAACTAGGTGTTATGCTTTTTGTTGCTCTCTCCACCCAAGCACTCTTGTTATTCTCATTAGGAATCTATTCTAATGAAATGCTCACTATGTTCACGCTATTTTCCGCTACACAAGTTACTAAGCCATTAAATGTTACATTGAGGTTTATTAGGCAGTGAACTTCCTGGAAGAAGTTCAATTGCATGGTCATCATTGCCTCGTTTAGGAGGTAGCTCACAAGGGATGTCGTCAATAAAGACATCTTGAAACCCCTTGAGAAAGTTGGATAACTCTGATTCCTTGTGAGTGTGTTTATTTTCTTTTGTTAAAATATTAGATTCATTTTGAGAATTTTTAACAAAAATCATGTGCACGAAAATAGAGCTCTTTATTGACTTATTGAAAGCTTGTGTATCTACAATGGGTGTGGTGTTACCCATTTGCTTGGCATCTATGTACATATCTTTTTCCCTGAACCTAAAGTAGATTCTTCTTTCAGGGAATTCAACATTGGCAGCCATGCGATCAAACCATGGTGCCCCTAGGATTACATCCTCATGCTTGAGAGGAGAGATAAAGAAGTCCTCTTTATCCACATAGCTTTGGACATGGAGCCTCAATTTCTCGATTAAGGGAGTGACTAAAGCTTCTTGGCCCTTAAAGCACCATTTGCGGGTAGGACATATCCCATTCCGTAGGCTTGTATGCCTAGCTTGGTGGCCAACTCTGTGGATATGAAATTGTGAGTAGAACCAGGGTCAAAGAGAATAAAAGCATCGTGTTCTCTTACCTTTCCCAAGCATGGCATAGAGGAGATCCTTTGTGGTGAGTTTCCTCCTCTTATATTTCGACCAAGGTAGCTCTAGGAGGTTCATGGCAGGTGTTCTTTTGGGGACAAGCGCGGTAAGCATGCCCTTGCTCGCCGCACTTGAAACAACGGTTATCCTTGCCACAACGCTCAAGCTCTTCAGGACAGAGTTTGTTTTTGTCTTTGGAAACTCCCTTCTCCTTAGCGTTATAGGAATGGCCCTTAGGAGACTTTTGGACATTGTCCTTTCCCTTAGGCTCATTGGAACCCTTGTTTTCCGTGAGCTTAGAATTTCTCTTAGCCCCTGATTGGAAGTCGATTCGAGAAGCCACCATAGTATGGTGTATAACCGCCGATATGGTGCGTGGCCTTTGGGAGTTGACATACTCCGCCATTTCTTCAGTTAAGCCCGCACAAAATTGTTGCTTTTACTCTCCAAAATCCAACTTTTTGAAGACAGTGGCTTTGAGTTATAAGTCCCAAAACTTGTCTACATATTTGTGAATAGATTCGTAGGGAGAGAGCTTCAACCTTCTCCATTCGGTAAGTACTTTGTCTTTGGCATCGGTGGCCAAAAACTGCTTCATAATGGAAGCTCTTAAGGCTTTCCATGTTCGTGGAGCTTCACCGTTGGCCCGTAGGCTAGACCACCATTGTCTGGCGGACTTTTGAAAGTGCATATCTAGATGGCATAGCTTAGAGGACTCCGTGAAGCCCTCATCTCCAAACGCCACATGGAATTGTTGGATAAAGGCCAAGACTTTGTCCGTAGCACCAAAGGTGCCATCGTAGGTAAGGAAAGAGATGCTCTGCCCTCCCTCTTTGAACTTCTTCAACTTGAATGACCTCTTCCACACGG
Source organism: Adiantum capillus-veneris (assembly GCF_014529385.1). Lineage (NCBI taxonomy): Eukaryota > Viridiplantae > Streptophyta > Polypodiopsida > Polypodiales > Pteridaceae > Adiantum > Adiantum capillus-veneris. The sequence goes on along the minus strand of NC_140931.1, from coordinate 104,905,905 downwards.
TATAGGATTTCCTATGGCCTCTTCTTTTTGATGGTTCAAAAGTTGCACCATCCCTTTCTTCAGAAGATGAAGAATTTGAGGAAGATGGAGAAGAGGGTGACCTCCTTCTCGCCTTTTTCTTGCCTTGATCTTCTTTGTCTTCACCATCAATTTCATAAGAGGAAGAGGATGAAGAAGATGGAGAAGAGGGTGTCCTCTTTCTCGCCTTTTTCTTCTCTTGCTTTTTGTCATCTCTCTTTGAATTATGCTGTGGAGAAGCATGCGATGGTCTTCTCGTTTTGGAGGTGATGGAGAGCGTTTAGCCCGCCGTCTTGTGGAGCCATCTCCGCCGAGGTGGCAGGAGACTCACTTCTTTCTCGTTCCTTCGGTGGGGACTCTTGAATTCTAGGAGGCTTCCTAGGTGCTCTCTCGTCATGGTGGGGAGCAAAGGAGCTTGGAGAATCCCATGAGAACGAAGCTGCTGTTGTACTTCACTTTGGAGGGATGGATTGCCCATGGCTTGTTGAAGCTTAGAAACAAGATAGTTAACAAGCATCAGAGCCTGCTCATTAGCAAAATCAAAGTTATCAACATTAATTTCACTCTCTTTACTATTGTCAACCATTCTAACAACTTTTAGGTGTAAACTTTTTAGGTGTACTTTGGCACTTCAAGACCTAGTTGCTACTCCTCTTTACCCCTTTAGAAAAAGCACTCAAGCTATTGTACCCGTGGCTCAAATACCATTAATTACAGAAATAGGAGAGAGGGTCGTTCAACACCAAAACAACGCTGGCTCCTGTCAAGCTTCTAATAGCTCAATAGTGGTTAAGCCGTAGGCAAGCCCCGTAGGACTCCAATATTAAGACCATAGCTCTCGACAGTGATGCCCCGTTCTCTGCACCAAGACAGGCGCACTGCAAGGCTGAGAAATCCCTATTCTACTTACTCACATGCAATTAATAATACCAACCATTTATAGCTAGCTTGAGGACCTCCCTTCTTGAGCAAGAAAAGAGAAACCTTGTGCTCTGATACCAATGTAACATTTAACGACCTAGTAACTTGTGTGTAGCGGAAATAGCATGAACATAGTGAGCATTAAATTAGAATAGATTCCTAATGAGAATAACAAGAGTGCTTGGGTGGAGAGAGTAACAAAAAGCATAACACCTAGTTAGATAGCATGAACAATACTTCAAAAGAGAGAGAAATTAAGCAGCATAAGTAATAGCCTTCTGACATGTGTCTCCCTTTCCCCTTTTGTGAGAGCTTTAGGTAATTAATTAATGCAACTAAACTCTCATTGGACCCCTTTGCCTCCTGGCCAATAGGAATCAGGCAAGCCATTCGGCTGCTGAATGCTCATTGAACCCCTTGGGAGACTATCCAATAGTCTTCTAGAGAGCTTAATTCTTATTGGTTCTTTTATTAAGTGTTTTTAAATTAATTAAACTAGATTTACTCTAGCCTAATTCTCATTGGTCCACCTCCAAGGCCATCCAATAGGATTTGAGTACACCTTGTGGGCATCTGGGCTAGGGAGCTGACATGTGTCCATCATTCCCTTTGTGTAAAGGGAGCTTGTGTGTGTGTGTGTGTGAGAGAGAGTTTCTCTCTCATCCCCTACTTTTGGGCTCATCCCCTCCTTTGTAGGGCTTGTGAAAGACTTTTTGGGACACACAAAGCATCCACTTTCCCTAGGCTTTTGACCTTTGGACACAACCTTTGAAGTTTGGAACCTTAGCATTTTGGAAGTCTTAATGGGCTGAACCTTAGGGTCTTTTAAGCCCATTGATGCACCTTGTTCTTTTGCAGATGGCCCCCCCTTTGGATCCCTATTTTCCCTCCTTTGGATCCCTACTGTGGTCGATCTGACAGCTTAACCAATATTCTAGCTTTTTCTCCCCTGGCACTTCCCCATATTAAATGGTCAGTTTAACATGAGAAAATCATTTAGGAGAATTAGATATTAGTTATTATGACAACTGTTTTTGCCATATGGCAAAATTGCGTGCACCCTCAAGCTTCTTGATGTGCAAAAGATTAATGTTGTCAATCTTGCTTGCCATGACTTCAGCCCAAAAAAGGAAATTGAAGCCTCAGTTGACCGGAATTTTTAACTCGGTTTGCAGCACTAATAGCCACTGACAAAGAAGCACAAGATCAGTTGCACAGACTGTCACGAGGACGTGGCAACTGTTAACTATGTCACGAGAACGTCTTTAGTTGTTGGTTTCTTTCCAATGATTTTTGTTTTATTTTTGAGACCCTCTTTTGGAAGGTGCAAATGATCGGACATTGTATGGCCAATGTGAACGATAGTTTCACCGGCAGACGGGAAGTGGGTCAGCACTAGAAATCGTATTGAAAGGGATGTCTAGGCTCAGTTCAAGATCATGTAGGTCCCCCCGTCACACTTAGCAAGTTGGTGGATACTAGGAAGTGAACTCAATAAAGGCACAAAGTCAAGGTGGGGTCACCAAAAGAAAGTACTAGACAGTTGGGACACATTGCATTTTTGGATGCCGTCCCAATGGGGATAGATGGTCAGAAGACCAATGGGAGCCCAACGGAAGCATCTCCTAAAAATTAGGGGACTGCTATTTTGGGCCATGAAATCTGTTCGCGTCATAATCTCCGGAATGACAAGGGAAACATTTAAGAACTCTGCCGCAAAGTCAATTGGGCAACCAGTCGGGAGATTTTTAGCCGGCAATTCCGAAACGGAAAATTGCTTATAAATGCACCAAGTGGCATAAATTGGTGCACTTTCCTCTTGCAGAAAAATGGGCGGTGATTTTTAAGCTAGGAGAGCTCATTTGGGGGATTTTGCCACAAGTTAAGAGCTATTGACTGCAAGCGTTCCCTCTCATGTACAGTGTGGTGCAAGAAGTCATGTCCCGCACACCTCGCACTCCTCTCTCTCTTCTATGTGTCTAAAGTAAAGTAAAGAATTTCGGGTGAAAGCCAAAGCCTACCGCCCCGCGGGCCGGTTTCAAGGTTCCGTTGCCGGGACATCAATCACTTGTTCCTCAAGAAGTGAGCCTCGGTTGTTTTGGATAAAGCCATAGAGTACAGGAACGCGGGATTACACTATGGCCGACAAAGGGAAGGGCATTATGGAAGAGGGCTCCTCTTTGAAGGAGAGACAGGAAGTTCCTATGGTGTTCGAGATTGGCGAGAGCTCACAGCCACGCCCGTCTATACCTCTTGTTGATGTGAATGTCCCTCTAGTACACGGCTTTATGACTGGGCAACTTGAGGATGATGCGTTTAGAACTCGGTTAGTTGCTGCGGTGAATGTGTTTTCGCAACTGGTGCAAAACCCAAGGTTTATGGAGTTCTTGCAAGTGCCACCTGTTGCTAAATTGGCTTTATCTGACAGAAAAATAATTCTAAATGAATTATTGGATTTATAAGTGAGGGTTTTCTCGCTTGGAACATCAAGGAAAAATAATTCTAAATGAATTATTGGAATTTTAAGTGAGAGGGTTTTTCTCACTCGAGACATCCGAGTACGGAGTACTCCTAGTGCGTCATTCAAAGTAATGACGGGAGCACTGTGAAAGGGAATATCTGTAAGGCCACCATGAACGGGTGCTTCTGATGCGTCACATCGGATGGGTGACAGGGAGCATCGGAAAGAAGTATCCGACCATCCGGGAACGGACATCTCTGATGCGTCATAGGATGGGTGACATAGAGCATCGCGAAGGAGATTGTACCGTAAGTTCAGTAGGAAAGGAATAGGTGATGGGTATTCCTGATGTGTCACAAGGTGGGTGACGGGTGCATCGGAAAGGGGATATCCATAGTCGAGAGGAAATTCCAAACTGCGTTAGAATTGTGCACAAGGAAAAAGCAAGCACTTGAATGAAGATGGGTTCAGAGGAAACTTTGAGGAAAAATAGATGCTTTCTGAGAAAGCGGGATTGCTTTTCGGGAAAGCATCTGCTTTCCCGCGAGGAAGTCGATGTCTGCATTGCAACTGTGCGTGTGATTGCATCCAAGGACGCCTGGGAAGTGTTGTGAAAGCATTGTTTTTAACTTATAAGGTTTTATTGAGTTTTTGGACAGATTCAGACTATTTTTTAAATATGACAGCCACCCATTTAATAAGTGGGCAGCCATCTGATAAATAAGGCCACAGATCAGCCAACGTTTTCTCTCTCTCTTTTTCTGAGAGAACAGCAAAAAAAAAAATTGAAAAAAAAAAAAAAAAACGATCGCGATCTCTACGTGAGCAGCTATTCGTGCCCGTGGCTAGGAACTATAAAAGAATCACATGCCCTCACTCAGAGGGAGGATCAGTTTTTGCAAGAAGGAGATGCTGCTGCAGAGTTTACCCGCAAAGAAGACGTTTGCCGGTGATGCCCATGATTGTCCCAATTGTACCCGATGTCGCCAAGACCCAATGCGCGAGTTCCCTCGCGAAGAAGTGCCTACGGAGCATGTTTCCATCGCGACAAGCTGCTGTTTTTCTCAGTTTTCAGCACATAAACGTCGTAGACGGGGCTGATTTACGAGAAGGAACCCAAGAACACACCTCTTTTGTGTGTAGGATTGGAAGAGAGGATTATCTATGTAGAGATCTCTTCCGGGGAATTGCTTTTTCGAGAACCGAGTTGCGTTACGAGTGTCGAGACTTTGAAGGTAGATTTTCATGTTATGATCTCTAAGTATTTGATTGCAGGTGTACTTCCTCTTCGTGAGGGAGTAGGAGCAGAGGAAGGCATGAGCCTCTGCAGGAGAAAAGCGCTCTGAGGAACTAGAGCCAGATCAGCCCAAGGGTTTCGTACCCAAGTTTGGGAAGCAGATCCACGGATCGAAGAGAGGTAGACTCTCGAGATGTGATCCGGAAGTTGAAATTCCCAAGGGAAGGACTTCGTGTCCAGGAAAGCGGAGTTAATCTGCAGGAAGAGGACTCTGGAAACAGAGTTAGAAAAGAGTTGCACGGATGTCATGCCCTGAGTCTGGAAGGTGAGATCCAGAGGCGAGAACCTTGGTTCTCAAGGATTTGGAATAAGGAACGGAAGTTCCTTGGAATAGGGTTTTGCCCTAGGAATCGGGAACCATCAAGTCTTATTCTAGAACGAACGTGGTAATACGTTCGGTTCAAGTGCTTGTATAGACTTCTCCTCAGTAATAAAGATACTATTTAGGGGGGGGGGGGGGACCAGCCCATCTTCTCGTCCCCAGTACTGTGTCGATCTTCTCACTCTCTATCTCTATCTCTATCCATTTCTCTCTATATCCTTTGGCTTCAGTAATAAGTGATAAATTCTATTTATCCGAATGTATTTTATATTGTTATGCACTCCCGTTTGTGACAGTGGTATCAGAGCATGGTCTCCTCTCTTTCTCTGTAAAGGACGACGACTCTGGGAAGATACGGAAAGAAGCCATGACAAGCCAGGAGAGAAGTAAGCAGGCGAAAACCGGCGAAACCTAAGTCTTGCAGGAAAAGCTCGCAGAGTTGGGAAATTTTTTTTCTCTCTGCAAGAAGTTGACAGAAGACTTGGGATTCTCTGAGAAGGCGACAAGAGCATGATGCTCAAGAACCTAGAGAATCCAAGGAGCGGAATGCTCAAGATCCTTCAGAATCCAGAAAATATCCATGAACATCAAACTATAACCATAGCCAAGAAATCCCGTCATTTCGGGAAGGATATGAAGATGGTCTTTAGACCTAGGAACACTCCAATCAAGTTTGATACTTTTGACGGAAGGGAAGATGTCCTGAAAGCTACTGCTTTCATTCAACAGTTTGAAGGTTCCTTTGCAAACGGCAATTTCTAAAAAGCGTCGAAGGTGAGGCATGTGACCAAACACCTCAAGGGGAATTGCAAGTACTTGGTAGTATACCAAAGCTTTGCAAGGAACTTACAGCAAGACTTGGATTCAATTCAAGGCTGAATTTTCCGGCAACTTTTTTTCCTCTACACTTTGAGAAAGGCATTCAAGAAGATTGGGATTGGTTTGCCCAATAGGAACATAAACGAGTCAAAGCAAGTAGTGGTTCACTCTTGCCAAGGTAGCTCCATTCTTGATCCTCTCTGAGGAAGGAAATTCCGACACGAGAATCTCTATTTGAGATGTGTTTGGTAGAAGGAATTTGAGTTTCTCTACGAAGAAGAGGTTTTCTGATGATCGTTGATCATTGAGTACGCTATGTACTTTTACCATTACAGAAGCAACTTTTGGTTGCGGTATATGTTTCTCCATGAGCAGGTCAAGTAGCATTTACACGCTGCTAGAATAAATTCGAACTATTATGTTCGTAAGAGTAAAATTCGCCAAACGTTTTAAAAATGGTGAGAATTACCTTAACCACATATGGGAGAACATCATTGAGATCTAAAGCGTGTTCGCCCTTAAGTGGGTCGAGTTTGAACTTATGTTCACAGAATGATATGGCTAGAATTTTATCTGCCTAAGATTTTGCGAGGAGTCTTAGATGCTTGCAAGGATGGCCTCTGCAAGGAAGAGACGCTAATGGGCGTCAAGAAAACACTGCTGGTGATAATAACTTGCAGGAGGAAAAGATTGGAAGGAAGTGCCGGCGTGCATAAAGAATCTTCGGATTGGAACCGTCCGCCTACGTTGAGCGACGGCCCGAAACAAGAACCTTCTTTAAGGTGATCGCAAACTTTGTTTGTGAAAGAAAGACATCGAGCTTAATGCTCTATGACTTGAGCATTCCCTATGTGGGAGGACACAAGAGGTTTAATATCCTCGAGACTAACAGCGTAGGATTATGCGCAAGGACAGATACCTAGATTGATTTCTAGGAGGATTATTCTTCTCGGATTGAGAAGGTGGATTTGAGTTAACAGACTCTCGAATGAGGAAACGTTCGATCTGTTGGAAAGACACGAATGATGAGTTCTTCCACGGCTCGTAAGTTTGATGATTGGTCAAGGATATCCTCGAGGTACTAGAGGAAGGACATGAACCGGTAAGCTAAGTATTGAATTATTAAATTTTTGAATTTTTGTTTAATTTAATTTTTAAGTTCTCTTTTGAGAAGGACTAGCTCAACTCACCATTGAGCAAGATTTGGAATCTTTCCGGTTTCTCCCCGGCAGTCAGTTGGACCTCTACAGTTGAGGAAAACTGTTTATAAGTGAGAGGGATGTTGCTAAATTGGCTTTATCTAACAGAAAAATAATTCTAAATGAATTATTGGATTTATAAGTGAGAGGGTTTTCTCAGTTGGAACATCAAAGAAAAATAATTCTAAATGAATTATTGGAATTTTAAGTGAGGGTTTTTCTCACTGGAGACATCCGAGTACGGAGTATTCCTAGTGCGTCATTCAAAGCAATGACAGGAGCACTGTGAAAGGGAATATCTGTAAGGCCACCAGGAACGAGTGCTTCTGATGTGTCACATCGGATGGGTGACAGGGAGCATCGGAAAGAAGTATCCAACCATCCGGGAACGGACATCTCTGATGCGTCATAGGATGGGTGACATAGAGCATCGCGAAGGAGATTGTACCGTAAGTTCGGTAGGAAAGGACTAGGTGATGGGTATTCCTGATACGTCACAAGGTGGGTGACGGGTGCATCGGAAAGGGGATATCCATAGTCGAGAGGAAATTCCGAACTGTGTTAGAATTGTGCACAAGGAAAAAGCAAGCACTTGAATGAAGATGGGTTCACAGGAAACTTTGAGGAAAACAGATGCTTTCTGAGAAAGCGGGATTGCTTTTCGAGGAAAGCAGATGCTTTCCCGCGGGGAAGTCGATGTCTGCATTGCAACTGTGCGTGTGATTGCATCCAGGGACGCCTGGGAAGTGTTGTGAAAGCATTGTTTTTAACTTATAAGGTTTTATTGAGTTTTTGGACAGATTCAGACCATTTTTAAAATATGACTATTTTTAAAATATGACGGCCGCTCATTTAATAAGTGGGCAGCCATCTGATAAATAAGGCCACAGATCAGCCAACGTTTTCTCTCTTTTTCTGACAGAACAGCGGAAAAAAAAAAAAATTTTAAAAATTTTAAAAAATCTCTACGCGAGCAGCTATTCGTGCCCGTGGCTAGGAACTATAAAAGCATCACATGCCCTCACTCAGAGGGAGGATCAGTTTTTGCAAGAAGGAGATGCAACTGCAGAGTTCACCCACAAAGAAGGCGTTTGCCGGTGATGCCCATGATTGTCCCAACTGTACCTGATGTCGCCAAAACCCAATGCGCGAGTTCCCTCGCGAAGAAGTGCCTACGGAGCATGTTTCCATCGCGACAAGCTGCTGTTTTTCTCAGTTTTCAGCCCATAAAGGTCGTAGATGGGGCTGATTTACGAGAAGGAACCTAAGAACACACCTCTTTTGTGTGTAGGATTGGAAGAGAGGACTTTCTATGTAGAGATCTCTTCTGGGGAATTGCTTTTTTGAGAACCGAGTTGCGTTACAAGCGTCGAGACTTTGAAGGTACGATTTTCATGTTATGATCTCTAAGTATTTGATTGCAGGTGTACTTCCTCTTCATGAGGGAGTAGGAGCAGAGGAAGGCGTGAGCCTCTGCGGGAGAAAAGCGCTCTGAGGAACTAGAGCCAGATCAGCCCAAGGGTTTCGTACCCAAGTTTGGGAAGCAGATCCACGGATCGAAGAGAGGTAGACTCTCGAGATGTGATCCGGAAGTTGAAATTCCCAAGGGAAGGACTTCGTGTCCAAGAAAGCGGAGTTAATCTACAGGAAGAGGACTCTGGAAACAGAGTTAGAAAAGAGTTGCAGGGATATCATGCCTTGAGTCTGGAAGGTGAGATCCAGAGGCGAGAACCTTGGTTCTCAAGGATTTGGAATAAGGAACGGAAGTTCCTTGGAATAGGGTTTTGCCCTAGGAATCGGAAGCTGAGGCTTTCGGGAACCATCAAGTCTTATTCTAGAACGAACGTGGTAATACGTTCGGTTCAAGTGCTTGTATAGACTTCTCCTCAGTAATAAAGATACGATTACGGGGGGGGACCAGCCCATCTTCTGGTCCCCAATACTATGTTGATCTTCTCACTCTCTATCTCTATCTCTATCCATTTCTCTCTATATCCTTTGGCTTCAGTAATAAGTGATAAATTCTATTTATCCGAATGTATTTTATATTGTTATGCGCTCCCGTTTGTGACACCACGAGTGCTACAACAAAATAGGCAACCTACACCGTGAACAGAGCTTGTTGAGGCTCAAGCCTAAGTACTTCATGCGTCTCAGTAGGATAGGGAACACTCGCATGTTGCGGAGTCGGGGGCTCGAAAATAGGTTCCTCTCGTCCTTGAACAGGTGGCTAGAACGCCTATTTCACATGCTATGCCAGTTCAGCCCGCCACCTTTCAGAGCCTGCATGCTCTCTTGAATGGACAGGAAACTGGTTACCAAGCAATGCACCCAGTTTTTCCACCACCCACGGTACATCCTGGGTATTTCGGGGGTGGATCTGTATGGCTGATTATGCGCTTGAAAGTTAGCCGTACATGCCAGAAACAGTGTTTGGGGGTATGCAAGGCATGATGCCAAACCCCATGTATGGTAGCATCAGAGCAACCAGGGCCAGTTTGGGGTGTCACAGGCTCATTTTGGCATGGCTGGACAGCAGCCAGATATGGCACCTTTGACGCAAAATGTTAATGGCCAAGATGTGCCGATGATGCCTACTACAGTGCCCATGTTGCAGACTATTCCTTATGACAACTTGGGGGCACTGGAAAAGCCGAAAGCTTACAAAGAAGGTGGTGCAGCTGTGAAGTTCAGCACTTTCAGTGGCTTCGAGGATAAAGCAAAGGCTCTCGCTTTCCTCCAGCAGTTTGAAACAGTTTATGCAGGAGGGAATTTTACAGAGGCCTCTAAGGTCAAGAAAGGTGCCACTTTCTTGAAAGACAATGCGCTTACATCGTGGACGACATTGTTAATGCAAGGACAAGCACTCGCCACTTGGGTCTACTTCAAGCAAATGTTTGCATCTGCTTGGCTGTCAAATGAATTTAAAGCCGATGTCATGACAGATTGGCACCAACTTACTTCAACTACATGCAAGAGCTTACTGGAGTACAATCGGAGGTTTTGTAAAGCGTTACTCTCAATGATCTCCTACAGATTTGTGCCATTGACAGAGCAGATAGAGAAGGATTGTTGTGGGCTGCCCAAGAACAAAGTGGCTACCCTCACCCAGCTCATGGAAGTTGCCAACACTGGTCTTGCCTTGTTGAAAGGAGAGGACAGTGGGTTTCCGAGCAACAAAAAGGAGGGCAACAAAAGAAAAATTCAGCAAAGAAGCCCTTTGTGAAAACGGCTCTTGAAGCGTCACAGGGGTCAAAAAAGGCCACCAAAGACAAGGATTCAGCCGGGACTTCTAGAGCACAAGCAAAGAAACAAAAAAGGAAGCCTTTTGTGCGTAAGTTTCTCGAGGAAAAGAAGGTCTTAATGGCTGAAAACAAATGCTTTATATGCGAGCAGCCTAGTCACTTTGCTACCAATTGTCCACAAAGGAAAAGACCACCTGACTCAGATGATAAAGAGGACCAGAAAGGCAACAATCCTAAACCCACGACAGGTTTGGTGCCAAATATGGTGGGTGACAAGCCGAGTACAGATGCCAACGAGTTATGCAGAGCATGGGGTAAAGTTAGAGATCAGACGGCACTTATCTTCTTTAATCCAGGTGCGAAAGCAAACTTTATCTCACCAGAGTTAGCTATGAAGCTGGGCATCAGAGCTGAAGAGATGGGGTACACAACAGAGGCAGAGTTGGCATGTCCTGGCTACTCAGAGTGTGTTACTCCCATTATTGGAAAGTTGCGGCTGCATATTCGGTCATATGTAGACACAAAAGAATTTTATATCATGCCATTGGAAGAGTGCGATGCGCTACTTGGAATTCCGTGAATGTTCAGAGCACATGGCGTGCTGGATGCCTTCGGCAAGACGATCACCCTTCAGCATAGGGGCAAAACTCATGTTTTGGATGTAAAGCTCAAAGGGGAGTCTGTCCCTATTGTATCTGCTTCCGCTATCACTTCTGTAATAAAGAATCATCAATCTATGTACTTGACTTTTGCACGTGATGTCTCAGATAATTGTCAGTTAAATTTATTTGTGTTAGATAAAGAAAGGTCAGCATTTTTGCGAGAGTGTAGCCCACCAAATAGACCTCCCTGCAGGGTTAGCGCGGCGCAACAGAAAGAGATTATGGGCCAGGTTGAGGAGTTATTAGAGAAGGGGCTGATCCAGCCTAGTTCTTCACCCTTTTGCTCCCCAATGCTCCTAGTGCAAAAAAAGGATGGCTCATGGCGCATGTGTATTGATTACCGTGCATTGAATAAGAATACCATCAAGAATAAGTTTCCTACTCCTAGAATTGATGATATTCTCGATCGTTTAGAGGGTGCTGCAATTTTCAGCAGGATAGACCTTAAGAGTGGGTAGCATTAGATTCGTATAAGGCCAGAGGATGTGCACAAGACTGCGTTTAGAATGACATGTGGTCTTTATGATATTCTAGTGATGCCGTTTGGGCTAACAAATGCTCCTGCCACGTTCAACAGAATGATGGACCGGATTTTCCGCTCGCATCAACAGTTTGTTGGCACGTTCTTCAATGACATGATAGTCTATTCGAAGAATGAAGAGGAGCATAGGCGTCACTTGACCATTGTGTTCGAAGAGCTGCGCAGTCACAGGCTACTTGTCAATCCAAAGAAAAGTGAATTCTTCTTGGAAGAGATCCACTTTCTTGGCCACATAGTCTCAAAGGATGGTGTCAGAATGGATCCCGCAAAGGTCAAGCTATTAAGACATGGCCAGACTTGAAGACTGTGAACGATGTTAGAAGCTTCTTGGGATTGTGTTCCTACTATAGAAGGTTTATCAAAAATTTTGCAGAGATAGCATCACCTCTTCACGATTTGCAAAAGAAAGAGGTCACTTTCAAATGGACCCAAAAAGAGATTTCAGCTTTTAGTCTCCTAAAGGAAAAGTTGACTTCAGATGTTTTGCCAGACCTCAGGAAGTCATTTGTGGTCCAGTGTGACGCGTGTGGCAGTAGCATCGGAGCAGTGCTAATGCAAGATGGATCTTCACGATTTGCAAAAGAAAGAGGTCACTTTCAAATGGACCCAAAAAGAGATTTCAGCTTTTAGTCTCCTAAAGGAAAAGTTGACTTCAGATGTTTTGCCAGACCTCAGGAAGTCATTTGTGGTCCAGTGTGACGCGTGTGGCAGTAGCATCGGAGCAGTGCTAATGCAAGATGGATCTTCACGATTTGCAAAAGAAAGAGGTCACTTTCAAATGGACCCAAAAAGAGATTTCAGCTTTTAGTCTCCTAAAGGAAAAGTTGACTTCAGATGTTTTGCCAGACCTCAGGAAGTCATTTGTGGTCCAGTGTGACGCGTGTGGCAGTAGCATCGGAGCAGTGCTAATGCAAGATGGATGGGTAGTAGCTTGTGAAAGCCGAATTTTACAAGAGCCAGAGAAGACTATGCAGGTCTATGAGAAAGAGCTCTTGGCCATGATTCATGCGCTTTCTAGTTGGAAGCACTACCTCTTAGGTGCTGATTTTGTTGTCCAGACAGACCATCAGACCTTGCGATACTTCTTGACAAACAGTCAAAGTTATCCGAAAAGCATATGCAATGGGCAAACATTCTTTCTATGTTCCACTTCTAGATTATGCACGTGGAAGACAAGAAGAATGTTGTGGCTGATGCGTTATCAAGAAAGCCACAAATTTTAGTTGTGTCAATTCCTTATCATCATGAGTTGGATGACATGAAGGAACAGTATGCTACTGATCTTTGAACAGTTACAAGAGGGGCTCCTCAGAGATGGTTTTATGATTATGCATGGCAGACTTTGTGTCACTAGGCGATTGCGACATAAGGTCATGGAAGAGAGTCATGTCCCACCGTATGCAGGGCATCGTGGTATTGATGCGACAATTAAAGCAGTAGAGACATTCTTCTATTGGCCTACCTTGAGGAGAGATGTGGATGCCTTTGTACGAGCATGCCTGATTTGCCAAAAGGTCAAGTTTGACAAGCAAAAGGCACCAGGGTTGTTACAACCACTGCCGATTCCGGATAAGCCATGGGAAAGCATTGCTATGGACTTATCTTCCAAGAACCCCAACAGGGAATGATGGTATATGGACCATTATCTGCAGGTTCAGCAAGCAGGCCCATTTTATCCCTGTCAGGAAGAAGATAAAATCTAACCAAATGGCACACTTGTTCATGTACAATGTCTTTAAGTACCATGGTATGCCACAATCGATTGTTAGTGATCGTGATCCTCGCATGAAAAGTTTGTTTTGCAAACGATTGTTTGAGAATATGGGCACTACGCTCAAGTTCTCGTCTTCATTTCATCCGCAAACTGATAAACAGTCAAAAGAGGCTAATTCTACTGTCTTGGATCTGCTGAAATGTTATGTGTCAGATAATAAGGGCAAGTGGGAACAGTATTTGCCTATGCTAGAGTACGTACAATAATACGGTGCATTCATCGACTGGCAAGGCACCTTTTGAGATTGTTGAAGGCGGCAAAAAAGTTCCTCCCATTTTGCATACGAAGGACAAGATCTTTGAGGCAAATCGATACGTTGAGAACATGGATGAAATGTACAAGAAAACTAAAATTGCCTTGGAGAAGACTCCGGCAAAACAGAAAAAGGCTGTTGATCATCACCGTCGTGAATTGTTGTTATCACCTGGTGATTGGGTTCTGTTAAGGTTCGAAAAAGGCAAGGTTAAAGAAGATGAAGGGCAAGCAACGGCTGTTTCCTAAGCTCAGCATGCGTTACTATGGGCCTTTTCGAGTGCTTGATAAGATCAGCGATGTGGCTTACAAGCTGAAATTGCCTGATGCGTGGAAGATTCATAATGCGTTCCATGTGAGTCTTCTAAGACCCTTCGTGGGTGATGTGCCAAAAGATATGATAGATGAGGATTAGCTAGAAGTTGAGGAACTTGATGAGATCCTGGTACCTGAGCAAGTTTTGGCACATAAGGACATAAAAGTTAAAGGACAGGTTGCAAGACACTACTTGGTGAAGTTCAAGAACTATCCGCCTATGGATGCAAAGTGGATGGAAGAGCATGAACTGTCAGAGTCACCAAATGTATTGCAGCTTTACCTTGAAGCCTTTGGATTACAGCCTACTTATGCCCCAACCCAACGTGTGCAAAGGAGGGGTAATAATAGAGCTAGCACATCAACTGTATATATAAATTCAGTGTAATAGATGAAAATGACAAAAATATGAAAGCCTCATTTGTATCTATGTGTTACGACCTTTCGTGTGGATACATGCGATGATAAAAGAGTGCTAATAACACAAGATCATCAGTGGCGTGTATTTATGGTATGCAATCGAGGACGTTTGCGATTTCAAGAGGGGGGTATGTCACGAGGACGTGGCAACTGTTAACTATGTCACGAGGACGTGGCAACTGCTAACTTTAGTTGTTGGTTTCTTTCCAATGATTTTTGTTTTATTTTTGAGACCCTCTTTTTGAAGTTGCAAATGGTCGAACATTGTATGGTCAATGTGAACGGTAGTTTCAGCCGCAGACGGGAAGTGGGTCGGCACTGGAATTCGTATGGTAAGAGGATGTCTAGGCTCAGTTCAAGATCATGTAGGTCCCCCCGTCGCACTTAGCAAGTTGGTGGATAATAGGAAGTGAACTCAATAAAGGCACAAAGTCAAGGTGGGGTCACCAAAAGAAAGTGATGAGCGTGCGGCGATGTGTGCAAGTGAAAGAGCACGCGAGGATGTGCAGTGCGTGTGCAGAGAGGGGAGGCGAAGAGCAGCAGGAGAGAAGCGCTAGCAGAAGAAGAGGGAGAGAGAGAGCTCACGTTTTTGGGGAAAACTCAATAAGTGAGTTTTGGGTTTTCCCACTTTTATTATAAGTGACCTTTAAAAAATGTGTCCAGGTTCAATATGAACATATTGAACCTGGACAAAGTATAAAAATGTACAAAAAGGGGTTATTTAGGCCTTTAACCCAACAACCTCCCACTTAAAGGCATAAATGACGCCTTTAAGCTACGTGACTCCCACCATCTCTATGCATAGATGATGATGTGCTTTGGGTAAGCACTTAGTGAGAGCATCGACTAGATTTTGTGATGTATGGACCTTAACCAATGTAATAAGGCCATCCTCAAGCACTTCTCGTATGAATGATACCGCACATCAATATGCTTTGTGCGTGCATGAAACATGGCGTTCTTTGCCAAACATATGGCACTCTGGCTATCACAACCAAGCATAGGTGCCTTGGCAGGCAAACCAAACTCACCGCATAGGCGTGCTAACCAAATAGCTTCTTTGGAAGCCTCAGTGGCTGAAATATATTCAGCCTCCGTAGTAGACAATGCAACAATCTTTTGCAATCTAGAACGCCATGAAACAGCACCTCCCGCAAGAGAAAATACATAGCCACTTGTGGATTTCCGTGTATCCACATCACCAACCATGTCAGAGTCACAAAATCCCTTCAACTCCATTGGTCCTTTACCATAGCAGAGGCATTTGTTTTTAGTCCCTTTCAAGTACCTCATAATGGACTTCACTGCATCCCAATGCAACCTGCCTGGATTAGCCATAAACCGACTCACAACTCCCACTGCATGGGCTA
Organism: Adiantum capillus-veneris; assembly: GCF_014529385.1. Taxonomy (NCBI): domain Eukaryota; kingdom Viridiplantae; phylum Streptophyta; class Polypodiopsida; order Polypodiales; family Pteridaceae; genus Adiantum; species Adiantum capillus-veneris. The sequence continues at coordinate 104,890,289 of NC_140931.1, read as the reverse complement.
TGTCAGGCCTAGTAGCAACCATAGCATACATAAGTGAACCAGAAGCTGAAGCATAAGGCACACTTTGCATGTCATTGGCTTCTTCCTTTGACTTGGGACAATCATCCTTGGAGATTTTAACATATGGCTGTAATGGCACACCAAGAGGCTTTGCTTCAGCCATGTTAAATCTGTCCAGTACCTTTTCAATGTACTTTTCTTGCGACAAATACAATAGACGCTTGTCTCTTTGCCGTGTAACACGCACTCCAAGTATATGTTCAGCTGTCCCAAGGTCTTTCATTGAAAACGCAGATTTCAGCTGCCCTTTAAGAGCATCAACAATGCTTCTTTTCTTTGCAGCTATCAACATATCGTCTACATAGAGTACAAGAATGATAGGGCTGCCATCCTCATCACGTTTGGTATACAAACAATGGTCTGCATGGCTTCTTTTGTAACCATGTTTAAGCATGAAGCGATCAAACTTCTTGTACCACTGTCTACATGATTGTTTCAGCCCATACAAGCTTCTATTGAGCATACATACCAAATGTTCCTTGCCAGGGATAACAAAACCCTCGGGTTGCTTCATGTAAAGCTCTTCTTCCACATCACCATGCAAGAAAGCGGTATGTACATCCATTTGGTCCATTTCCAAATCAAGAGCAGCCACAATGGCAAACAATACACGCAAAGTGGTCATCTTCACAACAGGAGAGAACACTTCCTGAAAGTCTATGCCCTTGGTTTGAACATATCCCTTTGCCACAAGCCTTGCCTTATACTTGGGTTTTGCATCAACAGTCATGATTTTATACACCCATTTGTTAGGAATAGCCTTCCTTCCTTTGGGCAATTCAACCAAATCCCAAATATGATTAGCATGCAAAGCTTTAATCTCTTCCTGCATAGCAAGCTCCCACTTGTCCCTGTGCTCACATGTCTTTGCCTCTTTGTACGTCAACATAATGTAATGCAAAGAGGGGTCATATCGACTCACAGGCCGTCTTTGACGAGTAGACGGCCTCACCCAATGATCCACATTATCCGGCAATGGGTTTACATTAGGTGGCACTACAAAATCATCAACAATGGGCTGCTGTACATCATTTTCAGCATTGTTTCTTGGTTGCAAATGCCCTTCAGGAGCCTCAATTTGCTGTCCAACATCATCTGGCTCAAAACACCACTGGATCATCTACATTTTCAGCCATTTGTGGTGCATCCTGAGGGTCAAAAATAGGCCTAACAGGTGGCTGTTCATGCTGAAATTTCACCCTTTTAATGGTCATGCTTTGAGGCACAATTGTTTTGAAGCAGCCTTGCCTCATTAAAAACAACATCCCGGCTGCGTACAACCCTTTTGAGCTGAGGTAACCAAATCCTGTAACCCATTTCGCCTTCTTCACCATATCCCATGAAGAGGCCTTTAATGGATTTCGCATCTAGTTTACTCCTCAACTCCGGTCTTACATGCACAAAAGCTTCGCAACCAAAAATGCGTAAGTGATCATATGAAGCAGGCTTGTCAGACCAAACCTCTTCAGAGATGTCACCTTTCAAAGACATGTGAGGGGATCGACTACATATATGCACTGCAGTTTTCAAAGCTTCTCCCCAAAATCCATGAGAGAGATTAGTTGTGGACAGCATGCATCTCACCCTCTCACAAAGTGTCCTATTGAATCTTTCAGCCACACCATTAGAAGAGGGCTTGTATGGCACAGTAAGCTCCCTCTTAATGCCCAAATTTTCACAAAACTTGTTAAATTCAGCACTTGTGTACTCCCCCCCATTGTCTGTACGCAAGCATTTTAGCTTTCTACCAGTTTGGGTGGTCACAAATGCATGAAATCTCGTAAACGCAGCAAAGGCTTCATCCTTAGACTTAAGCAAATAAACTCAAATTTTCCTAGAATGATCATCAACAAAGGAGACAAAATAACATGCACCACCCATAGACTTAGTAGGCATCCTACATACATCGGAATGTACAAGATCAAGCACACAAGATTTACGAGACACCAGAGTAATAAGAACGCTTTACTTGCTTGCCATATTGACATTCATTACAAAAGTCAAGCTTTGTGCCTTTAGCATCAAGCTTGTTCAAAGTACAAAGCTTAGAAAGACCCTTTTGGCTCATATGGCCAAGCCTCCTGTGCCACAACTCCATGTGAGAGTTAATTTCAACCAATGCAATAAACTTGCCCAACACGGCCTTTCCATGCATGCAGTTAAGTGTCCCTTTCTTTGTGCCCTTTACAATCAGCCTTGAGTCTTTAGTCATTTTCCATGACCCTCTCTCAAACAAGATGCTGTAACCATGCATATCCATCTGACCAACAGAAAGCAGACTCTTCTTGATTCCCAGCACATATCGAACATCATGAAAGACAAGCTCATTCGTGCCATCTATGGAGAGATGCACAGTGCCAATACCCTCAATGGAACATGCATGATTGTTTCCAAGGTAAACATGGCCACGCTTGCCTACATCAAAAGTAGAGAAACACTCCTTGATAGGAGTCACATGAAATGAAGCACCAGAATCAACAATCCAAGTCTGGGACAATGCATCATTGACAGTCAATAAAGCATCAATAAGATCGCTCTTGGTGATCTGCATGTCCTGTAAATGAACATTTAGAGAGGCATCAAAGTCATAAGCATCATAATCTGACAAAGTGGCACACAAGATGTCCTCTACATCTGATAGCTCCTCAATCACGACACTAGAAGCCACATTGGCCTCTCTTTGTCCTTTGAGCTATCCTGTACATCTGCCTTGACTTCCTTCTTCTCTTTCTTTTTGTCTCCGCCATTCTTTTTTCTTTCTAACTTAGCTTTATAGTACTTGCAATCGGGTTTCTTGTGACCTTTCCTGCCACATTGATAGCAAGTCACATCACCCTTGCCTTTGCTTGCATTTCCCCTTTCTATACTCTTACTCTTACTCCTTTGTGCATAAGCATTCTTCTTTTCTGTCCTGCCTCTAACCATGTTGGCAGAGCTGCCTCCCTCTCCACTTGCTTTCCTCCTGATTTCTTCATTCAGGATAGAACCCCTAACACAATCAAAGGTCAAATTGGGGTTATTGGACAACGAAACCACCAAAGTTTCCCATGACTCAGGTAAGGTTATAAGCAAGAAGATAGCTTTCAGCTTATCATCAAAAGGGGGCAAGCCAGAATCCTGTAACTGCGACAAAGTACCTGCGAACAATGACAAGTGCTCTGCCGCACTCTTGGACTCATCTAGTTGCATGCCAACAGGCTTTCGCATCAAGTGCACCTGGTTGACAGGCGTTGTATTTTCATACATTCCCTTTAACTTCTCCCACACATCAAAAGCAGTCGTGAGACCTTTCACATCAATGACTGTCTCATCGGTCATGGCCATTTTAACGTATGTAACGGCCTTCCTGTTCATGCTAACCCATGCTTCATCCGTCATATTCTGTGGCTTCACCTGTTCAAGTGCCCCTTCGCAATCCTTAAGAAATAGGATTCCCTGAATCCTGTCTTTTCAAAGATCAAAACCTGTACCATCAAACCTCCTAATCTCAAAGAGGTTCTTCACATCCGAAGAAGATGAGGCCATAGTTGCACGAAATAAGAGGGATAATATGCTGAATTTTTGGGCAAAATGCGCAAAAATCGGAGTATAGCCTCACAGAGATGTGCACTGCAGCTCCAAATGGTCACATGAGCAATTTGGGGCAAAAAAGGACGTTTTGGGCACAAAATTCAATTTCTGAAATTTATGTGCAGGAAATTTCAGAGAGCGAATTTGTGCTCGAAAACAACGAATTTAGTTGTTTTTAGCCTCAGAAGACATACATAAGGCTAATACACAGCCTTTAGAAGCATGTAAGCGCAAAAGCCCCAACTTGTAGCATCAAAATTGCATGAAATTGAGCCACAAATGGTCATACATCGACAAAATTTGTCAAATGTGCGTAGATTGCATCAATTTGCACTTTCCCGAATGTAATCGCACCATAAAAACACTTGCAAAAACCTGCGTAAATCTGAAATTTGCTTAAAACACTTGTTTTAGGGCTTGTTTTTCGGCAATTTCAGGGTTTTCGGGTAGCGGAGACTTAGCAAAAGTATTCCCACACCTTAATACATCATTTGCAAAACCTGTATTTTCACTGTCATAACCTGTAATTTCCTGTTTTTGACCTAATTTCAGCCTGTTTTAGGTCAATTTGGGTTGCCAGGAGCTCTCTAGTGTTCGGGGACCAATCCTTTGGCGACGAAATTGCAAAATCTCGCGATAAAGTTGACCTTGACTGAAATTCAAGGTTTGCAGGTTTGGAGGCAAACCCTAATCGGGCTCTGATACCAGTTGATGAGCGCGCAGCGATGTGTGCAAGTGAAAGAGCACGCGAGGAAGTGCAGTGTGTGTGCAGAGAGGGGAGATGAAGAGCAACAGGAGAGGAAGCGCTAGCAGAAGAAGAGGGAGAGAGAGAGCTCACGTTTTTGGGGAAAACTCAATAAGTAAGTTTTGGGTTTTCCCACTTTTATTATAAGTGATCTTTAAAAAATGTATCCAGGTTCATATTGAACCTGGACAAAGTATAAAAATGTACAAAAAGGGGTTATTTAGGCCTTTAACCCAACAGAAAGTACCCGACAGTTGGGCCACATTGAATTTTTGGATGCGGTCCCAATGGGGATAGATGGTCAGAAGACCAGTGGGAGCCCAACGGAAGCATCTCCTAAAAATTAGGGAACTGTTATTTTGGGCCATGAAATCTGTTCGCGTCAGTATCTCCGGAATGACAAGGGAAACATAAGAACTCTGCCACGAAGTCAACTGGGAAACCAATTGGGAGATTTTTAGCCGGCAACCCCGAAACGGGAAATTGCTTATAAACGTGGCAAGCGGCACAATTCGGTGCACTTTCCTCTTGCTGAAAAATGGGCGCTGATTTTTAAGCTAGGAGAGGTCATTTGGGGAATTTTGCCACAAGTTAAGAGCTATTGACTGCAAGCTTTCCCTCTCATGTACAGTGTGGTGCAAGAAGTCATGTCTTGCACACCCCACACTGCTCTCTCTCTTCCCTACGTGCAGTAATGTGATGCCCTATAAGAAACTATTGACGTGTCAAAGCCCTGAAGAATGGAGTCAACTTGCAGATGTCAGCCAAGGGGCCTAAACCCTAAGAAGAACAAGTAACAGAAGAAGAAGTCCTACCAACTTATGGGGACACCTTTTAATGAAGCCCCAAGTGACAAAGGATTAAAATAAAGCAGGACCTACACACACAAACTGATGACGTGGCAGAATTCCAAAAATTGCGCTGACATGATGACGTGGTAGGCTGTACGGATTTCCGCGTTTTGCGTTGGTTGATGACGTGGCAAGCTGTACGGATTTTTGATTTACACTGGCAGCTTTTTGGCTTTGCTTTTGGACCAGATGCTTTTAAGTTTGAAGGCTTTTTACTGTAAACTGCTTTTTAGGCCAAGGGCCTTTAAATATGAGGTTAGGGCTCATTCTCTAGCATGCTTCCTGGCGAAGGTGCAAAGTCTGGAGTACCGGCTTGTACTGTGTTGATGCAATATAAAGAAATACCGAAAGGGCCAAGCCTCAAGGTTTGGGGCCAATACTCTCTGGGGTGGAATTCCGCCACTCCGTGTCGTGTGTCGTCTCTCTCTCAGTTATGTTTTTATTGAAGTGCTAAAAGTCTGTTCAGTCTGTTCTTTTCTATTGGCACGTGGTGCCCGTCTTGTGACATGCCCCACAAGAGGGCTCTTCATTTGACTCATGTACAGCTATGTGGTTACATGCGTTTTTGTTGAGGCAAGAGCCTCCCTGAGCAGGAACAAGAATAGCTGACTGTTGCTTCAAAAGCAGGCACCGGTGAGGGTGATAACCTCACCATACAGGTGCGATTTCAGCGTTGGTTATGCGCTATATTTTGATTGTTGTTTAGCCATACGTGCCCCACTGCTAGAGGGTAGTTCGGGGACTGTTGGGCAAAAACCAGTAAATACAGCGAGCTGAATTTACTGTTTTTGGGCAGGAATCAGAGGGTTTATGCCAATGGCAGTGAGTTCCAGCAAGAGAATTGGTTTCGGGCAAGTTTTAGACCTGTTATGCTGCCGAAATTTTGCTAAAACAAGTGGTATCTAGCTGGATACAGGTAAAGAATTCTCAGGACTCTACTTTGTAATCTACCCTCTTTAAGAATAAAGAAATACCGTAAGGGGCGCCAATTTTGGGGCCTACAGGTTGTTGGCGTCTGCTCGGAGCATTCTAGCTTCCGAGCCGTGTGTGTGTCAAAGTGTTAATTCCCGTCGCACGTTCCCTTTGCAAAGTACTCTCTGTGTCTAAAGTAAAGTAAAGAATTTCAGGTGAAAGCCAAAGCCTACCACCCCACGGTCCGGTTTCACAGACTTTTTTGAGCCAATCTCAAAAAAATTGCAAATTCAAATTATCTAGCAATCTAATTCAGCTGCAGCAATCCATTTCACCTTCAACAATTTCAACCTTAGCAATTCGGATTCCGTTCTTCTGCACTTTTGAAATAAGACTTCTGAGCAATTTTGAATATTTCGAAAATCAGGTCCAACAGCCCTAAAACAAGACTCTAGCACACTCTAAGAAACCCTTGTTGCTTGCCTACCTCGAAACTGAGTTACCAAGCTTACGGATGTGAGAGCTCGAAGCTCATAAGCACCTCAGGCTTGTGTACACTCTCCGCAAGTCTATTGTTCCACCTTTAAGACCAAGATGACCTTGCTCTGAATCTCGCACACTGGTGCAGTGACAAAGACTGCCTACACACTCTGATGCTGACCCAGAACTCTGCTGCCAAAACAGGGCTCTAATGCTGATCCGCGCTCACTGCACCAACTTGTGAAACCACAGCTTTGATACCAGTTTGTAAGGATTGAGTGAAGCTTGAACTGCAGAATCAGACTCAGTAGTCTACATAATTCAGAATCAGCAATCTGATTGTACTGCAAAATCAGACACAGTAGTAAAGTGATGGAGATGCATACACAGAAGATGAGCAGAAGTTAGAGATGGAGAGGATAGCTTCAACATAGCATTTGTGGATACAAAAGAGTTGTACCTCTTTAGGTTTTTTCTGATAGATAGTGTAGGATTATACAACCACCCGATAAGGGTGTGAATATACAACTACATCAATAAGGGTGCAACAAGGAAAAGAGGGGGTGAGAGGGGCAACGTGAGGGGGGAGGCATGCGTTGGGTTCACAACAATAGCTTTTAGCAACGTCGATCTTCAGAGTGGGTATTATCAGGTAAGGGTATTTAAGGGCGACATCTAGAACATTGCCTTCTGGACCGAGCAAGGACAATGGGAGTAAATGGTTATGCCTTTTGGATTGACACGTGTCGTGGGTACTTTCAATCGTCTGATGATAGGTCATTTTGGTGACATGATCGGCCTAGGTGTATTTATTTTCCTTGATGATACTCATCATGGGAGCAACATGAACGGGATGTAGACAAGGTTTTAGCCCGTTTAGATGAGTGCCAACTGTATACTGCAGCTAAGAAGTCAGAATTTTTTGGATTGAGACTCGCCGTCAGCACGTTACCTTGCCTGTCACAAGCTTGGTTACCCCCAAGTCGAGAATCCAACACGACACACGACAAATCACTTAAAAATACTTTACAACTTTAAAATTTGAGTCGACACGGCCCGGCGTAATTCCTTGCCCAAAGGTATTGGCCCCAAAGACTTGCGCACCTTTCGGTATTTCTTTTATATTAATGAATGAGCAAAGTACAACTCCCGCGGGTCCTCAACTCTTAGACTTTGCGTCCAAATTCTCTGAAGAGTGAGGCGCTTAGGGCTCTTTTATTCTTACAAGGGATGCCCAAAAGCAAAGCCCCAAAAATCATCAAACTCAAAAGCAAATTGTCCCAAAAGCAATAAACTCCCAAAAACTGCCAAAGGCAGTCAACACAATTTTCGGGTTGCCACGTCAATGTGAATTACGAACGTCCGTACAGTGTGCCACATCAGTACCTGTCTGCATGAAACGCGGGTTGCCTGCCACATCAGGATGTCAGCGCGTTTTTCGAGATTTCTGCCGCGTCAACTGTCAGGCGGTCATGCCACGTCATCAGTTTGTGACATACCCCCCTCTTGAAAGAATTGTAATCACCCTCCATTACGCTCGCAAAATCAGACACAAGCCATAAACCAATTCAGTAGACACCGACTTTAAGTACCAATGCACTAGACGACACAAATCCAGCACTTGTACAAAGACGACAGTCACGTCACATCACATCACATGACAGATCAAATCATCACAGAAGAATTCATTCCAAATCTCAGAGCATGACTGCCAGTAACGTAATTAGTAATTGCATTAACTAATCCTTATTGTGATCATGTCTATAGAGATTTTCCACTCAAGCGCTGTCGTGTGCGAGTAATCATTCTCCTCGAGCACTGTCGTGTGCGAGTAATCATTCGCCTCAAGCATTGTCGTGTGCGAGTAATCATTTTTCGGGGATCCCAATCCATCACTAAGTTCATAATGAACAGAGTGGTCCAATCATTCAATTCTAGCTGTGTGGCCATCTCATCCCGCAGGAACTCTTGATGCGCTCACGACAGTTCCATTGAATCACTCGTGATTCAAAATTCATGATTCGATATCAATTTCATTCGACAGCTGTCACTGCTCCAAAATCATCACCATCTCATTCCTAATCCTGTTATCTGATTACAAATAGCAGGTTCTTTCATAAAACAATAGTTTCATTCGAAATTCAAAATCATCTTCCAATCAGTCTTATTTCATAAATTCATAAAAGAAAAATAACGCTAATTCATCCATAATTTTCTATCTAAAATCAATTCTAGAACGAGCATCGCCTCGTCTTGCTGTCCTTTCAATTTGTCAGCCGTCCTGCTTCTTGTGCCTTTTTGGGGCACCGTGTAGCGATATGTCCTTGTTCTCCATATTCAAACACTTTCCTACTTTGAAATATTCATCTCTTTAGTCTTTTGTCAGTGGAGGTTGTCTATCTCTCTGTTGTCTTTTTCTGTTCTGACTTGTCGAAGGTTCATCTGGTGGGTAAGTCAAGTTACTCGAATGTATAGCAAATTCCCGCTTTGCATGTCACATCAACTATTGTATAGACTCAGACTTCTTTTCAAGACAGTAGTCTCAGATCTCTTTAGGAAGTCCACAGCAGAACCGTTCAACCTGTTCCTTAAAATTGATCTTCTTAAAGGATGAAGCAGGTAGAAAGACATCCCGAATCCTCTCACAATAAGAATCCAAAGACTTTGTCTTGACCATCCAAATATGATTCCAATCAATAATCACATCTCGTTCATATTCTTGTGTGAGCCATGAAAAAATAAAGAGTTTCTTGAATTTCGACCACTTTGTTGGTGCTTGTTTCCTTAACAAAAGAGTGGACCGCCATGTGCCGTGCATTGCCTTTGAGAAAGGATGTTGCCCGTCTGATCTTGGAGTGCTCTATATAGTGGCCTTCATAAAACGCTATATCAAAATGTTGGATAAAGGCTATAGCCTTGGGAGCATCTCAAAACCTGAAAAGTACTCAACTTTACTGCATGTCCGCCCTCTTTGAGTTCTTTGGCCTTTTTGCCCTTGTCGTCGAGGAAATCATACTGATTGGCTCTATAAAAATGCTTCCTCTTTGCATAAACATATGATCTTTCCGTCGTTCCTTGCCCTTTCTATCCTCATCACTCAAGTTAGAAGAAGATGAGCTGTCTAAGCTATCAGAAGAAGATGAGGACGAACTGGGCAATCCTTCGAAGAATACACGCTTTTGTTTTCTGGCGTTTTCAAAAGAGGATTTTTGGCTCAAGTAACCGGGAAAATCAATTCCCTTGTTATGTTCCTTCAATTGCTTTTCCTTTGATCCCAATAGTTGGTTGACTCGTTTTTCAACAACATCCTCAAGTTCATCTTCAGTAACGTGGAACAGGAGGTTGCTTGAGGGTTGACTTGATTGGGGAGTTGATGGCTTTCTACCAATGAGTGTGCACCTCGTCAATTGGGTGCCGCGTCAAAAATTTGGCATACTGAGGATCCTTTGCAAATTTGAGCATCTGCTTTGCACACTCATCAACTTGCTCTTGACGTTGCATCTCCATTAGCTGATGCGTAGGCCCACATGGCCCATATTCATGATCTGCTAATCCATTCGAATTTTCAGTACCGCCTCCCATTTTACAAGTATCAGGAGGGTTCGTCTGATTCTTGCGGGATTCGTCGTTTGAACCCATGTGTGTCGTGGTAAGAGGATTGGATTTCCCGGTAGAAGAGAAATCGATCGTGCTCTGATACCACTGTCACATGCTTGGTTACCCCCAAGTCGAGAATCCAACACGACACATAAAGAATTGCTTAAAAAGTACTTCACAATTTTAAAATCTGAGTAGACAGCCTCGCGTAGTTCCATGCCCAAAGTTATTGGCCCCAAGACTGGCGCCCCTTTCGGTATTCTTTTATATTAATGAATGAGCAAAGAACAACTCCCGCGCGTCCTCAGCTCTCAGACTCTGCGTCCAAATGCTCTGAAGAGTGAGACCCTTATGGCTCTTTTATTCTTACAAGGGATGCCCAAAAGCAAAGCCCCAAAAATCATCAAACTCAAAACAAACTGTCCCAAAAGCAATAAACTGCCAAAATCAGTCGACGCAATTTTCGGGCTACCACGTCAGCGCTGTCAGTGCGAATTACGGACGTCCGTACAATGTGCCGCGTCAACACCTGTCAGTGTGAAACGCGGGCTACCTGCCACGTCAGCATGTCAACGCGTTTTTCGGGATTTCTGCCACATCAGCTACCCAAGTGGTCATGCCACGTCATCAATTTGTGACATTGCTCGAGGCAGATCTCAAGGTTGCAATGACCTCTGCTCCGTGTCTCATCCTTGCCTTTTGGGATGATCCCTTGAGGTATGCATGGATGCGAGCAAGCCATAAACGGCGTGCTCCAGCAGCATCGCCGTCCGCTTGCATTTCTCAATAGAAAGTTAAACAATGCGAACAAGAATTACTCAGTGTACAATAAGGAACTTCTCTCTGTCATTTCATTCCTTAAAGCATTCGAAGCATTTTTTTATGGTAGAGATTTTCATATGGATCATCAAGCTCTCAAGTGGCTCGAGTCTATGCTTAGTGCACATTGGAGTGACCGCCAGGCAAGGTGGTCCCAATTTTATGAGAAAGTTGGTGGTTTGTGTAAGATCTAGAGCAGCATGCACACGAGAAACTGAAACGATTGAACAAAACTCAAAGAAAAAGACAACACGGCACAACGGAGTTCCGCAACCAGAAGCACTGGCCCCAAAGAGTGGCGCTCCTTCTCGGTAACAATGTCCGAGGGTCCTCTCTCTGGCAAACTCCCAAGCTAATGTCCCCAAAGAAGAGGCCCTGGCACACTTATATAAGGGATCCGGGCTAAAGACATGTTGAGAAAGTTGGCACGTCAACCAATCTATGAAGGCGCCAAAATATCTGTGCTTCGTACTTGTCTGGCGTTTTTGAATCTTCAGTCAGTGTACGGGTGGTCAGATGCAAGCGTCACTGCTTTGTTTAGGTACGTAATTTACAAAAGAGATTTTCCGATTGCAACGGTGATGTGCTCGGAGAGCTTTAATTTTAATTTAATGTGGCTTAAACAGGTTATTGCTGGAGCAACTTCTCCCGGCTGGCAATGAAATGCCCCCCTCCAGGCCAAACGTAAAGCAACTTCTGACCTTAGTTGGCTTGGACTACAACAAGATTCATGCATGTCCAAATGATTGCATTCTTTTTCGCAATGAATTTGCAGATTGTCTGTCGTGTCCTAAGTGTGGAGCAATGCGCTACAAACAAGATGCAGTTGGCGAGACAGTTCCAAAAAGAAACTACATGAAAAGCATAGATTCTAAAAGCATCTGTAGTCCCAAAGCTAGCGTCCCCAAGGGCCGTCCGTACAGCATGCCACGTCAACCTATGAACGCGGTGCAGCACAAATCGCAGACGTCCGTACAGCCTGCCACGTCATTAGTTGGCTACGTAATTTTGTTCCCTGTTTTTATTTTTAAGATTTTAGGCCCCTCAGTCGGGGGTACCATAAGTTGAACGACTTTTGGGTTAGATTTAAAACCTAATCCCTTCTGTGCCACTCGGAAGAGTCCTATAAGTTGGTAAACTTCTTCTGCCTCTTTTGCTAGGTTTTAGGCCCCCTTTCGTCCTTTAGGCCATGCCACGTCATCACTTTGTGACGTACCCCCCTCTTGAAAGAATAATTGCCCTCGATTATGCCTGGAAAACAAACATAGAAAAAAAACCAGTTCGGCAGACACTGACTCTAAGTACCGACGTACTAGACCACATAAATTACCACTGTAATAGACTTGAACACTCCAAGCCGAAGATCTAGAGAAACACACGTGAGAGAAACTGAAACAAATGAACAAAATTGAAAGAAAGAGACGACATGACAAGGCGGAGATCCATGCCTACCCAAAGACTAGCGCCCCTTCTCGGTATTTCTTTATTTATTAAGGTCCAACAAGCACAATGTCCAAGGGTCCTCTCTTTGGAAAGCTCCCAAGCTTACCTGCCCGAAGAAGAGGCCTTGGCACCACTTATAAAGGCCCTTGCCCATGCCCAAAAGCAATTACATGAAAAGCATAGGTTCTAAAAGCATCTAGAGTCCCAAAAGCTAGCGCCCCCAAGGGCTGTCCGTACAGCATGTCCGCTGTATCCATGTGCTCCTGGTATCTAGCTGAATCAGATCCTAGCGTATGAGTCTATTGATCTCTATCGGTGTGTGAGATAGGGAGGGTGCACCCAAGGAGTTCCGGAACGGAGGCAATCACAATATCGTCAGCATATAACAATAGTGGGATCCACGTCCTTGCCAGTTGTGCTCCTCTATCACCATCCCTCTCAATGTAGTCAGAAACCTCATCCACATACATACCAATAGTGTAGGAGATAGCGAGCAGCCCTGTTTCACCCTGACAGTGGAGTGGACCAAATCAGAAATCCCCTCTAGAGTGCATACATGCCTCACCATTGACCTGTATAGAGCCATGATTCCCCAAATCAACTCTGTGGGTACCCCCATCTCCTGCAATCAAAGGCTTTGCGGAAATCCACAAAGCGACAATAGAGCCGTCTCCATGTGATCTCCCCTCCTCAATAATGGAAGTGTCAAAATATGATCAAGGGTAAAGAAACCTCTCATGAGACCCGCATGTCCCGCTGCCCATACACCCTCTCTCTCTGACCATCTACTCAATTGCTGCTCAATAATGGATGCGTATAACCATGCCAATGGGTGTCCGACCATGATAGTGCGCGCGCGCGCACGCGAGAGAGAGAGAGAGAGAGAGAGAGAGAGAGAGAGAGAGAGAGAGAGAGAGAGAGAGAGAGAGAGAGAGAGAGAGAGAGAGAGAGAGAGAGATGAAATGAAATGTTATATTAACGTCTTCAAAAGGCCATAGTGACCTATGAGACCAGAAAGTTACAAGGTGGTGGATCTGATACAAAGTCAGAGTAACAAAATAACCTAATCAACAGTACAAAACAAAGATATATATTATGGGATTCTAGATAGGTCGATGTGAGCTAAGCCGAAAAACTAAGCAAAAATGGGCGGCTAGTTGGGATAGCTGAATCACAAAAGATCTAGCATCGGTCATTGGCGAATCTCATCAATTTCCTCCATGGTTAGTATCTGACCGGGCGTCGTTCATGCCTGGCCAGCGTGCTCTGAATCTTTTGACGTAGCCTCCGTCGATGTTGTGTAGTCCTGCGCAATCGTGGGCGCCTGGATTTCCCCAGTTCAATCGCTCGGTCAATCAATGTGCCTCTGGTGTGAGACGGGGGGGAGCTCTGCTATGGGAGTGGCTCTTGCGGCTGTCCCGTGTCTGCTCTGAAGAAGTCTGTAATCCGTCTTTGAGACTGTTTAGCCTCGCCGTTCATCAGGCTCTCTCTGTGTCTACGCAGCTCGAGCAAGAACAAACCCAAGCATCTTTGATCTTCGTATCCCATTATTCTTGAGAGTGGTCCAAAACCCTCTATGAACAAGCAATGGAAGCGGCCTCGTATCTCGTAGTAGACGAGGCAGCGGCATGTATAATGCAGCTCTGTCTCAGGTTCCATGTCACACAAGGGGCACGTCCTAGCCTCTGCTGGTACTCCGCTATATCTCCCGGTTTCAATCCGCGGCTGGTGAGACGATGTGCGTAACTGGCCAATAACACACCGTATCCCATGAGACAGGTGGGTATCCATGTATCTGGGTCTCATCACAAAACCATCTTCCGTGATCTGGAGAAGGTGGTCTCTGTAGAAAGCCATCTTCGTGCCCAGTTCTTGTGCTGGTTGTATCCATGTCCTCCTGGTATCTAGCTGGGTCAGGTCTTGGCGGATGAGCTTGGTGATCTCCGATTGTGTAAGAATGAGAGATGGTGCATCCAATGAGTACTGGAATGGTGGCAGCCTGTCTATGCTGAACCCATGCGCCTGAAACCATGATGTCATCTCCCCATACCAGCATGTTGTATCTCCTTGTATGGCTAACTGTCGGGAGGACTCAAGTGCTATGCGAGCATATCTGTCTCTGGGAAGTTCCCATGTGCGGTTTATGAAGGAGACTGATCTGGTGAGCACCTCTACCACTAGTGTGTGTGTGTGTGTGTGTGTGTGTGTGTGTGTGTGTGTGTGTGTGTGTGTGTGTGTGTGTGTGTGTGTGTGTGTGTGTGTGTGTGTGTGTGTGTGTGTGTGTGTGTGTGTGTGTGTGTGTGTGTGTGTGTGTGTGTGTGTGTGTGTGTGTGTGTGTGTGTGTGTGTGTGTGTGTGTGTGTGTGTGTGTGTGTGTGTGTGTGTGTGTGTGTGTGTGTGTGTGTGTGTGTGTGTGTGTGTGTGTGTGTGTGTGTGTGTGTGTGTGTGTGTGTGTGTGTGTGTGTGTGTGTGTGTGTGTGTGTGTGTGTGTGTGTGTGTGTGTGTGTGTGTGTGTGTGTGTGTGTGTGTGTGTGTGTGTGTGTGTGTGTGTGTGTGTGTGTGTGTGTGTGTGTGTGTGTGTGTGTGTGTGTGTGTGTGTGTGTGTGTGTGTGTGTGTGTGTGTGTGTGTGTGTGTGTGTGTGTGTGTGTGTGTGTGTGTGTGTGTGTGTGTGTGTGTGTGTGTGTGTGTGTGTGTGTGTGTGTGTGTGTGTGTGTGTGTGTGTGTGTGTGTGTGTGTGTGTGTGTGTGTGTGTGTGTGTGTGTGTGTGTGTGTGTGTGTGTGTGTGTGTGTGTGTGTGTGTGTGTGTGTGTGTGTGTGTGTGTGTGTGTGTGTGTGTGTGTGTGTGTGTGTGTGTGTGTGTGTGTGTGTGTGTGTGTGTGTGTGTGTGTGTGTGTGTGTGTGTGTGTGTGTGTGTGTGTGTGTGTGTGTGTGTGTGTGTGTGTGTGTGTGTGTGTGTGTGTGTGTGTGTGTGTGTGTGTGTGTGTGTGTGTGTGTGTGTGTGTGTGTGTGTGTGTGTGTGTGTGTGTGTGTGTGTGTGTGTGTGTGTGTGTGTGTGTGTGTGTGTGTGTGTGTGTGTGTGTGTGTGTGTGTGTGTGTGTGTGTGTGTGTGTGTGTGTGTGTGTGTGTGTGTGGTGTGTGTGTGTGTGTGTGTGTGTGTGTGTGTGTGTGTGTGTGTGTGTGTGTGTGTGTGTGTGTGTGTGTGTGTGTGTGTGTGTGTGTGTGTGTGTGTGTGTGTGTGTGTGTGTGTGTGTGTGTGTGTGTGTGTGTGTGTGTGTGTGTGTGTGTGTGTGTGTGTGTGTGTGTGTGTGTGTGTGTGTGTGTGTGTGTGTGTGTGTGTGTGTGTGTGTGTGTGTGTGTGTGTGTGTGTGTGTGTGTGTGTGTGTGTGTGTGTGTGTGTGTGTGTGTGTGTGTGTGTGTGTGTGTGTGTGTGTGTGTGTGTGTGTGTGTGTGTGTGTGTGTGTGTGTGTGTGTGTGTGTGTGTGTGTGTGTGTGTGTGTGTGTGTGTGTGTGTGTGTGTGTGTGTGTGTGTGTGTGTGTGTGTGTGTGTGTGTGTGTGTGTGTGTGTGTGTGTGTGTGTGTGTGTGTGTGTGTGTGTGTGTGTGTGTGTGTGTGTGTGTGTGTGTGTGTGTGTGTGTGTGTGTGTGTGTGTGTGTGTGTGTGTGTGTGTGTGTGTGTGTGTGTGTGTGTGTGTGTGTGTGTGTGTGTGTGTGTGTGTGTGTGTGTGTGTGTGTGTGTGTGTGTGTGTGTGTGTGTGTGTGTGTGTGTGTGTGTGTGTGTGTGTGTGTGTGTGTGTGTGTGTGTGTGTGTGTGTGTGTGTGTGTGTGTGTGTGTGTGTGTGTGTGTGTGTGTGTGTGTGTGTGTGTGTGTGTGTGTGTGTGTGTGTGTGTGTGTGTGTGTGTGTGTGTGTGTGTGTGTGTGTGTGTGTGTGTGTGTGTGTGTGTGTGTGTGTGTGTGTGTGTGTGTGTGTGTGTGTGTGTGTGTGTGTGTGTGTGTGTGTGTGTGTGTGTGTGTGTGTGTGTGTGTGTGTGTGTGTGTGTGTGTGTGTGTGTGTGTGTGTGTGTGTGTGTGTGTGTGTGTGTGTGTGTGTGTGTGTGTGTGTGTGTGTGTGTGTGTGTGTGTGTGTGTGTGTGTGTGTGTGTGTGTGTGTGTGTGTGTGTGTGTGTGTGTGTGTGTGTGTGTGTGTGTGTGTGTGTGTGTGTGTGTGTGTGTGTGTGTGTGTGTGTGTGTGTGTGTGTGTGTGTGTGTGTGTGTGTGTGTGTGTGTGTGTGTGTGTGTGTGTGTGTGTGTGTGTGTGTGTGTGTGTGTGTGTGTGTGTGTGTGTGTGTGTGTGTGTGTGTGTGTGTGTGTGTGTGTGTGTGTGTGTGTGTGTGTGTGTGTGTGTGTGTGTGTGTGTGTGTGTGTGTGTGTGTGTGTGTGTGTGTGTGTGTGTGTGTGTGTGTGTGTGTGTGTGTGTGTGTGTGTGTGTGTGTGTGTGTGTGTGTGTGTGTGTGTGTGTGTGTGTGTGTGTGTGTGTGTGTGTGTGTGTGTGTGTGTGTGTGTGTGTGTGTGTGTGTGTGTGTGTGTGTGTGAGAGAGAGAGAGAGAGAGAGAGAGAGAGAGAGAGAGAGAGAGAAATGAAATGAAATGAAATGTTATATTAACATCTTCAAAAGGCCAAAATGACCTATGAGTCCAAATCAAATGATTATGCATTTGATTGCGTTGTGACCTAACCATTTCTGTCATGTGTCGACCCATCAAGACAGCCCCAATTGGCAGATCACCAGAAGGGAACATATGGCATGTCCTCACTAAGAAAAGGGGATCTAATATAGAAAATTTAGTCAGCAGACACCTCAAAAAGGGGGCCCTAGGCCCAATTTCTAGGATCAACCACCATAACTAGAGTGCTAGTAAAGAGACTTGGACAATGCACCTCGAGGGGTGAGGCCAGATGTATGGGAGTAACATGAGTCAACCTGAGCTAGGGGTTCTACCAAATGGTGGCTATGGTCAGATATTTGTCCGATTCATGTTCATAGGTGGTCCCAAAAGTTCAAAGACAACCTTCCTCAGAGGAAAAAGGTTTTTTTGGCCAAGGTTGTTTGCCCTTCTTTTTAGGGGGCTTTTTTCTTAACAGGATTTCTTTTTTCTTTTTTTTTTTCTTTTTTTTGGGGTGGGGGGGGGGGGGGGGGGGGGGAGAGGGATATATACACATGCTTGGCAGTGGGGCTAGTCTGATGCTGTTTACATTTAGCTCAGACTGCAGTTTCCAAGAAAGGCATCCAAAAAGGCCCTTGTCATTGTATCAGCAGATTCCGTTGTCAAAACGTCTAGCTAATATTTAGGTATCAGAAGCCAAACAATGTTTGAAAGTGAATTTCAAAGAAAGTATTTCTTACCATGTAATAGACCAGATTGAGAAGAGGATGATTTAGCACGTTCAAGTCAGCAACTTCATTAAAGGCTGATATGGCAACCTGAAAAATTCCGCAGATTATTAACCATGTGAGCTCCTAATTCACTCTAAATGAGAGATTTTTGACAAGCCTCACCACCACAGTTCTAATGAAGAAACATGAGAAGCATACAGCTGTTATAAATCCAACCTGCTCAGAAAAAAAGAATGAGATCGATATAGTAACAACCTGAGGCCTATTGCTGCAGTCAAAGAGCACCCACTTAAAGTTGATCAAATCAATCATTCAGAGGCGGCCTGATAGGAGATATTTCCAAGTGCAAGCTATAAAGAAGTGTGTGAAGAACTGCCTGCCCATGTGGGAAGCAGAGCCAGATCTTGAGATTAATCAACCACTCTAAACGTAATCCAGGGTTTAGTTTATTGGTTGCAGAGGAGTTATAAAGCATTTAACATTTCTCCCTAATTTGAGGCTGGCAATTTGAAATTTTGTACCGTGCTGACCTTTTCCTTGCACAATCAAGAGAGATCGACACAATCCAGGGTTTGGTTTATTGGCTGCAGAGGAGTTATAAAGCATTTCCCATTTCTCCCTAATTTGAGGCTGGGAGCATGCACATTCTATATTTCTTAGCAATTTGAAAATTTGTAGTGCAGCGACCTTTAACAATTAGAAGGGACCTTTTCCTTGCACAATCAAGAGAGAGAGACACATGAAAAAGTGGTTCATATGCTGAACTCCTAATAACTAAGCAGTAGAAAAGCCTAGACAGACCTATCAACTATATTACCTCACGCAATTTCTTCTGGCGACCTTTAGATTCAACTGGAAACCTCCTCAGCATTAGAAATAACCTGAAATAGTTAACAAATAACAGAAGTTTTTCCGCAAGTGATCAAAGCTTCAACAGAATCCAATAATTGGTACCTTCCTCCATATAAAGCAAACCCAAGTGCAGCACCAAAGGAAACAACTGCATAAGAAGCAAATATAAGTAGAACAATCACTACAGTGGGAACAGATTTGTTTATAGAAGTGTACTAGAGATTCATAGCATCCTAAGTCCATATGTGCAAGGCTTCTACCAAATGTATACACAAACATTGCGATCCCTTTGTCATTGAAACATCGTCCTTGTTTGCTCTTGTTTTCCCCAATGTGGAAAAGCCAAGTCAACAGTCTCGGGTAAATGTAAAGAAGAGCCTCTTGATGCAATTGTTTCCAAACTCACTTATGACACTTGCTTCTCCCTTCACTCTGTCATAAATATCAAGAACATCCAAAGGTCTTTCATACTTCTTTGGGTTTAGTCCCTGGAATGAGCTGGAGGCTTGAAGGATATTCTAGAGACTCAAAGTAACTGAACAGTTCAGACTTGGATGTCAAATGATCAGATGGGTTGACTAGGTCAAATACCATAGATCAGATCATGTGATAGCATAGAGTTCAAACCAAGCACACGTCAAATGAAAGATTCAACCTGTTGATTCAGCCGTAACTCTTGGAATAGTCGGTGCTAAACCAAAAGCCTCAAGGTAAATGTCACATGCACATCTAACCCTACGTGCATGTGGACAAGCTATCCCAAGTCTAGGGTTCAGGTTAGCCCAAGAAGTGTTCTAGCACCCTTGTGAGCCTGTGCGCAGGCCGTGCATGTCCAGGCACTTAGAATAGTTGCATACCCTCTGATTGCACACAGTAGGATCATTAGCATGACATTCATTACCCATCATGAGCATTTTCCAGAACATATAACCTTTTTGACCAAAGTAGACATTTAGCATGACATTCAGTACCCATCATGAGTATTTTCTAGAGCATAGAACCTTTTTGCCAAAGTAGACAATTTTCACTTATTTATTAATAAGTAACTTTTGTTGGATAAGTAAGTAGGGCAATTTGCTAAAGAAGTATAAAAGAAAACCATTGGGCAGTCAGTAGAAACAGAAGAAGCAGGGACACAAGGAGGCAGGCACCCAACACTAGGTAGCACCTCAGCAAGAGCCCTAGCGTTAGAAGATGATCAGTGTTTTCAGCCACTACCACCAGCGTTTTCAGTTTTCAGTCTTAGCCTCGCGAAAATCCGCACCCAGCCGGTTGCAGATGCTCGCCAGATTCTACATCTAGTACCAGATCAACCTAGAGTTTAAAAAATTCACCAGATCAGCCAGCGTTTTTGCATTTCAGCCCTAGTCCGGCAAAGCAGTTGCAGATTCAGGCCGCAGTACCGCCACAGCAGCAGATCCCCAGCACAGCATCTAGCGTTTTCAGTTTTCAGCCTTGACACCATCGTCGTCATCGCAGTCCCTATCTTGACGACGACATCTTCGTCATCGTCATCGTCATTGTCATCGCAGATCCCTATCTTGACGACAACACCATTGTCGCCATCGTCATCATTGTCATAGTCTCCATCGTCGTCGTCGACTTGTCATCATCAAGTTCAAAGCATCTAGACCATTGTACGAGATTTGGGCAATCTATAGCATAGACCTCTCTCACCATAGAGAGGGGGGCGCTTGGAGGGGGGTTTGAGAACCATCTGGTGTCGTATTCTCTCTCTCTCTCTCTCTCTCTCTCTCTCTCTCTCTCTCTCTCTCTCTCTCTCTCTCTCTCTCTCTCTCTCTCTTTCTCTCTCTCTCTCATTCACAGTAGCGTTCACTTTGTTTGTGATCATTGCACTTGCACTCTCTCTCTAAGAACGGAAGGCTCTCCCTTCCGTACGTAAAAGGAACCCTTGAGCACATTTCGGAGCACTCATCCTAAGCGCTAACAACATTCACTTCCGCTGCACCTTACAATAAATCTCTAGTCTCCGAGGAGTGTTTGCTAAGTCCTCCTCCTCCATCCACTTGGCATCAAGAGCCGGATAATTCCTGAACTTGGCCAAAAACCATCGTGTCAGTTTACCCTTCACTTTCCTTTCTTTGTGAGCCGAGAGCTGTTCCACAATGAGTTTCTCTTCCGTCTCTTCTACTTCTGGTTTCTCGTTTGTCTCACCAGAGTTCACCTTTAAAAGATCTCAATAGACTCACATGAAATGCATTGTGAGTCTTCCAAGTATCTGGTAGCCTCAATCTGAAGGTGCATCATTAATCTGTTCCAACTTCCTGTATCTGGAAAGATCGATAGTATAGCATACTTGATTTAGAAAAAGCCTCTCCTTACCCTTCCACTTTCGTAACCGTGCTTTCTCAAAATTGAGTAGCACCAAATCATCCTCCTTCAGCTGCAAGTCACATCAATGCTTGTCTGCTACCTTCTTATACCATGCTTGAGACTTCTCCAAAGCCTCCTATACTTAGCAAAAGCACTGTCCAAATCCTATGTATACTGATATGTTTCAAAAATCTTATCTTTGGTGCTCAGAATCGGTGGAACCTTTCTGACACGCTTGATAATCTCAAACGGTGCCTTCCCCGTAGACGTGTGGTCTGTGTTGTTATAAGCAAACTCCACTAAGGGCAAAAACTTTTCCCATTAAGTCTTCTGATCAGAGATGTAGGACTTTAACAAGTCTAAAACCACTCAATTGGCTATCTCTGACTGCCCACCTGTCTATGGATAAAACAAGGACGAGAACTTAAGCCGTGTGCGTATACTCTCTCATAGTGCTCTCTAAAACAAACTTATGAAGTGGGAACCTCTATTTGAAACTATAGATTTAGGCATACCATGTAATCTGAAAATCTGCGAGACAAGCATTAGCCAAATGATCCACTTTAACTGTCTTCTTTATCGGAACGAAGTGAGCCTATTTACTGAAGCGGTCGATGACTGTCCAAATGCCATCATGCCACATTGTGTCTTTAGAAGATCAAAAATAAAGTCCATTGCTATATTCTCCCAAGGTTGATTAGAAATGGGTAAAGGTTGTAGGAGACCAAGTGCCTTGTGTCGGTCAAACTTGACCTTCTGACACACTAAACATTTGCGGACAAACTTGTCCACATCCTTTTCTAGAGCCCAAGCCAATAGAAATATTTTTCCACACCTTTCAAGGTGCTTTCGATGCTGCTATGCCCAGCAAAAGGTGGATCATGGCACTCTGCCAAGACCTTGTTCCTCAACTCCTGAGTAACATGTATGACTGCCATATCTCCTTCTGTAGATCTGTGTAATCCACTCTGGTCGTGAAAACATTCTACTCTCATAAACTACAACATGGCCCTCCTCCATTAAGACCGCCCCTAGACTACGTCCGCACACATCACAGTAAACCTCAAATTGTTTATGCAAATCTCGTAGAATCAAGACCGGACCAGTTGTCAATTTCTCGTTAAGAGTCTTGAATGCGGCATTTTTCGATGGTCCCCAAGTAAAGGGAACTCGTTTTTGAGTCAGTGTGTAGGGGAAAAGCAATCTCTACGAACTTTCAGATGAACCACCTGTAGTACGAACATAAGCCCAAAAAGCTACGAGCTTCATGTACATTGTTCAAACCTGACCAGTCTCTAATGGTTCAGGGTCCATCTTTACACCCTTTGAAGAGACGATGTATCCCAAAAAGTGCATCTCTGGCAAACTTGCTCTTTTTTCCTTTAAGCACCAATCTACATTGCCATGATGCCTGAAAAACTTGTAAGCGATGGTGTTTATGCTCTGCTTCATTCTTGAAGAATACAATGATATCATCGAAAAAGGTGCCCACAAATGACCATTACTCTCTAAAAATTTTGTCCATCGAACTGTTGAATGTTGCAGAAGCATTTGTGAGACCAAAAGGCATCACCAAATATTCGTACCATCCAAAGGACATCCTGAATGCGGTCTTATATACATCTCCAAGAGCGATCTTGATATGATGATAGCCACATTTCAGGCCAATTCTGCTAAAGCATATAGAAGCATGTAACATGTCTAGTATATCATCATTCCTGAGTATTGGAAATTTGTTCTTGATGGTGATTTTCTTGAGAGCTCGCATATTCTTTTAGATCCATCTTTCTTCAACACAAGCAACACTGGCGACCAATAAGGTGATGTACAAGGCTGAATAAGACCCTTTTCCAGAAGCTCTTTCACTTGGTTCATAATTTCCTCATTTTGGGCTCTCCTTACTCTGTAAGGTGGCCAGTTCGGTGGTGTGCCGCCAAGAATCAAATCAATCGTGTGATATTCAAGTCATTGAGGAGGTAACTCTCCAAGCAAACCCTCAGAGAAACAATAGGCTTGACCTTGTAGAAAGTCTTGTTGTTCCTTCTCTGGATCTAACATATTTGAAGTTTTTTTTTTTTCATTCAGCTCATTCAAGTAGATTGAGTAACAAAAGGACTGGATTTCATTAAGCAGATACAAGTGGGACGAACTCACCCTTTAATTTTACATCAAGAATAATCTCTCTACCATTCTCGTTCTTCAACATTGCCTTTCTTGCCTTGTAATCGACCACGACACCGTTCTTGTCGTCACCAGGGCATTCCAAAAAGGACGTCACACCCTTCCAAAGGTAAGATGGTAAAAGTCCTTGTGCTCTACATACCCCTAACAATGCAACCGAAGTTTGCCTATGACAAGTGTAATAGCAATATCCTGTCCAAGTGCCGCTAGAACTGCATGCATTGGCGGTCCCATTTCCTCTGGCATGATTCAAAGTCGAGCCGCCAATTTAGTCGAAATGAAATTGGTCTTGGCTCCTTCACCGTCAAAAAAGATAAGGACTTGTTGATCTCGTACTTTGCCCCACGCTCTACAGAGCTCCATACTTCCGTAAATCTATTTTGGGTCGATCCCCACAAAGTTCGGAACTAGTCCTACCTTTGTTTTACCTTTCTTTGCTCGCTCCTCTGCCACTTTAGAAGGCTTGCCCTCAACCTGATCATTGACGCTTTGTTAGGGCGCTTGGCAAGAACGTTCCCCTGCTCCCCGCATCCATAACATTTGCCCTCTTTATAGTATTTAGCTCGCTGCTTGGCTTACAGTCTAGGACCGGTTGGTTTTTTCTTTTGTTGCGTCCCCTTCTTGTTACCATTGGGTTGGTTTGGCCCCCGTTGAGCAGACACTAGCTTGTCCATTGGGTACATCAGTATACCACTGTGCATACCAAATCCTTGCTTGGCGTGACCCATTAGTCGTTCAATGGAGTTCATCTTCTTTTGCAAACAGTATCGCCATTCCGCCTTTTTTTGCAAACACTATCGTCGGATCTCCCTTGGCAAACCGCAACAAAACCGCTCAACTTGTTGCTTAAATCTAATTTTCTTGAAGGACGAAGCTGGTAGAAAAGTATCTGGCAATAATCGTCTAGGGTGTCTTCTTTGGTCATCCAAAAATGATTCCATGCTCTGATAACATCCTCTTCATACTCTTCGATGCGCATGCGGAGGTGGAAACACGTTTGAATTTATACATGACGTGGGTGCTTCCTTTCGCAAAAGCAAGGTCGACCACCAAGTCTAGGCATTGCCTTTCAAATAGGAAGATGCTCGTCGTACTTTAGAGTGTTCGAAAAAGCGTCAAAACAATTTTAAACTGTTGTATGAAAGCAAGAGCTCTATGGGTGCCTTTATATCCCAAAAGAGTGTCAAAATTTAAATGCTTGCCAACCCTCTTTAAAGTCCTTTGTCTTCCTCTCCTTCTGTTCAAGATAGTCAAACTGATTCAATCTGCAATCTCGGCCTCGTTCCAAACATTGACTCGTGCATTTCAGAACTGTCCGACGTATCCTCGTCAGAACTGTTAGAATGCTTTCTGTTCCAAGATCCTTTACGGGATTTGCTCTTCTTGAGTCGTTTTTCCCTGTTGTTCTTGTTCTTCTTGCTCTTACGAGTCTTTCTCTGCTTCCGATGCTTCCCGTCCTCGCTACTTGTCATGTGCACATCTAACCCTCTGTGCATATGGCCAAATGCTATTTATTGTAGCTCACATGCTACTTTCCCTTTACCACATGTGGTGCATATCACTACTTGCATGTATTACCACCTTTCAACTTAAGCTTACATATAAGGCCATAATACTAAACTTGCATTCTCTCTCCGCTTTTATTACAACGAATCAAGCAAGTTTCGTTTCATTGTATTGAGTACATTTTATCTCTATTTCCATGGTGCTCACACAACCATGAATGCTATATTGCGGGATCCTCCATAGTTCAATTCTCCTTTCACGGTGCCCACAACAGCTCTTGGCAACACCACGTACACATGCAGTAGCATAAGGGAGGAGACCAGCTATGAGCACTATCTGCACAACACTTGTGGGAAGCAGTTGAGCGTCAGAAGCGCGTGTGCGGGGGCTGTCAGGCAAGTAGGTGGCAGCCCCACGCGTGCAGGCAATCAGCTACGCACGTGGGCATAGTCTCCATGCAGCTTTCTACATGGGTTCCTTCGAAGGGAAATGGCCAAGGTCCTTAGCTTCTTTTCTTTCAAGCGCCAAGTTGGCTACTTGGAGAGCACGTAATAAAGTTGCAATAGTCTTCTCTAAGCCTTTTACCCATGTGCCCCCCTCCCCCTCCCCCTTCCCACAAATAAAAAAAGGACTTTGACCCTTTTCTCAAAAACCCTTTGTTTTTGCTATGATGTGCAACCATCTCCACAATTCTAATTCTGGAGACTCCTTTTAATTTTATTTCACATGTCATTGACTGAAAAATATTTGAAGCAGCTGTAGTAGACTCACTTTCAAGAATTGACCCTAATTCAAAAATAACTTTTTCAAAATCGAAAGAAAATATAAACTGTTTACCAGCAAAAAAAAGCCTTGCTACAATTCGAGTTACTGCATTGTAACTCAACCATTCGAGTACCCAGATCACTATCTGAAGATTCAAACAAGGGTTTAGTACAAAAGACGTAATAAAGCTAGGCATTAACAATGTAGTGAATTTTTACCTGTATAAAATAAACTAGACCGTTTATCAAGAGAAATGCAGGACGAAGCCTATTGGTTGGCATGCTTCTTGCCTAATAAATCAATCAAATATTCGCAATAAGTTCTTCTCATGATGGTCAAAGTAACAAAAAAGATAATTGCAATTAAGTAGAGTGTTTCGACTGAACCTGGTAGTAAATTTCTGCCCAAAATAGCACAAGCAATGTGTATGTTGAAAAAAAAAGAAGTCCCGGAACCTCCAAAAGAATGACTCTCAAAATCTGTACAATAAATCCCCATTTAGAGAGACAAAATCAACGCTGATTCACTGAAAATAAGATCATTACCTGGATATTCAACGAGAAGACACTTTTGTAGAAGCCAAAAACCAGGGCCCTGGCTGCACAGAAAACCAAAAGATAAACATAATTATAACCTTTGAATACGGCAAGGAGCATGGAAATACCAGCCAGAATTTTGAAATATGAAAGGTTAAATATCATACCGGCATTCACTATGAAGTTCATAAGATGAAAAACTTTCTGAGTGGTCCAGCCATATTCTGGTACCCGAAATTCTATCCGTATAAGTTGAATCTAATAAGCATAAGCCAGCAAACTTAAAGAGTAAAAAACAGAAGCAATTGCAGTCATGCTCTAATACTTAAAGGTGGGACATTAAGATAACTATTATAATCCAGATTAGGTTCACACTTCAGCATTCCCAGTGTACTATGTGATCAATTAAAAATGAGTTATACAAAAGGTTAACCTCTTCTGAGAACCTTTAAAATAGTCAAGGGTTGCAATACACAAACTTTCCCCTTGAAGGACAAGCTTGAGGTCATTTTAACAAGATAATTTCCTTGCAAAAGACACTCTTCCTTGGACAACTTTCAATAGCTTCAAACAGTACTTCTTAAGCATATGCATATATATGCCTTCATAAGGTCAAAAATACACGTATAGCGGCTACATCTGTTATGAAACATTTATAAAAGTAAACAATTCCCTTGTCAATAAAATCCGCGGCAACATTTCTTATGAGACATTTATAAAAGTAAATCAGTCAAAACTGGCAATTATGCTTAGATTGCTTTAAACCCTTTGTTAGCTAATTTGTTGTTTTTTATTTACAGGAGCTTGGGATCCCCTTTTCTCTCCCCTTGCCAGATAATCTTGTTACAAAACCTGCTTCTCTTACTCCCTAGAGCATACAAGTCTTAGGGACAAGCTCTACGTTACTATCACAAGACCGGGGGGGAGGGGGAAGAGAGAGAGTCGAAAAGCGGATCACAAGCTGGCCAAGTCCTACGTTTTTCAGCAGAAAAGAGGTAGTATACGTAAGTACAAAGCCCATCCGTAGGGTACGTCTATACGGTATGGATCCGAACCATACAGATAGGATCCATACGTACACATTTTATTTTATTTTAAAGGGCAACAACAAGCCACCTGTGGGCACTTAGTCTACGCGAGGGTTACTTTTTCTTTGTTTTGGCTTTAATGTGAGTCTACAACATATTGGACTGCAACCAGAGAGTCTCTGCTATAGAGAGTGCAAAGCCCTTCATTGCTTCTGAGTGCTTGTAGTCTTGGCAAAGAGCAACTTTGGAGTTTGTCAAAGATATTGTATTTGAAGCACGTATACATGGTCAATAGGTCACTTGATTAAAATTTGATAAATGTAGGTCCCTTCATTCAACTATATAGAGTAATAGTTTATATATTTAAAGGTTTTTGTTGTGAAATTTCTATTTTTCTCTATTGTAGGCCTTCGCGAGACGCTGATGGAGATCTCTCTGCTGCTCACGCTTCGCAACCCGCCCCCCCCCCCCCCCCCCCTTCTCTCCTCGCGAAACCACCTCGCTGGCCTCCAGCGGGTTATGTTAATCCCCATAGGTACACAATTCCATCGCGAAGGATTGAGAAAATGGAGATTTTTCTCGTGTGAAAACTCGTCTGATTCAAAGAGAAACTATCCCGTTGCGTGCGGGAGCACTTGAGACACTGCAGGCGTGTTCGCTCAGCTCAAAACAATCCAAAACAGAAAATTACAGCCTGCTATGATTTTTTTGCAGGTTTAGGGTTTCGCACCTAAACTGCAAAAAATCACAAGGGGAGCCTTGGGATGCATGTACAAGGTTTTGGGCACCCGACAGTGACAAAACAGAGAATTACAGCACGTTGAAATTGACCTGCAGCTCACCGGAAAGCTTCAAAAAGCAAGGGAAAGTGTCCTTGACGTGTATTTTTGACCTACACGAGTTTTGCGCCGTTATGCTGGTGAAGTTGGGTCAAAAACCTGCAATTACAGCCATGGACAGGTTTGGATAGAATTAGGTGAAAGCGTTCGGATCGTCTATTTGCAATAAAAATACAGAAAAAGCGAAAGGGACGCCAGTCTTTGGGACCTACAGGGTGTCGTCGTCTGCTTGCAAGCACTCTTTTAGGGTTTATCGGTGTAAAGATCGGGTGCATGCTAAAGTCTACTGCCCTCAAGTGAGTCTACGGGCCAGTTTCAGTATGACCCCTCACATGTAGCAAATGCTACAACGTATCGAAAACTGGTCGGTTTTCTTATTCAGGTTCTCGAACACCCGAATTGCTGTCGATTTCCCGACAGAATTTCTCACTTCTTTCATGCAGAGACCGGCAAGTAACCTTTGGAGCAGGGTCTTGGGACTCCATGGTATTTACAGAGACCAAGTCACTAGGCATTCACTATACAGCCATCTCTCTCTCTCTCTCTCTCTCTCTCTCTCTCTCTCTCTCTCTCTCTCTCTCTCTCTCTCTCTCTCTCTGTGGCACATCTAACCCTATGTGCATGTGGACAAGCTTGTGATCACTTGCACATCTCTCACTAAAGGAACGGAAGGCTCTCCCTTCCGTAAGTAAAAGGAACCCTTGAGCACAGTTCGGAGAACTCATCTTGACCAAAGTTCAACATTCACTTCCGTTGCACCTTACATTGGTATCAGAGCTTTGGCAATGTTCTGTATCACTCAAGGAAAGAACCACATTTATTTTTTTTGCTTGTTGCGGTCACACGTAACCCAAGTCCACTTGGGCGTGTCGATTCCTAATCGTGTTTTTGAAGAGTGACAGGAATCCCAAGAAAGAAGGGCTTGTCCAGTGTCCCCTTGTTTCTCTTTTCACTCATTGAGAGCGGACCGTGCACTTAGCGGCCGGCCAATCGACGTGAGGTGGGAAAAAGCAACCTTGGTGTGAGCGCAAGGCCGCCAAGGGGTATGCCCGCAGGAAAGAGAAGAGCTCGGGTAAAGAGAAGATCCTTCTCTAACACAGATTGCAAGCTAAAGAAAGAACCTCAAGAACCTCAAGAACTCAAGGACTCGAGAACCCAAGAACCCAAGAAACTCAAGACCCCAAGTTCCTCGTAAACTTACAAACCCAAGATCTCAGTGTATGGTCATCACCCGAAGCGGAATGGATACTTTGCATGAAGGTGATGAGCATGAAGGTGGTGAAGAAGAATTTTCCCCGCCAAGAGGTTTTTCCGACCCTCCCCTTCCCCCATCTACGCCACGGTTTGCACCAAATCCGATGGAGACTTTGGTCAAGTCGATGATGGACATGATGCTACAAAAAGAGGCGCAACGCGCCACCCTTGATCACGAGCGCGAGCAAGCGCGCTTAGCGGCTGAAGAAAGACGGTTAGCCTTGAAGCGAGAGCGTGAGGAAGCGCGCTTGGCGGCCGAAGAGAGAAAAGTAGCCTTGGAGCGTGAGCGTGAGCAGGCGCGCTTGATGGCCGAAGAAAGACGAGCGGCCTTGGAGTTAGAGCGCGAGGCGCAAAGAGACCAACACATGCAAGAGTTGGTCCTACAGGTACTCACCTCGAAGTCTGAACCGGTCAAAGAAGTTGGTAGTTCATCAAGTAGCACAAGCAGAGATTCGGACTCCAAGAACCTCGTCACAGAGAAGCTGACGTTTAGTAAGTATGACGGTAAGATGGATGCTACTATTATTCATTCTTAGTTGCATCAATTTAATGCTTACTTTGCGACAACTAAGAAGACAGGAAATAGCAAGGTTTTGAAGGCAGCTATGTACCTTGCTGGTGATGCCATTAATTGGTACCACGCATGGCAAGAGGCACACTTGACCGTGCACCTAGAGGAAGCCGAGGAAGGCATGCCCCTTTCTTTCAATTGTGCCGACTTCCAAGACAAGGTCAAGACATGGTTTATGCCACCCTAGTACCTCGCACGGTTGAAGGACGATTGGCGCGGTCTCAAGCAAAATGGTATGCCCGTTATGTCTTTCTCTAATCATGTTTTGCAGCTCCACACTCAATTACGCAATCGGATGCTCAGCACAAGGAGGCATTCCTTTATGGATTGAACGAGTATATCAAGTGTCACCAGGAGGTGTATTTTTCCTGTTGCCTTCCGTAAATAAGTACTAGATATTTTTATTTATTTTTATTTTTACTTGTTTTCCCCGGAACCCTTGAAAAGGTGCAAGTGGACATTGCATGGCCAGTGTGAAACGGCTACGACCGAATAGGTTTCTCACAGCGGGAGTCTGGGTCGGTCAGTCTGGGACTCGTCGGGCCAATTAGCACTGAATTCTGATGAGTATGGAAGCCTGTGTGCGCCAAATGAAGTCTCGGCCACTCGGAAAGTCACTTATAACTTTATAAGTCAGTGAGAACTAGAAAATTAACTCAAAAGGGGCAAACTGGACACATGGCGGCTTCTGGGGAGTTTGCTACTTCCAGCTGAAGAGGGGGCGTCCAATTTGAGGGAGGAGGCTGATTTTTGATCATAAGTGACCTACAGTGTGTGTGTGTGAGTAGTGGGTGGGTGCAGGTCTACATCTTTAATGGAAAGCTTGCCTTCTCCTCTGTCTCATGTAGCGCGATGATTTGCTCTCGTGCATCTCTCTCTCCCCTTTGGCACATATGGTAATGCCCCACTAGTTGGGCTACTCAGTTGAACATGTACAGTTCTGGGGGTTTATGCGCGTTTTCCAGGGCAAGAGCCTTCTGAACAGGAACCGGATTAGCTAATTGCTAGTCCCCCACAGGTACGCACAGTTCCATCGCGAAAGATTGCGAGTTCGGAGAGTTTTCTCGCGTGAAAACTCGTCCAACTCACAGGGGAACTGTCCCATTGCGTGCGGGAGCCCTTGGGACACGCGTAGGCGTGTTCGCTCCGCTAAAAACGATCCGAAACAGCGAATTACAGCCTCCTGTGTTTTTCTGCAGGTTTAGGGTTTCGCACCTAAAGTGCAAGGGAACACCGGGGGAGCCTCGTGAGAGCCTTGGGATGCGTGTACAAGCTTTTGGGCACCCGGCAGTGAAAAACAGGGAATTACAGCCCGCTGAATTTCTGTGACAGCTCACCAGAAAGCTTCCAAATAGCGAGGGAATCCGTTCTAGACAGGTGCTTCTGACCTACAGGGGTTTTTGCGTCGTTATGCTGCCAAAATCAGGTCGAAAACTTGCGTTTTCAGCCCTCGCCAAGTTTGGACAGCTTTGTGAAAGCCTGTGCGAAGTGGTCAGATCGTCTACCTTAATTTGAATAAAGAAATACCGAAAGGGACGCCAGTCTTTGGGGCCTACAGGGTGTCGGTCTCGTGTGCGCAGTGACATTCTAGTCGCTGCACACAGGGTGTCGGTCTCGTGTGCGCAGTGACATTCTAGTTGCTGGACGCAACAGTGTTCTCTTCCCTTCTCAGTGCTCTGTATAAAGTTAACAGGTAATTGAAATAGTACCGCCCTCTTCGTTGTACAGGCCGGTTATATGGTTCCATCGACGGGATAGTCACTTTTTCTTCAAAGAGTGCAGCGTGGATTGTTGTGGGTGAAAGCAACACAAAGCTTGTCGTTATGGCAGAGAAGAGAGATCAAGTACCTGAAGAGGGATCTTCCTCACATGGCACGGAGAAAGTTCCTTCAACTCTTCAAGAAGAGGACAGGTTGTTTAGAACTCAACTGCGTTGCTGCATGGACATGTTTCAGCAGTTGGCTAACAACCCAAGGATGCAGTATTTCTTACAGGCTCCGACACAGGGTTTTCAGCCTCCTACACAGGGCACGACTGAGCCGTTGCAAGAAAAGGAGATTTCCAATGCGCAGAGGACTCATGATGCTCGAGGGAAAGCCCATGTGGTTGAGCAACTAGCGGTGTCCAATGATCCAAAGCAACTTGCTTTAGCTGGATAGGAACCGTTTGTGAATGGTCAAGGGAGTAATGAACACGCTATGCGTCAGACACTTCCATTACCTAATACTTATCCTGGTTATTTTGGAGGTGGTTCAGTGTTTCAAGCTATGGCTGGACCTTCCACAGGTTATATGCCAGGGAATGTGTTCGGGACAATGCAAACAGGCATGGGTAACCCTATGTATGCGAACATGGGTGTCCAACCAGGTTTTCAGGGTGCCTACGGCCAGTTTCGAGTGCCTGGAACACAATTTGGTATGGCTGGTTTTTCGCAGCCATACGTACAAAATGCAGATATGACAGGTAAAACAGTTGATGCGAGTGCTGGAATGAACAATCATGGAGCACCACTGTTACAGGCACCTGTTTATGATAATGTGGCTCCTTTGAGTCAGCGTAAGGATTACAAGGAAGGTGGGCAGGGAGTGAAGTTTGAAACTTTCAGAGGAACTGAGGATCAATTGAAGGCTTTGACCTTCATACAGCAGTTCGATGCAGCTTATGCTGGAGGAAACTTCACGGAATCTTCAAAGATACGCAAGGCTGCCACTCTCTTGAAAGGGAATGCGCTTCAATGGTGGACCGCATTGTTGAACCAGGGTCAAGCCCCAACAACGTGGGTCCAATTCAAACAGCTTTTTGTGCCTGCATGGTTGACGAACACTTTTGAAGTGGATGTGATGACAGAATGGCACGAGTTGAATGCTAAACAGTGTGCGAACTTGGAAGAGTACAATAAAAAGTTTTGGGCCGCGCTGTTGCCAGTCACCTCTTACAGGTTTGTGCCATTGTCAGAACAGATTGAGAAGTACTGTTGCGGATTGCCCAAGAAAATCAGGGACTACTGCACAAAGACTACTGTCATGAATATGTTTCAGTTGATAGAGAATGCAAGAGTGGCCAGCAATCTGTCGAAAGGAAATTCCGATGGATTTAATAGCCACAAGAAAGGGTCCCAGGGCAAACAGTTTTCAGCCAAGGGCAATGTTGCAGCAAAGCCTTCTGAGCCTCCCACAAAGAAGCCCTCCACTGAAGAAGGTGATACGTCCAAGAAGCAGTCTAAGTCTTCTTCGGGATGAGGACAAGGACAAAAAAGGCATTTTTCTGGCAAAACCTTTGAAGAAAGGAAAGCTCTTAGGGAGGCCAAGAAATGCTACATTTGTGAACACGAAGGACATTTTGCAAATGAATGCCCACAGAAGAAGTCACAGGATAAGGATGACAAGTCAGACCATAAAGGGAAGAAGCCAAAGCCAAGTGCAGGACTTGTTCCAGATTTGGTTGGAGACCAGCCAAACACAGATGCCACAGAGCTGTGCAGAGCTTGGGGCAAAGTTAGAGACCAGACAGTGCTGGTTTTCTTTGATCCAGGAGCCCGTGTAAATTTCATATCACCAGAATTGGCATCAAAGTTGGGCATTCATGCAGAGGAGATGGGTATGACAGGGGAAGCAGGTTTGGCATGCCCAGGTCATTCAGAGCCCGTTACTCCCATTTTGGGGAAGCTTCGTCTGCACATTCAGAGCTATGTGGGGGTTTATGCGCGTTTGCCAAGGCAAGAGCCTTCTGAACAGGAACCGGATTAGCTAATTGCTAATCCCCCACAGGCACACACAGTTCCATCGCGAAAGATTGCGAGTTCGGAGAGTTTTCTCGCGTGAAAACTCATCCAATTCACAGGGGAACTGTCCCATTGCATGCGGGAGCCCTTGGGACACGCGTAGGCGTGTTCGCTCCGCTAAAAACGATCCGAAACAGCGAATTACAGCCTGCTGTGTTTTTCTGCAGGTTTAGGGTTTCGCACCTAAACTGCAAGGGAACATCGGGGGAGCCTCGTGAGAGCCTTGGGATGCGTGTACAGGCTTTTGGGCACCCGGAGTATGATGTCGAGGTACTCGATTCAATCGATCTCAACAAGGCGGTAGCGATTGCCCCCGCACAAGAGATGAAGCACAATAAGGGAAAGCCTAAGGAAAACAAGACTTCTCAAAGTACCTCTCAAACCCCTCAGAATGGTAAGAATGGTAACTCTTCTAGCTAATCTTCCTCTAATCCTTCGGAAAAGAACTCACAAAATGAATCTAAGGGTAAAGCTAAAACACCTGCTAAACCTAAGCTAACCCCGGATGAAAAAGCCGCAAAAGGAATTATAGGAGGATACATAACGGCAAAAGAACAACTCATTTATGCTAAGGAAGGTCGTTGTTATCAATGTCACGTCAAGGGTCACATTAAAGCGGCTTGTCCTAAGACAGCCCCACCTAAAGACCCCAAAGAACCCACAGCTACCACAAGCACTTTAATGAATCAATCTGAGTCTTCACATGTTTCTGACACACACATTGATGAGTCTCTCATGAAGTGTTATGGTCATGTAAAGGGTCAGAGTTTTGTCATATTGTTTGGTCCAAGTAGTATGCATGATGTGATGAGTGCCTCTCTTGTCGAGAGAGCCCGCCTAGACGTTAGTCAGACATCTCTCAAGGTGTCTAGCTTCGCTCCCGGTATGGACTCTCTCATGACGCAAGAGTGCTATGATGTGTTATTTACAGTTCAACAAGCTACCTTCCGTAGGAAATTTGTCGTGTCTCCTCTTTCAGGATGTGATATGCTTTTGGGCATTCAATGGTTTCATGAGCACAACCCTCTCATTGATTGGGAGGACAATACTCTCATATTAAATGCCAAAAGTGACTCCCATGATCATTCGTGCTAAGGAGGGTCTGCATCCTTTGCCTCTCATTTCTCATGCACAAGCAAAGCGTGAATTACGACAAGGAGCACAAGCGGCATTCATCTATGCCACTCCGATTACCCAAAGCATTCAAGCTCCAGACAGGTATTCAACTTTGTTTACCAAGTTTAAGCATCTCTTTTTGCAAGATGATCTTCCACCCCGTCTCCCACCCGAGCGGCCGGAGGACCATCGCATCGAGCTTGCGGAGGGGGCACAGCCTGTCAGTAAGGCTCCCTAACGATTGAACAAGACTCAAGAAGAAGAGTTAAGAGCGGCAACTCACTGAGTTAATGGCCAGAGGATTCATACATCCTAGTGTAAGTCCTTTTGTTGCTCCTATTTTGTTTGTCTGCAAGAAGGATGGTTCGTCTCGTTTGTGTGTTGATTATAGGGCATTGAACAAGATGACCGCCAAGAACAAGTTTCCGATGCTTCGCATTGAGTATATCCTCGATAGGCTCAATGGAGCAAAGGTTTTCAGTAAGGTTGATCTCAAAAGTGGATACCATCAAGTAAGGGTATTCAAAGGCGACATCTTCAAGACCGCTTTTTGCACAGAGCGAGGGCAATGGGAATAAGTAGTCATGCCTTTTGGATTAACAGGTGCATTCAATCGTCTCATGGTAGGCCGTTTTGGTAATATGGTTGGTGTATGTGTGTTCATCTTTCTTAATGATATTCTCATTTTTACTGCATCATGGGAACAACATGAAAAGGATGTAGAAAGGGTATTCACCCGTTTGGATGAGAGACAGTTGAACATTGCAGCTAAGAAATCTGAGTTTTTCTCACTGAAGTTTCTTATCTGGGTTATATCATTTCTGCAGAAGCGTCAAGCTAGACCCCGCAAAGGTGGAACAGGTACGTAATTGGGATTTGCCCAAAACTGCATATAATGTGCGTTCTTTTCTTAGTTTATGTCAAGCATATAATTCGCACATAGAGAATTTTGCACGCATTGCCGCACCCATGACGGATGTTTTAAAAGAGGTAAAGACTCGCCGACAACGCGTGAATTTACCCGAAGCAGACATTGAGGCTTTCGCAGCTCTCAAGGTTGCGATGACAGAAGCGCCATGTCTTATCCTTGCCTCTTGGGATGACCGGTATGGACGGATGCGAGCAATGTCGCCATCGGCGTTGTGCTTCAGCGGCATGGTCGTCGAGTTACTTTTCTTAGTCGAAAGCTCAATAGTGCAAAAAAGAATTATTCAGTTTATGATAAAGAACTTTTGTCTGTCATTCACTCTCTTAAGCATTGGAAGCATTTTTTGTATGGTAGAGAGTTCACAGTTCGCACAGATCACCAAGCCCTCAAGTGATTCCAGTCTATGCCTAGTGCACATTGGAGTGATCGCCAAGCACGGTGGTCACAATTTTTTGAGCAATTTGGAGGTTTGATTGAGTAGTGCCTGGAAAAGCTAACCCTGTTTTGTAGATGCGTTAAGTCGCAAAGGACAGATTTTGGCTCTTGAGTCAAAATCCACAGTCTCTCTTCAAGGTGTGTCTTTCGACAGCATGAAGAACCATTATGCGGATTCCGAGTTTGGTAAGCAATGGTTGTAGGCTCTTGCTTCCCAAGGGCCAAGCAACTATCTCATTCGTGATGGTTTGTTGTATTTTCGTCAACGTCTATGTGTGTTGCCCTCTCTCAGGACAACCATATTGCATGATGCACATGACTCTCAAAGGTGGGCACAAGGGAATGAACAACACTCTAGAAAAAATAGAAAAGATTCTTTTATTGGCCTAAAATGCGAAAGGATGTGTTCCGTTATGTCACACAGTGCACTATTTGTCAAAAGGTAAAAGCTCCTCGGGGTAAACAGCAAGGTCTCTTGCTTCCGCTGTCTATTCCCGATGGACCTTTTCAAGATATTTCCATGGATTTTGTGACTAACCTTCCACCTAGTTTGAATTCAAGGAACACTCAATGTTTGACAATTGTTGATCGTTTCAACAAGTTTTGCATGTTAATTCCTTGTACGGCCACAGTCACCGCACAAGATGTGGCACAATTGTTCATTAAGCATTGGTACCCCCTCTGTGGTTTGCCAAAATCGATTGTTTCAGATAGGGATGTTAAGTTCACGTCCAATTTTTGGCGTACACTCTTTGAAAATTTTGACACTAAGTTGAATTTTTCATCGGCTTTTCAGATGGTCAGACAGAGATTTATAATCAGTTGGCTTTTGATGTTTTAAAGTCATATGTGCATGATCAGCAGTCTCATTGGGTGCTCTATCTCCCATTGGTTCAGGCTATTTTGAATGACTCTTTTTCCTCTGCCATTGGTCGAACTCCGTATGAGGCAGCTTTTGGCCGTCCGTTCCAGTCACTTTTGACTCTCTCGGTTAGTCAAATGCCTGATGCCAATGCTGAAAGTTAGTCGTTGGATGAGATTTCTGAGAGTGTGAAGCTTTGGCTAAGCAAGGCTCGGGAGTCTTGCTTACGCCAAGCTAACAAGCATCGTCAGGATGTTTCGATCAAGGAAGGGAATTGGGTGTATTTAAGAATCATGAAGCAACGTCTTAAGCAAGTTGGAAAGAAGTGTCCAAAGTTGTCTTTCATATTGTATGGTCCATTTCCTGTCATTAAAAAGATAGATGAGGTTTCGATGAAATTGCAATTGCTTAACTCATGGTCAATGCACAACGTTTTCCATGTTTCTTGGTTTGAAGTGTTTCCGGGAACACCTCCAAAGGACATTTTCCGAGAAGAAGAACCGGAGATCATCGATGAAGCTCAAGTCATGGACTCGGAGCAAGTGTTGTTGCATCGGTTTCGCCATGGTTCAAAGAAGTAAGTGAGACAGAACTTTTTGAAGTTCAAGGATCGAGGAACCCACGAAGCAATGTGGGTTGATGAAGAGTTTTTCAAATTTCAAAGATTATTCGAAATGTTGGCAGCCTACAAGGAAGCCATGCAGATCGGTACCAGTACCTCACTTTAAAAAGGAGGGGATGTCACGTGCACATCTAACCCTATGTGCATGTGGACAAGCTACTACATGACAAGGGTTCAGTTAGCCTAGCTTAGGAAGTGTTCTGGCACTTTTGTGAGTCTGTTCGCAGACCGTGCATGTCCAGGCACTTAGAGTGGATGCATATCCTCTAGTTGCACACAGCATGATCATCAGATTATTATCAAAACTCATCAGGAGCACTTTTAGAGTGCATAGACCTATTTTTCCTATTTTAGCCATTTTTCACTTATTATTAATAAGTGACTTTGTTGGGAAACTGGGTAGGGCAAATTTGCTAAGTTAATATAAAGGAAAACTGGCAGTCACTCAGTAGAGGAGAAGAAGCAAAGAGAGCACAGGCAATCCTCTTGCAGCATGCCCTCTAGCTTCCCTTCTCAAGCAAGAACTCAAATCCAGCCCTAGTGTTTTTGCATTCCAGCAGATTTGCTAGCGTTTTCAGGCATCAGCCATTAGCCTCTACCAACCGCCCGAATCGCAGCAGATCCTCACATTGAGAGTTTGCCGTAGCCGGGTTTATAGCGAACAGTTTCAGCCACTACGACAAGCATTCAATCTCAGATTTAGACCTCAGATCTGCCAACGTTTTCAAGCCTGATCTGCTGCCATTTTTCAGCATAGCAACCCAGCGTTTTTCTCTTGCAGAATCAGCGTGTCTTAAGACCTGCTGTACCAACATTTTTGCAGCCTGTTGTCCAGCGTTTTTCTCAACCCTAAGAAGCAGCGTTTTTCTCAGCCATCAAGTTAGCAAATCAGCCCCCGACTTGGTGCAACAGTTACCGATTCACAGCATTCAGCTTTCAGCCTTAGCATCCTCTCCGTCGACATCGACATAGCATCATTTAGAACTCACAGCATCATCACCTTGTATCAGATTTGTGCAATCAATAGTAGATCGCTCTCGCCATAGAGAGTGGGGCCTTCGAAGGAGGGTTTGACAACTTTTCTGGTGTCGTATTGTTCTCTCTCTATCTCTCAGTCTCAGCACCTTCAAACACAGTGTTTATCCACTTTGTTTGTGATCACTTGCACATCTCTCACTAAAGGAACAGAAGGCTCTCCCTTCCGTAAGTAAAAGGAACCCTTGAGCAGAGTTCGGAGCACTCATCTTGAGCAAAGTTCAACATTCACTTCGACTGCACCTCTCTCTCTCTCTCTCTCTCTCTCTCTCTCTCTCTCTCTCTCTCTCTCTCTCTCTCTCTCTCTAATAAGAGGTCTTGAGTTCAACTCTCCTTGTCGGGTAGATCTTTAAGGTCTCTTGGGATAGTTTCTTACTACGTTAAAATTCTCTTCTCTTCTCTTCTCTTCCCCTCCTCTTCCCCGCCCCTCTCTCTCTCTCTCTCTCTCTCTCTCTCTCTCTCTCTCTCTCTCTCTCTCTCTCTCTCTCTCTCTCTCTCTCTCTCCGTGTTTTTGGCCTGCGATCTCTCTTCCTCTCTAGCACTCCCTCTCCCTTCTGTGTAGACACCCTATACGACACGTGATTGCTTGCAGATGGTTTCCGTGTCCTACGGTGGGCAGTTCGCACTAGGAGCTTGTGTCATAGTAACAAGGAACGGGCGGAACGGGGCCCTCCCGTTCCCGGAACGCGTTCCCAAGCATGGCGCCTCCTCGAAACGGGAACGGGACCGAAACGCCGTTCCCTTCCCAGGCATAACTGGAACGGCAAGCGGAACGGGGCCCGGAACGGCAGCCGGAACGCGGAACGGCAAATCCGGAACACCAAAGTTTTAAAAAATGACAGTTTGGGGCAGATTTTTTGAACTTTTGGGGGGGTGTTATTTCCATCCTCTCCTATTTAAAGAAGGGCTTTAAACCCTCTCTCTCTCTCTCTCAAGCTCTCTACCTCACCCTCTCCCTCAAGGCTCCCTCTCCCTTTCCCTCTCCCTTTCCCTCAAGGCTACCGTTCCAGCCTCTGTTCCCGTTCCGCCACCCCGAGGGCCCCCCATTCCGGAAACGTCCCGGAGCCCCCCCGTTCCCGTTCCCCGTTCCCGTTCCGTGTAACTATGGCTTGTGTACGAGGAGATCTATGGCAATAGATCCGAGATCCATTGGCTGCCCGGTCGCGAGAGGAGGTTTTCTCGCGGTTGCAGTCGAGGTCATCACCAAATTCACCCTTTTCCATTGCACCCTTGACATTCTCGTGTCGTCTCGATGCTTCTAAATGATTTGAAGTAGAAAGGTCTTCGTGTGCTTTTTGATAGATGGTTTACATCATCCAAACTTTTGATGCATTTGACTACTAAGGGACATGGAGCCACACGCACATACATGACAAACAAGAAGAATTTCCCCAATGTACAAATGTTGAGTCTTGGTCATTGTGAACGTGGTTCATCTCAATTTGCGTATTGAATTTTTCTTCCAATGTCTATGGCATGAGAGAGAGTAAAGTTATAAGAAAAATTGAAAGTGGCCGTAAAGTTGCCCTTCTATATCCGGAGATAGCTATGCAATATAATAAGTGCAAAGCTAGGTGTGATGTCTTTGATAGTATGGTATGGGTTCTGGGTATGGTCTAGCGACTACTATACATGGCTGGAAGTGGTGACATGCATTGTTTTGGGGAATGTTGGGATTTGGTTTTAGCAAACGCATATATTATTTGAAAGTGCTTGCATGGCATGAAGAGTACAAGACAAATTAGCATAAGAGAATACTTTCCGTAAGTCAAGGAGAGATTTCCCACCGTAGTGGTTAAGGCATGATTATGCTCATAGCTCTTCATCCCCTTCATCTAGCTACCTTTCCTTCTGTCCACAAATACTCCTTCTGTCCACAACTACTAACGCCTCTCGTAGCCCTAGTTCTTGAGACCAGATTGATCTCACGTGAAGGTTTCTGAGATGTTGACCTGTCAAATTGTGAAGCCCTAAGCCTTCAACCCAATATGCTACATAAAAGAGCTATACAAAATGTATGGCTTTTATGTTTTGATGATAAATGAAAATTCCTTCCAAGGGAGGTAGGCTCAGCCTCGTGAAAGAAGAACCTCAACATAGTGTTAATCTGTAAATTACTTTTTCTTGAATTTA
The DNA here is from genome assembly GCF_014529385.1 of Adiantum capillus-veneris. Classification (NCBI taxonomy): domain Eukaryota; kingdom Viridiplantae; phylum Streptophyta; class Polypodiopsida; order Polypodiales; family Pteridaceae; genus Adiantum; species Adiantum capillus-veneris. The sequence goes on along the minus strand of NC_140931.1, from coordinate 104,849,663 downwards.
ATTTGTTACATTACCCACAAATCAATAGTTGTTTTGACACAATACATTATCAGGGCCACAATCGAGCACTGACACTAGCTACTCCAAACTGAATTTCATCTAGCAAAATCATTAATGTCATTAAATGAATTCAAACATAAATCCTTACCGGGGAAATCACCATTGGAATAAGTTAATCATATTCAGAGAAAAAAAGTCAAACTTTTTCCATGATTACTTGCCCTGCTCATGATTTGCTTAATCATCAAGATATACAGGAAAAGAAAAGGTCATAAAGTCAAGCACACTTACAACTGCTACAGCGCCGACAAGCGAGTATGCAGCGCACAGTGTGTAAAAGACAGCCTCTTGCCATGTACTGGAGGTGTTCTCCCACCAGCCTTTCAAGGCATTCAGCATGTCATGTGGTGCACCGACAGTTGCAGGAAATACACTGTAGTAATCTGCTCTCATTGCTTGATACAAGTATTTTTGGCTTTTGCAGGCCCTCTGACGAGTCTTCCCTTTCGTACAGAAGAGGTGCGTGTGTGTGTGTGTGTGTGTGTGTGTGTTTTCAAAACAACTCACAAGATGCGGCTAAACGAGCAACTGCGCCGCTAGTCTGCGCGCACGAGAGCGGAGAGAGAGAGAGCGCCATGTTTCCTACCAAATAAGGTGTCCTCAGCACGTGGAAGATCAGGACCTTGTACACCTCATAACTTAACTTTTGACCCCTTGTCTTTTGCTTCCCATTCCAGAATCTTTGTGCTCAACTCGATGTCTATAACTACATCAATTTCCTTCCATTTTTGCGAGACGTGGAGGGACATGGAGTGAATATATATCCATGGATATTCACAACACCTCTTATTTACGTGGCCGTGTCCAAACAAGCTATGCCAGCCGCATTAGTTGCTTCTTTTGGACTAAGTCGCATTTTGCATTGGCTGGGGTTAATGCCCACATGGAGGTGTGAGCATGCATTTGCACATGCTGGCTTGGGTTAACGATGCATACAGTTCTAAACTCTACCCAAATGGGCGGAGTTACCAAACTGCACCGCTTGAAGCTTTGCCAAGGCTCACGCACTTGGGTTTGCTACGTGCAAAAGCTTCGCTTTGTTGGCGGGGGTAAATATAGGTTGAGCAGGTGTTGGTTAAAAACTGCGTCAACCGCTGCCAAATGCGTTTTTGAAGTTCTTCAAGGCTGAAAATTCATGGTTGCTTGCGTAGCACTTGCTTCAGGCACCTTTGCTTCTAAGATCACTTGGATGATGCCGTTGGTTGTCATCGGCATCAACACTTTTTGTTACTTGGCATCAACCCCCCGTCATCATGACGAACTAAGAGGCATTAGGTTGCATGCACAACATGCACTCACATTCATAAACATTAACATGGATGCAATGTATTTATCATTTCTTGCCTGATTCAAAAAGTTCAAGCTTTAATTATTATGCATAAGGGTGCACACAAGGTTTGTAAGTGGCATTTATTTTGCTCTATAGAGATATTCTGTTATGTTTTGGACATGGATATTTTCTTACAAGCATTTGTGTTGCATTTATGGATGAACAACAACTCGTTTATAATTGAGTCTCATCATTCTTATATTCATGCAACAGATGACGTCTTTTCTTCCCTATAACATGGTTATTAACCATAACAAATTAGTCACCTAGCAAGTAATTTTTCATATCCCTTATCATTTTACAGTTAAGCGTTCCATTGCGATACTCTATGAAATATGTGCAATGACATACAAAATGTTAAGATATACATGGTGATTTTTTGTTGAGGGAAAGGGTCATAAGGGTATCACAATGATCCAAGATGATGACAAAAGATTCCAAGCTGTTATGACTAGTGTGTGACGCGTGCGTTGTTGCGGCCAAGAAAAGCATGACCATTGGGTCATACACATACAAAAATCTGTAGGTGTGTGTGTGCGCGCGCGGGCGCACTAGCAAGGCGGGTGTACTTTAGTCCTTGTAATCACTCTGGGAGGATGGTAATTCCCTCTCTCTTTCTTATTAGATCTTGAGATCAAGACTTGTGGGGTAGATCTTTGATATTTGTTTGGATTGTTCTTATGACTACAAAAATTTTCTTCTTCATCCTCCCTCCCTTTTCTCTCTCTCTCTCTCTCTCTCTCTCTCTCTCTCACACACACACACACACACACAAATTTTGAGTTCAATAGAAACTCAACCTAATGATTTTTATCACTTTCTTATTGTTTTAGAAAGCCATCGTGACCCTTTCACTTGTTTGACTTTACATTTTTACATTGTCAGAACTTAACTCATAAGTCTTTCCGTTTTCTACTATTTAGTACTTACGCTTCACTTTTTCCTTTCAAATTAAATGTTTCTTAAGGTTTTCTTTGAAATGAACCACAATGTGACACATGGATGCTCTCTCCTTCTTTGAAAATTTTTAACTCCATATATAGTATAGATATAGATATAGATGACAACACATGTGGACAGAGGTCCTATAGTTTTGGTTCTGAAGAGAGGGAGGTTCTTTATTTGTGACAAACAAAGGCATGGCTACAAATTTTAGCAATCAAGGGAACTTCTATATTTATATTATTATGCATATTTTCCAAAATCTTGAAAGCAAGGTTGGATTATGAAGATCCAATTACTACATGGGTAGAGATCTTTTTTATGGAACTTGTTATTAATCACAAGGGTGAATAGTATGTTTAGGAGCTCATGGAGTTCAGTTTAGCCACAATTCCTTTTTGAGAAGGAGATCAACACGGATGCTTAAGGTACCGACATCAGTATATGAGGCATATTCTACATGCGAAGAGTATGAGTTCTCATGGACTATAGATGGTGCCATATTTTTATGTGTATCATGATGGGTTCTACGATGCTGATCACTCTTGTTTTATGAGGATCATAAGTGCACTCTCTTTTTTTAAAGAAATTATGTTGTCAAGGTTGTCTATTTAGATACGATCAAGATTTTGCGTGCAAGTGGCAAGATAAAGTATTACAACCTTATGACAAGTTGTATGGTAGTAATGCACATTTTGGGTAACTTTAACCCTTTTCTTTTTAAGGGTGCATCAAACCATTCCACTTATAAAGTGTTTATGCTATGAGTATTTTAATTTACCATTACATGTTTCATCTTCTCAATTAATATGGCTATTTGTGTTGAATATGGTTTTATGATGTTTACAAAAAAAAAAATCGAGAGGAAAGATAGATCTCCAATTACAAAAGCATTCGTGTGATTAAGAAAATGATTATCCCACCTTTTTTCCAAGGCCAAAACTATCTCCAAGGGGGGAGTAATGTGAGGAAGAGGAAAGAGATAGAGAGAGAGGGAAGGAGAAAAAAGAAGAGAATTTTTATTGTCATAAGAACGATCCAAACAGATATAAAAGATCTACTTGACGAGTCTTGATCCCAAGGTTTGATGAGAGAGAGAGAGAGAGAGAATATTCCAACCCACCAAAAAAAAAAATCTGATAGACTTCAGGGATCCACTTGTAAGACTTGAGAGAGAGAGAGAGAGAGAGAGAGAGAGAGAGAGAAGAAGAAGAAGAGAATTTATAACGTTGTGGAAAACTATCCCAAGAGACCTCAAAGATCTATCCAACGAGAGTTGAGCTCAATACTTGTTATTCAAGAGGGAAATGGCATAACCAATCTACCACACTTGGGTGATAGAAAGGTTATACCATTTTCCTCTTTTTATTCACACACACACCCACACCCGAGAAGAAGAGAATTTTTAACATCGTGAGAAACTATCGCAAGAGACCTTAGACGAGAGTTGAACTTCAAAGATCCATGTGGCCAAGACTTGAAGAGAGAGAGAGAGAGAGAGAGAGAGAGAGAGAGAGGGGTTTTAATATCATAAAACACATCAAGAGACTTCAAAGCTCTATTTGAGAAGTCTTTAACTTAAGACATGATATTTACAAGGGAACTATGATAACTAATCTACTACACTCAAAGGTTATTATAGTTTCCTTTTCTTATTCGCTGAGAGAGATCCAAAGGTAACTAGAATCAGTGTTCGAGAAAGGATTTAGCCTTGAGCCGGTTAAAAATCGAGACTAGCCAGTTGCAAACCATGGTAGAGGGGGAAAAAAGGCGATGAAATATGTGACAAAATAGTTTAAAAATCCTACAATTTTTTGCAAGTATTTTCGGTTTGATTCTTTGCAAGGAGGAAATTCGATCGACAGTCGCTTAATAAAAGAGACTTTCCGAAACATTGACTGGAATTAAGCTATAGAATGCAAGAAAAGTCAAGCCATTTGAGGATGTGAAATGAAAGGTAAAACAAAAAGAACTCATTAAAATATGTGTGTGTGTGTGTGTAAATCACTAGAATTATGCAAGGTGAAGCTTCACTTTAACATTATATTAATAGTTTTTGAGTGTTAAAGTGAAGCAACTAAACCCTACGCACCTCAACGCTCGGCCTGAGCTTGGGGCTGATTTATATATTTGTTGGTGAGTACATAATACAATCACTCACAATTGTGAGTTTTGTAAATAAAAAATTAAAAAATCTAAAACGATAGTGCAAGAAAAGTCAAGACATGTGAAGATGTGAAATGAAATGTGAAATAAAAGGATCCATTTAATATTTTAAAACTGAAATAACATTACAGGTAAGTCTCAATCATCACTAAAATCATTGAAAGTATGCATAACTGAACTCTCCTCTAAGGCTTCTTTTAAAAGGCCAAAAACTTAGTAATCTATCTATATATATTATCTATAGTGGTTGTACTTTGCATTTTGAAGTCTCCCCTTTTCTCTCTATACAAATGCACACCTAGTCTTCAATTTATACTTGAGCTTTAAAAATGCCAAACTTTTGAAGCTTCCATGCATCACATAAGGTTGAGCTAAAACGTTGCACTTGGCACCTCCATGTGACATTGTCCTTCTAGCCCTGACTATGTGCACATTGCATGTTGTAGCTTTGTGCAAAGGGCCAGAGTGGGATGGCCTTGGAGTTGAATTGGCACTACCTACACCTAATGTGGGACAACGTGAGTGTGCTGAGAGAGAGAGAGAGAGAGAGAGAGAGAGAGGTCTCGAATAGGGCTAGCCAAAAATATTTTTTTAATAAATAAATTTAAAATAAATAAGGGTACAATAAAACTTTTTTGGATTTTAGGTCAAAAGTTGAAGAATTGATGCTGTTTATATTAAAAGTTGCAAAATTTTGCCAATTTTTTTCAAGGTAAGCTTGGAATCTAGCCAAGGATTTGCCATTAAAATGTACACTAAACCCTGATTTATTGCAAACATTGGGACTCTCAAATAGCCCCAAAATGGAAGGGCATGACAAATGTAGAAATGTTGAATGCCCAATACATCCATAATCACACTCTCAACACCCCAAGGACATGGTATGCCAAGAGAGGAGGGAAACACCTATTGAAAATCTATTACACCCTCATGTGAGATACCAATTTGTGTGTGTGTGTGTGTGTGTGTGTGAGAGAGAGAGAGAGAGAGAGAGAGAGAGAGAGAGATGGGCCCTGGAAGCATCCATGTGTCATATAAAGGGTGACTCTACTTTTCCTTCTAAAGAGATTCTAGCACTCAAGTTTGATGGGTGACTTTGATACTTTATATTAAAGAGCTTCAGTAAATCTGAGCTCTTGACGCTTCCACGCATTGCACAATGGAGAGAGAGAAGGAGGGGGGGGGGGGAGGTTTAAATGTCATAGGAACACATCAAGAGACCTCAAAGATCTATCTGACAAGTCTTGAAAAGACCTGGTATTTAAGAGGGAATTGTGATAACCAATCTACCACACTCAAATATTATTATAATTTCCTCTTCTTATTCACTTGGAAAGATCCAAACGTCTATCCAAAAAGTCTAGAACTCAAAACTTTGTGTGTATGTATACGTGTATGTGTGTGCATGCATGCTGCACATGTGTGTGTGTGTGTGTGTGCAAGAGAGAGAGAGAGAGAGAGAGAGAGAGAGAGAGATTTATTATCGTGCTCGAAGGTCAAATATGACCTATGGGACCAAAGCTACATGTGATTTAGTATGTGTGTGGCTGATAAGTGATTCTCCATGCTCCAAAATTGTAGTGATGAGAGTCGCAATGGAGAGCCCACACTGTGGCTGGGAGAGCAAACCATCTAGGTCTAAGTCCCGAGGAATCCACTAGGAAATATCTAAGATAGCACGTGTGAACAAAATAAAGGATATATAATTAGGTACATTTATAGAAAAATGTACTTGCATAAAGGGTTTTTTAATTGATAAGTGAAAGTTTTCATACAAAAGGGCTAGTATTTTTACAAAAGTGCATACATAAGGGATACATATAATACTTGAAAATATACAGGTAAGGGATTATTTAAATACGTCTTATTCACAAGTGCTATATGTAATTTTTACATAGTGGACTCCTTGGGGTCTAAGTCATGGCTAAAAATGTGAGGGAAGCAAGTTCGGATGTGACCAAAAGTTGAGCACTCTAGTAGTGTGTGGTACTCAGACTCTCGAACTTGCAATAGTGCACATAATGTGCACAATCAGTTTGACTCTTCTTTAATTGGAAGAGATCCTGACTCAAGAAGTAGGAGCATATATGGCTTTTGTGTCTTTACTTGGAGAAAGTTTGTAAGAAAACGCTTTTCGGCATTCTCAAACTCTTTCCATGTAGATTTTGAGATGCTCCTGCCCCACACTTCAACTCCATAAAGAACTGGTGTCATCAATGTGTCAAAAAGTTACTTCTTGAGAACCCAACACTTGATGTTTCGCGCATTACACATGTTCTTAAATGCATAGTACGCTCTCATACCGGCATCAAACGACACATAGTACATTCATGCCATTTGTGATTGGCCGGAACTTCAAGGCCAAGGTACTTAAAGTGTGAGGTCCCCAACCCGTTACCATAACCTTTTGGCAACTAGAGGGTAGCTGATTGGTCTCTATCCCTAATCGCTTGAGAAAACATAGTCAAGAAAAAATTGATTTCCAATGGACGGCCTCCCATCACCAAGTAACTTGAGTCCGAACCATTGAAGAGGGTTCCTAACCCTGTCTCGTAGGGAAAGCATGAACTAACATAAGAATTTTATACGTCCCTAATTCTCACCTTCCAAAAAAGAGAACCCAAATACCTTTTTTCCCATAGCTTTCAGAGGCACGTATATTTGGTGTTGGAATTAGGGTTATAGAAAAGCACACACAGCTTGAAGAAGACGAAGGAAGCTCAAGGCACACAACACATAATGTATTACTTAGTGTGCAATGGGAAAATAGATAGCCTAGAGTGATGGGGGTATATACAATGCACGAGGAAAAAAACCTTGCAGATCTTTTCACAAAGGCATTGTCTCCTGACATAGTGGTAATGCACCTCGATGTGCTTTGTGAGAGCATGAAAAACTGGGTTCCGTGCAGCTGCCAATGCACTCTGACTGTCAGTGTAGATAGTGTTGGCAGTGTCTTGTCCAACACCCAAATCATCCATACGGAGTCTGAGTCATATACACTCAACCATAGCTGTGAAGACTACCTTGTACTCAGCCTCACAACTAGAAGTGGCCACAGTAGGTTGCTTCTTGCTCAACCATGATATACATGAACTGCCAAGCATGAAACAAAAACCACCTGTGGGCACTCTCGTGTCAAAACAACGACCCCAATTTGAGTTCGAAAAAGCATGTAAGTTTGGCGGAAATCATCCCCCCTTGGGATAAAACAAGCCAAGAAGTAAAGTGCCACTCAAGTAGTGAAAAATCCTCTTGACAGCCTCCCAATGCTTATACTCGTGTTGCATATATAAATGAGGTAGCAGTTTGGTAAAGAGTGACATCGGCAGGATCTCCATCATCATGAAGACTCAACTTCAAACATGTTTCCATGGGAGTGGCAATAGGTTTGCAAACCTCAAGTCCAAAATTACATAGCAATGTCTCAATGTAACTTTCTGACACAAGGCAATACCACCATCACACTGCTTAAACTGTATACCCAAGTAATGATGCAACATCCTCAAATCTTTCATCTTGAAAGTAGCATTCAAATCAGCCTTAAATTCAGCAATATGTTCTCATTTGGTCCAGTGATCAGCAAATCATCTGCATAAAGAACCACAATGAGAAGTACATCACCCTCACGCTTTACATACAATGTGCTTTTTGTTGGACTGTTACAAAAGCCTCGTTTTACCAGTGTCAGCCTTCACCAAGCACGAGGAGATTGCTTCAACCCATACAAAGATTTCTTACAATTGCACACTTTATCCTCTTGTCCTTTCTTGACAAAACCGCGAGGCTGCGTTACATAAACTTCCTCAAATATGTCACCATTCAAGAAAGCGGTAACAATGTCTGGTTGATGTACATCCCAACCAAAATGAGATGCCAATGCACATAAAAAACGCACAGTAGTCATACGATAAGTGGGAGCAAAAGTCTCTTCATAATCTATGCCTTTTTGTTGTGCATAACCCTTTGCAACAAGTCGAGCCTTATAGAAATCAATCTCACCATCCGGCTTGCGTTTCAACTTGTAAACCCACTTTGTACCAATGGCCTTTTTGCCAGGAGGCAAATCACATAAAGTCCATGTGTCATTTTCTAGAAGTGCATCATATTCTAATTGCATGGAAGCCATCCAATTTTTTGATTTTTTTGCTTCATCAAAAGATAGAGGTTCCTCAACATACCAAGGTATGCTTTGTTTGCAGATGATACAACCTGTAACCTTTTCTTTTAGGAGTATAACCAACAAGATTACATTTGACAACCTTATCATCCAATTTTCTGCGCTGTGTTTGTGGCACCAAAGCATATTCCAAACAGCCAAAAACACGCATGTGCTCAATAGAAGGTTGGCTATCATGCCATGCTTCATAAGGATTCATAGACTGCAAAGCTTTTGTAGGACGCATGTTAAGCACATAAGTGGCACACATAATAGCCTCAAGCCAAAACAAATGCGGCAAAGCTCGACTCTTGACCATACATCATGCCATTTTTGTAAGAGACTTGTTTCCTCTCTCATTAGCACCATTTTGTTGAGGTGTATAAGGCACTGTACATTGGTGTTTTATTCCATGACTAGTAAAAAATGCGTTAAATTCATGAGACATGTCCCCCCCCCCCCCCCCCGATCGGAATGGAGGATGCCCATTTCGAGACAATTTTAGCCATAGCCAAAAATTGTTTGAAGCACAAAAACACTTTGAGCTTAGCATTAAGCAGATACACACATGCATGCCTTGAGTAATCATCAATGAAATTCATGAAGTACAAGTAATTGCTCAAGGACGGAGTTTGCATGGGTCCACAAACATCACCATGCAGATGCAACCTGCATGTGGCCCTAATTGAACCATTCTTTGAAACTTAGAACGCTTATCTTACCCAAAATACAGCCTTCATAAACATGTTTGACAGGTGCTTCAAGTGGCGGCAAAGAAGCAATCATTTCAGATTTTTGCAAACGCAGCAAACTAGAAAAATTTCGATGCCCAAAACGTGCATACCAAAGTTTTACATCTGAAATAGCCTTAGAATCCACAACCACATTTGCAAAATTTTGCCCACACTTTTCATACAATACAACCCACGACATAATATGCCAGATGCAACAACTTGATCGTCGAATCTGAGATCATGTATTGTGCATCTGTCATCCACAAATTTGACTACAAGTCCAAGTATAGCAAGTGCAGAAACTAATAAAAGGTTCTTTTTTATCCCAAGTACATACAATGTATCAACAAAGTATGAAAGAACTACCATTCGTAGCAATAAGCACAATTTTTCCAACTCCCTGAATCGGATAAGAGGCATTGTTGGCACAAGGGACTAAATTCCCATGAGGGACAGACTCAAGAGAGGTAAACAAATCACGATGTGAGGTAATGTGCTTTGTAGCACCACTTTCCAAATTCTAGACATGTGAATCTGCAACAAATAACATGCATGCATGATGGACAAATGATTATAGGTATACTCTACACTAAAATCCCATTCTGCATCAACATCAACATCACAGTCTCCTTTCACAAAAGAGTCAACAATAGCTGCATTTGTAGTGGAACCAGCATTAGTAGTGGAACCAGCCTCTTTCTTCTTAGCCTGTTTGGACGTCAACTTAGAGCACTGCTTGATCAAGTGATCATTAGCTTTACAATAATGACACTACATCTTCTTTTTCCCCTTATCACCAAGATTCCCATACAAATTTCTTCCAGCAGAAGCATTAGGAACAGGTGATTTACCACTCACAAAGAACCACGAGAAGTGGCTACCTTGCTACCACCTTTTCTTTGAGTAGCAATAAAGGCCTGTTCAACTTGCACACTGTCTAGTCCTATTTTTTTTGGAAAGTGAATCTTGCAACAGCAATGTGCATAACGCATCAAACTTGACAACTTGAGGATTTCCTTGGGTCATAAGTCTCCTAGTACTAGCAAAAGTCTGGTAAGAATCTGGCAAGGGATCAAGAACAGTCTGCACAAGGGAACTGTCTGAAATGACTTCACCTACAGAAATAAGTTGCTCATTGATATCCTTGACACCAGCAAGGAAAGTGTCCATGTCATCTTCCTCATGCATAATCTTCGACTCTAGCTCTTTACTCAGTAATGCAATTTTTGTCTCATTGCGACTTGCATAAAGACTAGCTAGAATATCCCGAGCCTGTTTTGCAGATTTTGCTGAACAAATGTGAGGAGTAATAGTGCGCTTCACAGGACAAAGCAATCAATGCATGAGCCCGTGCATATTTTACATCCCAATGAGCTTGCTCAGCTGAAGGAAAAACAGCTCTAACAATAGCAATCTTTGCAGCAAGACCTGCAACATCCTCAACATTGCCTGTATCGTCAGATTCAGGACGTGCATCAATGCCTTGCACAATGTTCCAAACGCCCTTTGACGCAAGAACATGTCGCATCATATAAGCCTACATCGGGTAATTGTCCACATTCAATCTGTCCTCAGTAGCAAACATCTTGAACACATCTGTGTTGTTATCAGTGAAAACTACCCAAAAAGAGGAGAAACAGAGTGGGAAAAACACATGATATATAGCACAAACCGTAAGAGACTTTACGGGATCTGTTATGCAAAAAACGACACTGATAGAAATTTTACACAAAATAACAAAATAGCCTACATAGTACTGCCTGTAACGGAAACGGAGGCCGAAATGAGCCCAAATAAAAAATCTAAGCAGACCAAGCTCTGTGAGCTTGTCAAAATATTTTTTGACCTACGAACACTCACAAAAGCTCATTGAAATTGGAGAAAGTGAGTAGGCGTGTGCTAGAGCTACTGGCAACTAAGCCTAGGAGGATGCAACCCGCTTTGATATCAATTGTTGGAATTAGGGTTGCATGAAGTATGCAATGGAAAAATAGATAGCCCTAGAATGATCGGCGTGTATACAATGCACAAGTGAGGGAAAAAATGACCCGACGGTCCTAAGTGTGTTCACACACATCACTACCACATGTATATGGTAACATTTGGAACTTCTCGACTCTAGCACAATGAGTCTCTAAATTTGCTTCTCCTAACAAGAGGGAGTGGGAGTTTCTCGACTAATCGAGACCACCCATCCTTGACTGGAAACCTGAGCCAATCCCCACTTCCCACCCCCGCACTCACACTTTTTGCTTGTTTTCTAATTACTACCACATGATTGTTCATACAAAAAATTCATTTTTAAGATTTCCATCACAAGTTCATTAAGACAGTCCTTCAAACATTATCAAATCGGCACCAAGGCAATCTTTCCTAGATAAAAACTCGATAGACAACATTACCTCATTATAATTCAATACTCCGGAATCATAGAAACTTCTTCCGACGGATGTTTACTCCATCTGTTGTCATTGGTTGCCCATAAAACCAATAGTGGACTGCACCTCTTGAAGTAACTCTTCGGTATTCCACTTTACATGTTGATTGAAATAAACCAAGTTGTCTCATAGATATGGATCAACTTTATGCATAGAAATGCATGGCTCCTGCGTAGAAATGAGAACTACCTCCCTATGATCAAAGGAGAGTTCTGACTAAATCAATATTGGAATAAAATGAGTAAGATTAAGAGATTTCTTCCTAAGCAAACATTTCTTTCCTACTTCATACAGTATATCATCAAACAATTCCTTCACTTTAATTCAAACTTAAAAGAAAATAACAAATTCAAATAGTATATCATCAAACAATTCCTTCACTTTAATTCAAACTTAGAAGAAAATAACAAATTTAGATGATGTAGTTTCCAATTGGGAATGACCCAATGTTTAGGTAATTTATTTTTCCTTCCTAATTACCCATGATGCAATGAACATAAAAACAAGTTTTCCTACATTCTCATGGCCAATATCATCGCTTCATGAGATGGCTAACACTTTCTCGACCATAGGGGCCTTTCCTTTTCCTTTTCCATCATTGGTCATGGCCTCATGATTGTGAGATCCACCAAAGAGCGTTCTCTTGGGTGCCATGCTCACTACTAGTTACTAAATTAACTTGGGAATTTGTAAGCTTAATATGTAAAGAACCCAATGGAAGTAAGATGATTGATTTTAAGTGTCAATACCAAAAAATTATAGTTATGATATATATTACTCCAAACATATGATGTGCTTAATTTTGACATAGTTTTACGATAACATATATTATGACTCATACCCTAATTTCATTTTCATGGATTTGTGGATGACCATAATACAACTTTAGTAAGCTTAATGCATACCAAGTTTAGTCTATGCACATCACTATCACAAAGTAAACGATGATTGATTTTTTACTTCCTTTCTCTCAACTTTTAGTGCAAAATTCAACAAGGACTTGTGTATTTTAATACAATTGAGTCACGCAGGGATTTAATATTTACGTAATTACCACAAATTTTGTTTGATCACAAGGTCTTATTGACACATTTACATAATCACACTTAACATGATCACAAAGAAGCTGGTTTAGGGTAACTTGGAAACCCACAAAAAGCCCGCCAGGAATTTTAGTTTTCCCTATGGGCCCGTCGGGTTTTTAAGTTTTCCCTACGAGCCCGCTGGGTGTTTTTTCTTGAGCCATAGAGAGAGAGAGAGAGAGAGAGAGAGAGAGAGAGAGAGAGAGAGAGAGAGAGAGAGAGAGAGAGAGAGACGATCGCCTTTGTAGGTATGTCGAGAGGAGAGAGGAAGAGAGGGGGTCGTGTGGGAGTGTGCTTTGCGTTGCAGTGCGCGGCAGTAGCAGAGTATTTAACCACACGACTTGGGTATGTGTTGTGTGGTAGCGTGTCCTTTGTTGTATTGCACGGCAGACATAAGGTACCTTACCACACAATGGGAGTGTGTGCGTAAGCTACTCTACGGAACAGTGCTTACCACGGGGATATCACTTCGGTGATGCGGGGAAGATGGTGTCCTTGTGGTAAGTATCGGCTTACTGTTTGGGTACTACGTCGGTAACGCGGAATCTAGTATCCTTATGGTGATTCAACTTCCCTTCCCCTTTCCAAAAAAACATATGGGCATCGATCGGTAATGCGGCTATATGATGCTTGTATGCAAGTCATTATTTCTCCTTAGATTCGGGCGGCACTCGATCGATAACATGGCTAATTGAGTGTCGTTTGTTAAAAGCATCTATTTTTGCATAAATGTGGCATTCATATCGTTAACCTGACCGTACAAATGCCATATAATTTGTACGTGCATGTACGGTTCATTTTTTTAAGCATTAAGTATATGAAATACTTGGTCGGTAACACGACCGTGAAGAGTATTTCATATAAAATGTTCGAATTGTTTGATATTGTTGTTTTTAAGTATTCTTATGAAAATATATACTAGCTAATCATATTCAAAAGAATGCTCTATTCATCAATCATCATCGCTATTTTAAATGCTATATTTACATAAATTCTATGTAAGAAGTATATGCACACAATTGCATGGTAAATATTCATTTTTATCTTTTTAAAGAGCAAGAAATTCTTTGCAATTTCCTAGCCCGGTTTGTATACTGTCAATGCTTTAAATGAGCTAAAATAAAAGTGGCAATATGTACATCACGATGCATATATCTTCCAAGAGGCTTTATTTTTAAAGCGAATCGGAAAATTTTGAATTGTTTTGGATTTTTAACACGTTCTGTTAGATCTGGACAATTTTATTAGGAGTGACTTATTTTTATTGCATTTTACACGAGTAAACATACCATTTTAAAGTCAAAATGATTATCAACTTGAATATATATAATCTTGCACAATTTTTTGAAGTCTTTAAGTCAGCGTATGCTTTGTTTGAACTAGTGTGAGAGTGCACGGTGAAAAATATAAGTTAAAGATTCACAATATGCTGAAATGTTTTAGACTTTTAACATGTATTGTTTAATTTGGATGAAGTTCTTATAAAATACTTGTTTACTCTGCATTTTACACATGTAAACATTGCATTTTAAAGTGAAAATTGTTTCCAATGTTTATCAATATATTTGTGCACATTTCTTAAAGTTTTCAAGTCATGGTTATGGTTTGTCTGAACTAGTGTGAGAGTGTTAGTGTAGTGTGCAGCCATGAATGTGTATTTGATAAGCTGTTTTTATTGTCGAGTGCTAAAATGATGCCACATCAAAAGAAAATTATTATTCGTGCCATTCGAAAGAATGTATTTTGGCAATATCATCATGCAGATGGTCGCATACAACAGATTAGTGAAAGCTACGTTTTCATCAAAGACCTCACTAGCACTATATGGGGGAACACATAGCGTAGGCTGCAAGGTGAAGGCCAATATGAGTTTCTGATTCCAGTAGGGATTGAAGAATTTGACCCCCACCACAAGGTTAGGACAGTGTTGGGCAATATGAAAGTCTGTTGTAGAGACTTAAAGGAAGATATCCCTCTTGCCTGCAATATGAAAAAATTAGAGCATTGGGACAAATTATGGGAGGAACAAAAGGTCAAGATGAAGCGTGTGAAAGCTCAGGACCAAGCCTCCTTACCCAAGAGATTGAAGATGGCCCAAGATGCGCAAGCAGCTGTGGGTGGCCGATCAGATGCCAACAGCACTGGCACAATCATGTGCATGGTTTTGAATGCTAATTGGCATTCCCCACGAGGCCTTGGTAGAAGGTACAAGGGTTGGAATAGGCTCTTCTGGTGTGTGCACATTGTACACCATCAAAGGCATCTCTTTCTTTCCAGACCACATTACATATGTGGAAAAATGCTACAAGGGAGGGAGTGAGGCAAAACTTGACAGCTTCCAGATAGAGCAAGGAATGCAAACGCTTCACCCCTCCATTGTAAGATGCATTGGATTTACCACCGAAGCTCCCTGGATCACAATAGTTCCATACTATAATGGGAGCACCTTGGGGGACATGGCGTGTCGCTTGCCATTCGCCCATGGAGCGTTCAGACGCCACATGCACATGCTACAACATGGTTGGAGGTCATTGCCACCAACAAATTAGCACTTACAAGAGATAGAGACAGAGATGATCAAAGAAATGAATGAGCAGATGCCATAAATATGTCACGCCTTAATTGATGGCGTTATGGTTGCTCACTTGGCTGGTATAATGCACAACGACCTACACCTGTTCAACATAATGTTGGACTTTACTCGTGCAAATAAGCCCGTGTTGGCATCATTGATTGAGTATTGATGCTAAGAATGCCAGCTAAGCACGTGTTCATTAATTATCTGCATCCAAGCGAACAGTCGGACCTTGCAGTTTTGGTGGCACAGAAAGCAAGGGAAGCAGAGATTTGCAAAGCGACCGTGGATTGCTCCTAAACTATACAATCCACGGTGTGAAAATGCATACAACAAATCATGCGATATTTATGCATTAGGTTATCTATTCAACATGCTGATAGATTTTTGGAGTGCAGCCAAGAAAGTTTATTTTCCAGAAGAAGTATTTTATCACCCCGACCAAGATGTTATGAGGGCCATTCAGATTAAAGTAGATTGTTGGATGAAGTTAAGAGAGCGGGAAAATAGAAGAAATGCATTCGATGTTTTGATATTTTGTTAAAGAACTTTTAAAGACAAACCCTAATCCTATCCAACGATCGCTTGTTGAACTTGCGCCATATTTTTACCCGACCTAAATATTTTTGTGATATACATTTGTCTTGTCCGGGGTATTTCATTTGTATTGATGTGTATTATCTGATTTGGGGTAGTTCACCTCATTGAGTCATGTATCGTATTTCAATCGGATCAATTGTCTTATACTTTAATGGGACCAATTATCTTTAGTCATTTCAAATTTGTTGTGTTATCCGGGGTATTTCAAATTTGCCGTGTGTGTTGTGATTTTGTTTAGTTGCATCAGTAGTGGACAAGACAGATCTACTTATTATATCTGTGAGACTGCTGAATCATGAGAATATATTTTTGTCAATGATATTGAATATTTGGCAGCTCTAAGATAAAATGGTCAATGAAGGACAAGTTTGTGGCACCCAATCAGTGCCTGATGATCAACAACAAGCGGCTGTTAATGCACTTCAGTGCATGAAGTCTCTAGCGCACGGTATGCCAGCACAACAAGCAACGTGCACTATTCGACGACTTTCAAAATGGGCAAATCCAAACCATATGCAATGGAAAGAGATCAATAAATAAGTGACCAAGGACATGATCAAAACAATATGGCCATGTGAGGAGGCGGAGATAAATAAAGGAAGGTGGAAGGTATCAAAGTGCCTCCACGAAGCGATCAAAGAAACGCTAAGAGAATCTACTTGAAGTTTATGGTCATCCACTACATAATGCAAATTGTGCGTTATATTTTGCAAAAATATTATATGTTCATTTTGTGCCACATCGACCAATAGAATTTTCATCGAAGGAAACAACTGTTTCCACCCATGATATTAGGGAAAGTTGTGTCACTTTCATCCGAGATGAGCTGGCATTGATAGTTGAAGGTGTCGACCTACTGTTAAAGAGAGAGGAAGATATTTACACGACACAGCTGACAGAGAAAGGTGCAAAAATAACAAGGCTTTCTATAGCCACCCAAACACCCCAACCCTCACAGGTTCGAATAAAGAAAAATATTCACCGCTTAAGCCAAGACGTTCAGAATCTGACATAGCGAGTGAATCCTCCACCTGTACAAGAGACACATATTAATCAAAGAGCATTTAAAGACAGACCCTAATCCTGTCCAGCGATTGCTTGTTGAACTTGCATCGTCTTTTTACACGGCTTGAACAATTTTGTACCCTACATTTGTCTTTTTGTCTGGGTATTTTATTTGTATTGAAGTCTATTATCTGGGTTTGGGATGGTTCACCTCATTGAGTCATTTGAAGTATATTTGAATCTATATGTCTCTAGTCAATTATCTTGTAGTTCAATTTGATCAATTGACTTGTGGTTCAATTGGATCAATTATCTTTAGTCATTTTTCTTGTGGTTCAATTGGTTCAATCAGTTGTGATTTTGTTTTTTGCATCAATTGTGATTTGATTGAACCAATATAGGACATGTTGTGTAGTAGACAAGGCTGTTGAATCGTGGTATCATTGAGACTGTTGAATCGTGAAAATATATTTTTGTCAAAGATATTGAATATTTGTCTATTTGTCCATTGTAGCTCTAAGATAAAATGGCCAATGAAGAACAAGTTTGTGGCACCCAATCAGTGCGCCTGATGATCAACAACAAGCGGTTGTTAATGCATTTTAGCACATGAAGTCTCTAGCGCACAGTATGTCGGCACAACAAGCGATGCGCACTGCTCGACAACTTTCAAAATGGGCAAATCCAAACCACATGCAATGGAAAGAGATCAATAAAGAAGTGACCAAGGACATGATCAAAACAATATGGCCATGTGAGGACGTGGAGTTAAAGAAAGGAAGGTGGAAGGTATCAAAGTGCCTCCACGAAGCGATCAAAGAAAACAATGAGAGGATCTACTTGGAAGTTTATGGCCATCCACTGCACAATGTAGATTGTGCATTATATTTTGCAAAAATGTTGTATGTTCATTTTGTGCAAAAGCAACGAGTAGACTTTTCGTCGAAGGAGACGACTGTTGCCACCCATGATCAGGGAAAGTTGTGTCACTTTCACCCGAGATGAGTTGGCATTGATAGTTGAAGGCATTGAACTACAATTAAAGAGAGAGGAATATATTTACACGACATAGCTGGCAAAGAAAGATGAAAAAATAACAAAGCTTTTTATAGCCACCCAAACACCCCAACCCTCACAGATCCAGATGAAGAAAAGTATTCACCACTTAAGCCAAGATGTTCAGAATCTACTGATACAACGAGTGAATCCTCCGCCTGTAGAAGGGACACACATTAGTCACCTTGTCCTGCATCCAGATTTGGTCCCCTTGTCTACTTCAGATGCATCTTCATCTTCCCAATGCCCAATTTGCTACAAGAACTTTGATGGATGGAGTGGATACTATACATTGACATGTGGTCATTATTATCACTTTGTCTGTCTTATTCGTTTGATGCAAAATAGTAACCGATGCACCATCTGTTCACAAGATATTCCACAAGAAATATATGTTATGTTTGGCATGACAAATGAGTATAAATTCAAGCAAGCCTGCCAAGATATCCCTAGCACATTAAAAATCTATTTGGTGACCAAGATGTTGGTTCTAAGCATAACAATTAAGATCAACAAAGTATGTATAATTGCAAATATGAAGCATTGTATATGATCAAAACACATTGAATACAAGCTCTTTCATAATGGTTTTTGACACAATCTTCATTCTACTCTCAAGATATATTGAAGTTGTTATCTGGTTCTAAGTCTTAAGTGTGTCTCCTTGTAATTCAACTTCCACATCTATTACTAGATTCTCTTCTATTTCGTCTATAGTGCATTGAGATACACCGACATTGAACTCTTCTTCATCTTCGTTTTGACAATCATACAACCAGGTTGGCATTTCCTCCTCGTAGCCAACACTTTTGATGTGTTGCAATATCTTTTTGTTGCAAAACATATACACTAATTTTTCCCCTATGTCTGCTAATAGTCTATTGTGAATAGTGTTATGAACATACTTGTACATACTCCAGTTTCACTCTGAACTTGAGTTTGTTGCACATTGTGTGAGTACTTTCATTGCAAGGGGACGTAAGGTCGAGTAATGCTCTCCACCATTCATCATCCACCACTTCCATGCAGGTTGCTCTTTTGCCATTGACTGTACAAAATCATTTGCAAAAGGACCTTCTTTTAATCTAAATGCACTCATTTCTTTTATACAATCAATTTGGTCGTGAACGTTGGAGTAGAACGTGTTGACCACGTGATTCACTGACCACCTTTGTATTGGACATCAGATCTAAATTTTAATACTCCAGATTGAACATGTTAGCCACATTATGGAGTGGACTATGAGCACTCTTCCATCTTGCATGAAAATACTTGGCCAAAATTCTTCGTTGTTTGCCAGAGAATGGTAGTCGCCACTCCTTCTCTACTAGAGACTCTTTCAGCTCCTCGAGATTTTCAAGACTCTGTTGGACTGACCACCATGTCATCCACACTTTACCCATATTTGGCACCTTTTGATCAAGGTTGCGAATTGCGAACAATAACGGGCATCATTACATGGTATGCATCCATTACACTGTTCCACCAAGCAACCTTGTTTATGCTGCACGTAGACATGTAATTTTCTCTTTTACTTTTTCTTTCTGCTCAAGCTGCCATTCATCAAAGGCCGTGCAATTGAAAGTGTTAATCACAACGCACTTATTGCAGAGAAGTGATTCCAATGTATAAAAATGCGTGCAAAATCGAGTTTCAGCAGGAAGTTTCAACATCACTGACATGCGCATTCTGTACAAATCGAGCACTCTTTGTCGTTTCAAGATAAATTTCACAACTTGGGACGCTGTGTCAATTAGTTTGGTGAACCATATGGTTTCTTCACTAGTGTACCAATCCTTCATCACCAAGTTTAAGCTATGCATATTACAACCATTGGTAGAAATGTGTGGAAATCACTTCTTTATTAATTTGCTAGAGTTTTTATAGTTCTTTGCGTTGTGCATGACTATTTGAACGACATGTTAAGGTCCGATTTCTTTAATTACATTAATCAAGACCTCAAAAATATATTTGCCACTTTTAATTGCACCTGTACTGTCAATCACCTTTATGAACATTTCTCCCCTTGGACAAACTAGCATTTTATTGATCAGTGGTCTTCTTTGAACATTTGATCAATCATCACTCACAATTGGTCATCCTGAAAGCGAAATATTTCCAAGTATTATCTTACCGACACGCTCTTTGACTTTGATGTAATATTTGTCCAAGAGAACATTTTGTATTGTGTGATAAGAGGGAGCTGAAAATCATGGGTCAAACTCATCGATTTTGTTCCAAGCGTCCTTCCAATGATTACTACCTACCATGACCAGAGCCCCAACCAGAGCACTTCTAGTGACGAATATTGATTTGGCGAGTGTAGTTTGTGCTTCTTCTAGAGACTGCATCCGAAAGCTTTGATAAAATGATTTTTGACGCATTTGACCAAGTCCACTTTCACTGTGACGCTTAAAAGAAACACTGCTTGACATTTCCTCTCCCTGTGCAGGCTGTTCTCCAAGGCTAGTTGGTGTCACCACATGATCAACAAAGTTAATATTTGGCTCTTACTGCTCTTGACTTGCATCCATAATAGAGCTATATATATGCTGTCTCTTGCCACCTTTTTTGGTGAGCTCTTCGCTCAAATGCTTTGCAATTGCAGGTGCCTAAGGATGTTCATATTTCTTACAACTCTTTTTAATGCTACCTTGAAAATGGTCCCTAATAAGTGGTGCACCGCCTGATTTTGTTGTGAAGCAAAATTAACATTGCCACTCCATATATCGGCCGCATATGTTGTGAGCATAATCTCACTCTTTTCCAGGAGCTTTTTTATTCTTTGGATTCTTTGTACCACTTGTGCCAACATTTTGCTCCATTGCTTTAAAATTAAAACTAAAGACAAAAAAACTAGATGTTCAGTTTTTAAAACATTTTTCTTCTTTTCAATATATATTAAATTTTCCATTCACTAGGAAAGTAATCAAATCTGTACGATATGAGATTTGCAATAGCAAGAGGGGGCAAGTAGGGAGGCATGGGCATGACTTGGGCAACAAGGGACCTCCAAAACTCTCCAAAACTCTATATAAAGAGCAATTCCCACTCTTTTTGCACACAATAAAAGACACAATTGAAGACAGGGAGACTGTTGTTGTGGCTACTCATTGGTGAAGCTTCTATAAGGCCTTGAGAGATATAAAACTCCTAGGCACAATCCGGTAATGAAAATTTGTTGAATCAATTTAATTCTACATCTATATTCTCTCTCTTTTTAAGAATTCTCAACATACGACTACCCTTTCTTATTCTTATCTATCTAAAGCTTGCTAGAAGACAGTGAAATTTATACCTATTATAATTCTACTCTATGACTCCACAAGATGCTTGCAAGACGGTATAAAGTCAAAGCAAGTGTTGTGTTGTGCAATCATGGTTGTGTTGCTCGTTACACATTCAATCAGGGATTTCATTGGCGTGATCACGATCGTGTGATTACGTTAATAACTCTAGTAATTACACAAGAAAAACACGTGATCATGTTAATTGTTAACGTGACTTTGATGATGACCTGCAAAAACCCATAGAGCCGGTTAGCCCACCGAGTAAAAGAATATTCCTTGTAGGGCCTGTTGGGTTTTTTCTCCCCAACGGACTTGTCGAGAAAAAGTCAATGCCCGACGGGCCCGTCGAGAAAATAAAAAAACCCGACGGGCGTAATTATATAAAGTAATCAGCATGCTTACTGTGGTGCTTTGACTAGGACAATCCCTGGGGAGTGTATCCGAGTGCCGGGTATTGTCATCTCCTTGTGAATTCACCTAAGGTTACAGAGTCACCTGTCCTTTTTTTTTTGGGCTGAACGTGATTCTTAATTCGGTAACCACTTCTAAAAATATTTAATTCCTTTATCAAACATAAAGGTACAAAACCAAAACAATTGAAAATTTGGAGACTCATGCTCATTGCGGGCTATAATTGGTTTTAGAAGATGAGCATATGCAAATGACAAGTCGATAGTCAAGGGTTGGATGTCTTGTACTAGTGTACTGGACATATTTAGATCCTTGAAGTCTTGCATTTTTCACCACCATAGATTTGAGTTGATATACATTGTCACTGCACAATATAAGAGCTATAATCCTTAATTGGGTGAAAATAAATTTTATATATTGAATTGGTTGCATAAGGGGGCTACAACCCTTGATTGGGAACAAGTAGTCCTCAAGTGTGTGATTATATTGAAGATTTCTTTGCGTTATTTCATGCATTGGTTTACACAGAGAGTGCATTATGTATTATGAAAGATTATTAGTGTATGACTTGACCAATCATAAATTTTATTACTTTCGTGTGTTTTTTGCAAGCAACTGACATCGTTCAGTTTAGAAGTTGATTATCCTTTGTAGCATTTGAAATTAGATGTTTCTAATTGTTTGCAAAAGAGGACGTATAAATAATCATCATAATAATAATTGCATTGAGAAATTCATAGGATTGTTGTATTTATTATGCCATGCAAAGAGTGCATTGCAATGTGTATGTTTGCTCACAACATAGGTGACCGATATGTGGATTGACTAGCGTGCATTGCAAATGGTGGAGGTGTCACAAGCTCCCCACTTCCCTTTAGAGGTGTATATCCATACGACTTTTAGGTGATACACCTCATGTAGACTCCATGATTATAGTCAACCATTCCATAAGAGATGGGTCCATGGCTATGGGTCCTCTATGGGCATCCATGGACATACATATACATGCACATTCATGCCCATGCACATGCATACAAATACATACCTTATACTATGAATTAATTTATTAATATTAGGATAAGATTTAATTGGCTAAAGTAAGCTTAACCCATCATAATTCAATTTTGAAAGTTGCTATTAAAAGACGAGCTTGAGGATGACAAGCTAAGGTGTCAAATGCACACACTTGCTATATTCGGAGCAGACATCTATTTTTATGAAAATTCAAGACGTGGTAGATTTAGACAAGACGATCGCGTCTAAATGGGTGTAAACACCTCATTTTATTTTTGGATGAAAGTGACAAAAAAGTATTTTTGAAAAACTTACATCAAGATATTCATCATTAGCTCATCAGAGGTGGAAAACTACCAAAATTAGATACTTTCTATTCGTGACCAAAATGGTCTAATATTTTTTTTATTTACATGAAAATTCCCTTTCCAAGGGTTCCAGAGACCTTACATAAAGCTCTCAACAACTTCAAGTGTCTCATTGTTGTACACAATGCATGGATTCTCTTTATGATTGGTTTTCACAAGCACATCTTTTGTTTTGGATTCATTCACACTTAGCCCACTATGCAAGCAAAAGTTCTCAAGGACAACCATAAGCTTTTGTACGTCCTCTAAAGAGTGTGCTACAAGCACTACATCACGCATACAACAAAAGCATGCTTACCGCATTGCAAATAGTGACCTCTCCAATGCCTTCTTCTTGCATAAAGTCAAGTACCATTGGATCTAATTGATCGATACATAGATCAAAGAGAGTCGGTGACAACGGACATCCTTGTTTAACCCCAATAGTGCTTGCAAAATGTTTTGAAAATCCTCTTCCCATTCGCAATTGACACATCAAATCTCATACATTCGAGAATTTGCAAGCATTACTTGGAACTTGGAGTCCTTCCATCCTTCTCCATAAATTTTTACATGGAATCATATCAAAGGATTTCTTAAAGTTTACAAAGCAGCAATACAATTGCTTGCTTATCAACCGACTTTCCTCCACAAGAACACGAAGAGCGACGAGATGATCAAAGGCTTTTTAAGTACACAAAGAAAGAATACAATCGTTTGCCTTTTAACCTTCATGAGAACACGAAGAGTGATGAGATGATCAATGGTTCTATGGCATCGATGAAAACCCACTTGTCCTTTTGCGCATTCTCTTAAACCCAATCACTCAATTTTATCTCCATTATGCACCCAAACAACTTTGCCATAAGAGACCCAATCATTATAGTCCGGTAGTTATTTACATTCTTCACATCTCCTCCTTTATGAAAAGACTTGACCTCATGAGTACTCCAATTACAAGGCATACCACCACTCATTTGTAAAATTTCCCATCTATTTAATCAATTGCGACTTGATACCTTGAAGATCTCCCGCTTTGCAAGTGGCCAACTTTTTGAGCCCACCACACACATCCTCAATAGAAAAAAAAGAGGGCATACATGGGAGTGAACCATAAAGTGGAATTTTTCCAGCATTTGGTTGCTCATATAGTTGCCTACAATGTGTGCACATATCCACAAGACTATCCTGGGCAAGGGGCTATGAGCCCACATCACATGGCAAGGGGGCTTAAGGCATCTAGAAGCTATATAAGTAATGGTTTTGTCAATAACGGTGGATGTTATGTTCCCTATTCTTACAAGACATGCATTAGATAAACTTCTTTAGGTAGGTCTTTGAAAGAAGAATCAGTTGCCAAAACATTTTTTAGTTAGAAAAGAGCTCTTGTCACAAATGTTAGTGCTCATTTTAACAGATAAATTTTCAATTTAACAATTGGACATGGAGACAATCTCTTGAAGATAATATGCCAAATATTTTTTCATTGCTATTATAAATAATCCTACATGGGCTAAGTCTCTTCAATCATGCAATCTATACACTAGGTTGAGTGGTTGATACTTTGTTTGGCTAAGGTTGGTTGTGGCATGGGCTTAGAAGTGTTTAAAAGAGCATTTTAGACATTTATTTTTAAAAGAGAGCTTAGTTTTTGTACATGTCTCATCGACTCTCTCTCTCTCTCTCTCTCTCTCTCTCTCTCTCTCTTCCTGCTCATGGTCACCTCCATCTCCAGCTTCTCCTCATTGAGCTCCTCCCCATCTCCCTCTATATGTCTACCATGGTATCAGAGGAAGGTGTTGATTAGAAAAATACTATATAGATATTTGATTTCAAGGATGATTAAGTTCAATTTTGCACCATTATAGAGATATATAAATTTTTTCTTTCCTCTTCTCTTAGTGTCAAAAGTACTCGATTCAACTACGTCATGATTGCTAGTGTCTAGAAAGTTTCATGAAACTTTAGTTGGATCAAAGAAGATGGAGTTATATTATACATCAAAGTACTACTTTGTGATGTTGGAGTATTCTTTTTCGATGTGAAGATTGCTTCTTTATTTTCTACAAAATTGAAGATGATAATGAGGATGAGTTTTAGGACAATGCATCTTTTGGATAACTTCATACTCTATGGTGATGATTTTTTGGCTACAATATATAGAAACTATTTTGTCTAATTATTTGGGATGTGTTCTAGTCTTCCAAAAAATTGTAGATTATGAGATTTTTTAAAAATAAAACCATGGTAATCTTGAGCTATGAGTTGGTATCTAGCAATTTTTATGCTAAATAAAGTTGTAAGGGTTCTAGATATTGCACTCACATGCTTATTCAATGCTAATACCGCCCAATTTGTCTTGGGTTAGTGATGTTGTGTTCTTCATCTGTTACATTTTTGTGATTTATTTGCGACGGAATAATAACTCAAAAATTGGATGAATGTTGGGGTTCATGCCAACTAGCCGGGTGGCCCGTTACTAACCCATCATTACAAACTCACTTATTCTTTATTGGAATATAGAATAAGGAGTGAGAGAGGATAATTCACTCTCTGTGCTTCACCCACTCCATGCTTTCTATCCTCACAAAACATTGTACTCACACATTCACGCACACACACTCTTCAAGTGGTATCAAAGCCAAATTTTGTGGTGCTACTCCTCTCCTGACATTTCCCTCTCTCGATGAGCTTCACATCAGCAACAAATCAAAGCTCAAAGCTTCCATGGCTATGGAGGCATTGTGAGCTTGACACATAGAGCTCATGCATTAAAAGGGGATGAACTCCACAAGCCACAAGGGGAGAGAGATTGAGCTTTCTGTGAGCTCAAAGAGAGAGAAGTAGGGCACTCAGTTCAGGGTAGATTGATAGCAAGTCACCGCTTTGCTCATAACTCAAGCTAGAAACCTTGGATTTGAAACTTTCTTTTTATCAAAATAAAGCTCTCTTTGAGCTCCATAACTTTGTAGAAGAGCTTGTTAGCTAATTTGGAATGCAGGTATGTCCAAAATAATTAATACAGAGGCTATTTTCTTACAATAGAGTGTGTATTCACGTTACGTAAGAGAGAGAAAGAGATAAATTCATCTCGAATTCAACATTGAAGGACTTGAGGACACAAACAAAGGAACAGTGAGA
The DNA here is from genome assembly GCF_014529385.1 of Adiantum capillus-veneris. Lineage (NCBI taxonomy): Eukaryota > Viridiplantae > Streptophyta > Polypodiopsida > Polypodiales > Pteridaceae > Adiantum > Adiantum capillus-veneris. The sequence continues at coordinate 104,823,313 of NC_140931.1, read as the reverse complement.
GATATATAGATAGAAAAAGTGGATCGAACTCTCTTCGGAATGTGGTCTCAAACTCTTTCAGCATCAACAACTTCAACATAGTGAGAGTGTAGCTCTCTAGTGGCAACTACACATACAAAGAATGAACATAGCTCTCTAGCCTCATTACATGCCAGAGACAAAGACGGGGATACATATATACATGCATATAGGTTGTGTTTCAGTGGAGCATGGCTATCTCTTAGCTTGAGAGAGATTTGATTATGCCATATGCATTTTGGGCATGATTGTATACATTTGTGGTTTACTTTTGGGATTGGGATTTCCATGTCTCTAGATTTGTAGTTCTCTTACACTCATAGGGTCTACAATAGATTGATACAAGTTTTTGCATAATCTCAGTTCCAGTGCAAGTTCCATGCGTATGGTTTCCTTTGCATGTGATAGCACCGGTTGTTGATCTCTCTTGAGATTGTTATCCTTGCATGGATCTGTTTAGCTTGCATATTTGTTGGTACTTGTTTATGCGTATATCTATCATTTTGTAGAAATTTCATGACTCATGTATGTTGTGTTGTGGATACTATCTATGTACGCCATTGTGGAGCCTATTATGGCTTGATTTGGAGGTTACTCGACCATTTTTGAGACTCGATGCAAAAGAGCCCTTTCTAAGACTATGGCTAGTCATTGAGTCTGCTAAACCTTTGGAGGGCCTTGCATGAAGCTTTATTGATTTGGGGAGCTCTTAGATGTATGAGACATATTTGGTGGTACATATTGCTTGAGATCCTGGGATACTAGTTGGCCACCATAGGACATGTATAGAGGTGTGTAGGTGCTGAGATTTTTCTCCCCATACAAAGGAGAATCTGTTGAAATTTTTGCAAAATCCACTAGCCAAGGTTGTTCCTAACATGCCATAACAGTTAGATGGCTTGATATTCACTGCTGATTTCATTCCAAATTTTTATTGGGTCTTGATAACCGTTATGCACAAAATCGGATCATTTGCTCAAATGTCAGTTTCCATCTTACTCCCCATAGGAAGTGGTTCACTAGTTAGGCTTCTACGCATGGTTCGGTCAAGCTTGGCGGCTAGTATCAACTTGATATTTGTGGCATTGGAGATGTGAAGTTATGTATGCATAACGGCATTGAGTTTGTGCTTCAAGGTGCTATACATGTGCCAAAGTTGATTAAGAGCTTAGTGTCAGCCGATTAGCTAGATGATTTGGGCTATAATACAGTTTTGGCAATGGTTCCTGGATGATTAACAAGGAAAATTTGGTTATTTTGAAAGAACAAAAGTCACGCTCATTGTACTCTTTGTATGTATCTTTTGTAAAAGAGAATCCCATTTATGTTGCCAATCTTCCCTCTACTAAGTTGTGGCATAGGTGGCTTGGTCATATGAGTAAGAAAGGAATGAAATAACATCAATGCTTGGGCTACGTGCGTGTCTTAAACTATTCTAATTCTAGCTTGTGTGAGCATTGCATTTATGGAAAACAGAATAGGATCACCTCTTCAACATTGAATAGAGATTTAGGGAATCTTCTAAACTTAGTACATAATGATCTATGTGGATCTATGCGGCAGAAATCTCTAGGGAGCATTATATTCCCTAACATTTATAGATGACTCTTACTAGGAAAGTGAGGGTCTACCTCTTGAAGAAGAAAGACAAAGTCTTTGCTACATTTCAAAACTTCATGGCAATGGTAGAGAACTAGTCAAGCAAGAAGTTGAGAGCTTTGTGCATTGACGACGGGGAGAGTACATCTCCACTAAGCTCAAAAATATTTGTAGCAAAAGAGGCATTAAATGACAGTCACTATGTCGTATACACCTACTTAGAATGACATTGACGAGCATATGAATAAGACATGTTTTCTATGGTGAACTTACCTTTGGCATTTTGGGGAGAGATTGCTATGGCAACATACATCATCAATCCATTTCCTAGTGTACCATTAAACTATAAGATTTCGCAAGTGATGTGGACCGGAAAGAAACCAAACTATGAAAAATTACATGTATTTGGGTGTGAGGCATTCTCCCATTCCCTAAAGATCTATGAAAGAAGCAAACCACACAAACACATCTTCATTGGATATGGTGCAGATGGAGAGATGGGCTATCAACTCTGACACCCGAAATCTAGAAAAGTCATTCGTAGCTCACAAGTTATCTTCGATGAGTTGTAGATGCACAAACAGCCTGTCAAAGAGGTTGAGTATCGCAAGGTTGGATTCGAGGACGTAACCTCAAGTGAGATCAAACAAATAGCTTAGTCTACAATGTGTCTCCTATCACTAATAGTGTTCTAGAGAGAGCAGAGTCCACTTGTTAAAAAGTGAGTGAGTGAGTGAGAGAGAGAGAGATTGACGATCGCCTTTGTAGGTACATCGAGAGGAGAGAGGGAGTCGTATGTGGGAGCGTGCTCAGTGTTGCAGTGTGCACGGTAGTAGCAGAGTACCTGACCACATGACCTGTGTGTGTTGTGTGTGTATGTGTGTGCTGTGTGGTAGCATGCCTTTTTTCGTATTGCACAGTAGTCATAAGGTAACTTACCACACAATGCAAGTGTGCGTAAGATACTCTACGGAAGAATGCTTACCACGGGGGCATCACCTCAAGAGTGTCCTTGTGGTAAGAATTTGCTCACTGTCTGGGTACTATGTCGGTAACACAACGATTCTAGTATCCTTATGGCGAGTCAACTTTCTTCCCCTTTCCAAAAAAACATATGGGCATCAATTGGTAACGCAGCTATATGATGCTCGTATGCAAGCCATTATTGCTCTTTAGATTCGGGCGGCACTCGATTGATAACGCGGCTAATTGAGTGTCATTTGTTAGAAGCATCTATTTTTGCATAAATATGGCATTCAGGTTATTCACCCATACAAATGCCATATAATTTGTATGTGCATGTGCAGTTCATTTTTTAAAGTAATAAGTATATGAAATCCTTGGTCGGTGGGACTGGAGTTTTCATATACAAATGTTTGAATTGTTCGATATTGTTGTTTTTAAGTGTTCTTATGAAAATATATACTAGCTAATCATATTCAAAAGAATGATTCATTCATCAATCATCGTTGCTATTTTAAATGCTACATTTACAGAAGTAAAATTCACACTATGTTATATCTCTATGTAAAAAAGTATATGCACACAATTTGCATGTAAATATTCCTTTTTATCCTTTTAAAGAGCAAGAAGTTCTTTGCAATTTATGATTGGGTTGTATACTTTCAATGTTTTAAAATGAGCTAAAATAAAATTGGCAACATGTGCATCATGATGCATGTATCTTCTGGGAGGCATTTTCTTTGAAGTGAATCGTGATAACGCGCAAAACATAAACTCATGTCTTATGTTCTATCGGGATATTTTGAATTTTATTAGGAGTTACTTATTTTATTGCATTTTACACGAGTAAACATAGCATTTTAATGTCAAAATGATTATCAACCTGAATAAATATCATCTTGCACAAATTTTTGAAGTCTTTAAGTCTGGGTATGGTTTGTTTGAACTGGTGTGAGAGTGCAACGTGCAAAATATAAGTAATACTCACAACATGCTGAAATGTTTAGGTTTTTAACCTGTAAAGTTTGATCTGGATGAAGTTCTTAAAAGCTACTTGTTTGCTCTGCATTTTACACGAGTAAACATTGCATTTTAAAGTGAAAATTATTTCCAATGTGTATCAATATAATCGTGCACATTTTTTAAAGTCTTCAAGTCATGGTTTGTCTGAACTAGTGTGAGAGTGTTAGTGCAGTGTGCATCCATGAAATTGTATTTGATATGTTGTTTTTTTATTTTTCAGTGCAAAAATGATGCGCCAGATCAAAAGAAAATTATTATGCGTGCCATTCAAAAATAACGTGTTTTGGAAATATCATCATGTGCACATGGTCACATACAACATATTACTGAAAGTGATGTCTTCATTAAAGACCCCACTAGTGCTATATTGGAAAACACAAAGCGTAGGCTGCGAAGTAAAGGCCAATATGAGTTGTTGATTCCAACAGTGATTCGAGAAATTGACCCCCACCACAAGGTTAGGATAGTGTTGGGCAATATGAAAGTCTGTTACAAAGACTTAAAGGAAGATATCTCTCCCACATGCGATATGGAAAAATTAGAGCTCTCGGATAAATTATGGGAGGAACAGAAGGTCAAGATGAAGCGGGTAAAAGATCAAGACCAAGCTTCCTTACCCAAGAGACCGAAGATGGCCTAAGATGCACAAGCGGCTGTGGGTGGCTGATCAAATGCCAGCGGCACCGGCACAATCATGCGCATGACATTGAATGCCAGGTGCGCTCATCTGACAGCATTCCCCATGAGGTCCTCGTGGAAGGTACAAGGGTTGGAGCAGGCTCTTTTGATGTGTGCACATTTTACACCATTAAAGGCATCTCTTTCTTTCCAGAGCACATTACATATGTGGAAAAATGCTGCAAGGGAGGGAGTGAGGCAAAATTTAATAGCTTCCAGATAGAGCAAGGAATGCAAACACTTCACCCCTCCATTGTAAGATGCATTGGCTTTTACCACCGAGGCTCCTTGGATCACAATATTTCCATACTACAATGGGGGCACCTTGGGGGACATAACACTTACCAGAGATAGAGACTACACAGATCAAAGCAGTGATTGAGAAGATGCCAACAATTTTACACGCTTTAATTGATGGCATTGCGAATGTTCACTCAGCTGGTGTAATGCACAATGACCTGCATCCTTTCAATATAATGTTGGAGTTAACCCCGTGTCAGTATCATTAATTGGGGCATGATTCTTAGAATGCCATAAGCTTAGGTTCTTGTCACATTTTTTGGGATGCTATGTCAGTATGTGTATCCTCTCCAAAAATTGAGTCAAAGAGTTCAAGGGTTTGAGTGAAATGAAGACATTCAACAAACTTTTGATGGTATCAAGGAGGTAATGTGTGCTTTACCAACAGTGAGTCCTCCCGGCTTGCGGTTGATTTTCTATGTATATATTAGTGTGGGGTCAGTAGCTTTTGGGTCGGTTCTCTTACAAAAGCAAGGAAGGAACTTCAAGCCAACTTATTTTGAGAGCAAGATGAAGAATTTAAGCACGTTCTCTTACATGGCCGGTGGTCGGAAGTCAATGGCCGGTGGCCGGTGGCCGAATTCAAAAGCGGACTTGTCGGGAAACTTTAGCTCATTTGCCTACTAGAGCCCTACGGGAGGGGAGGGGCGGGGGGGGGGGGGGGGGGGGGGGGGGGGGGGAGAGAGAGAGAGAGAGACCTACAACGAGCAATCTTTTGAGCTTCTGTACGCATGACACGATGATCACCATGGCAAACGGATCTAGCGGTGAGTCTTTTACTCTATCAAGAACACGTCTATGTATGCAAAACACTAACGCACCCACCACGTGGAGAAATCGAGGCCTAGATATTGCAACTAGAAACATGGTCACTACCACCACACGGGGCCATACAAATAGGCATGCATAGTATCAAAATGATCAGTAGGAGGTAAGGAACCCACAGGTACCATCCAATCAAGCACAACTACTAGGTGTTAGTTACCGCAGTTGCTACCACCTAGGTCCAAATCAAGCACAAGTTGAACCTACAGGTGCATCTCAACAAGGACAGTCCATGGATTCCATCCCGAGCCAAAATGGACCACCAAATCCCTTCCAAACAGGTGAAAGTACAACAATCAGTAAAAATGATTTCTTCTATCAATCTACAGGTTCATATAATAGGTGCATGGTGCCAAAATAATCATCAAACCATAAGGAAGCCACCCATGAAATTTTCTTTAACAATAGGTTCAGGTGTCAGTGACCGTGGTTGCTACCACCACCCCAAACTGATAGAGGAAAAGTTCCCAATAGGATCCGCTAGCAAATACAAGTCCCCAAGTATAAACCAAATACATTTTGACTACCAGATCCTTAGACAAAGACAAATTTTGGACAGATCAATCAAAAAAGAAAAAAATAGGATATAAAGTGGTAAAGACAAGTGCAAACTCAATATTTTGACAGAAAAAGATCCAACACCCTTAGTGGCACCTGGTGTAACAAAAAATCAGGCAAAAAGATGGACAAAATTCAAGATAAGGAAAATTGTGCATTTTTTGTGTTTTTTTTTAACCAAATTGATCAACTAAATCCTAAGCGCATGGACATGAATTTCTCCATACAAAGCTCAAAAAAGACCCAAGGAATATGCGGGGAGGATTTCAAAAAACCCAATGATACCATATCCATGCCATATGCCTTTTAGACAAGAAAAATTAGGTAAGGAGACCAAGACCCAACTCACAAAGATGGTGCATAGCATAAAATGGATCTACACATCAAGAGGAACCAACAGGTACCAATTTCATGGAGTTTGGTCACAGGTGTCAACTACCACTGTTGCTGCCACATGAGGATTTAAAATAGTGTGATGGCCAACACCTAGGGAGTCCCAAAATGCTATGAACCCAAGAAATGAACACCTCAACCCCACAAAAACCAAGTGCGAAGCACCTACAAGACAAACATTTTGACAACTAGCAAGATACAACTTTATATGATAGGAGGAGGGCACCAACAGGTACACAAAGGCATGAGGAAGCTGCCCAAGAAAATTTGATCCAAAATGACACATCTGGAAGTGGCTTGATTGCTGCCACATTGGTCAAAACTAGGAAAATTTGATACCCATAGCTCCAACAAGATCAAGTCACCCTTGTGATGTATAAATAACTCAAGAGGGCATTGTTTCACTAAGAAACAAAAATTGGCAAATCCTAGGCCCAAAGGTCAAAAATTTCCATAACTTGGACGAGACCAGGGAGAATTAAAGAATTTGGATACCTAAAGCTTATCAACTCTTATATAGAACTATAACAGCAAGAAACATGGAAAATTCCTCAGGAATTCAACTCAAGATAAAATGTGCGTTTTGCGCATTTTTCACCAAAGGACTTCCTAGCAGATAGCCATGATGGTCAAATTCAGGGTGTAGCCTTTAGAAAGCTCATGAAAAATCCAAGGAAGCTACAAGAGGAAGTTGAGGATGATAAAAAGACCATAAGTTGAACAAATAGTGCAAAAGACTCACTAGCAAGAGAAATTCCTAAACATGGAGCAAAACACTTAGCCAACTAGGGAATGCAAGGCATTTTTGCAAAATTACATAGCCAGAGGAACCATATGGTACACCCTTGCCCGGTTTGGACACATATGCTAGCTACCATGGTTGGTTCTAGGAGACCTTTTTTGAAAAATATATCAAGTGGTTAGTCCAGATAACCAGACAAAAGGAAGCTATATATGGATTCACACAACAGGTCAGGTGAAATATGGCAGTGTCAGTGACCAAGGATGCTACCATACTGATAGAATTTGAGATTGAAAAAGATAATCAAAGTTTGCTCAGCTAAAGGACTCCATTGACACAATGGATGCACAAATAAGACCTTATAACACACATATACTGACATAACTAACTAGGGGAAAAACTAACCATAACTAGACTTGTCATAACTAAAAATCTTGCACTAAACCATGAGATTTTTCTTTTGATAGATAAGTTTCAAGAACTCCAAATATGATAATGCACCGACACATTTAGGGAAGATAAAGATAGCTACCAAGTTGAGCTAGATAGTATCATTGGATCAAGGGCATACTTTGGCAATGAGTCCATCCAACAGCAACACGGCCTGAGGGTGTTCAATTGTGTTTGGAAGGACGAGTAGAAAAGAAGATGGGAGGCACCTCAAATCCCCAAGGATTTCAACACAATTGCATACACACCCCAAAATGAAGACATGGCTATCTCTAGGATACGGGTCAAGGACTTGCTTGGAGAGCCCATAGTCCAAGCCAACTACAGGCGAGCCCATGATCACAACTTTACAAATTTAAGGTAGATGAATACAAAGCTATGACAACACTAACAAATGTAGCAGGAGAAAAAATATCAGAAGAGATAACCCGAGATACACTGGCAGAAATCACCAAGTTACCAAGGGGGGAGCCGGTAAAACCACAAGGTTATGTGGATGAAGATATCAACACAATGAATCTCCCTACCTTTAGCAATGTCAAGGAAAGAAGGACCCAACATCTCATGATGGTCCTACACTAGCACTTGCACTTTGATAAACAAATCAGGTATACAAGACCTGGAACAAATCTAGTTTCTACATTACACAAGCTAGCACCCTAGCACTAACCGTGCAAATTGGATTGGCTAAATAGGGACTTGATCGTCTAGTAGCAGTAGATAAAAGAAGCAGTGGGCCAAAACAGTCATGCATTCCACATCTAGGAGGTTCTGAAATCTTAACCAAGATAGTTGCATGCCTTGTTTGCGAGAGGGATTCATGAAAAGATACTCCAGAGTCAAATGAATGGGTGGAAAGGATGAGGCAACCAAAATCCAATAAAGGGGCCAAGTTTTCTACATCAACAAGGCCAACAAAAGCAAAAAGGACAACGCAACCATAGTATGTTAGAGATGAAGGGGCCACTAGCACCGAGTCCTTTGGATTAGAGATTGATGAGAGAAGAAATTGAACTCCAACAAATAAACCCAACCACTCAAGAAAGTAAGCCAGCATATGTCTATACTCAGAGAATAGAACAAAGGGAAAGAAAATCACTAAGGAAGAGCTGGAGAGACTACAACGGACTGAGGAAGAACAAAAGCAAAGACAAAGGGAGGCTACCCAAGAGAAAAGGAAAATGGAATGAATTAGGAAATAAGAACAAGCCTAGAGCTTTTCAAAAATTTTGAGAGAAAAGATCAGAGAGCAAATGGTTCAAACATCAAAGAGGCCAAGTGAAGGCAAAGCGAAGCAAGAGGAAGCCAAAAGATCCAAAATCCAAGAGAAACAAGAATAGGGTGCTATTGTTAAGGAATTCAGAACCAAAATAAGATTGGACCACCATCAAGCAACCACTGTGAGTGCGCGGATGCGGTGCGTGTGCGGAGAGTGAGAAGGAGAGGGAGGGAGACAGAGAGCAGGGCACAGGTTGTGGGGTGGAGCTCCCAAATCTCACTGTGTGAGCACCATGTGAGAGTGTGAGTGAGAGCTCCTTATACTTTGTATGTATAAAGAATAAGGAGATAAATGTGGGCAGCCGGACACTGGCTGACGGACACGAGTAAAGCACGATACGCGGATGCGGTGCGTGTGCAGAGAGTGAGAAGGAGAGAGAGGGAGACAGAGAGCAGGACACAGGATGTGGGGTGGAGCTCCCAAATCTCACTGTGTGAGAACCATGTGAGAGTGTGAGTGAGAGCTCCTTATACTTTGTATGTATAAAGAATAAGGAGATAAATGTGGGCAGTCGGACACTAGCTGACGGACATGAGTAAAGCACGGTGAGGCACACCGCCTTTACCTAACATTCTCCCACTAAAGGCTGTGTGCTGATAAGTGGCGAGAAGACTAGCCTACAACTAGTATATACAAGAGGTGAGAGAAGACGGCTCTCAACCTATGCCCACTGGCTCACTCTGTAACCGCTCTAGTGTAGATGCAACATGCATACCACTATGGCTAGAGCTACGATGACACTCCTGATGCAGCTATCGAGTGACGACCTGCATGGCTCCACAATGCACAATGCCAGTGTCAGTCATCACACGACTGACAACTCCCACTGCAAATGCACCAACCGCATAGGCAAGATCAGGTCTCGAGACCAAAAGGTCAGACATGAGAGACCCGAAAGCCGACGAAACATGCACTATGTGTGCCAACCTATGCCTGTCAACAACCTCAGTGCCATACGCATCCTCATCAGGAACCACCTGACTATGCATCACCATGTCAGCATCCTCTGGCAAAGGCATATCTGCTGAGAATGACTGCAAAACCAAAAAATTAGCACCACTGCAATCACACACAGCTCTCTGAAGGACATGTTTCCCTCAAACGTATCAGATGCATCATAGAACAATGCATCGGTCTCTGGCTCAATCGATGTCATCTCAACTGATGACTGGCAAAGCTGTGCATTCCCAGAGATACCACTCTCTGTGTGAACGTCACCACAAGACAAATGCACAACCTGCTGTGTCTCACAAGAGCGTGCCTGCTCTGATTGCCTAACCTCAGTAGGCACACACACAACTGTCTCACTGCTCTGCTGACACAAAGGCAAGGCAGCATGCAACCCACTAGCAAAGGAAACCCGTCTCTGCTGTCTACATGGCTGCAACAATGTCACAGAGATAGTGCCATCTCTCACGTGACTAACATGCATCGGATATGTGCTATCAACACTAGCACCTTTAGCTAAAACAAGTTGTCCACAATGCAAACTAAAACCGTGCTCATCTAGCACAACATGGCACCCACTGTCTCTCAACTGACTCACGGAGACCAAACTCCGAGTCAAACTCGGCACATGGCGAACATGCCTCAGCACTAGCATTGCTCCACTCGGCAATGACATCCGAACATCTCCTGCTCCAACAATGCCATGGACTGAACCATCAGTCAAGCGCACATGTCCAAGCAAACCGCTAGCATACGAGCAAAAGTACTCGCGTCTCGGCGAGACGTGAAATGAAGCATCAGTATCTAGCATCCACTGCGAAGGTTATGTGCCATCGCATGACATGAGAACCTCAGGAGTAAACATGGAAGCAAGAACGACCTCACCATCATGTGTAGCCTCATACACAACATCTGCCTCCGATGTAGTCAAAGTTGAAGCATCCAGTCTGTACTGACGTTTGCGCTGTCGCATCCTGCGAAAACAACGCCTCTGAATGTGTCCTGTGTGTCCACAATGACAACAAGTGTGCAATCTCCGTCTCTGAGACCTGCATGTCGCTCTAGGCGCATCTCTGGACTGTGAGGTGCCATATCTCTAACACAACAACTGCCATAAATCTCTAGTTGTATGTGCATGCATAACTATGCAATAGACTGACTCTACTAGGCTCAACATAATCGTTGACCGCGCTAGTGCATCCAAGTCCTCCCACGCACTGTCAGACATAGACTCTGGCCTCGCATCCTTGCCCTGCAGTGGCAATGCCTGGCCCAAACAAGTCAATGCATCAAGCATATGCGAGCTCCACCAAGCAAAATTTGACCCATCAAATCTCGTAACAAAGAGCTCAAACTCTGACGTGCGTACTGCCATGTCTGGCAACCTGTACAACCAAAGAGCAGTAAAACCAATCCAAAAAACTATCGGCAACCACACAATTGAGACAGAACCAAAAAAGCAAGTGCGGAATAGCTCGATGCACAAAATACACACAAGGTCTCCCACTAGAACCACAATCTGTCGGCAAAAGAGATGGATGCGGAATACACGTCGCAATCCAAACTGCCAAACACTATGGCAAACAATGCTCGAGATAACAAAACTCTCCCACCCGAGAGAAAACCACTGTCTCAAGCAAAGAAGGTGACCAAGAGGTCAAGCGCACTAGCCTCTACAATAGGCATACATATCTGGCAAAATTTTGGCAAAGTCTCCTCTGTAACTGGACTAAAAAACTCAACAGTAAATCTCAATGGAGACAACAACAAATGCGCAAATGGCCAATTCGGGAATGTACTCGTCCAGAATCACCTCACAAAGTCATACACAGAGCCAAACCGCTCTAGCCGGAGTATCACTCAACGGCGCTACAAATGACATACATATGTGAGTGAAAAACTACTGCCAGAATGTGTCAATGAATGACCAATGTGCCAGATAACCATAGCATACACAAATCCTCACTTCTACGAGAGTGGGTACAAGAACACCAAACTGTGTCCAAACTGACGAAACCTGTCAATGTGAGAGCAAAGCTCGATCACAAACTATGGCGAGAATCTAGGAAAAATTCGACAGAGTTTCCCCTGAAAACTGAGCAAAAACTCAAGTAAAATCTCTACCATAAACATAACACTACTCAATGTCAATGAGTAGAAATGACAAAATGGCTCCACATTTTCACATACAATGGCAATCCGCACTCAACGTACATCAACAGAGTGACCGCGCATAAGCAAGCGCCAAAAGAGTTGCAATCCGGAAACTTGATCAATGCGAAAACAATGCTCTCAAGAGAGCTCACCGGCACTTGAAAGTGCTCGCCAAAATGTATATATAATGGGCATCAACTATGCACCATAACCATATGCGAACCCATTCACAAAGACCATGAATCCAAGCACAAAATCACTGCCAAAGTATACTGTGAAAACCAGTGAAAGAAGCTCAACTTGTGTGCTCCAAAAAACTGCGTCTCTCAAGAGACCGCTTCGGTGGTGTGTAAACGCCTCCATACTTCGTTGCCCAAATCTACCAAAAACCCCTCAAACCACAAGCACTGCACAAGCTGAAATTGCATCTTCAGTTCAGAATTTATGCACCTAACTTCGAGCATCTCCCGTGCTTCCAAAAGTGCATCAAACTCGCACACAATGCGACAACAGAAAATCTGGAATTTCTGTATACAGTCAGTCTGAGCTGAATATCAACTAAACGGTGAGGAATTTGCAAAAAGTTTCTTCTGCAAAGTTGTAAACCACGTCGCAACGGATGGGCTCCACAAATAGAAATCTCAGATCTGCATTCTACAAGGAGAAAAACGAATCTGAAAACAGTGTTGTTGTGCACACTGTTTTAGGGCAGCACCTTCACTTACACACAGTCTTCCACACTCCTTTCGGAGCTTCCACAAGAGCATACATCACTCTCAACTGAGCTCACAAGCTCCCATTTCATTCTCACAAAGCTTCCAAGCTTTCTTAATCTCTCCACCACCGAGAGCGAGCGACCTATCGCCTCGAAGCTCTCAAAGTCGTCGTGCTCTCCGCGGTCACCATAGCTCAGATACTAATTGTGAGTGCACGGATGTGGTGCGTGTGCGGAGAGTGAGAAGGAGAGAGAGGGAGACAGAGAGCAGGACACAGGATGTGGGGTGGAGCTCCCACATCTCACTATGTGAGCACCATGTGAGAGTGTGAGTGAGAGCTCCTTATACTTTGTATGTTTAAAGAATAAGGAGATAAATGTGGGCGGTCGGACACTGGCTGACGGACACGAGTAAAGCACAGTGAGGCACACCGCCTTTACCTAACAACCACCACTATAGAGGTGGGTCCTTTTGATGACTCTTGAGCATAAAATGCAATTTTTCAATGAAAATATAGAGTTTTACTACAAGAAAAGCACAATGTTGCAAAGAAATTTAACTTGTGAGTTCAATGAAGCAAACAACTCTTCAAACAAACACTTCACAAGAAAATTATGAGCTTTAGAAAGAAGAAGCACAGTACACAGTTCTTTGCAAGTCAATTGTAAGCTTATTATTCAAAAAATCTCCTTTAGGTTTTACAAAAAGAGGCTTTCATACCTTAGCCAAATGTTTAGGGTTCAAAAATGAGAAAAATAGTGTAGGATTTTCTTGATACAATTTGGAAGCATGTAGCCCCACTCTGTATAGCACATAATCGTTACAAAATAGTCCCAAAATTAAAAGAATTACAATGGATTAGGCTGTGGATGTCCAAAATTATCAAAAAAGTCAGAAATTACATCATAGACTAAGTGTATAGGCTCCCCATGTTAGCTACGTTGCTAAGATCCCCCCCCCTCTTAGACTAGGTCGTCCTCAACATAGCTTCAAGGGATTGGGTGGTGTTCCAGCTTGCAAGCTTGTCTTTTACTTCTTGAGGGCTTTGAGAGAATCATAGTACTTTATCCATAACTTCTTGTCATCTTTGGCGAGGAACTGTAAATCAGTAGAAGTGTTAAGATCCATTTTTGTGTAGCCAATAAACCTGGCACAAAGGTTTTTCACCACGAGACTGAAGATCTTGGATCTGAAAGTGAAGAAACCCATGAAGAATGCTTCATGGGTATGTAGTAAGATGGCAAGAACATAACTCTAGCATAACTAGAGGAAGGTTTGGATGCATGTAAGTAGCATCTTGAGAATCTTGGTGAACATGATTCATGCAAGATCAGGTATCCTCTTGAAGATCCCTGTAGATTTTGAGAGAGTTTTGATCATGTAGTTCTGGAGCTTTGCCTTTAGTTGAGTGGCTAAGATGTGGACGGTTGTGAAGTTCCCACCGCATCCGATTTCTCTTTCTCGTTTGTATCTTGTTATGTCTTCTTTCTTTATTACTCTCCTTGCTCTTCAGTAGCAGATGTATCTTCTATAGGCATGTCTTCCTTTTCATCTATATGAGCTCCCTCTTGAGATGCAGGCTCTGGTTGACTTCATCCCTCTTTGGATCCTCTAGCTCATCCATGTGTACATCTTCATCTAACTTTGTTTCACTTGTGCCTATAGTTGTTGGCATTTGATCTTCTTTAGATTCCTCTATGGTTTCCACCAAAACAATCTCTTCAAGCTAAGTTTCTTTAGCAGGAGATGCAGTAGATATTTGTGCCTTAGCTTGTGATGGCATTAAATCTTTTGGTTATGTTGTGGGCAAGTCAGAGGTTCCAACTTCCACTTGATCTTTTGCCATCTCCTCCTCCTTATATATCTTCTTGAGCTCTACAAGGGGATATTTTCCATAGAAAAGGTTCTTAGTTTGGATCTTGGTGCAAGGGTTCTATTTCTAGAACTCCTTGAAACCCCTTGTAGCCTTGTTCCCTCTCAAAAGCTTCTTTTTCTTGTTCTAGCTCAATCGCTCTTTGAGATGGTTCCTCTATAATCATTGGTGTCCGCCGGTAAGCTCACTTTGATGTTCTTTCTCCCACTTTCTCTTTAACCTTGTCTCTGTTTCTCTTATCTTCCTCTAGCTCTGGATCTTCTTCACTCTCTTCAGATTCTTTGTTTTATGGGTCCTCCGTACGCCTTTCATCACTCTCTTCCTCACTCTCTACTGGAGTGGTTTGGGGTTTTCTTCTCTTTGATCTTCTAAGTATCAAAGGTGGATCCTCTTCATCCTCTTCCTCCTCTCTCTCTCTTCATTCTTCAAGCCGACTTACAACCACAAATTTTTCTCTAGAGCTGGTGGAAAATTGTTTACCATTCCCACCACATGATAGGATATCCTAGTGAGAACTTCTGGGGCTCCAAGGTATTTGATGATTTTGGTCTTCTTTGTGCTCTTGAGTGTATTCATCACATATGATGCGTGGTCAATGGGAATTAATAGCCTGGTCTTCAATGCAACTGTAAATGTAGATGCCATGACATGGCTCGGGCATGTATAGTAGGGTGGCTACTTTGTAAAAAAACGGAAGTGTTGGTGGAATAGCGGTGCTCCTTTGCCGATTTTTGGATCACGTCTTGGAATGTGGTGACAACGGTATTCTTGGTGAATACTCCCGTCCTCTTCTTCTCTTTTGAACACATCGACTAGCTTTTTGTGGGTAGCTTAAGTGCTTCTACCACTACCTCTTTAGAGATATTCACTTTGGTAGGCTGTCTAGTAGCATCTGTAATTTGGGTTGTGCCATACTCCTTGATTGAGTTGAGAAGCTCATAAGCTCTTTTCAAATCAACTTTGCATGGCTCCATCTAGTAAAACTCTTTGAGTTCAAGATTTCTATGTGCCTCTTGGGCTTGAGCCACATTATGGATTTCTTTGGGGAGAATTTGGATCTCTGCTACTTGGTTGTCTACTGTACAAAATCTTGCTTGGAAGATTGCGACATGGTTCTTCTCTAATAGATCCCCAAAAAAATTCTTCTTATCTTTGTGGATGGACTCCTTCTCTAGTTAGAACTCTAGAAGATCTAGGAGTCTTTGCTTCTGAGTCTTCTTCTTGTGGGTGGAGGGCTGGTTCTGCATTGATTTTGGTGCAATCACACCATGTCTATGCATTAGGTGCATTTAAAGAAGAAAATTGCCTTTTAAGCTATAATTGAGACTTTGCAATCCACATTCACAATTAAAGCCAACTAATTACTACATTGACCCATAGACATAAAGTATGAACATTAGAAAGTGCTTTTGACAAAACATTGCATCTAAGATATTAAGCGCACTTATTATCTAGGAGTGCATTTATACCCTCTAATAAAGTCCAAAGCCAAAATTGGGCACCACCTATTGGCATCAAATCTAGCTTTTGGCTATGCTCATGGGTTATAGGAAATGGAAATAGATAGGATTTAAAGTTTGGGTGGATTTGGATGCATGGATGCCAGGTTGGGATCACTTTTTGGTTGGAAGGCTCTAAAAATCACTAAGTGTTGGTGCAAAAACTTTTTGTTGTCCAAATTGAGCCAAATTTGGTGTGTAGGCTTAATGTGATAACATGATAGATTGATGGTATGAAGAATTTTACATTTTGGGGTCATTTGGTCACATGAGATATTAAGAGCGCTTATTATTTACTCTAACAAATTTCAGCTTTTTTTGCATTTTTTGTGCTTTGCGCAGGTTGTAGAAGGTGTTTCCAAGCTCTGAATGTGATTTTTCATATTTTGAATTTGCAAGTGGTTTTCCCTTAGGCCATATTTTGGGATTTGGAAGCTTTAGTGTGTTTTTTGTGTTGTGAACAAGAAATGAGTGATTTTTTACTTGTAAGGGGGTTCAGGGGTTTGATGCATCATAAGGATGGTGTGCATGAAGAGAAAAAGTGAAAAGGGGACAGTTTGGGATCAGGAGGTAATAGTCACACTTATTATCTAAGAATGAAAATTTTTAGATTTTCCGACTTACAATGATATACACTTGTCCTTTAAGCCTAAGGTGTAACTTTTAGCCCTTATTGGAATTGATTTTGGTCTCTTGAAGTTTGTTCAGCCCTCGGTCCTTTGACTTTGGTGGTGTTGCTCTCGACACTTGAAATAGGTCATTTCCCCCCCAAATTTGAATGGAATGATGCTCCATATGTCTTGAGGAGTGGCCCTACCAAATTTGATCCTGTTTGGAGTAGTTTTGAGGCCTTAGCTAAAAAATGATGCTTTGTGGCAATCCAAACCGATTTCTTATTTTCGGGGCCTCAATCGAGCTTTCCTTTTGATTGCACCTAGGTACATTGGTTATAATACCTATGGAAAGCTCTCTGTGAAGTCATGATGCAATTTCAACTTCGGGCCAAATTTAAACTTATTATCTATAGACCCCCTTAGCCCTGAGTCAAATGATCATATGACTCATTGGGAATGCTCTACCAATGGTTAATATGCCCTCCTTCAGGTTTGGTATGATTTCGTCCACAAATCTAAGAGTTATGGTCAATTTTGCCTATGTTCTTTACCAGGGTGGTTCTACTAACCTAGGGTTTTTTTGAGCTACCTTGACCCAAAAAAAACATAGAGGCTGATAGAAGTGGGTGAAAGCGCGCAAAAAACTAGCTCTCAGAGCTCTCTCCAAGAAGGTCAAAATAGAAATGAGACTAGTTTTGGCCTACTTGGGCTATACGTACCTAGGCTTCCCGACTCATTCTCTCTCAAACTCCTTGGTTAGTCCTACTAAATTGTGTAGTACACTTTCCTTTCAAACAATTTATCGTTTGGATTTTGATTGCTCCTTTTTTGAGAAATTCACCAAATCAAGCATTGCCAACCCAATTTAGGCTTTTTGTCGTCGTCATCAAAATTGAACAAGATTTGACATGTTCGTCTGTCTTCTCTTCGTGATCATCAAGGTATGTTTATTATTTACTTTCTATTTTTGAACTTTTTTTATTAGATTAAAAAAAGTACTAAAGTAATCCAAAAAATGAAAAACCAATTTAAAAATTATCTAAACACATAGAAACACCTGACTTGGCCATATTTTTGTGGATTTTTCCATTTTGATCACTTTTTTGGTTGATAAACAAGAAAAAAGAGTTAAAAATATAATATTTTTGACTTTTTTAATTATATTTACACTATTCGTACACACACCAAGGGGTAATCATATTACATAGTCTCCATTCTCTTTACTTATAAGGGAATTTTACTTTTGAATTACAAAATTCCACATATTAACATACAAGCACTTCAAAACACTGTCCTTTTCTCAATCTATTTTGAATATATGGGTCCACATTGAGAATGCCTCTCCCCCTCCTTGCCTGAGTGCTACAGGACCACAGAGTCTATCCCAGGTTGTGCAATGCGCATGGGTACTCAAGTCATGTCTATGCATAGACGAGGTTGGATCTATCATGCTAGTGAGGTCAATGCAATTAAAACACAATGCGGTGCAAGAGGTTGGTTTGAGTTGTGAGCACAAGGGTTGTAGATGACAAAGCATCTTGTTCATTGATGCCTTTGATGCTTGTACTTGATAGTTCCTTGCATACAACAATCAATGGTCCTCGAGTCATGTAGCACTATAGTCGGTGGTTTGCAGGTAATGGATGAAGCTTTGGCACCCATTTGTACACCACTTTGCTTATTTTTTCCATGGGTTGCCATTTGGACATCGTCTTCGATGTGGGCTTGGCTTCAAGCTGCTACTTGGATTTCCATATCCATTTAGTTGGTGGTAACTTTGGTGTTCTTTGTTATGGTTGATGGTGAGGTGCTGGTTGTGAACTTTTTTAGCACTCATCAGTTTCTTAGGCACCCAAATCTGCTTAGAGTTTTTGGGAAGATGGGCTTTGGGTAGACAAAATTGCCTCGTTTCTTGCATGCTGGTATTATGAGGATGGAATCACTGTGGAGTAGTGGTCATTGGAGCTGAGTGGATCCTGTTTTCTAGTAGCTTTGGAGTTTTAAGAGCGTCCTTCCACTCTTCACGGCTATGAGAAAATGGTACTCATAATTGTCCACCTTTGAGTGTTAATTCAAGAACCTTATCCTCCCAATCTTGGACAACTTTATACGTTCTCATCCATGGAACTCCTAGCACAATATCCTTGTCCATATGATCATTAGGAATGCAGATAAATGTGTGTGGGCACATTAGGAAAAGTTTGGACTCAAATTTGGGCCTTGTAAGAAATGCCATGTCAGCATAGAGAGAGATAATAGAAAATTCATTTTAACCCTTTTTCATACCTGTTTTCTTAAATTTGGATATCTTATTCATGCAAGGTACATTTATTAAAAAACCCAAAAGTATTCAAATCATGATAACACTTCACTATGC
Source organism: Adiantum capillus-veneris (assembly GCF_014529385.1). Classification (NCBI taxonomy): domain Eukaryota; kingdom Viridiplantae; phylum Streptophyta; class Polypodiopsida; order Polypodiales; family Pteridaceae; genus Adiantum; species Adiantum capillus-veneris. Next base: position 104,804,304 of record NC_140931.1, on the reverse strand, counting down.
GCGATGGCTACTGAATTCAATGTCGAATGTCTCAATCTTCTACATTTTTGAAAACTAAGCTCTATTTCCTCGCCTCCTTCTTTCCCCCATTCCCTCCTGCGTTCTCTCTCGCGTGTGCAATATTCAAAGTGCCATTCTCAATCGCCGCCACCTCCCTTCTGCACACAATTTTGATTAGTCATGTCTCAGTTAACACTTGTAGCTTCTCCACGAAGAACTTCTACGAGGAATAGGAGACATGTATATCACATGCACATAAACCCTTTGCAAGAAAAACAAACCGTAGACACTTTCTGAAGCTTCGAAGGAGAACTTAAGATCACACGGCATGAAAAATGTGGACCTTTGGATGGACGTCAAAATGTATCCAAAGCATCCCATCACAAAATCCACTCTACCTTTTGAAGATATTACATCCTTAATGAATTATGTCGGAGATGGCCACCATGGCTTGTATGGCTACACTAAGCAATCGGCTACAAGAAAGGACGTTCTGCAACAAGAGAGAGATATTGTAACATTTAATGGCCTAAAAACTTGTGTGTAGTGGAAATTAGCATGAACATAGTGGGCATTTCATTAGAATAGATTCCTAATGAGAATTACAAGAGTGCTTGGGTGGAGAGAGCAACAAAAAGCATAACACCTAGTTAGATAGCATCAACAATACTTTCAAAAGAGAGAGAAATTAAGCTATTGACAACAGTTGAGGACCGGATTTGCATGGAGCCGGTCCCCCCTCCAAAAGGCTTTGTATTATGGTTTCTCCCATCAAGAGAGACATTGTACAATACAATTCTTTGTGTTCCTTCAAGACTAGCTAGTGCAATGAAGATGAAAGCTTCATGCACTAAGAAAAACACTTAGTAAACACAACTTTAATTATCCCCGTTCTCAGACCCAAGACCTCACACACCTTCGAAGATGGTGAGAGCTAGCAGGGTATGAGAGTAGATTGAGAGGAAGAAGGAGTATCTTACGAGAAAGATGTACATCTCCTCACATAATCACTCATATTAGCATAGCTTTAGCTTAGTAATTAGCTTGAGAGAGGATATGAGCATGCATTGAAGCTTGGCTCTTGGTTGGATTTGCATCCACAAGCCAAGAGTGTGTCGATGTAGGCTTCTATCTCACAAGCTTGGAGTAGGTGATGAGCTCTCCATTAAAGCTTGGGAAGAGATAGTCTTCTCTTTCTTCACACATGAGATTGTGTGTGTGTGTGTGTGTGATAATGCCTTGCAAAAATCATCCCCCTCTCTCTCTTGGGCGAGCCCTCTTGCTATTTGCTCTTGCAGGCTCCCCATTGGACCTCCCCAAGTCAAGCCAATGGCTATTAAGCAGCATAAGTGATAGCCTTCTGACATGTGTCCCCCTTTCCCCTTTTGTGAGAGCTCAATCAATTAAACTTAATTGATTTAAATGAATTAAATCCCCATTGGACCTTTCCCCATTCTGACCAATAGGAATTAAGTAGCCCATTGGGCTGCTCAATTCCTATTGGACCCCTTCACGGGCTGTCCAATTATCATCCAGGAGACTTAATTTTCATTGGTTCTTTTTATTAAGTGTTTTAAAATTAATTAGGCTAAATTTACTCTAGCCTAATTCTCATTGTTCCACTTCAAGGGTCATCCAATAGGAATTGGGTACACCTTGTGGACATCTGGCCTAGGGAGCTGACATGTGTCCCTCATTCCCTTTGTGTAATGGGAGCTTGTGTGTGTGTGTGTGTGTGTGTGTGGCCTTCTCTCTCATCCCCTACTTGCTAGGCTCACCCCCTCCTATGTAGGGATATTCAAAGACTTTTTTGGTCACACACAAAGCATCCAATTCCCTTAAGGTTGACCTTTAGACACAACCTTTGAATTTTGGAACCTTAGCATTTTGGAAGTCTTAATGGGCTGAACCTTAGGGTCTTTTTAGCCCATTTTTGCACATGGTTCTTCTGCAGATGGCCCCCCCCCCCCTTTGGATCCCTATTTTCCCTCCTTTGGATCCCTACTGTGGCCGGTCTGCTAGCTTAACCAATATTCTAGCTTTTTTTCCCCTGGCACTTCCCCATATTAAATGATCAGTTTAACATGAGAAAATCATTTAGGAGAATTAGATATTGATTATTATCACATTACCTCTCTCTTGAAATCATAGTCGTCCTTGACTATGGTGTAGAGAAGATAAAGCATATTCATGAGTCCTTTTCTTAGCGGGTAGAGGATCCCTATGTTACCCTATGACATCATTCCACAATGGATGACTAGTCCATCTGGCGCTTGAGAGCATGAGGCTGCCGCAAGCATGTCTGCACATTAGTCCTATCAGTCTTCCATAGTAGAGTTACAAGCTCTACTTGGTGTTTGGGAGACGTCGTCTCCGCAAACTTGATCTAAGCATGCATACTACTTCATTTTTGTGAACAATAAAGAAAAACAGAGTCTTATAAGACAAAAAAAATTTGTTCATTTTTAACATTTTGTACATTTGCTTACTCTTGGGAAGCATTGTAAGCATTGACAAGGTTTAGGTTATCCTTTAATTGTATGCCTTGCATCCATCTAGCATCTTCAAAAGGATAATTCTTAAACTTAATAAGATATCGTCGGATAGTCTTACCGCCTATTAATACCTTGTCTTCATGTCGGAGAATGGACTCGGGCTGCAGCACCTTCTCTTGGTCCTCGATCTCCGGTGGGTCTTCAATAGTTTGTTCTTGAGGTGGATCTCTTTTGTAAGGCTTTAATAGGCTCACATGGAAAGCATTGTGTATGATCCAATGATTGGATAGGCCATCTCATTGATTGGCCTAAGAATCTGGAAGGGACCATAGTACCTTTTTGCTAGTTTAGCATAGTACTTTTGGTGGCCCGTAGGATTCTTGCCCGTCGTGTGCCTTAATCGAGCCTTAGGAAACTTTAACAAGACCCAATCGTTTTCTTTAAAGTCTTGGGCTCTTCTGTGCTTGTCAGCAGCAGCCTTTTGCCTTTGCTCTGAGATAGAGATAGCATCCTTAATCTTTTGAAAAGATTCTTGTAGGTCTCGGCTATACTCATCTGCAGCGAAGATCTTCCCATGTACCTTAAGTAGCAAGGGACTTTTTGATCTTCCCTCAATTACCTCGAAAGGTGCTTTTCCCGTGGAAGTATGTACAGTGTTATTGTAAGCATACTCCACTAAGGGTAAGTACTTCTCCCAATGGGATCTTTGATCTACTTCCATTACATAGGCTTTTAGTAGATCGAGAATTGTTAGGTTAGCTATTTCACTTTGGCCATCCGTTTGTGGATGATAGGCCGAAGATAAGTTTAGCCTTGTTCCTAAATTCTCAAAGAGACCCGTCCAGAAATTACTGGTCATTCTAGGATCTCTATCCGACATTATAAACATTGGCAAGCCATGGTACTTGAAAATTTGTGAAATGAAGAGGGTTGCCATTTGATGGGCTTTGATAGTCTTTTTGATAGGTATAAAATGAGCTTGTTTACTGAACCTGTCTACTATCGTCCATATTCTCGTATTCCCATGGATAGACTTAGGCAATCCAAAGATAAAATCCATGGATATGCTCTCCCATGGTGAATTAGGAATTGGCAAGGGTTGAAGCAATCCAAGTTGCTTCCCTCTATCAAATTTTGGCCTTTGGCAAACCACACATTTAGAAACATACTCTTGTATGTTCACTTTCATGGTAGGCCAATAGAAATATGTTTCAATTCCCTTTAAGGTAGACTGAATCCCTCTATGCCCCGCATACGGTGGAGCATGAGATTCATACATTACTTTCTCACGTAATGAGTTAGTAACGCATAGTCTATTTCCATAGAGAAGATAACCATCTTGTAAAGTAAATGGTTCTTCTTTCTTCCCTAATGCAAGGGCTGAAATCACATCTCGTACTCATCTATCATTGAAGATAGATCATTGTGAGTTGCTATGGAAACCGCATTCACTCTCGTCCGTCTTGAGAGTGCATCAGCTACTTGATTATGCTTGCCAGCAATGTGAGCAATATGAAAATGAAATTGCGAAAGGAAATTCGCCCACCTCATTTGTTTGTCAGAGAGCTTGGTCTGCGTCATGAAGTACTTAAGACTTTGGTGATCCGTTCGCAGAATGAAAGGAGTCCCCAATAAATAGTGCTCCCATGAGTCTAAGGCATGTAGAACTACAAGGAGTTCCTTTTCATATATGCCTAGAGCTTGCTCAACAGGGTCGAGCCTTCGACTCTCATAGCCTATGGCGTACCCTTCTTCGAGTAAAACAGCTCCAAGGCAATCACCACAAGCATCACATTGGACCTCAAATGGTTTTGAGAGATCCGGTAGTGTAAGTACAGGTTGAGAGATAAGCTTTTCAAAAGCATTGTTCTCCTTAGCAGACCATGTATACCTAACGCTTTTCTTTGTTAGGTCATGTGATGGTCCCGCCATTCGTGAGAACTTTTCTATGAAGCGTCTATAGTATGCACACATACCTATAAAGCTTCTTAGTTCATGAAGATTCCTTGGTTTAGGCCATCCTTTTATTACCTCTAACTTTGATGGATCCATTTGGATGCCATCTTGAGAGATAATATGACCTAAATACTGAATCTCTTGCAAGAAAAATTCACTTTTCTTTCGATTAACATAAAGTTTATTCTCTCTCAAAACTTTAAATATTACCTGGACGTGTTGCTTGTGTTCGTCTAATGAATTAGAGTAGATGATAATATCATCAAAGAACACTCGAGTGAAGGTTCAATGAGGCCTGAACAGCTTCTCCATCAAGCGATTGAATGTGGCTGGTGCATTGGTCAAGCCAAAAAGCATGACAATGTATTCGTAATGACCAAATGTGGTGCGAAATACGGTCTTTACAATGTCTTGATTAACTATCCTTATTTGATGATAGCCACTTTTTAGGTCAATCCTACTGAAGTAGGTCGATCCTTGTAGCTTATCAAAAAGGTCTTCTACCCGTGCAACGGGAAACCTATTCTTGATAGTGATCCTATTTAGTGCTCTATAGTCGACACACATACGATATGTGTCGTCTTTCTTTTGCACTAGTAGCACAGGTGAGCAAAATGGAGATGAGCTAGGCCTAACCATGCCCTTCTCAACTAACTCATGCACTTACCGCATAATCTCCTCTTTTTGAGCTTAAGAAACTCTATAAAGAGGTTTCTTAGGCGGTGAACTCCCTGGAAGAAGTTCAATTGCATGGTCATCATTACCTCGTTTAGGAGGTAGCTCACAAGGGATGTCGTCAATAAAAACATCTTGAAACCCCTTGAGAAAATTGGATAACTCTAATTCCTTTTGGTTGCTTTTATTTTCTTCTGTTAAAGCATTAGGTTCAGTTTGAGAATCTTTAACAAAAATCATGTACACGGAAATAGAGCTCTTTATTGACTTGTTGAAAGCTGCTGTATGTACAATGGGGATAGTGTTACCCATTTCCTTAGCATCTATATACCGGTTATCCTTGCGATAACGCTCAAGCTCTTCAGGAGAGATTTTGTTCTTACCTTTGTAAAATCCCTTCTCTTTAGCTTTGTTGGAGTTGCCCTTAGGAGATGGACATTGTCCTTCCCCTTAGGCTCATTGGAACCCTTGTTTTCCGGGGGCTTATTATTTCTTTTAGCCCCCGTTTGGAAATTTATTCGTGAGGCCACCATAGTATGGTGTATTACCGCCGATATGGTACGTGGCCTTTGGGAGTTGACATACTCCACCATTTCTTCGGTTAAGCCCGCACAAAATTGTTGCTTTTGCTCTCCAAAATCCAACTTTTTAAAGACAGTGGCTTTGAGTTGTAGGTCCCAAAACTTTTCTACATATTTGTGGATGGATTCATTGGGACAGAGCTTTACGCTTCGCCATTCGGTGAGTACTTTATCTTTGGCATCGGTGGCCAAAAACTACTTCATAATGGAAGCTCTTAAAGCTTTCCATGTTCGTGGAGCTTCACCGTTGGCTCGTAGGCTAGACCACTATTGCCTGGCGGACTTTTGAAAGTGCATAGCTACATGGCATAGCTTAGAGGACTGCGTGAAGCCCTCATCTCCAAACGCCGTATCAAATTGCTGGATAAAGGCCAAGACTTTGTCCGTAGCACCAAAGGTGCCGTCATAGGTAAGAAAAGAGATGCTCTTCCCTCCCTCTTTGCAATTCTTCAGCTTGGATGACCTCTTCCATGCGGCATAGGATTTCCTATGGCCTCTTCTTTTTTATGGTTCAAAGGTTGCACCATCACTTTCTTCAAAAGGTGAAGAATTTGAAGAAGGTGGAGAAGAGGGTGACCTCTTTCTCGCCTTTTTCTTGTCTTGATCTTCGTCGTCTTTACCATCACTTTCATAAGAGGAAAAGGATGAAGAATATGGAGAAGAGGGTGTCCTCTTTCTCGCCTTTTTCTTCTCGTTCTTTTTATGATCCCTCTTTGAATTATAGCGTGGAGAAGAGTGTGATGGTCTTCTCCGCTTTGGTGGTGATGGAAAGCGTTTAGCCCGCCGTCTTCGTGGAGCCATCTCCGCGGAGGTGGCGGGAGACTCACTTCTTTCTCGTTCCTTCCGTGGAGTCTCTTGAGTTCTCCTTTGGGAAGGAGATGCATCATCAAGAACTAAATTCTTGAGCCCTTCGTATGGATTCTCTTCTTCTTCCCGAATCGGAGAGAGACCTCTTTTGGGAGTCTCACAAGGAGGCTTCCTAGGTTTTCAGTTGACATGGTGATGAGCTTGGAGAATCCTGTGAACACGGAGCTGCCGTTGCACTTCACTTTGGAGAGATGGATTGCCCATGGCTTGTTGAATCCTAGAAACAAGATAGTTAACAAGCATTGAAGCATCATTAGTAGCTTGCTCATGAGGAAAATCAAAGTTATTGTCAGCCATTCTAACAACTTTTAGGTGTAAACTTTTTAGGTGTACTTTGGCACTTCAAGCCCTAGTTGCTACTCCTCTTTACCCCTTTAGAAAAAGCACTCAAGCTATTGTACCCGCGGCTCGAATACCATTAATTGCAAGGAATAGAAGAGAGGGTCTTTCGACACCAAAACACCACCGGATCATGTCAAGCTTCTAATAGCTCAATAGTGGTTAAGCCATAGGCAAGCCCCGTAGGACTCCACTATTAACACCATAGCTCTCGACGGTGATGCCCAGTTAATTGCACAAAGACAGGCGCACTACAAGGCTGAAAAATCCCTATTCTACTTACTCACAGTCAATTAATAATACCAACCATTTATAGCTAGGTTGAGGACCTCCCTTCTTGAGTAAGAAAAGAGAAACCTTGAGCTCTGATACCAATGTAACATTTAATGGCCTAAAAACTTGTGTGTAGCGGAAATTAGCATGAACATAGTGGGCATTTCATTAGAATAGATTCCTAATGAGAATTACAAGAGTGCTTGGGTGGAGAGAGCAACAAAAAGCATAACACCTAGTTAGATAGCATCAACAATACTTTCAAAAGAGAGAGAAATTAAGCTATTGACAACAGTTGAGGACCGGATTTGCATGGAGCCGGTCCCCCCTCCAAAAGGCTTTGTATTATGGTTTCTCCCATCAAGAGAGACATTGTACAATACAATTCTTTGTGTTCCTTCAAGACTAGCTAGTGCAATGAAGATGAAAGCTTCATGCACTAAGCAAAACACTTAGTAAACACAACTTTAATTATCCCCGTTCTCAGACCCAAGACCTCACACACCTTCGAAGATGGTGAGAGCTAGAAGGGTATGAGAGTAGATTGAGAGGAAGAAGGAGTATCTTACGAGAAAGATGTACATCTCTTCACATAATCACTCATATTAGCATAGCTTTAGCTTAGTAATTAGCTTGAGAGAGGATATGAGCATGCATTGAAGCTTGGCTCTTGGTTGGATTTGCATCCACAAGCCAAGAGTGTGTCGATGTAGGCTTCTATCTCACAAGCTTGGAGTAGGTGATGAGCTCTCCATTAAAGCTTGGGAAGAGATAGTCTTCTCTTTCTTCACACATGAGATTGTGTGTGTGTGTGTGTGTGATAATGCCTTGCAAAAATCATCCCCCTCTCTCTCTTGGGCGAGCCCTCTTGCTATTTGCTCTTGCAGGCTCCCCATTGGACCTCCCCAAGTCAAGCCAATGGCTATTAAGCAGCATAAGTGATAGCCTTCTGACATGTGTCCCCCTTTCCCCTTTTGTGAGAGCTCAATCAATTAAACTTAATTGATTTAAATGAATTAAATCCCCATTGGACCTTTCCCCATTCTGACCAATAGGAATTAAGTAGCCCATTGGGCTGCTCAATTCCTATTGGACCCCTTCACGGGCTGTCCAATTATCATCCAGGAGACTTAATTTTCATTGGTTCTTTTTATTAAGTGTTTTAAAATTAATTAGGCTAAATTTACTCTAGCCTAATTCTCATTGTTCCACTTCAAGGGTCATCCAATAGGAATTGGGTACACCTTGTGGACATCTGGCCTAGGGAGCTGACATGTGTCCCTCATTCCCTTTGTGTAATGGGAGCTTGTGTGTGTGTGTGTGTGTGTGTGTGGCCTTCTCTCTCATCCCCTACTTGCTAGGCTCACCCCCTCCTATGTAGGGATATTCAAAGACTTTTTTGGTCACACACAAAGCATCCTATTCCCTTAAGGTTGACCTTTGGACACAACCTTTGAATTTTGGAACCTTAGCATTTTGGAAGTCTTAATGGGCTGAACCTTAGGGTCTTTTTAGCCCATTGTTGCACATGGTTCTTCTGCAGATGGCCCCCCCCTTTGGATCCCTACTGTGGCCGGTCTGCTAGCTTAACCAATATTCTAGCTTTTTTTCCCCTGGCACTTCCCCATATTAAATGATCAGTTTAACATGAGAAAATCATTTAGGAGAATTAGATATTGACTATTATGACAGATATTGTATACAGCGAGAATTTTCGCTTACACTAGAAAGTCGTTCAATGTGCTCAACAGGTTGAAGGTAGCAAGGAGATCATTAAGGAACTTACACAACAACTCAAAGAAAAAAAAACAGCGCTAGGTCTTCCCCAAAGAGAAAGAAAACTAAGAGACATCCAGGACTTGAAAATTGGCTCGGGAGGAATTAAGAAAAGGGTGCAAGGCATCAATTGAGTGCATCTATCCTTCTTAGGTTTATATTCATAAACACTCACATCTCTTATTGCTAACTGTTAAGTATGGAGCCTGATTTACCCCTTGTAATTTTTTGTGTTAAAAAAGTACATTTGTAAGGCCCCCATTATGAGGAAAAGCCAAATGTAAGGCCCCCATTATGAAAAGAAGCCATCGTGTGTGAAGAAAAATCACTCGCCAAAAATAAAAATCACTCGCCGAAAACCAAAATTTTCATGCCCACCGGAATATCCCTTTTTGCCGGAATATTATGGCTAGATGGCGGTCGGAAAGTGGTCAAAAAACAATCGATAGGTTGGCCAGTAGTCAATGGCCAATTTGCCAGTGGTCGGAAGTCAATGGCCGGTGGCCAGTGGCCGAATTCAAAAGCAGACTTGTCTTTTCAAGGGCGGCCACACATGGGCAGATTGGAAGGTCCGATTTGGACTTATCTACACAAGGGCGGCTACACATGGCTACTTCTGATGAGAGAGGGCAGACCTTTTGGCCTATAAAAGGAGGCCATTTCTACACACATTTCACAGTGTGAAGTTGATGCAACAAGGTGTGTGTGAGGTGGTGAGAGTGAAGTAAGACGGGAGCTCCAAAAGGGTATATTCCCTTTGTAACCTACTTCTTGTTTTGAAGTACTAAATCCATTGAGTGGCTACTTACCCGCGGACGTAGCCCACATTGGGTGAACCATGTATATCGTGTGTACTCTCTCTCTCTCTCTCTCTCTCTTTCTCTCTCTCTCTCTCTCTCTCTCTACTCTATAATCTTGTGTGTGTAAATTATCTCTCTCCATTAAGTAATCTACTCAATTATCTACTTAGCTACGTCATATTTCCTAACAACTCGTATCAGAGCAAGGTTTACTCGTAGCTAAATTATCTCAAGGAAAGGATTCCTTGAACTGAGTGGGAGTAATGGTGGAGGAAGGGAAGCTCAAGATCAAGAAGTTCAATGGCAAAAGCTACCAACATTGGAAGATGCAGATTGAAGGCTATCTCTACCAGAAGAACCTCTATTTGCCACTAGGCGGTCTTGCAAAGAAGCTCACAATGATGGCAGACGAAGCATGGATTGTCCTTGAACGAAAAGCACTGGGAACAATCAGGCTAAGCTTGGCATCAACGGTGGCCTTCAACGTTTTGGAGATGAAGACCACGGAGGACTTGATGAAGTCACTTGACAACTTCTACAAGAAACCATCGGCATCCAATAATGTATTTCTCATAAAGCGCTTGTTCAATCTGAAGATGGCAAAGAATGGTTCAGTTGTAGAACACCTAAATGACTTAACACCAACATAAGTCAGCTTCGATCGATGAAAATACATTTTGATGATGAGATGCGAGCTCTCCTTATACTATCGTCTCTATCGGATAGTTGGGACAGCCTTGTGATGGTTGTAAGTGATTATATTTCTGGCACAAATACTCTTAAGTTTGATGATGTTGTGGGTGTTCTGCTAAGTGAGGAAATGCGAAGGAGAAGCACAGGAGAATCATCAAGTGCCGCACTGTCAATGGAAACAAGAGGAAGGCCTAAAGAGAGGTTCAAAAACCAAAAGGGTCGTGATCGCTCAAGAGGTAGCAAGTCACGCACAAAGTCAGTTCTTGAATGTTGGAACTGCGGCAAGAAGGGCCACGTCAAGAAGGATTGTTGGTCCAAGAAGAAGAAGGAGTCGAAGTCTCAAGACAAAAAGTCAACATCAGAGGCCAATGTGGCAAGTAAAGTAGATCAAGATGCTCTAATTCTCTCATTAGACAATGTGTCTAATTCCTGGATAGTAGTTTTCGGGGCTTCATTCCATGCGACACCACACAAGCAGCATTTCCAAGATTACACCAAAGGTAATTTTGGGTATGTATACTTGGGAGATGATGAAGCTTGTGAAATTGTTGGCAAAGGTACAATTTGTGTCAAACTGCTACTAACGGAAATGAATGGAAGCTTAAAGAAGTTAGGCATGTTCCTTCTCTTTGCAAAAATATGATCTCTACAGGACAATTGGACGATGAAGATCACAACATTGCATTCGGAAGCAAACGGTGGAAAATCTCAAAGGGATCTTTGGTGGTTGACAAGAAAGAAAAGGTTGGTACACTTTACTTGTGTACTGTTAGCACGCAACCTTCAACTTGTGCAACAACTACAGAAGTCGAGAGTGCGGTGTGGCACTACCGGCTTGGGCATATGAGTGCCAAAGGAATGCAAATCCTTCAAGCAAGGAAGCTTCTACCAGGTTTGAAAGAAGTGGAGTCCTGTGAAGATTGTGTTTATGGTAAACAAAAGAGGGTAAAATTTCAATAATCAGGAAAAAAAAAACCTTGAGTTGGTTCATTCTGATGTTTGGGGTCGTGCAAGTATACCATCACTTGGTGGCTCATTGTATTATGTAACACTCATAGACGATGTGACTAGGAAAACATGGGTTTATGTAATGAAGAATAAATCCGATGTGTTTTCCATATTTCAAAGGTGGAAAGCCTTTGTGGAGAATGAAACAGGTACTAAGGTTAAATGCCTCAGATCCGACAATGGAGGCAAATATTGCAGCCAAGCTTTTGAAAGCTTTTGTGCTAGCAATGGCATTCAAAGGCAAAGAACAACCCCAAGGACAGCTCAACAAAATGGCATTTCCAAAAGGATGAACAGAATAATCATGGAGCAAGCACGAAGCATGCGGCTACATGTAGGCCTACCGCTTGAGCTTTGGGCGGAAGATGTAAGTAGGTCTGTGTACTTAATCAACCGATCACCCTCAACGGCATTGGATGGGGGAGTTCTAGAAGAGGCATGGATAGGTAAACCGGTGAATTATGCATCTCTCAAAGTGTTTGGGTGTGAGGCTTTCATGCACATAGATAGAAGCCTAAGATCAAAGCTAGATGCAAAGTCCAAAAAGTGTTTCTTCATTGGCTATAGAGAAGGTGACTTTGGATATCGCCTATGGAATCCTAAAGATGGTAAAATCTTTAGGAATAGGGAAGTAATTTTTAATGAACAAAATATGTACAAAGATTACTTGGAAATAAAAAAAGAAATAGGTGATGAGTACATGGAGCTTGAGGACAGTGAAGACTCAAGGACAGAAAACGGTGACAATATGCAACAACGTCAACCAAATGAGGAGCCCCAACCTATTCCCCAAAGATTACAAGAGCAAGTAGACCACCAGAAAGGTTCGTTCCATCCTTCAACCATCTCTTGATCTCAGATTCTGGAGAGCCAGAATCATACGAAGAAGCTATGCATCACGAATCCAAAGAAAAATGGATGAAGAGCATGCAAGTGGAGATGGACTCACTACATCGCAACCAAACATGGGAGTTGGTTGAGTTGCCTAAAGGTAAGCGGGAACTTCAAAACAAATGGGTGTACAAGCTGAAGGAAGAAGAAGGTGGGAAGAAAAGGTACAAGTCTAAGCTTGTGGTAAAGGGGTTTTCTCAAAAGAAAGGTATTGACGTCAATAAAATATTTTCTCATGTTGTAAAAATGAACTCAATTAGGCTTGTCTTAAGCCTTGTGGCTGCTCATGATCTAAATCTTGAGAAAATGGATGTAAATACGGCATTCCCTCATGGTGACTTAAAGGAGGAAATTTGCATGCTTCAACCAAAGGGATATGAAGTAAAAGGTAAGGAGAAAATGGTTTGCAGATTAAAGAAGAGCTTGTATGGTTTAAAGCAAGCATCAAGACAATGGTACTTGAAGTTCGATCGATGGATATTGGATCATGGATTCACAAGATGCAACTCGGATCACTGTGTCTACACAAAAAAAACATTGGGAGATGGGAAGTTCATCATCCTAATGTTGTATGTTGATGACATGTTGATTGCAAGTGCTAACATGAAGGACATCAAAGACCTAAAAGAGGATCTATCTAGATCTTTTTCAATGAAAGATTTAGGTGTTGCAAAGGGGATACTTGGTATGAAGATATCAAGGGACAAGACGAAGAAGACAATAAAGCTATCTCAAGAGGATTACATCAAGAAGGTACTAGAAAGGTTTGAAATGCAAAATGTAAAAACGGTTTCTACACCTTTGGCTGGTCACTTTAAACTAACCAAGGATATGTGTCCAAAGACACAAGAGGAGATAGCCTATATGTCTAAAGTTCCATATGCTACAGCAGTAGGTTCTCTTATGTATGCTATGGTCTGGACAAAGCAGACATTGCATATGTAGTGGGAGTTGTAAGTAGATTCATAGACAACCCAGGTAAAGAGAATTGGCAAGCTATGAAGTGGATACTTAGGTATCTAAAAGTGACAACAACAAATGCTTTGTATTTTCAAGGAACTGATATTTTTCTTCAAGGATATGCTGATGCGGATATGGCAGGTGACAAAGATACTCAAAGGAGCACTACTGGCTATGTCTTCACATTTGGAGGTACAGCAGTAAGTTGGGCTTCAAAGATGCAGAAAGTGGTTTCACTTTCTACCACTAAAGCAGAGTATGTAGCAATGACGGAGGCAAGCAAAGAAATTCTGTGGCTTTACAGATTTTTAGAAGAGCTTGGATTCAAACTAGACAATTGTGTCTTGTACAGTGATAGCCAAAGCGCTATCCATCTTGCAAAGAACTCTGCCTTTCATTCAAGGACAAAGCACATTGAGGTGAGATATCACTTCGTATGCATTCTTTTGGAAGAGGGACAGCTAAAGCTAGGAAAGGTGCATACAAGTGAAAATCCTACAGACATGTTTACAAAGGTCTTCAACAAGGAGAAGTTGAGCTTTTGATCATCTTCAATCGGCATTCAAGGATAAGAAGCTAGGATGGAAAGTAGTCACAGGTTTGGTTTGGAGATCAGTCTCCAAGTGGAAGAGTGTTAAGTATAAAGCATGATTTTCCCCATGTAATATTTTGAGTTAAAAAGGCACATTTGTAAGGCCCCCATTATGAGGAGAAGCCATCGTGCGTGAAGAAAAATCACTCACCAAAAATAAAAATCACTCGTTGGAAACCAAAATTTTCACGCCCAGTCTTGAGTTCGTCGAAATATTTCTTTTTGTCGAAATATTATGGCTGGAAGGCGGGCGAAAAGTGGTTGAAAAATGATTGGTCGGTTGGTCGGTTGGCCGGTGTGGCCGATAGTCAATGGCTGGTGGCCGGTGGTCGAAAGTCAATGGCCGGTGGTCGGTGGTCGAATTCAAAAGCAGACTTGTCTTTCAAGGGCGGCCACACATGGACTGTTAACCCTCATGTCACACATTCCTATCACCTAAGACGGACATCGTATTATTTATTTGGTAGAGTCAGGTAGTGGGCTTGTCGATCCAATAGGAAAAGGGTAAGAGTGATTGCCGATGAGAGGTGCACTCTAACTGGAACATTCAAAGGATTAGTTGGCTAAGCATAAGCGCCCAACTGTGAATGGGGCGAGCTCATATAAACGTCAACTAAACCTAAAATTCACTCATTCTCTCATTTGTGCAATTGAAGAGTGCTCTTGCTCCATCTTCATCTCCTTGTGTGTGTGTGTGTGTGTATGCGTGAGAGAGAGAGAGTGTGCGATCGAGCATTACGACGACGGCACGGTTCGCCTTGTCTAACAAAGACGGAAATCTATATCAGGAAGGGGGGCATGTTAACCCTCACGCACATTCCTATCACCTACAACGGGTGTTGTATTACTTATTTGGTAGAGTCAGGTACCGGGCTTGTCGGTCCAATAGGAAAAGGGTAAGAGTGATCGCCGATGAGAGGCACACTCTAACTAGAACATTCAAGGGATTAGTTGGCTAAGCATGGGTGCTCAAGTGTGAATGGGGCGAGCTCATATAGAAGTCGCAATGCTCTCTCTCTCTCTCTCTCTCTCTCTCTCTCTCTCTCTCTCTCTCTCTCTCTCTCTCTCTCTCTCTCGCTCGCTCGCTCACATACACACACACATACACACACACAAGGAGAAGAAGAAGAAGAAGATGGAGATGGAGCAAGAGCACTCTTCAATTGCACAAATGAGAGAATGAGTGAATTTTAGGTTTAGTTGACTTTTATATGAGCTCGTCCCATTCACTTGGGCGCCCATCCTTAGCCTCCTTAGCCAACTAATCCCTTGAATGTTCCAGTTAGAGTGCACCTCTCATCGACGATCACTCTTACCCTTTTCCTATTGGACCGACAAGCCCGGTACCTAACTCTACCAAATAAATAATACAACGTCCGTGGTAGGTGATAGAAATGTGTGTGAGGGTTATCATGCCCCCCTTCCTGATGTAGATTCCGTCCTCAAAAGGTATTGAGTTGAAGCTCGTTCGTTGAGGTGAAAGAGCATTTGAGATGAATGTCCTTAGCCTTCTTCAGTTTCACTGCAAAATCAAACAACTTTGGCACAGTAATTGCATTCTCATATATACAATTAAAATCATATGCAGTTTTAGGTAGAAAAATTGATTGGTAGCTGAATTCTAAACCATTTGTGAGCAATAAACATTAAACTGCAATATAATCAAACGCATAAACAATTGGAAAGGTAAAAAACTAAACAAGTTCGGGGTCGCTAATTCAACGGTTGAAAGGCACTAAAGATCGACTATTAATACCATAGGTAAGCTTCTTAATTTTCTCTGATCAATTAAGTTATTTAATCGTGAGAGACAAGTATTTCATGTTCGAGGGTTGACTAGAGGCTATACCTAGAAGACCTTGTAGTTAAGCTACAATAAAAGGAATTTCTCATGAAATCATCGCCTGACTGGTTACCTTTTCTTTGACCCCCCAAAGTCTTTTCACAGTGATTCAATTTTGATGTGTGTGTTTATTTTGTATGCCTTGGGTTTTTTGCTTTTCAAGGAAAAGCGCCCACACTGGGAACCTCTAGGGCTCTAGTACCATAGGCGATACATGTGAGTGGAGTACCAAATCAAGCTGAGGTTTCTCTTCCAGCTTAAGATTTTACATTGTGGCACTTTGAATTTTTGTTTGTTCATTTTCGGCCTTTTAATTTTGTAACTTTGGGGGGTCATATAACAGTGTTATCCTCCCTAAGATCATCACACTAGTAAACTCCCTTTATAATACTTAAGCTAAAGGTCAATAGGGACTAAGCCCACTAGAAATCCCTAGTACATTTCACACAATGCTGCCTAAATCGGATTAAGAACCTAAGTAACCATTGTTTATTAGGACGGCATTCCCCATGGTATTAAGAGAAGATCTCTAACACCTAGCTTGGTCAAACTAGCTTAGTCCGGAGTGCTTGATTTTTAAACCTAGACAAGTGATTATGACAAAAAATTACATTGAATTTAATGTTTAATACTAAGCAAATGCGTTGAATATTATGCTACCAATCACAATTAAAGCAGACAAACACGGATGCAAAAAGATAAGGGGCAATGCTAAATGGACAAGAAACACCTGTTTGTGTTGATGACCGCACTTGATCTGAAGTGTGAACGAGAGAAAGATCCCATGAAGGTCCAAATCCTAACAACAGCAACACATTCTTGTACACACTAAGAAACACAAAGAATACCTCTAGGAGGCACATCAGTGGAAAAAGGTACCAACACTTATTGAACACAATTAAAAAACATAAGGAACCATAACCTAATTATTTGCACTCCCCCTAGAGAGTCAAGGGAATAGGATATTGTAGAGATTGGGGAGAAACCCTAAGGCTAAACCCCTATCCTCATCATCGAGAAAAACAAAGTCATCATCCATGAGACCATATGTGCCATCCGTGTAGTCATGTAAATCTTCTTCTTCATCATAGGTACCCATGTTTACTAAGAAGGTCACTAGACGCCTATAGTCATCTTGGTCAAAAGGATAGGCTTGTGCAATGGGAGATACACTCTCTACTAAGTATGGATCAGTCGTGGTCAACAGACATATCAGCCATTCCAACTCCTTGAAATTTCTCTCACATGCTAGCGTACCTACCAAATCCCATTCACAGGCAAGCACCGAAAAGACCATGTGCAACATTTGTGAAAAGTAATGAGGGTACCTCTCACCCAAGGCAAGAGTGGATGACTCTACCATACTAGCGATATCTGTACACACAAATAGATGATGGTTAGAGTGCAAATATTACAAGGGTCGTGTTCTTGTACATAATGTGTTTTTATGATTTTGTGTTATGGCTCTTGCTCTTTTACTTTCTTATCTTGTTTTTGTGAGTCTAAGGCTATATATATACATTCCCTAAGATTGGGAGATTGAGAGGTCAAGGAGGAAGGTTGAGAGGGAAGCAAGTGAATGATGGATGTCAGTAAACACTCCCCCCTTCCTTGGGTAGATCATACCTTTTGGAATGATGTTGTCACCTTTTGAAACCAATTGTTCCAAGTTGTTATGGGTGAAGGCTTTAACCAATAGTTTTCGACCACCCTATGCATTTCATCTAGTTGCAAGGTTGGTAAGGTACTCTCCCATGATTTTATTTGCAACATTGTTGTAGGTGGTGAACTTACAATGGGAGGTGCAAACTCTTTCTTGCTTGTATGGATATGTACAATGGTAGGTGGAGGTTGTGTCAAAGCTTCTAAATCTGTATAGGAACTACATGAAGAGCAAGAAGCTTCATTTATTTCTCTATTCTTGAGCTAGGTGGAACAAATCGTTCTTTCTTTGGTACCCAAACTAGCTCTGGAGTGGATGTGTAGCATTCCGTGATTTTTTCCTTTCCGCGATCTTCAATTCGTTTTGGACCCACAGGATTGAGCTCACATGGGCCCGGTGACAAATAAGAGCACAATTTACGTTTTGGCACCCAGACTTGATCATTTCCTTCATAGTAGCCTTGGGCTTCCAATAGTTTTTTAGGAATCCAACGCAACGTTTCTTTACATTTCTTGGGGTGAATGGGACGTCTCTTACCAGGCTCCTGTCTTTTAGCACTAGCTATGGTTGCTAAAGAAGATTTAGGGATCCACTTGTATATTTTCTTTGCTACATTGGGATGGGTCTTGTGTGTCTCAAGCTTTATTTCAACTACATCAGTTGAAGCTCTAGAGAGTTGGGCTATGGGGACATATGGTTCAACCTCTTGGACATGCAATGTTTTGGGTTTTATTTCCTTAAGAGGCAATATCTCAGGGACTATGGCTTGAGTGGCAGGGCTAAGAGTTGGTTTCTGTGCTGTGACACCCCCTGTCCCCCGATCAATAGTGCATTTGGTGGCTATCATCCACGTGCGTCCTAGGTTTATATTATCCTCCATAGTTCCAACAGGCATGGCCAAAAAGTGTTGAGCTATAGCCCCATTGTCATAACTGACAGAAGTGTGCCAGATTCCAAAAATCGAAGTTTTTTCTTGTTGACACCCTTGACTTGGATAATACTCTCAGATAGAGGTGGCTTCGCTAACTGACACCACACCCCATATGATAGCAAATCATATTTAGCACCCGTGTCCAATAAGTCGTTATATAGCACTTTTCCATAGGTGTTGTTTAGCTCAATAGGGTATCGTAGAGGTGTGTCAGAGTCCAACCAATCCTCGTCAATTTCAACATGGAATGCATGTGTGACTGCAAGGTTAGCCTCTCGTTTTCGTCTTATGCGTTGTTGTCGCTCCTTAGCCTCAGCTTGAGCTTGTATCTTCTTCAATTCTGTTTGTGCCTTGGCTGCCTTTTTTGTATGGATGGCATGTAGCTCCTCTTGGCTTAAAGGATCATAGTATCTTTTAAATTTTCTCCCATTGAGGAATCCAATGGTTTCAACTGCATCAAGAGTCTCCACACGAATGGTTCCTTGTGGGGTGATCTCACATACTCTATATGGTCCTTTTCTCGCATATTTCAACTTTTTCTTTTCGTTACGCACTCCATACATAAGGACTTTATCACCAACATTGATATCTTTGTTCTTTAGATGACGGTCAAACCATTTCTTCCTCCTATCTTTCTCCACAAATTCATTTTGCATAGCTAATTGCCTCTCTTCATCTAGCCTTTCAAGGATATATAATTGCTGAACTAAGGGGTTACCATCCCAGCCTTCTTGAGAAGCTACTCGAAGACTAGGAATGACAAACTCCCATGACATAACCACTTCTTGGCCATACACCATCTTAAATGGTGTGCAGTTAATGGCAACTTTGTACGCAATATGATAAGCCCATAGAGCTGATGTAAGCTTTAAATCCCAATCTGTGCGATGAGCTTTGTTTTGGTTAAGATAGAGATTAAGGTCTTCTCGGTGCTCCCAGCTTGGCCATTTGCTTGTGGATAATAAGGTGTGGACTTATGGTGAGCTATCATAAAGTTGGTAGTGAGTTCTTTTATTATTCCATTTATAAAATGAGTACCATTATCACTCACAATCTCAAAGGAACGACCAAATCTTGTAATAATGTTCTCAAAGAGAAACTTGGCAGTTGATTTCGCATCAGCCTTACATGTCGCCCTAGCTTCTGCCCACTTTGTCACATAGTCAATGGCAACGATAATATATCAAGATTGAGTGCTACGAGCTGCCTGACTAATTGGGCCTACAAAGTCCAAACTCCATTTTTCAAATGGTTGAGTCACTTTAACAGGATTTAAGGGCATCCTATCCTTTCGTTGTGTGATCTTGTAACGTTGGCATTCATCACATCCTTTTGCAAAAAGTGATGTATCCTTGAATAAGGTAGGCCACCAATAGCCTGATTGCAACACCTTTCTAGATGTTAGTTCCCCTGAGAAATGTCCTCTGGCTATACCCATGTGGGCTTCTTGCAGTATGTATAAATACTCATCCTCACGGGCACAACGTCTAAGAATATCATCCTTCCCTAGCCTGTAGAGAGTTCCTGCAATGAGAGTGTAAGGTTCACATTCTTCTAACAGTTTTTGAGCTATGTCTTTACGAAGCTCTTTGGGTGGAAAACCATTAACCAAAAGTTCACAATCTTCTCACTCCATTCAGGTATGGTTTTTACTAGGAATAGAGAAGTATTGGGCAACTCATCATCGACTCCAGTCGGGGCTTCACCATTGGGTATGCGAGACAAATGATCCGCTATGACATGTCTTTTACCAGGTCTCACCACAACGGTAAAATTAAACTCAATGAGAATTAACAACCATCGTGTAATTCTTCCCGTGGAACAAGGTTTATTTACTAGATACAACAAGGCTTGATGATCAACATAGAACACAAACTTGTTGGCCAGAAGGTAGTAGCAAAATTTCTTCACTGCATAAATCATACATAAACCTTCTTGCTCTGTAGTGGTGTATTTTCTCTCGACATCATTCAACTGACGACTTGCAAAGCTAATGGGGTAGTCCAATTTATGTTCTCCTGGTTGATCTAGAACACACCCAATAGCAAAGTTCGATGTATCAATATGCACATGAAAAATTACATTCCAATCGGGCACTCGTAGAATAGGAGTGCTAGTCGAGGTCTTTTTCAATGACTCATAAGCAATGTCACACTCCGCAATCCATTGGAACTCAATAAGAAGCTTGTACAAAGGACGAGCTATCTTGGCAAAGTTTAAAATAAACCGTCGATAATAACCAACATGGCCCATGAACCTTTGAACTCCTTTATAGTTTGTAGGTGGTGGAAATTCAGCAATGGCTTTAATTTTGCTCTCATTTGTGGAAATCCCATTTTTGGACACTTTATGCCCTAAAATGACTCCATGTTTAACCCAGAATTGGCATTTGAAAGGGTTTAAGGAGATGCGATACAATCTACATTTCTCAAACACTTTTCGTAAGCATGATAGATGTTCTTTCCAAGAGGAATAAACACAAAGGTCATCTAAAAAAGCTTCACAAAAGTCCCTCAAATATTCTATAAAAGCAGTGTTTATTAATCTTTGAAAGGTAGCAGGGGCATTGGTTAAGCCAAAAGCCATAACACGAAATTCGAACACTCCAAATTCGGTTATAAAGGTTGTTTTAACTTGGTCCTCTAGCGCAATTGTGATTTGATTGTAGCCAGAGTACCCATCTAAAAAGCTATAAGTATCCTTCCCTGCAACTCTTTCAAGAACATGTTCTGAATATGGCAAGGGGTAATGGTCCCTCCTAATGGCGGCATTGACCTTCTTGAGATCCACGCACACTCTGAGTTTCCCATTCTTTTTTGGCACAATCACTATTGGAGAAACCCATTCTGAGTGCTCAATAGGGTATATGAATCTGCATTCCACAAGCTTTTCAATCTCTTCTTGAACGATTTTTGCATATTTAGGATTCATTGGGTAGGGTCGTTGCTGAACTGGTTTAGCCATGCTATTCATGGGGATTGTGTGTTGCAACACGGAAGGTGGAACACCTTTCATATCATGATATGTCCATCCAAATATATCCTTGAATTCCTTGAGAAGTTCTTTAAGTACACACTCTTCAGTCCCTGTCAGATCTTGGGCAATGAAAACAGGTTTGGACTCTTCTCCTGGGTCTGCTAACTCTATTTCCTTAACTATCGTTGGACCGTCATAGACTCCATTGCTCCCATCGATAGGTTTTCTTTGAGCCTTTGTATACACAACCTTACGTTCCTCTGTGGTATAGGATTTGAAATGTTCAGGTGCAGGGTGTAAGTTTGTGGGGTCCTGTTGTTCTGTGTATTGTGATTTCACTTCCAATCCCTTTTGTTGTTGAGCTAACTCTTGATTTTGTCGTCTCCTTATGGTACGGCTCAACTTTGGCTTCTCTGTAGCCTCTAGTTGTGCAATGTCAATGGGTTGTGGACTACACCACATAACGCTTTGAAGGTATTCACCCCAGTTATCTACCAACTTCCGATGAGCATCACATGCCCCTATATAATTAAGCCATTATGCGGTAAATTTCTTTTCATTTATTATAGCACGCACATTTGCTCAATATCTTCGCCTCTTATATCTCTTACTCTTCTTGTCTAATTTTCGATTACAACAGATCTCTAGTGAAGAGTCACTAGATGAATCGCTTCTTGTGTCTTCTACTCCCTTGGGTAGATTGCCATCTAGGTTACCACTGGGCCCTGAATGGTTTTGTCCCCACATTCGTACTAAGATTTAACTCAGATTCTTCGTCCTCATAGTCAATTTCAATTGATGATTCTGACCCCAAATCGTGTAGGCTATAGTCTTGTGAGGCGCTACTGGTTCCAATGCCAGTCAAACCTTCATCTTGTAGGTTATCAAAAGCTATATGCATTGCTTCTAGCATATTTAAGGGTACGAGTAGTGGCATTTCATCCCCCTCACGTGTCACCCAGGTCATCCCCCTATTTCCCCAAGTGTCTATGGTTGCTGCTAGGTGGACCCAATCCACATTGTCCGACTCGGTCATCCCAGGTAGTACATCCATATAAGGAGAATCTTCCCCAGCATCAGTGTCCGCTTTACACGTGTAACAATACTGCAATGGGGCCGAGTGAACTGTGGTGTCAGATCTATGATCAATTATAAACATGTTTCCTAGAGGATGTGCTCGACCAGTCACAAGATCCACTCGAATGACAGAATCTTGAAACTGCAAGTAGACATGGTTTTTAGACCAGTCATGCACCATTTTTGCTTCCCTCATGAAAGGACGTCCTAAGATCGTCTCCGATGCCATAGTGTGTTTGGAGAAATCCATAACAATGAAGGTAATCCTTATTTTATGTCCAAAGACCTTGATCTTGAGATCTTCTAGCATCCCAATAGGTTTAACGATAGACCCATGGCCATCTTCACTACAATGGTTGTGGTCGCAAGGTGAGGTCTTCCCATAGTTTCCCATCAATTTTTAGTCACAATGCTAACCTTAGCGCCACCATCAAGGATTTCCTTCACAGTTAATCCCTTAGTAGTGATTGGTATGGTCGCACTGGATTCATCACCTTCAAAGTATTGTCCCAACTTGTTAACAGGTATTTCTATAACAAGGTTCTCATCTTAGTTGGGTTCTGGATCTAAGTGTTCCTCCTCTATTGGCATCTCCCCAGCTTCATCCATCTGAGAAAATTGTGGTAGCCCACACTTCAGTTCTCCATTGAGGAAGGATAGAAGAGCTGAAAGTAGCTCAAGGTCTTTATATAGTTTGGACATGATGGTGGTTCCAAATTATGAAGACATGAAATCCATCAATTTGGCAATGTTTAGTGGCACCTTTTGGACTTCAGTCCCTTGACGTGGGGAAGATGGGATCTTCATTTCTTCGATAGGATCAGGTAGTCCCTCTGTAAACATTCTTTCCATCAAGAAGTGAGTACGCCCACTTTCCCATGACTTAAGTCACTTTCTTCTTGGATGACACTAGGTATGGCTAAGGGTCTATGGACTTGGTGAGGTTGTTGTTGCGTAGGGAACACTGTGTCTGGAATCTGGATCCGCCTAGGTGCTGGTTCTAGATCCCTTTGGGTATCTTCTACCAAACTCCTTAATTGCTTAACTCGCTCGATCTCCTGTGTAGGGTTTGGATAAGTCCCTATCTTCTTCTTGGATCCCTGCCATTGTGGCTCATGAAGATCTTCCTCGTTGGTTTCCATCTTAGTGGTTGTTTTGGTCTCACCTGAATTATAATCTTCTTCAGCGTCGTTCATATATACGGGTCGTCACCAGTCCCTATGTTGGTCTTTGAACTGGGGTCTAACTTCGATGCTTTTTGCGATCTCTTCCTTCGTGTTTTCTTCTTTTTCTGAGAGATTGGGCAATTGATGTCGTGTCTCTTTCCTCAAGAATATAATTTTGTCTTTGGAGCATCGATCGTGTGAGTACGTTTACTGGTACCACAGGTGTACTTTGTGATGGCTCCTCAGTAACTTCAATCAAGTTTAATGGCGTGATCTTCGGTGCATTTGGATTATTTGGACATTGGGCAATCAAATGATCTATGCCACATCGATTACACATGAGTATTGGCATTGTATACGTGCTCACTTGATTGGTTTGCATTAATGTGGCATTCTTTTGTAGCCTAATAGGACACTCGGCTACACGATGTGGACCTCCACACTCATAGCATTGAAGAGGTGGTCTCTTAGCAGTGTAATTGATATTTTGGCCACTTGCCGCAAGAGCAGCTACTTGATAGACAGGTTTGACTTGTCCCCAATAGTCCTCCATGTAGTATTGTGGACTTTCTTCAAGCACATCCATCCCATAGGCAATATTAGGATCTATATCTTCCTCACAGCCTTCCAAACAAGCAATAGATGACTCACAACCCACTTGATTCACAGAAGTGATTCTCGGATATAGTGGTTGCGGTCCTAGCACTGGAGGTGGTAAGGGTGTTGTTTGAACAACATTTTGGGGCCTAGGGACCATGTGTTGTGTTGTTTGTTCAAGAGGTGGGGCCGGCATCAATGCAGGCACTCGAGGTGTGTCTGTCGCTAAGGTTGGTCTATTGGCCATCGCGCACTTAAATACTATGCAATCCTTAGCTTGATGACCATACCTTCCACAGGCATTGCAATTCCCATTGAATTTTACTCTAAAAGTAGGGCATTCACTAGTACTATGCAGTCCATAGCATACTAAGCACCATTGTTGCTCCCTTCTTGGATACATATGATTGTTTTGCAAAGCATGATTGTCTCTAAGACTCTCTTGAATAGCCTTGGTGAGATCTAATAAAGTCATCTTAGATATCTTTGGCTCCTTAGCAATAGGCTTTAGGGTCATTGGTTGATGCCCTGATGCTTGCAAGTTAATAGATTTAGGCTCAACAGACATTCTTTCTCCTTGAATCATTAAATTATCCTCCAATTGGATCGCATTGGTGGTGGCTGCTTTCCAAGTGGTGATACCTCTAATGACTAGGCCGTTGTAGATATCCTCATGTCATAATCCCCTAATGAATCTATCAAGCAATTGATTATTATTGAAGCGCTCATTTGGATTACAACGAGAATTCAATGCTTCAAGCGACTAATAAAGTCTCTCACCGACTCTCCTTCCTCTCGTTGGGCTTTCTGGAGCTGAGAGGCTACACCCCAAAGCACTCCCTCTCGTATGTTTTCTTTCAAGAACAGTCTCCTAAGAGTAGGGTAAATAGTTTTTTCTTCTGCCCTTAGGGTTCTATACCAATCTCCAGCCTTCCCACTTAAGGTTAGGCTTAAAGCATTACTCTTATGCAGGTCATTGTGTTCTCCTAGAGAATCGCATATTTGTTCAAACACTTCGATATGCTTTCTCACATCCCCGTCTCCACTAAATTTTTGTGTGAGCTTGGCTATTTGTATTGCCTTACTTCTAGGCTCTCTATCAGGCGTGTTATGCATATTCTCAGCAATAGATCGACCATTAGCTTGAGCAAATGTTGCCAAGTCACCTAAGTGAGCAGGAGCTGTGAGTGGAGGTGCTCCACAGACTACATGTGGAGTAGGTATTGGCATTGGGCTTGGCACATAGGAACCCCTTGGGTTCCACATTTGGTACGGTGTTGTGCCATGTGGCGGTCCAAAGTTCATATGGGTGGCCCTAGGCATAGCAGACGTCGGATGTGACATGCTAATGCTAGCCAGTATGGTCCCATGGAAATAAGAACTTGGGTGTTGTGGTTGTGGAGCATAGGTAGTTGAAACAATGGGAGGGGTAGGGACTACATGAGTGCGATGACCCATAGGTGCATACGATTAGTACACACTTGTAGGTATTGTTGCAGGCATTGAGCAACCATGTAGCGGTGCTTTACTAACAAATGAGGTCCATGGCATGTTTCTTGGCATGCCCATCATTGGAGTAGGCATGGTAGCCGTGGTGTCATCAAGAGAAAGATGAGCTAGACTTAGCTATCACTTGTGGGCTTAGATTGCACTAAGACCCCTGGCGAAACAACATATGGAGGATCCATCGGACTTACCGAGGGAGTCTCCATTTGCGATAAGGTCGGTTGTTTAGCCTTCCATGTATCCAACAATCTCATGAGACTCATTGAAGGCATGTGGATCCCCTTGTTCTGTCTCTCTAACTCAATCACCCTATGGATGACCTCACAAACTCTTTGTTGTTGATCCTCCACACTAGTAGCACCCATTGTGGATTGTAGGACATCTAACCAACCCACATGATAGGTGTGACCTGTGTATAGGTCGGTCAGTATTTCCGTTTGTAGTTTGTATTCCTAGTTCTCATTTAAGAACGCTCCATCTAGAATTGAGGTGCTAGGGGTGTCCTTTGAGCTAGCTACAATGTTGCTTTCTAGGGGTTGGCCCTTAGCAGTTACTAAGTCAGGAGCACTCAATTGCTCTCCTAGCAAAGATATTGACATAGGAGCTTTCGATTTTAACTCTTTTCGTTGCTCCACCTTCCGTAAGCTCTCGATTTCCTTTTCCCTTGCTGCAAGAATATACCGCTCAACCTCTTGCACTTCGGCAAGGCTTCTACCATCAGGTAATATAACCTCGGAGGGGAACAGCTCTAAAGAGTCAGGAGGTGCAGTGAATGAAGTATTCACGTGCACATTCTCTAAGGGCATAGGGTCTACGTTGGTCATGAATGGAGAATTTACTTCCCCACCCCCCTCATTTACATCATTAGCTCCATGTTCGGAGCGAGTGGCTCTACTAAAGGTTTCCTTCAAGCGGCTAAGCACGCTCGGCCCGGACCGCGGGCCCATGGCATGCATGTCTTGGCTTGAGCTATCGGGATTAGGCATTGGGAAACCCTCCATGACGTCGTAGTCAGAGGAAGAGTCACTAGCCGCTATGTTCGGGTCTTGGTTTGTACCACCTTGGGTCCCCACCGAGGGCCCGGAACCTAAGGTAGGTGGATAATGAGAACTCACGTAAGTCGAAATTCTCTCTAGTTGCTCCGTCTCTAGCACACGACCAAAGTGCAGATGCATGCGCCTTTGGCACCCTACAAGCATCGATGAATAACCTCGAAGGTTAACCGCTTGCTTTGAGGCGTGCGTTTTCACTTGTTTTTATTTTTTTAATGTTTTTTAATAATCGGTTTTTTTAATTAAAGTGTGTGATAGCTTGAAACGAGCATATCACTGAGAGGGTCGCGGTGTGCGTTACAGCACAACGTTCGGTCACTTGAAGCTCCGTTGGTCCTCAAAAAACCGATTTTTAGCTACGTGTGAGGCTAAAATACAAAATTTTAAAGGGCGACTGAGGCCTGAGCCTGAGCGTGAGCTTGGGCTTGGGTCTGGGAGATATTCCCGATCCTGATCCCGATCCCGATCCTACCTTTATTTTTTTTTTTTTTTGGGATAAGGTCGCCGCGGCCTACGTGCGAGCACACACACACTCTACCTACCTACTTACAACTAATACACCTACTGTTATACACTAACACACTTCATTAGCTCTCACAAAATCTACTTCCTACTTAACACTAGAATGGTAACCTAACAGGACATAAAAGTGTCCTTTCAGGGTTTTGGGAAAAAATTCCAAAACCATAGTAGATCCACTCATTTTGAAAAATCCTTTCATGAGCTTATAGTTCAATAACTACTACATATGGAAAAAATTGAGAAACTTGTAATTTTTCTCATCCCTTGGTCACTACAAGCCTCCAAAGTTTATGGACCAGTGTATTTTGCCCAAAACAGCAATTTCTTACGGTTGATTGCATATAAATAAGAGTGGGGATTTCTGTAGGACATGAGATAAAATGCCCCGTTAACTTCAATGGGTTGGTGACCAAAACATATGGTTGCTTTTACCTCACTAATTTTTTTTTGGGCAAAAAAAATAGGTACAAAAAAGTTGCATTTTTGCCATTCTACGGACCTATCATCAAAGTTTCTATAGTCACGCTCAATACAGATACTATATGCATGTTTTCTTAGTGCCCTTTGGGACTTTGGATTCAAAAGGAGCCATGGAGCATGTCAAAAGGATAATAGGTCTCTTACAATTGGAACCTTGGGGGCAATGATAAAGTGCTAAATACAGCAAACATGAAAAAACTGGGTTTAGCATTATGACCTCTAGAAACCCATAGAAACTACTCAACATCTAGCCATGTTTGTAGTATATGATTAGATATGGTTACTACCTACAAAATACACACAATTGGCCTAAGAAACTAGCAATATTGAGAAAGTTATACTTGCTACTCTAAAATGTATCGTATTCTTCAGCAATCAAAAAACTCAACCATCATCATATACTATGCTATATAGCATATTAGGTCCCCCAAAACTCAAGGAAGATTAGCTTTATGTTATACATTACACTTACACAATCAAAATTGAATTTGGATATCAAGAAAGCCACCAAAAAAATAAAAGTGCTAATTTTGGCCAAAAAAACAGGACTATGCAATTCTTGTAAATTGGTCATAACTTTCAATTTTAACACTTAGCTCTCCCTACAAGAATCAAAACATGTTGAGAACTATGAAGGCCTAACCTCTAGCCATCTAAACCTCACAAACATGATGTTTAGAGTGGTATAGTTGCCAAAAATTGAAAAAAAGCCAAAAACAGGACCCGTTTTTTCACACAGTTTAGGTTCAAAAATGTTGTGCAAGAGTAAGGTTAATGGTGAGATCGATACTCCAAAAAAAATGCTAAGTTTTTTTCAGCTCATAAGGCAACTTTGTGGATATATAGCACCTAGAAATTCATTTTCATACTCTTCAAATAATTCAAGCAAAATGGTCACTTAATAGGACACAAAAGTGTCCAAGGACATAAAAGTGTCCTGTTACCATTCTAGTGTTAATGTACATTACATTACACACAACTAACAACCTTAATACTAACACCTTACACAGAGAAAACACAGTAACCTTTCAAAACTTCATTAACAAAAAAAAAACACATTAGTAACACAAAATCCTTCTTCTCAACACACACACCTTCCTTCCCTACCCTTCCTACAGTTGAAATTGCACCACAAAAGAAGCACAGAGTGCCATTCAAGCTTAGTGTATGGCATTCCCTGGCAACGGCACCAAAAATGTGTGTGCATGTCGCACGTGTCAATGCAAGGAACTTGCCGATACACTGTGTGCGAGCCACAAATGGCTCCAAGCACACAACAAGCCTAAACTAGTAAGCTCAAATATGGCGATGGTATGTCACTCACCGCTCTACGCTTGCTGTCGCGGAGGATTCCTCGCCGTGAAGGAGAGGGAGACGCCGCTACATCGCGCTCAACCACCTCGCCGTCGTCGTGCCACTACAATGCTCTCTCTCTCTCTCTCTCTCTCTCTCTCTCTCTCTCTCTCTCTCATGCATACACACACACAAGGAGATGAAGAAGAAGAAGATGGAGATGGAGATGGAGCAAGCACTCTTCAATTGTACAAATGAGAGAATGAGTGAATTTTAGGTTTAGTTGACTTTTATATGATCTTGCCCCATTCACACTTGGGCGCCCATGCTTAACCAACTAATCCCTTGAATGTTCCAGTTAGAGTGCGCCTCTCATCGGCGATCACTCTTACCCTTTTCCTATTGGACCAACAAGCCCGGTACGTGACTCTACCAAATAAATAATACAACATCCATCGTAGGTGATAGGAATGTGTGTGAGGGTTAACATAGCTACACATGTGATGTAGGCTCAATCTTCATCAATGGGCACCTCTATGTCTTTATCTTATCCGCTACTAGATTTACATGCTCTTTTTCTTGTTGCTTTGCTAGATTTTGAGTGCAATAATTTTTTATATGGCTAGGCTTTTTGGAAAATGCACATTTCATTACAATAGACTTCTTTTTTAACTCGTTCTTGGAGAAGAAAGCCTTGTCCAAATCCAAAGATGTGCTTGTGTTTTCTGCCAATCATCAGTCCTCATCAATGAGATGATATATCATGTCCTCATAGGCCATATCTTGACTAACTCATAGAACAACAAGAATCTTTGAGTACTTTGGGATGTCGTCAATGCTAGAGGACAGACAACAATGTTAGCATCTTCATCTACCGTGGCTTTAAAAGCAGCTAGTTGTTCAAGTACGGACTCCATGGTGCTAAGATACTCACTTAAAGTTTCATTCTCTTTCATCTTTAAGTTGCAAAACTTTTGTTTGAGGAATGCTTTAGAATTATTGATTTTGTTCCCAAACATGTTCTCCTACTTATCATACACTTCACTGAAAGTTTCATTCTCCTTCTTCTTTAAGTTGAAGAAATTTTCTTTGAGGAATGCTTTAGAGTTATTGATTTTGTTCCCAAACAAGTTCTCCAACTTATCATACACTTCACTTGTCAAAGTCAATGTGAAGGATAAGATTGTTACCAAGAGGTAGGCCAATGATGATCATGGCTTTGTCATTTTTGTTCTCCCACAAGAGAATCTCCTTACTATCTAATGTGGGCATTTTCTCCTTCCCATTTGTGACATTCGAAATCCTTTCGTGCATGAGTAGTAGCCGAAGTTTTGTTTTCCATGTGGAAAATTTTGCGCAAGATAGTTTTTCAGCAAGTGTGTTAACCCTCACAGACACCCTATCACCTTCGACGGACGCCATATCATTTATTTGAGTCATGGACCGGACTTGTTGGTCCAATAGGTGTGTAGGAGATTGCCAATGAGAGGCGCACCACTTATTCCATTTTTACATGATTTTTACATGACCAGCCACTGTGGACGCCCATGTGTGAATGAGTCAGACTCTTATAAAAGTTCCATTTTGACCTAAAATACTCATTCTTTGAGGTGCATGCTAAGAAGTTTTCTTGCTCTACCTCTATCTTCTTCTCCTTTGTGTGCTCACAAGTGTGTGTGTGTGTGTGTGTGTGTGCTTGAGAGAGATACAATAAGGCACTATTGAGGTGCATGCTAAGAAGTGCTCTTGCTCTACCTCTATCTTCTTCTCCTTTGTGTGCTCACAAGTGTGTGTGTGTGTGTGTGTGTGTGTGCGCGCGCGCGCTTGAGAGAGATGCAATAAGGCACTATTTCATCCTCATTCACATCCAAATGGAGGATAATATCTAGATGTT
Organism: Adiantum capillus-veneris; assembly: GCF_014529385.1. Classification (NCBI taxonomy): domain Eukaryota; kingdom Viridiplantae; phylum Streptophyta; class Polypodiopsida; order Polypodiales; family Pteridaceae; genus Adiantum; species Adiantum capillus-veneris. The sequence continues at coordinate 104,773,398 of NC_140931.1, read as the reverse complement.
CTTACTATGCAAAGACTAGATCTAAGATAAGAGTGACACGCAGTAGGCTCCATGATCTAACAGGTACAAAGCTCCAAGCGAGCAACAACGAGGGTGATGATGGAGAGGCTATGGCAACAATGCCTTGAGTGGGAGGTGAGGCTTTGTAGCATTGTGATGTATGGGCTATCCTTGAATGATGAGGGGTATGCAAGTGGCAAGAGGGTGGCCAATCCAGCTGATGGGTATGGTGCTTTGTGGCCAAAAAAGGGGGTGATCACGCTTTCATGCAAAAATTAACAAGGCTAAATAGATTATCCATCAAATAATGCATATTTTTCCACCTCTATATGTTCTACCTCTATCCGTCTTTTCATTTCCTAACCTCACCCTTCACTTACGCACTTAATATATTTTGAAAGACTTTTTATTTTTTTGGGGAGACCTAGTTGCTTCTTCTAAATAATTCTCTCCCATGTATTCAGCGGGTTTAAAGTTTGGTGATATTTCTTCCATCTTCTCCAATCTAGATGCTTCCTCTTGTAGTGGCTCAAGTTCCATGGTGGTGGAAATGGTCAATACTTTTGTCAAGGCTATGCTGGAAGTTATCTTGGGAAAGGTCTTGCCAAAATATGGCAGTGTCTAATTCCCTTTGTGCAAATGTTTTTTTATGTTATAGCTATCGAAGCATGCAGTATGGTGGTAGAGCTCAATGATAACTTGATGAAATAGAGTCACTAGAGACCTTGAATTGCGAGCAGAGGCTCGAATGGTTGGAAAGAAGAAAAACAACCACCACCCTACAAATGAAAGTTGTCGCAGCCGAAGTGTAGAGCTTGGTGCTATAGAAGAAAAGGTTAGGGTAGAATAGACAGCTCTATAAAGTGTGTGTGTGTGTGTGTGTGTGTGTGTGTGTGAGAGAGAGAGAGAGAGAGAGAGAGAGAGAGTACTCCAAGCTTTGCATAGGGAAAATAATGTGAACAAAAATACAAAAGTGCTTCAATATTAAGAAGTCTCAAATTACAAGACTTTTTAAGTTTAGAATATGAACCTTTGATGTAAGAATATCTAGCTTTTCTTATTATGCCAAGACTAGATCTAAGAGAAGAGTCACACACACACACTAGACTCCATAATCTAACACCTTCCTTTGGAGTTATGGTACGTGACAAGTAAAATTGTAGACTTTGTACCCTAGTAGCTCAGAGGCTAATGTTTGAGCATGGTTGAGAGGCTAACATCTATCCATGGTTTATAGGTTGATTCAGTCACACCCACGGGTTAGATCTCAACATAACTCAGAGGGCTACTTGGCCATCTCATAGGCCTGAAGATTACACCAACATCCTAGAGCTTGACTAGGCTTGGTATAGAAATAATAAATGATCACTCCTTTTGGCTCCAAACTAGGTAAATGAGCCTTTTATGGAACAAGAACAAGCAACACACATTCACACTAGTTTACTTACTATAATCATCTTAGGGTACAACCTAGGCAAGAGTACCCAAACCCACTAGAAATCCTAGATTTCATATATCTCTTCATGAAGAGATAGTCTAGATACACATGTGATGTAGGCTCGATCTTCATCAATAGGCACCTCTACGTCTTTGTCTTCATCCGCTACCAGATTTACAAGCTCTTTTTCTTATTGCTTTGCTACATTTTGAGTGCAACAATTTTTTATATGGCTAGGCTTTTTGAAAAATGTACATTTCATTACAATAGACTTCTTTTTGAACTTGTTCTTGGAGAAGAAAGCCTTGTCCAAACCCAAGGATGTGCTTGTATTTTTTGCCAATTGTTAGTCCTCATCAATGAGATAATGTATCATGTCCTCATAGGCCATATCTTTACTAACTCATAGAACAACAATAATCTTTGAGTACTTTGGGATGCCCTCAATGCTAGAGAGCAAAACAATAATCTGAGCAACTTCATCTACCTTGGCTTTAAGACCAGCTAGTTGTTGAAGTAGACTCCATGGTGCTAAGATACTCATTTAAAGTTTCATTCTCCTTTCATCTTTAAGTTGAAGAACTTTTGTTTGAGGAATGCTTCAGAGTTATTGATTTTGTTCCCAAACAAGTTCTCTAACTTATCATACACTTCACTTAAAGTTTCATTCTCCTTCATCTTTAAGTACACTAGCTTACTTATTATAATCATCTTAGGGTACAACCTAGGCAAGAGTACCCAAACCCACTAGAAAGCCTAGATTTCATATGAAGAGATAGTCTAGCTACACATGCAATGTAGGCTTGATCTTCATCAATAGGCACCTCATGTCTTTGTCTTCATCCGCTACTAGATTTACATGCTCTTTTTCTTGTTGCTTTGCTACATTTTGAGCGCAACAATTTTTTATATGGCTAGGCTTTTTGCAAAATGCACATTTCATTACAATAGACTTCTTTTTTAACTTGTTCTTGGAGAAGAAAGCCTTGTCCTAATCCAAGTATGTGCTTATATTTTTTGCCAATCGTCAGTCCTCATCAATGAAATAATCTATCATGTCCTCATAGACCATCTCTTGACTAACTCATACAACAACAAGAATCTTTGAGTACTTTGGGATGTCCTCAATGTTAGAGAGCAGAACAACAATCTGAGCATCTTCATCTACCTTGGCTTTAAGAGTAGCTAGTTGTTGAAGTACAGACTCCATGGTGCTAAGATACTCACTTAAAGTGTCATTCTCCTTCATCTTTAAGTTGAAGAACTCTTGTTTGAGGAATGCTTCACAGTTATTGATTTTGTTCCCAAACAAGTTCTCCAACTTATCATACACTTCAATTGTCAAAGTCAATGTGAAGGATAAGATTGTTACCAAGAGCTAGGCCAAGGATGACCATGGCTTTGTCATTTTTGTTCTCCCACAAGATAATCTCCTTGCTATCTGCATGAGCAGTAGCCGAAGTTTTGTTTTCCATGTGGAAAATTTTGTGCCAGATAGTTTTTCAGCAAGTGGCAAAAATTTAGAGGCTTCCATGGGAAGGTCTTAATGACTATTAGCCATCAGTGTAGAATCCCCTACATAGAAAAAGATAAAGAACTACAAGGCTATTTTTACACCATGAATGTTAGTTGAAAAATCATGCCATGACTTCCACAAGGTCTGATGAGAAGTAGCAACCATCCATGAGCATCATGGAGTGTATTTTGACATTGGATAAACCCAAGAGGAGCCCCCCTTTAGGAGAGAATTCCATCCATGCTTCTTTGATTTGCATGAAGATGCGTGGATGATGAACAATGTCCAAGATATGGTTCTCATTGAGAGTAAAAAAAACCTTAGCTTGCAAATGTTGTATTTCCTAAACCGTAATTCAAATGAAGAAAGTATAAAAACCAAACTTGTAGTCCTTAACCTGATCTACGGCTTTTCTATCAAAGGTCAATCCAAATCCATCACCAACTTGAGATAGAGATGTTGCAATGAACCAGTGTCAAAAAAGTTTGCAACTACATGATTAGGGTTCTGCTAGTATGGCCTTGATACCATATGTAGAAATAAGGGCTAGGGTAGGAGTAGAAGTTAAATCTCTATAGCTCTAGAAAGTGATAGAGAGAGAGAGAGAGAGAGAGAGTTAAAAATATTAAAAAGACTCAAATTACAAGAATTTATAAGTTTAAAGAGATGAAAATTTTGCAATACGACATTATTTCATCCTCATTCACATCCAAATGGTGGAAGGCACACAGGACGCATGTTGCAGGCCAAAATTTTTAGTTGTAAAAAAATTGTCCACCAATAGGAAGACGACAAAAGTTCAATATGAGCCAATGCGCCAATGCACATCGAACTCAAAATTGGACGGCGAGTACACTGTCGCACCCTGCTTTAACCGTTCCACCACCTGGTTGATTGTATCCCAGTATTGGAGTAGATTTGCTTTATTTAAGGGGCGCACCAGTTCCATCACCCGGCCCTGGTTTTCTATCGGCCCCTTTACCCCATGTCTCTCAATTAAAAGGCACGTAACCATCTGATGTTGCTTCCTCCATCCTATTTTGAAACTCGTGAGGATCAAGACCATGCCGTCATTATTGGACACGACTATCAGGCCCGTAATTGTGTCATTTGCAGGATGCCTTTGGAATCCCATGTCGTGTCTCTCTTTCTTGCTCTTGCACAATGCACATCCATGAGCTTGATGCCCCGACATCCTCCACCTCTCTTTCGTGGGTTTCTTTCTCACTAGATGTTTTTGATGAAGACGTTTTTGCTCTATCTTCTTCTGAGACTAATTCTTGGTCAATCCTACATCAAAGAACTGCAAATCTACAATGTAAATGCAATATGCCGGCTAGTATAGATCACAACATGGTGAGCTCTCTTATTATTTATTATACGTCCCTGGATGATCTCCGTCTCTCTCTCTCTCTCTCTCTCTCTCTCTCTCTCTCTCTCTCTCTCTCTCTCTCTCTCTCTCTCTCTCTCTCTCTCTCTCTCTCTCTCTAGCAACCCTTTTGCTACCCTTCCGTCCTCACCAACAATGTCAGACTCCTCATTCGACAGATCTCTATCGTCCCCGACAACTACAACATCACCCCCCCCTTCTCTCTCTCACACAGAGAGAGAGAGAGAGAGAGAGAGAGAGAGAGAGAGAGAGAGAGAGAGAGAGAGAGAGAGAGAGAGAGAGAGAGAGAGAGAGAGAGAGAGAGAGAGAGAGAGAGAGAGAGAGAGAGAAGGGGGGGGTGATGTTGTAGTTGTCGGGGACGATAGAGATCTGTCGAATGAGGAGTCTGACATTGTTGGTGAGGACGGAGGGGTAGCAAAAGGGTTGCCCTCCTCTTAGGTCGTAGACAGTGTTCGGGAAAAATCATTTCTCCAAACATACAAAATTCCCTTTCTTGAATTTTCCAACAGGAAATCTAGAAAATTAGGTTTACTTTTTGGGTTTTTACACTAATTTTCTCTATTTTGAGGCGGAATTTCTCCTTTTTCCCTTGCCTTCAACCGGCATTTTTTAAATTGAAAACGGCACGATATTAAGCTAGACACATTTTCCCCGAACACTGGTCATAGAGAAAGAGATAGAGGTGGAGGAGGCACATAGGAAGAGGGGCTTTGTCACTAAGATGGTCACAGTAGATGATGGGGATAGATAAACGACGTGCATGCTAACATCACTAGTCTGCAGCTTCTTGGAGATGTTGCAGTGCCTACTTTATTTGCAGGTCATATAGCTCTTCCTTAGTCTCTTCGGCAAAGGGGAAGAGGAGAGAGTGGGGCAAGGGCAAGCAGGTGTCGTCGTCAGGCAGGGAAAAGAGAAAGCTTATCACTATATTGATCCCAATTATTGGAGTTTTTGATATTTTTAAAATACACATTTAAAAATGTTATAGTTATAGACACTCGAGTTTAATCACATTGTTAAGTTTTATTACAAGAGAGTGAGAGAGAGAAGAAGAAGAGAATTTCTACATCATGGGAAACTAGACCTTAAAGATCTATCCAACGAGAGAGAGAGAGAGAGAGAGAGAGAGAGAGAGAGAGAGAGAGAGAGAGAGAGAGAGAGGGGTGGGGTGGGGTGGGAGACAATGGAAAAAAAAAAAGCTCGCTCTGTATCAATCCCGGAAGCTTATGAAGGGAGCTATGAAATGTAAGCAAAAAGCTCACTTCAAAGCTCGCTCCATATCAATCCCCATATCAGTACTTTGAGTGCACGTTTGGAGATCTAGATGTGCAATCCTATTCTCACTTGTTTTTGTGTATATAACATTTGGGTGTGGGATTGCCTATGAGGGAGTTATAAGTGTCGTAAGATGTGCATTTGCAGAGTTTCATGAGAGAAGGTGAGGGCTCTCTAAAAAGCAAAGTGGACCGCTCTCTGGTAAAATCTAGCTATAAAAAAAGAATGGGAAGGCCATGCATGAGCTTTGGGTTGTGCTTGGAGTTTTATGAGAGTTTGTTTTTTCTTGGTTGAGAAAATGGTGCTTGGTTATTGTGTGCTTGTAATAATAAAGTCTTGGGATCTAGAATTTGCTTCATAGGGTGTTTTGGGCCCATAAGGTGCTTGTAATTCCCAAAATAAAGCTTTGATTGAGGAAAATTGGCCAAAATTATTAGGAAGAGGTTGAGGTCAAGGAGAGCCTCTTTATTTTCCATGAGATTATGGATGCAAATAAATTTTATTCACAAGTTGATAATTCAATGAAAGACGTGCAAACATTGTTTTTTGTATACAACAATTTTTTTTCAAGCAATGGTCTAAAAAGTAGGACACAAAGAAGCAAGGACATCCTCAAAGATTCCAAAAATGTTCCATTTAAAATAAGTTTTACCTTTTCTTCTTCTTTTTATTATTCATAGGTCATTATTCGTCTTGGTTTCCATCAAAAGGTCATCAACCCTCTTGATGGGCATGGCAAACAATTTTTGGAAGATTTCATTAGGCTTTCTTGGTCAGATAAGGTAAGCACTGGTTAGAGTCAGAGACTAAAAACCACATGTACAAGTATGTGCATGTGTGCAGTTGCATGTGGCCACCATTTTCGGGCGCCATACTTACTGAGCTAGGCCCATTGAGTATGGGCCCACCACCTCATCAATATGATGAGTATGTAAGTAAAGCTTAATGTGTTATCTCTAATAACAACCTTAATGAGTGTTGCTTAGTTTCTCCCGAAACTTATACAAGAACAAACAATGGTTCTGTGAACATTGTACTCCAATAGGAGTTTTAAGGCCACATTGTACTCTAATAAAAGTTTTGAAGCTTTGTGGACTAGTATTTGAAAATCTTTCCATGATCATTGTACTCCAGTAGGCTATCCGTTCAAATTACCTAAAGAAAACATTAAGTTAAGACAAAATCTTCGGCGAGAGCCCATGCTTACTGGAAGGGCATCTCTGATATTGATACAATGTGTGATAGGTAAATTGATAGGAGAGCGTGTTTGATCTTTAAAAAGTTTGGAAAAATAGTGTAGCATTGTGCAGATGTCATGAAGACGTGTACATTGATCCACAACAACATATTGTACGTGCACAAAATTTGGACCTCGATGTGAGCAAAACATTGACATGGGAATTGTGTTTAGCAAAATCAACTATTAGGCGAGGCCAAGGGAAAAAAAGTTTCATTTCCTCCGACATGGTAGGGTCAGCCCGAAGTAGCAGCTGATTAATCTTTACAAAAAATTGGGCCACGGGTTCTAATTGTTGTTGTTTTAAAGCATTCAGCTGTTGTAAAGCCACCTCAGTAATGTTATGGTGAGCAAAATTCTAAATCGATAAAAAGTTAAGCATACCCCAGTCACCTTTTATGTCCTCCGATTGTTGCATGAACCAAGTCGCAGCGATGCCTTCCAAGAGTGTGCACGCCTCCATAGCTTTGTGATAATCGAAAAAGCGGTGCTAACCGACCACATTGTCAAAGTGGTCTAGCCATGTGAGGACATTCTCAGTGGGTAAACCTGCAAAAGGCTTGGGCCTAATCTTGGAATCATGCCTCCGAGTATGTTGTGCATCAACGAATAGGTAATTTCAACACGAATTGATTAGTATGGCTGACATGGATCATCATGTTGGATATGGCTTGCAACATTTATTCCATTTGTATGTTGTTGGTAGCGAACTCAGGATGCATAGATGCATCCTCATAGTGAGGAGAGCTAGGTGCTTGGCATATAGAGAGTGGATGACTCATCGTCTAGCAAGAATCAAATGCCCTCAGAAGAGCTATATCAGAGAGAAAGAGATAATTGCGCCAACAACAACCACGAGAGTGTTAAACGTAGAGAACTAGAGAATAACATTGCCTAGGTGCCCATCATCTCAACCAATGTGAAATACACAGAGATGGTGAAACCAAGATCTCTACTATGGACTGAATGTCCTACTTCCGATGAGGGTGCTTTCTTATATAACCTCTTTCTCCTGCCCCAAGGGCTAAATCAAGATACCCAAGCCACGACCACTACACCTTCTACCTGCCCTCAGTTATCGCACTCTACAATACCTATGCAGGACCCTCATGTAGAAGAAGAAAGTTGAAAATTATAAGGAAGCTAGAAAAAGAAAGTTTCCTTTCATTGATTGTATTGGCGCATAATCATTGCATTGGCGAGGTTTACCTTGTAATTTATGTAAACATTGTGTGTTCCAACTAGTTTGCCTTGATTGCTTTACTATACATATGGTAAGGAGTCAAGAAGTGATAGTGGTGTGGATTTTACCTCACTATGCTTGTGATGATGGCTTCATAGAATTGCATCTTTCCTCGAAGCTTTCGGCAAAAGCTCGCATCACAAATGGGATTTTGCATTAAAAGATGTATAGAGGTGAAAATTTGCACATTACAATTTTTTTAAAATGGATAGAGATGCATTTTGTGCATTGCGATGCTTGTGCCTATCAAAAAAATAAAAAACCATACGTATGGTGTGGAGTTGGCACCGTTCTCCAGATTTATAATATCGTAGGCAACGTGCCCTTCCTCCGTCACATTTATCCCCTTCAGTGTTGAAGGGGAGGCTTATGCTTTTCCTCTAGTGTCGGAGGGACTTTCTTATTGTAAAAATAATATAGTTGTACTTGAGGAAGAACACATTACCGATGTTTTATAAAGACATGTATCATTCCATGTTGCCATGCCGCAATGTATCGTCCATGTGTCCCTTTGTTGAGCATCACAAAAATTCTTCAATCCTTGTCACCTTCATCTACAATCTTTTCAATAGAAATGATGTAAATTCATTGCTTTGATGTGTGCATGATGGAATCTAAGTACTTTTGAGATCACATAGAGAAAACCAAAATACGGAATATAAGTGTACCTTTGGTATTGGTCGTCCAACATCAAAGAACAATCTTGGATGGATTAGCTCCTAGACCTTCCTTATATTGTTCCATCACCTTGCCACTAGTATGTGTTTTTCCATCATTACCCTTCTGCAAATTCTGCCAATATGTCGACTGTTGCATTCACTTTTGCTATCATGCCTACCATTACCTGCACTACTTTTGATGTTCTTGGTCTTAGGGTAAGTTGAATCTACCGTATTGTCGATCCGTAGTCTCTCTCTCTCTCTCACACACACACACACACACACACACACACACACACACACACACACACACACACACACACTTGCACTCTTTGGGGAAATCCTTGAAGTTTACAAAGAGGTGCACTCCAGTTAGAGCGCAGGGAGTACCCAAACTCTCTCTCTCTCTCTCTCTCTCTCTCTCTCTCTCTCTCTCTCAACTTCCTATCAGTGATGCCTCCTACTTTGGTCCTTGCGTTCATCATATATCATCATCAATGCCTATTACAACTGCACTCCAATTAGAGCGCAAGGAGTAGCCAAACGCTCTCTCTCTCTCTCTCTCTCTCTCTCTCTCTCTCAACTTTCCATCAACGATGCCTCCTACTCCGATCCTTGCGTTCATCATATATCATCATCAATGCCAGCAACTATTTATCTACCATCACCACTTCTTCTCCTTGCTTTAATTATAATGCCCATGAGTTACAATGCGATCAAACAGCTCGCCACCTTCACAAAGCTCCTCACCATGGTGAACTGCATTCTCATCTTTAAACACATTCTTAAGGCCAATGAGATGGGGATGAGGAGGCAAGGGATACATGATAATAACTTCTCTCCTCACATCTTCACCATCCACACGAGTCTTCATTTTTCCCTTAGAGATAGACTTAAAGGCGAGCATTTCTTGTGTCTCTCTATCAAGACAAAGATACATAATGCCAAAATCACCATGATAGTACATACTTTTTTGCAATCCTTTCTCCCTCTTTGACAAAAATGCCCCCGATAGATTTTTCATCACACTTTCTTGAGAAGGTGCAAGAACATTGAACCCATTTTTGCATAAGGATTCAGTCTTTCATCCTTCTTTGAAGTAGTGCTGATGAACCACAGTAGTTGCCCATGCCGATGTATTTCCATTAAAGGATCCCTAGAAGATCCCAGCCTTCAATATTGAGGTTGAAAGGTCAACTTGTGTGTTGAACGATATTTGAAGCAACATGCTGAGAGGGTTTTATTTCTTTTTAGCACCAATAATGCTTGGACTCTCTAATACCCCAAATCTCTGCTACAACCAATAGAAGAAAGGAATCATACGTCTTAGTCTATTGACAATACCACTTCAATCCTCTCTCGAAGCTGTGAATTACACCAACAACAAGGTTCCATTACTATAATATCCCAAAAACTGAGAGCTCGGTTGTGATATGATATCAAATGAACAACTCTTCCTCAAATTAAGTGACAACTCCTGCAAAGTGAAATTTGCGAACATCTTAACTTTGCCAGCTTATAAGGATACATCTACTCTTGCCACACGAATGTCAGGCTCCCCCGATTCTGCGAGATATAAGGGGTATGAGCCTCCCGAGAACGGCCACGGGAGGGGACCCCCCACCTAAACACTGTAGCCTCACTCCACGCACTCGCGCACCGTGGGGGCTCCACGCAAGGTTCCCCGGGGCACGCTACGACCCTCCGTCGGTGCGGCGGAGCCTGAGGCTACGTGGGGCTAGGGACCCGGAACGCAAGACCCGCGAAGACCCGCGAAACGCAAACGGCCGTCGACCCATGGAACGCAACCACGCCCGAGCCGGTCCCGTCCGAGCCGGGCCCCCGTGAAGGCAACTTGACCCGAGCCGGTCCCGTCCGAGCCGGGCCTTCCTGAGCCGGTGCCGTCCGCGCCAGGACCCCTTGAAGCAACACCTCGACCCGAGCCGGGCCGTCCTGAGCCGGTGCCGTCCGCGCCAGGACCCTTTGAAAAAACACCCCGACCCGAGCCGGTCCCGTCCGAGCCGGGCCCCAAAGGTCCCCTCCCCGACGCGCCCAGATTCTGGGGCGTCACAGAGAAATGAGGAGCATATGGGGATGTTTGTGTACGCTCTCAAAAATCTATGCGAACACACAACTGTTCGATGATCGATTGAGAATTTATAGAACCCAACAGGCGCTTAAGCCCCATCCTAGCTAGTGTGTTCATAAGCAGCACCAACAATTTGCTCCACCTCCCTTGATCGTCAGATGCACAATGCTACTCTCCATTGCAGCCATCTAGCCCATGGTGCACTTCTCAGCTTGCTGCTCATGGGGAAAAACGAGGCCATTGCACCTGGAGCAGAGAGAAACACAGAGATAGAGGGGAGATCATATGTGCGATCCCAAACGTTGACAGAGAGGGAGACTATGTGTGATCGTCTGCACCCGCTGATGCGAGGCCTTGCAATTGTATCCTGCCTTGCAATTGGACGTATGGTGTGCTTCCTTGCCCCGTAGACAGAGAGCGATCCCATGTGAAGGAAACAGAAGGGTGCATGGAAAGTGAGAAGAATTCAGCGAGAGCGAAGATCGAAGAGGTGGCCCTGCGTAGACGCTAACAATTAGTGATGGATCTAATTTTAGCGTAGCTTTTTTTAGCTCAGTGCTCCATCTTTTTAGCTCAGCCAATGACATGCTACCAAGTGGTGTAGCCCTCCTTGCGGTGTTCCCAAAATCTCTATTACACAATCAAGGTAACAACGTTCCAAAAGCATACATCTTCAATTTAAATACATCCCAAAAGCATACATCTTAGTTCCTTTCATGGTTCAATTTAAATTTAGGAGAGAGAGCGATGCACCATGGCGTTGGAGCTCAAGCTTCGCAGGGCTGATCGTGTATACAAACCTGCTGTGGGTGTTCTCTCCCTCTCGAGCGAGCGCGCACACACAGAGTGAGTATTAACAGGATGCATTCATCTGGTGCAGGATGTTATTGATGGATGCATTATCATAACCACAACGTCACCCATTTCTTATCAAGGAATCAAGATTGTGCTCACAGGCACAGCCACATTGCAGGTATGACAGTGCTTTGTGTTTCTTTGCTGCAAACTGTTGGGCTTAATATCTAAATGTTCTGTCTTTTCTTGGAGTAGCCCAGCCTAAGATCAGTCGGTGTTTTGGAATCTCTCTACACTTCCATCAAGCCAATTCAGCTACTGTAAGTCGTTGTATGCTTCTATATTTTTGTGTTTACATCACTTGCAAAATGCTCATGCCTCCGTTGCATATTCAATGAAATTGCATGCTACTTGCCCTGAGGGGTTTGTTATTGTTTCTGCGGTCAAGTTGTATGTGAAAGGTGTTAACAAAACAGCAGCTCCATGAAAAAGGTCCACAGCAAGCATCTAACCATTTCTCATTTGAGAGATCTCTTTCTCTGGCTACACATAATTCTCTCTCTACTATGTTCGGAGAAGAAACCATCACTCACTAATGCAAAGGAACGATCATTGATGCAAGAAACCACATAAATGCAAAGAAACATTCTGTTTGAGATTGTGTAAGCGCTTTCACTTGTCTATTCTTTTCCCCTGTGCTTGACATTGGTATCAGCTATTGGGCCTATGCACTAATCACTAATCCATTTTTTCCTCCTTGTGTGTGGTGTTAGCGTATCACCTATGGACACTAATCTCACTATTGGAGTTGTTAGACCTGCCAATTGTGGTAGGACCGTGCACCTTATATTGTATACCAAAGGTTGCAGCTGGCAGAGGTTAGTGCAGTGGAGTGAAGGTTGGAACATCGCGACACAGCGGGGAGCTCTTGCATGGTTATATGCGAGGGAGCAATCATCACATTATTTCTTTGACATGACTGAGTGAGTCTCTCCCACATCCTCAAGAGATCAATCTGTATGGAGGAGGCATTACACCATCACGGATCTCTAGACATTGTTGGCGGCACATTGGGCACCTATCATATCTTCTTAGTAGTTGGAAGTCACCAATCCAAGCCAATGGTTCTGATATGGGGCAACACAGCGAGAGTTCAGACAAGCATCGTGAGCCTATAGTCATAGCCACATCCAGAGAGAAGGATTCATCCGGAGCTTTCATCATTGAAAGATTCAGTAGAAGTCCCAAGAGAAGCCTCGATCTTTGAGGACTAATTTGGCGAATTGTAGAGGCATATCCTGAGAAGGCCATTTGTGGAAGATCGTCTTGAGGCATGCATTAGAGTACGGCATGAATGCCTCACCTTAAGCAGGAAGGGATGTCATGCACACATGAAAAATATGCCACATGGATATCTACAACTACGTCTTCCCAAGTATTGTCTATACAACCAAGGGGTTTCTGTACGATTATTTTGTGAGCATATTTGCAAGGTTTGCATGTTGGACGAGTCCATTATGATAGGTTTTGTCGGTTGGGAACCCTTTGTGCATAAATGGTTTGTATAGGGTGTTAATGCACTTTGGTGTGGATAAGACAAAGTCATGTCCTAAGTCTTGTGCTAGTCAAGCAAGCCATGTGTAACTTTTGTATCAATTTTGCATTTACAACATGCAGCGAGCTTCTATGGAGAATAGTTACGTCGTGACCATTCATCGTCCAAGCAAAACCGAAGAAGGTCATGCTTATCAAACACTTTAGTGCTAAACTTGCAAATATGAAAAGAATGGTTAATTCAAATATGAATAAAATTAGACATGAATTGAAGGATGACCTTGTGGTTTCATTGCACTTTTGTTCGAGTGATCTTTAAATTGGTTGTCGCATCTAGAAATATTTTGAAACAAATGTCTTTCTTCATCGTATCAACAATGGCTCCATTTCACTTATGGCTTTCCTCTTCTTCTGTGCACCACGTGGGTGGTGTTGAGAGAAGGTCTTGATTGGAATGTGGCCTTCTTTTACTAAAATCAGGCCTCTCTTTTGAAAAGTCCTCTTCAAATTGGTGGTTGGAAACTAATTATCATAATTATTTCCATTTCTCAAATGTAACATTCGGGCCTTTGCCATTGCATCGTTAACATTGATTAAGGCTTTATCTTTGAGAGAGAAAGTTTAGTCTACATGGAAAAATTGTCATTGTCAAAAATTTTAGAGAGAGAAACAATATTTTCTAGAGAGAGAAAATTATACCAAGAGAAAGCAATTTATAGGGAGAAAACTTCATTCCTCTAGAGAGAGAAAATTAGCACCCTCTCAGAAAGAAGGGAGAACGTTTAGCGAGAAGAGTGCGGCTAGGAAGATTCTTGCTATGACTCAGAGATTGACATGGATTATCTGTCACAAGGCGGGCACCACGTGCCAATAGAAAAGAACAGATTGAACAGACTTTTAGCACTTCAATAACAACTGAACTGAGAGAGAGAGACGACATGCGACACAGAGTGGCGGAATTCCACCCAGAGAGTATTGGCCCCAAACCTTGGCGCCCCTTTCGGTATTTCTTTATATTGCATCAACACAGTACAAGCCCGAACTCCAGACTCTGCACCTTCTCCAGGAAGCATGCTAGAGAATGAGCCCTAGCCTCATATTTAAAGGCCCTTGGCTTGAAAAGTAGTTACAGTAAAAAGCTTTTAAAACTCAAAAGCTTCTGGTCCAAAAAGCAATGCCAAAAGCTGCCAGCGTAAATCATGGAAATTCGTACAGCTTGCCACGTCATCAGCCAACGTAAAATGCGAAAATCTTCCTTGCTGCCCTTAGGGTTAGGGTTTAGGGTTTCTGCAGTTTTAGGGTTTTTAGCAGCAAAATTAGGGTTTTAGCAGTTAGGGTTTCTGGCAGAAATTAGGGTTAGGGTTTCTGCTACTTATACTTTGTGACACTTCTTCTGTTACTTGTTCTTCTTAGGGTTTAGGCCCCTCGGCCGGTAGCTCCGTTCTTCAGTAGTAGGTCGACATGTAGCAGTTTGTTACATCCTCCCTTCTTGAAAGAGAGTAATTGTCCTCGATTACAGCATATTTGCAAAACAACTCAAGTTAGCTCAAAAATTTCCGAGGGACATTCCGAGGGACAATTAGTTTGCTCTTTTTATTAAGGAGTTAGCTTCTCCTTTCTGCTCTTTTGATCAAGGAGTTAGCTTCTCCTCTCGGCTGTTTTGATCAAGGAGTTAGCTTCTCCTTTTTGCTCTTTTGATTGGAACTCTTGATATTCCGACGTAGTAAAATTAGCCATCACACCTAGACCGTACTGATCAACTCAAGTTAGCTCAAAAATTTCCGAGGGACATTCCGAGGGACAATTAGTTTGCTCTTTTTATTAAGGAGTTAGCTTCTCCTTTCTGCTCTTTTGATCAAGGAGTTAGCTTCTCCTCTCGGCTGTTTTGATCAAGGAGTTAGCTTCTCCTTTCTGCTCTTTTGATTGGAACTCTTGATATTCCGACGTAGTAAAATTAGCCATCACACCTAGACCGTACTGATCTTCCACGGGTGTCTTGATGCACTAAAATTACATACCTAGGCAATCTCATCCAATTAGGAATATTCAGTAATTGGCACATCACAATGCAACACAAATGCTTACATATGCATGTTACAAGACACAACAAACAGTGCCGCTGAGCACTCCCTCGAGACAAACGGTTTGCGGTATGAAGCTACTCAACGACTACCTCGTCACTCCCCCTGCAAATAACCTAAAAAGGTCCGGGCCATGAACTCAGAGGACTGTACAACCAAACGCTCCCCAGACCGCAGTCTGCGTTGCTGGGAGGTTCATGCATAGAACCAAACGCTCCCCAGGCATCGGCCTGCATCGTTCGGAGGTTTTCTAGCATACAACGGAACGCTCCCCAGGCATTGGCCTGCGTCGTTCCGAGGTTTTCAAACATACAACGAAATGCTCCCCAGGCATCGGCCTGCGTCGTTCCAAGGTTTTCAAACATACAACGAAACGCTCCCCAGGCATCGGCATGCGTCGTTCCGAGGTTCAAACAATACCAAAACAGTATTTCTCACTTCTCCACCCGGGAGTAAAATCACCAATCATTGAAACCAGTATCAAACCAGAGTCAAACAATTCAAATCGGCACCAAAACAGGTTCAAAACAGATACCATCCATTTCAAACAAATTCCAAATAGGATCACCAAACAAGATCAAACAGAACTCAAACTTAAAAAGCAATCTCGACATCAATCGAGCTCG
Source organism: Adiantum capillus-veneris (assembly GCF_014529385.1). NCBI lineage: Eukaryota > Viridiplantae > Streptophyta > Polypodiopsida > Polypodiales > Pteridaceae > Adiantum > Adiantum capillus-veneris. Next base: position 104,757,495 of record NC_140931.1, on the reverse strand, counting down.
AAAAGTCGACTGACTTTCCATCTTGAAACCTGCACCAAAAATTAGGGTTAGTTTCCCCCCCCCCCCTAATGTCATAGTCGAGCACAGCATGGTCCATTAGCTCTTGGACAAACAGTGTTCTTTGGCGGCGATGGTAGTCCCAAGATAGCAATCGCACCGGACCTCCAAGGTCATTTGCTCATGAAGAGACATCTACTGAGAGATGTCGAAAAATTTCAAGTTATAATCTGCTAGGGTTTCCATGGCAAGCATTTCAGGATACCCCACTTTGCCAGAAGTTGCACTCCGAAGGAAGATGTCAGAAACCATATAACTTCGGGCAAAAAATAAAATAAAATCTTGAAAGCTTGCCAAGTACTTGGAGTATGCCGCTTGGTAGCTGTAGACATCAACATCTGCATGGCACTGCTTGTGAGAAAAACAGTGACTTGAAACAAATCTGGATCCTTCTCTTGCAAGTGATCTTAATTGGCTTATGCCCTGTAAGACATGAGCAGTGAAGACGGCGGGAGCGCGCCCGATGCGCGATGAAGTATGGGTGGGAGTGGCTAATAAGTCTAGGTTGGCTAATAAGTGCGGGTTAGAGGGCGAATGGGTTGGAGGGCGAAGATACCTCACATAATAATTCCAATAGCTCTGTCTGCTCTTTTGTAGGACCGGTATGCTTTCAGAAAAGCACACGCCTGATGCTCTGATACCACTGTCACAAGGCGGGCACCACATGCCAATAGAAAAGAACAGACTGAACAGACTTTTAGCTCTTCAATAACAACCGGAACTGAGAGAGAGAGAGAGAGAGAGAGAGAGAGAGAGAGAGAGAGAGAGAGAGAGAGAGAGAGAGAGAGAGAGAGAGAGAGAGAGAGAGAGAGAGTGGCGGAATTCCACCCTAGAGAGTATTGGCCCCAAACCTTGGCGCCCCTTTCAATATTTCTTTATATTGGATCAACGCAGTACAAGCCGGAACTCTAGACTCTGCACCTTCTCCAGGAAGCATGCCAGAGAATGAGCCCTAGCCTCATATTTAAAGGCCCTTGGCCTGAAAAGCAGTTACAGTAAAAAGCTTTTAAAACTCAAAAGCTTCTGGTCCAAAAAGCAATGCCAAAAGGTGCCAACGTAAATCACGGAAATCCGTACAGCTTGCCACGTCATCAGCCAGCGCAAAACGTGGAAATCTTCCTTGCTGCCCTTAGGGTTAGGGTTTGGGTTTCTGGCAGCAGAATTAGGGTTTGCAGGTTTCAAGGTTAGGGTTTCCAAAATTAGGGGTTTCAGCAGTTAGGTTTTTTGGCAAAAATTAGGGTTAGGGTTTTTCCTCTTGGGCAACCACGTCATCACTTTGTGACACTTCTTCTGTTACTTGTTCTTCTTAGGGTTTAGGCCCCTCAACCGGTAGCTCCGTTCTTCAGTAGGTCGACACGTCAGCAATTTGTTACATTATCTTTCTAGGGATAGTTATTATATGGGCCACCTCATGCAGTAATATGGCACAATGGCTAAAAAGCAAATAAGTGAGCAAAATGGGCTAAAATCATAGAAATAGGGGGACGGCACCTTAGGACCGCGGACGGCCAGGAATAGTGTTAAAGACTTGGGCACCCCAAGTCGGGAATCTGACACGACACACGAGAGAATCACTTAGAATACTTCACAACTTTAAAATTTGAGTCGACATGGCACGGCGTAGTTCTGTGCTCAGAGGTATTGGCCCCCAAATCTGACGCCCCTTTCGGTATTTATTTTTATATTAATGCTTGAGCAAGGTACAACACCCGCAGGTCTTCTGCTCTCAAACTCTGCGTCCAGATGCTCTGCAGAGTGAGGCCCCAAGTGCTCTATTTATTCTTACAAGTGATGACCCAAAAGCAGAGCCCCAAAAGCACTTAGTTCAAAAGCAATTTATCCCAAAAAGCATCTGCTTTCAAAAGCCAGCGCTTGGTCCTCAAGAAAAGCAGCCAGCGTAATTTTCGCAAATCCACTCTGCTGTCCACCTGGCATGTCGATGCAAAATGTGGCGGTCTGTGTAGTTGCCACGTCAGCATGGCAGTGCCATTCACAGTACAATTTTTGCCACGTCATTTGTCCTAGGCAGCCCTGCCACGTCATCAATTTGTGACAAATAGCACGGGACGGACGGAGCCGAGCCTTTTCTGGCGCATCACAAGGTTGGTTGTTCGCAACGGCAGCCGCTGAGGAATAGTAGGGGGATGGCCAAAGGACACATTGTATAAAGCTTTTCTAAAAGTTCAAACGGGCAAAAAACGGCTAGTTTTTTGGGAGCTTTGGGGCCCTTTTACACAAGGTTTAGGGGCTCTTTTGGAGGCCTTCAAAAGAAGGCCTCCTTAGTGCAGTATGCACATCACAATACTCAAGCCTTAAGCTCAAGCTTTATTCTTTAGGCTTTTAGCTCAAGCCTCAAGCCTCGATTGCTCCCTCCCCTCTCGCAACTTGCAAGCTCTCAAGAGTCAAGCTCCCTCTAATATCTCAAGCGTTAAGCTCCCAAGGCTTGATCTCTCTAATATCTATCTACTCTCTATCTAGTATCTAGATTCTACTTTCTCAAACATCAAGATTCAAGGGTTCAAAGTTCAAGCTCTCAAGGCTTGAGCCTTGATCTCTCTATCTACTCTCTCGAGTCTCTATCTACTCTCTATCCATCTACTCACATCAATGGCGTCCTCTCAACCTGGCATCTCACGAAGATGCCCCGCCGTGCAAACATGGACATGGTGGGATGAGGTGAATTCGAGGCCGGCGTGTTGCCGTTGATCCCTTCACCACGATGAGACCGAGAGAGCAATTGGTGCCAACGGAGGTGGAGGGTGGCTCCAATTTTGAGGAACATTTGAGCTCTCAAGCTAATCATCATGTTCCTTTCGTATCGGGTGTTTCCGTTGTCAATTGCCCCCATCGCCAATCCACTCTCAAAGAATTTGAATCCAAGATTGAAGGAAGAGGTGGATAGGACGTTGGCTCGCTTCTTCTATCACGACTACTTTGCCTTTCATGCGGCTCGGTGAACAAAATTTATAGTTCTATGCACCATTGCAAGGCCTTGGATTCTCTATTTGTAAGTTATAATAGGTCTTTATATTTCAAGGCTATGGTTACAAACATTGGGTAGTATGGGCCCTCTTATGTGCCCCCATCATCGGAGACACTCTGCACGACTTTGCTTAATAGGGAGAAACGGACTGTAGAGCAAACCCCGTAGACAATGAAAGAAAATTGGGAGATTCTCCCTCATGTCGACGGATGAAGCGACACCTACAAGAGGTTCTTCATGAAGTGGTGGCCTATTCTCGAGGGGATATGTACATCATAGACTCTCACGATGCATCTGGCAGTGGAAAGGCCACCGACGTGCTTGTAGCCGAATGGGCAACGGCCATTGAGATCATTGGGCCCGAGAATCTGGTGGGAATCTTATGGATGGAGAGGCATCAAATAGGGCGTTTGAGGCTATCATCGAGCGCATGTACCAGCAACTCACCTTCTCATTTTGCATGGCGCGTTGCCTCAACAACCTTCTCAAGGATATAGGGGCATTGTCATGGGTTGCATTGAGGAGGCCAACCATTTGGTCACCTTTGTCCTCAACCACCAAAAGGTGAGGCATGAGTTCTCAAAGCAGAGAGCTCTCTCTCAACTAGCTGACATGAGAGAGGTGTGCTAGAGATTACAGCAGCAAGGGAGAAGGGAAGACTGCCTTCTATAGAGATGGTCGGGTGGTGATTGTAGGGCGACGCTCTACATGACGGTGTGAGACCTTTGGGACCATACTGAAGATGGCAGCCTGGAATTGTAATGGATCTTATAGGTTGGATGTGGGCGCCTTTGAGAATAGCTTTTGGGACAGGGACATTATATTCTTCTTAGAGACTCATCTGGCCCCTGGACAGATGATGCCACATGCGACAGAATATAGATGGGAGACGGCTTGCCGGATTGATACACAGTTTGAGCATGGGAGCAGAGGATCGGGGGGAGTAGCAATATTATTCAAAGAGGAGCTACAGCCACTCCTACACATTGTACGAAGAGATGATCATGCTAGATACTTGTGGGTGAGGTTGAGGGCTGACACATACCGATTTTTATACATTGCCATATGCTACTTTCCCCCTAGTACATCAGTCTATGCTGGGCCTAGAGGTCAGTCACCTTTCTCAATCCTAGACAATGGCATATGGGAGTTTTCCAAGGATGGTGACATCATCCTCCTAGGGGACTTCAATGCCCGGACGAGCAATGCTCCAAGGATGGTGACATCATCCTCCTAGGGGACTTCAATGCCCGGACAGTCTTCTATGACACTTCAGAGGAGATGCTTAAAGAATTGGATGTAAGAGATTTGGGGCTTGATAGACATTCACAAGATAGAGAGCAGAAAATATGGGAGACATCTCACGAAGATGGCGACTACACATGGTATGGTGATACTTAATGGCCTACAACGTTTTCCTAGAACGGCTGGTTTCACATGCTTTCCACACAGGCATGGGGCTAGCATAGTGGACTATGTCATGGCACATCCGAGCTTCATTCCCTACATTCATGATTTCACAATAGGACCAAGACCAATGGGTGTAGCAATGGATCATGCTCTCTTGACACTTTCCGTCTCCTTTCAGTACAATACAACCCAGGTGTTAGGAGGGAGGACACATACCCGCTATACATTTACACCAGAGATTGATTGTGTTTATACAAAGGAGATCTATAGTCGTCTATGTACAACAGCCAGGCCATGACTCTCAGTGGAGGAGATCACCACTTTACTGACTGAGACATTGCATGATGCAGCAGCAGAGGCATACCCACACACTCAGCCTAATCAGAGACGCCGTTCTGGGACCATGCCTCACAACAGTTGATATGACAAGGAGTGTAGAGAGACGAGAGCACAGCTTCATAGAGATCTTCTCCTAGGGGTCATCGATCACAGACAATCTCGGATAGCCTTCAAGCGCCTTGTGCAACGGAAGAAGCGCGCATTCCTAGCTCAAATGGAACGAGACTTATACCAGTTGTTCTTGAGTAGAGACTCAGGAGAGGCATGTCGTTTCTTTCATGAGCACTCCCCTCCCCTAGTGATTACTTCTCCCGATGTGTGGGGTCAGTATGCAACATCCTTATATACGGTCCTTGGACAAACACCCCTTCTAGATCCTCCTGAGCCATGCCCATCTACGAGTACCTTCTTTACCACTGAGATGGTAAAGATGACCATTGACAGGATGAGGACCAAGAGGGCATATGATCATGATGGTCTAGTAACAGAGCACTTTATACATGCTAGAGATATGTTGGTAGAGGTTCTTGCAGCTCTATTCAATCGTGTCATGTGTGAGGGTCTACTTGAGACTGTCTACTATTGTGCCTATCTTCAAGGTAGGTGATCCTACGGAGCCTGGAAACTACCGTACTATTATGATTGGACACACATTGGCACGGTTATATGCATCTATCCTTGAGTAGCAGTTGATCAGATGGGCAGAGAGTGAAGGCATATGAGCAGCTGGATAGGTTGGTTTTAGGAGAGGCTTCTCCACTCTTGACCATATTCTGACACTCAGAGCCATCATTGAGGAGGGTAGGGCACATGGGAGACGGATTTATTGTAGCTTTGTGGATTTCCGCAAAGCATTTGACATGGTGCCCAGGGCCAGATTGATGCGTAGACTACAGGAGATGGGAGTGCCTATTGAGTTGATTTGGGGGATCATGGCTCTATACCGATCAATGGTGGGACATGTACTGACTCCAGAGGGGATATCTAATTTAGTTCACTCCACTATTGGATTGAAACTTCAAACAAGGGTGTCTCCTACTCTATTTGGTATGTATATAGATGAGGTTTCTGATTACATTGACAAAGAGGGTGACAGAGGTGCCCAATTGGCAGGGACATGATTCCATTGTTGTTATATGCTGATGATATTGTGTTGATCTTTGACTCACCGGAGGGTATGCAACGACACTTGTATGCATTACTAGCTATGTGGAGGATACTGGATTGTGTGTAAACCTTGGTAAAACCAAGGTGATGGTGTTCAACACCACCCCGCAGTGGATCAAGAGATCAACACCTACATTCACTTATGGTCAGGAGACTGTGGAGTACACAGATGCATACAAAGTTTTCTTTGAAGAGAGCAACAGAGACTAGACTGACCAGAGCGTATGTGGGCTTGGGAGGATTGGAGAGGATGTGTTCGCAGTTTCAATTCCAAGAACCCCGAACGAAGCTGTGGCTCTTTGATACCTTGGTAGCTTCAGCTATGCTCTATGGGGTTCAGGTTTGGGGACCTTACTGGTGGAGAGGTATGGAGAGGCCTTGGTATCTATGATCTCTCTGCTGATTAGGGCCAAGGCCTCCATGCCACACGAGATCATTAGCACGGAGTTAGCGGCCCCCCTAGAGGCGCTTACTAGATCAGTCTCCTTTATGCACAACTTATGGGATACTACCAGAGAAAGATATGCCAGATTGGCTCTTGAGTGCTCCAGACAATTAGCTTTACAGGGAAAACACATCATGCTGGTATGCACATATGTCATCATGGTTCCAGATACATGGCTTTATCATGGACAACTTGCCTCCCTTCCAGTACTCCCTTGATGCACCATCGTTGTCTCTTACACAGGTGGAGATTACTGCAAGGACCTAACCCAGTTGGACACCAAGAGGACATGGATAGAGCCGATACAGGATTTGGGCACAAAGATGGCTTTCTATAGAGAGCATCTTCTTCAACTCACAGGGGATGGGTTTGTGATTCGTCCTAGCTATATGGATACACATCTATCTCATTGGTTACGGTGTGCCATTGGTCAGATATGGACATCTTCACACCAGCTTGAGATTGAGATTGGTAGATTTAGAGGGATACCAGCAGCTAGCAGGATCTGCCGGCTATGCCATACAGAGCCAGAGATGGAGACACATTATATATGTCAGTGCACAATGTATTACGAGATACGGGTGCACTTCCACTGTCTGTTTAGAGAAGGTTTTGGACCCTTCTCAAGAGTCATGAGCTATCAGGACCAGAGATGTATTGGCCTGTATCTACTTGAATTACACAGACACAGAGATAGTTTATTGAGGAGATCTGGGGAGAGACAATCCCAGAGACAGATTATTGATTTCTTCACACCAAACACTGGACAGATAGAGGAGTAGCCACCACTGCAAAGCTCAGCTCATACTCACACCCGCGGTACTCTCATTGACCGCGCATTGGAACTAGGGAGATAGAGACGCCCACGATTGAGGAGAGGAGCTTCTCAACATTGACGGAGACTACAACAAAGGATTCGAGCCATCCTATCTCGACATCCAGAGTACAGATGAGTATGGATCCATCACCCATTGTATCTTCTCTTGTATTTGGTACCCATTGTATCAGGGATCACACATACCCCACACAGTTCGAGCTAATAGCACTTCTATAGTTTCATTTTAATATTTCTTTTTTTGTACTCAGACATGGTACCAGATTCACAAGTTTGTAACGGATTGGTCTCATAGGTCATTTTGGCCTTTTGAAGACGTCAATATATCATTTCATTTCTCCCTCTTGAATTTCAGAAACCCGCTTTGCCTACAATTTTCTCATGCTTGGCCGCTTGTCCACTTGTGGTGGAGCACTGAGAGGGTTATTTCTCAGTGATGAGTATAGCCACATGCCAGAGTCTTCATCAGCGGTTGGCAAAGAGTATAGAGCCCGAACCGGCGGTACGGAGTGGTGGGAGAAGGTAAAGACGCTTGATGCTGTGGTGAGTCCATTGTCCACCTACTTTGGGTCATTGATGGCATGCAACCATGCATAGGCAAAGTCTATGAAGCCATGGATTGGATGATCGAGAAGCTCGACGATCTTGTGGCACGTGAAGAAATCAAGTTCTTGTGTGTTTCTAGGTGGAATGCGTACTACTCTCCCCTACATGCTACGGCTTTCCTAGTCGACCTTGAATTTCAAGGCAAAAAGAAAGAGAGTGATAAAGAGGTCAAGACTGGGCTCAACCTTGTCTTGAACCTCCTTTGTCCTGACAAAGATCATCAGTGTGCGGTTAGGGATCAACTCTCTCTCTATCAGCAAAAGAAGGGCACCTAAGGTTCTACTGATGCACAATTGGATCGCACGAAGATTGGGGCGCCACTATGGTGCGAGGATTATGGATCAGATGGGCTTGAGTTGCAACGGTTTGCCTGTCACAAGACGGGAACCACGTGCCAATAGAAAAGAACAGGCTGAACAGACTTTTAGCACTTCAATAACAACTGAATTGAAAGAGAGAGAGAAAGCACGACACGGGACACGGAGTGGCGGAATTCCACCCCAAAGAGTATTGGCCCCAAACCTTGGCGCCCTTTCGGTATTTCTTTATATTGCATCAACACAGTACAAGCTGGTACTCCAGACTCTGCACCTTCTCTAGGAAGCATGCCAGAGAATGAGCCCATGGCCTCGTATTTAAAGGCCCTAGTCCCCAAAAGCAGTTTTACATGAAAGCCTTCAAACTCAAAAGCATCTGGTCCAAAAGCAATGCCCAAAAGCTGCCAGCATAATTTACAGAAATCCGTACAGCCTGCCATGTCAGCATGTCAGCGCAAAACGCGGAAATCCGTACGGCCTGCCACGTCAGCACTGTCAGCGTAATTTTCGGAGCGTCCGTACTAGCTGCGCGTGTGTATGCGGGTGGGTTCTGCTTTATTTTAATTCCTTTATGTCACTTGGGCCCCATCGGACGGGGTCCCCATAAGTTGGTAGGACTTCTTCTTCTGTTACTTGTTCTTCTTTGGGTTTAGGCCCCTCGGCCAGGATCTGCAAGTTGGCTCCATTCTTGAGGGCTTTGATACGTGAGCAATTTGTGACATTGCCGTTCGTGTTCTTTGCTAGGCAATGAGCTCCAATTGCTTGGAGCGGAGTTACCTAGAACGTGGAATGGGAACGGCAATGGATCCCGCGGAATGGGGGAACGGTTGAGGGGGCCAGAACGAGAGGCGTAAAAAACACCTAAATAATGTGTTCTTGTGCGCGCGCGAGTTAGAGAGAGAGAGAGAGAGAGAGAGAGAGAGAGAGAGAGAGAGAGAGAGAGAGAGAGAGAGAGAGAGAGAGAGAGAGAGAGAGAGAGAGTCAGTCTTTTGTCAATGGCAAATGTGTAGACTTGAGAGCTTGAAAGAGCTTGAGAGCTTGATAGCCTATGTGAAGATAAGGGGTGGGGGACAGAGGTATTTTAATAATTGGAGGGTCACTCAAAAAATGATTGTTGTCCATCTATGGATAGCTGTTCTGCCGTTCCGGCCGTTCTAGTTGTGTTCCGTTTTGGTACCAACTGCATCTTCGGAACGGCAAAACATTTCGAAATATTCCCTTCACTCACCAATGCATGAAACTTTGTTTGGTGTTTCAGGGGCCATTATGGGACGTTCTCGGTAACACTTGCTTGGAACAACTTTGGAGTGTGTATATCCACATTGCCTCTAGGAAGAGGAACCGTCTTGGGGTCCAACATTGATTTAGTGTTTGTGAGCGCTAACTTATGCATGCTTTGCAAGGAACAAACAAAGAAGGCAGGTCCCTTCATTGAGTGGGAGATGATGCAGGATGAGGCCACTTTGACCAATGAGCATTCAGAGGTAGAGGCAGCGGTAGAGGCAGAGGCAGAGGTGGCTCTCGATCTCAGCCTTGATGACTTTGAATTTCAAGATTTGGAGATTCATGTTCTGCCTTCTCATGAGGAAAGCACTTTCGGGGTTCGATGTGCCATTGTGGGCTCACCAGCCTCCTTAGTTAGGCTTTAGCCTTTTTTTGCCTCTTTATCACTTGCCATTTTGAGCCCTTGAGGCATGTACTTATCTACTTGCATTTACCATAACGCCATCGATGTTTTATTGGCGTATTTTGCTATCACGAGTCATGTTTTCAGTAGGAACAAACAAAGAAGGCAGGTCCCTTCATTGAGTGGGAGATGATGCAGGATGAGGCCACTTTGACCAATGAGCATTCAGAGGCAAAGGCAGAGGCGGCTCTCGATCTTAGCCTTGATGAGTTCGACTTTCAAGATGTGGAGATTCACATTGTGCCTTCTCATGAGGCAAGCACTTCCGTGGTTCAATGTGCCATTGTGGGCTCACCCCCCTCCTTAGTTAGGATTTAGCCTTTTTTTACCTCTTTATCACTTTCTTTGGGCCGCGCCGAAAACGAAAAAATCATATGTAGCTCCTTCAATGCTTCAACTTTGTTTATGGACGTAGGTCCACCTTCCTCAAGAATCTCCACGGCTGAAAATTCCTGAAACCACTTCCAACACAAAAACATGAACATACCTATTTCATGTAAAGTGACTCTTGTCTTTCTCAAAGACTGTGCATGCAATGTAGATGAACAAATAGACGGAGTGCCAAACGGTTCACCACACACACGCAAACAATGAGATCGAATCTTTCTCTTCTGATCTAAATCAATCAATTGTGGCAATTCACAATGGAAATGCCCATGATTGGTGCTCAATTTTCTTGTGCTCTTTCTACAACTGTGTTGTGCCAAGGAAGAGGCATGGATGTGACTTCCTGCATACTTTTTAGCTTTTCATGAGAAATCCACATACGTCTGTGCTCATACATGAGTGAAACGTGCTCAACGTACAATATGCCATGCCTAGGAAAAGGGATCACATAAAGACGCTGACTAAAATACAGGAAACGATCACGAATGAAACACTCGTACAATGCGTGCTGAGTAATCATTCGAACACATAGTACTTCCTGTGAGGGTTAATTGGACCTAGGCTCGAGAGCCAAGATCGGTGCTCCGTGATTGATTGTCTCTGCAATGAGGTTAGCTGCACTAGAGAAAGTATCAACTAACACATCATCCTTGTGAACACTCACATCATCTTCATGCAAATCATCATGCTTGTAAGAAATCACATCTTGATCATCCTGCAAATCATCATGCTTGTCATTTGTCATCCAAATCATCATGCTTATCCTTGTCATTCAAATCATCATCATGCTCATTATTATCAGGCAATTCATCATGCAAATCGTGTGTGTCATGCTTGGGAGAAGAAGAGACTGAGAGAGTCTCCTTTTCCCGATTTTGTGCAAATTGCGCCTGCACAATAGAAAAGAGTCGCAAGAACTCTTTCATGTGTTGGTCGCTCTGTTCTTGTCTTGCTTTGTTCTCACGATCAAATTCTGCTTCTCTTTTGTTGTTCTCGCGATTCAATTTGGCTTAACTTTCTTTGGCACGCTTTCTTCGTAGTTGTAGCGCGGATAATGTGTCGTGCTCTCTACAGTGTGGGTGTCCCCCAGTGCAATGTGCGTGACAATCTCACTCAACAAACAGAAACTCTCTCAAAAGAATGAAATACAAGAAACAATGGATAATAACAGAGACACAGCAGTAGACCAGAACATGTGGACTCGACTAACTCAAAGGACCATGTACAGACGCTGGAGTGGCAGCACACTCAGCTCGAGCCCAAGACTCACAGGTACAAAATAGGGTGTCGAGGCTCAGATGTGCATGGATGGTGTAGCAGTGCTCTGTGTAAGACTCTCTAGACGACTACGTGCAAGATAAGATGGAACTGTCCCAAAACGACTACTGATATGTACAACCATAGGAGCCACCAACGGCCCATAAATGTCCAGCCAGCTAAGTCTATCTCCAAACTGAGTGGTGGTGGTGACCTGGCCACGACGTCCACTAGACCACCGTAGGTACCCTGCCACGTGTCACTCCCAGCCAAAGGGTCCGTCCAGTGTGAACCAGACCAACTGTAGCTAACTGTCCAACTGCCTGTCCTGTGAAGTGACACTGTAGCAGGCTACAGGTTGCCCGCCACAAGACTGGTCACCGTCTCGGTGAGCCAAAACTGAATGAAACTGCAAAAGTAACTATATGTACCATGAAAGATGAGGTAAGAGCACATTCCTGTCACCCAAGGGAAAGGGTCGTCCCCACTGCTGCTCCAGAAGCTTCCGGATCGGGAGGAGCCATCAGATCAATAGTGTAACCATGCGGTTGCTGTCCTGTGCTTTGCATACCTTGATTTCCTGTGGTTGTAGCAGCCATCTGCTGCACAGCGGATGGGAGTACCTGCCCTGAAGTGAACTCTGGACGCCTAGTAACGCAACCATGGCGGTGTGCACCAGTAACACCGTCACAGCAAGGAACACTCTGGCTCTGCATGTGTGGCATCTGGATCTGAGACTCTTGCTGAGTGAAGTACTGGACCTGGGGCTGTGGGTAGTGTCCCATGAACTGCTGAGAGGGCTGAGAGGGACCTGCTGGGTAGTGTCCCATGAACTGCTGAGAGGGCTGAGAGGGACCTGCTGGGTAGTGTCCCATGAACTGCTGAGAGGGCTGAGAGGGACCTGCTGGCGCTGCAAAGGTGGCTGGACTCTGGACCTGTATCCCTGGCCTTGTCCATCCATATCCCACAGTAGCCTGGGTAGGCCTGTTATCATACATAAGCATTTCTTGAAATCCTTGCACCTGTGCTTTGAGGTCATCAATAATTCTCGACTTTATCTTCAATGCCTGCTGTAGTGCAAAAATCGTTGCATCTCGATCTGCGATGGCACTCTCGGCAACTCGCAGGGATCCCTCCATAGCTGCGTATGTGGCGGAGTGATGCTGGTGGGTTGCAGCTAGCTGCTCCACGCCTAGCTCGATGGTGGCAATAGCAGTTCTGGAGTCCTGAAGCAACTTCTCTGAAAGATGAAACAGAGAAGTGGAGTCGGTCCTACCTGAAGATCCCTCAGATGGATGTGATGCTGGAGGGCGCACATGTGGCATTGCCGGCGAGCTAAAAGTAGGTGCAGATGGTGGCACAACCGGCGAGCTAGAAGTAGGGACACTCGGTGTAGAAGGTGCTTCAGAGATTGTTGTTGTAGGTGCAGCGAGTGATATGTTGACCGGTGTATGAGTGAAGATGGGAGAAGAAGGAAGAGGATCCTGTATGGGTGAAGTGACCATCTTGTCCTGAGGAGCGGCAGTAGACACTGGTGTTGGCACAACAGAACCAGGTGTAGCAGTAGACGTATGACGTTGAAGATGTATCCTAGTCTGCTGTCTCTCAGAAACTGGCAAGGAGAGTAGAGACTTCACTGTATCCTTCATCACTTTCGCCTTGATCTTCTTTTTCTTGGTGACTGTGGGGTCTACTTGCATGCTCACGGGTTTCCTTTTCCCTTTCGAGGTTCCCTGTTCCTCATCCACTTCATTTATGTTGATAGGTATGTTTATGATCCATGCCAAGAGAGGCGCTGCAAAACATCTAAAAGTTAATTGCACAGACTGCACTTGGGCCCGAAATCTTTTAGCCCTAGACTGCAGAGAGCTGAAGAGAATTTGGTGGAATCCACATGGGATAGTGTGGATTAAACAGTATAGCCCGTCGCAGTGGGAGAATGTAGTGAGAATATCTGTTTGTACCTTGTCTTCTTTGGCATCCCGAGCCAGAAAGTAATACCTGAAGATTGCGAGAAGCTGTCTGTTTCGCTCATAATTTGGGTGATCCGAGCTCAATAGCTCTTTACATGCTTGAATTGTCGTGTCCTTGGACAACAAAGAGAAAGTGCGAGTAGTAGACTTCACAGCTGGAAAGTTGGTCATACCCATGGCATGGCCAAGCCTTGTAGCTGTTAGCTTGTGGCCCCGGACCTTTGGAAAGTTTTTCAGCAGTTGATGTATCAGTTCTGCTGGAATAGTATCAGGTAAATTTGCATCAGCCAATTCTGTGAGACCCAGAGTCCGTAGCTGAGCAGTCGAAAGCACCTCACTGAGAGATGGTCGAGGTTGCTGCATATGAAAATGTAATGAAAATGCTGTGCGATTTTTTGAAGAAGCAGGCCTCTTGATTTCATGAGTGATAATTTACGGCTTTTCTTTTTTCTGAGCCACCTTTGATTGTTCCTCTGGATCACTGGAAGCACCTGACTCTGAATTTACATCTGAATCCTCAGATGCTGCTGAGTCTGCTTTGTAGCTTTCATCACTTGGGTCACTGGAGGTAAAGTCATCTATGTCATGGCTGCTGCTGCTTGCAGATACTTCATCTGCTTCGCTCTCTGATTGTTCAACCCGAGCTTTTCTCCTCTTCATCTCTACCTTTTTCTTGCTACTTCCTTCTTGCTACCCCTGCCATGGTGAGGTCTGATGACAAACAGAGCCGCTGAGTAGCCAATGGAAAAGTAGTAGGATGCAGACAAGTTAGATTTCTTCTGCAAATCGTTAGGCTGGGCGAGTAATTTAAGGTAGGGTAAATTCGAACCAGGCGAAAGTGGGCGCTTAGGGCGAGAGGGTGCTGGGAGAGGGTAGGGGTGAGGGGAGGATAGGGGCGAGAGGGGGTGTGGGAGAGGGTAGGGGCGAGAGGGGAGGATAGGGGCGAGAGGGGAGGAGAGGAGAGGGTAGGGGGCGAGAGGTGAGGATAAGGACGAGAGGGGGGGATAGGGGCGAGAGGGGGTGTGGGAGAGGGTAGGGGGCGAGAGGTTTGGATAGGGGTGAGAGGGGAGGATAGGAGAGGGTAGGGGGCGAGAGGTGAGGATAGGCGAGAGGGGGGATAAGGGGGATAGGGGCGAGAGGGGGTGTAGGAGAGGGTAGGGGGCGAGTTTTAGGATAGGGGCGAGAGGGGGTGGGTAGGGGCGAGAGGGGGTGTGGGAGAGGATAGGGGCGAGAGGGGAGGGTAGGGGGCGAGGGTATAGGGTAGGGGCGAGAGGGGAAGCTGGGAGAGGGTAGGGGCTAGAGGGGTTTAAGTAAGGGTAGGAGGCAGTAGGGTAGGTAGGGGCGAGGGGTTGGGAGACTAGGGTTTATTAAGGCCTAATGAGAGTGAGCACAACAGTAGCAAAGTGCTAGCAGATACAAAGATAGGATAATTTTGAGCAGGTACGAAGAGAGGACTCAGATAAAGAAGGGTATTAAGGCTTGCAATGATTATTAGTAGCCAGCTTTGGAGCACCAAAGAGTACTTTCCCCCTTTCTTTCTTTCTGCAGCAAAGCTGAAAGTTTATTTGCACCAAAGGTTTTTTGCTGGTATTGGAATCAAAAAGTTCTTTGACATAAACTCTGCCATATTCTTTATATAGACAGCCTCAATTGTCGTCTAAGCAGAATCCCCAAGCAGATACCACTTTTCAAACTGAACAAAAAACACTCTGACTAGAAGCTTGACTGATAGCAGTTTGGAAGGACCTTAATACTTAACTGCAAATAACACTTAGGATAGAAACAATTAGAGGAGTGACTGAACTGTTGAAGTTCCGATAATACCCAATTACCAGGAGGACTTAGTGGAGAAAAGATATCTTAGAGGAAAGGTGGAAACTTACAAACATAGCAAAAACTGAGACAGTAACAGAACATCTATTCTGGTGGAAAGCTCGAGGGGAGGAGAGAGATGGGCCATAGAACCTATAGATGGCGGAAAGTTGCATACCCTTTACTCAGAGGAGTAATAGCACTTGATTCTGGAGCCATTTACTAGTGGCAAAGGGACGCCTTCCAAAGTGACTAACTGGACAGCCCCCTGTGGCAAAACCTTCTGTACTCTAAAGGGCCCTTGCTAAGCTGGAACCAGCTTCTTTGCTTTTTTCAAATATTTTGCCTGATAGAGTAGCACCAATGTGCCTTGCGTTATTTTTGGTTTTCTGAGGTGGCGATCATGCCACGCTTTGCGACGAAGTTGTTCCGCTTGCAGAGCACGAGAAGCTAAAAGGTGGCTTTCATCCAATAAGGTGAGACGGGAGATAGAGGCAGATTCCATGCCCCAACTTGCACGCAGACTGCCCACCCTAGGGGAACCGGAGTTGAACTCAAATGGAGCTATGGCTTCCAAACCGATAGTGAGTTGAAAAGGCGTTTGATTTGTTGTTGCTTTGAAAGATGTGCGGTATGCCCAAAGAGTGCCGTGCACAGCCTGAGCCCACGATGCTGGATGGAGATGACATGCTTTTCTTAGTAGAGCGATCAGAACCTTGTTGGTGCTCTCGGCCTGTCCATTGGCTCTAGGGTAATAAGAGCACGACTTGCGATGAAAAATCTTGTAATTGGCCAGCAAATTTGAGATGGAGCTATGGCTTCCAAACCGAAAGCGAGTTGAAAAGGCGTTTGATTTGTTGTTGCTTTGAAAGATGTGCGGTATGCCCAAAGAGTGCCGTGCACAGCCTGAGCCCACGATGCTGGATGGAGATGACATGCTTTCCTTAGTAGAGCGATCAAAACCTTGTTGGTGCTCTCGGCCTGTCCATTGGCTCTAGGGTAATAAGAGCACGACTTGCGATGAAAAATCTTGTAATTGGCCAGCAAATTTGAGATCATGTCATTGACAAAATGACTGCCTCTATCACTGGTGATCTCTAAGGGACATCCAAATCTGCATAAAATATTTTCATATAAAAATTTGGCCACTGTATTGCCGGTGCAATCTACTGTCGCTAGTACCTCTGCCCACTTTGTTGCATAGTCTGTAGCCACTAGCAGATATTTGCGATTACCTGGTTGAGCCGGGGGATATATTGGTCCCACAAAGTCCAAACCCCATCTCTCAAAAGGTAGCCACGCCATCGAGACCTGCAAAGGACGGTTGGATTGCTTACTCGGCTTCGGCCCACATCTCTGGCACACATCACAAACCTTAGAATATGCTATTGCATCCTTAAAAATGTAGGGCCACCACAGACCACTCTGTAGTATCTTCTGAGCAGTGATGTGACCAGGGTAATGGCCACCAGTGGGACCATTGTGGGCATCCTCCAGAATATGCTCCACCTCATGAGGCGAGACACAACGCTTCAGAACACCATCTGGTCCCGCTTTGTAGAGCTGGCCCCCGATCAGAGTGAAAGGCCTGGACTTCAACAACAATCTCCTCTTTTGCAGTGGGGATGCCCTCTCTGGGTACAGCCCAATAGATAGAAAATGTAGGACCTCGCCGTACCATTCCGGTGTTGTATCTATTTTAAAAAGACTGCTATTTGGAAAGTCATCCGCAATCCCGGTAGCTTCTTCGCCTGTGTAAATGCGAGAGAGGTGGTCAGCCATTACATGATGCTTACCAGGACGGAGTACCACTTCAAAATCAAACTCCTGGAATAGGAGGAGCCATCGCCATACTCGACCTGCAACCTGTGGCTTATTAAGCAGATAGCGCAAGGCATGGTGATCAGTGATAACTGTGAAGTGGACCCCTAGCAAATAGTGACGAAATTTGTGTAGAGCATACACTATAGCCAATCCTTCCCTCTCTGTGGTGCTATAGTTTCGCTCTGCTTTGGTGAGCAGGCGACTTGCATAATGTACAGGGCGATCCAAGTTGAACTCTTTGCTAGGTTGAGTCAGCACAGCACCCACAGCCAGCAGACTGGCATTTGTATGCACATGAAAAGGTAGGGCCCAATCCGGGGCAACTAGAATAGGCGCTTCAGTGAGACGTTTTTTAAGGTATGCAAATGCTTCGGCCTCAGGTGTTGACCACCGGAAGGGAATAGCAGCACTGGTGAGCCGGGTCAATGGTTGAGCCACCTGTGCATACATACGTATAAACCTGCGATGATAGCCGGTGTGGCCCACAAAGCTCTGAACACCTTTGGGATTTATGGGAGGAGGTAACTTCAAGATGGCCACTATCTTCTCTGGGTCCGGTGCCAAACCTTGAGCAGACACCACATGGCCCAACAGTGTGCCCTCTGTGACCAAAAAATGACATTTGTTCGGATTGAGCTTCAAACGTGCCTCTCTGCACCTGAGGAAGACTGCAGAGAGCTGAGCAAGATGCTCCTTTAGATTTTCTACTAGGGTCGAACATTGAGCACCCGAGAAGGTGGAAAAGTCATCCATGAATATGCGAAGGTGATCAGTAAGCAGAGGACAAAAGATGAGATATACTATGCGATTGAAAGAAGGCGGTGCATTTTTAAGCCCAAAAGACATTCTAGTGTAGATGAAAATACCCCAGGGAGTCACAAAAGCTGTTTTGATTTGGTCGTCAGGATGTATTCCTAATTGATTGTAGCCGCTGAACCCGTCCATAAAACTATACCGTACATGGCCAGCGACATCTTCGAGGACTCTCTTAGTAAAAGGTGTCGGAAATCCATCCGGGATTGTGACCTTATTCAGAGCCCGATAGTCGACACAAACTCGAATTTTGTTGGACTGCTTCTTTGGGGCAATAACCATAGGAGACAACCATTCTGAGTGCTCTACTGGTACAATAATACCTGCTTCTTGCATTTTTTCCAACTTGATTTTGACTGCTTCTGCATACTTGGGATTCAGTTTGTAAGCACGTCCTCTGACCGGCTTAGCCCCCTCAACCAGAGGAATTGTGTGGACTCCTAGCTCTGCTGGGATTCCTTCTAAATCGTGGTAAGACCAGGCAAACACATCTTTGAAAGAGCGCACGAAGGAGATTACCAGGTCGAGTAGAGCGGGGTGATCCCATAACCAAGTGGCTAATAAGATGGGCCGATGGCTGTCAGGGCCTCCTAGGTTGACCTCTCTGACTGGGTCAGGCGGTGCAGTGGTCGAGGCTGCGTCAGGTGGAGAAGATTGTGCCGCCTCTGTTAGCCTTTGGACATTATGAGCTGGCGTCTGATCAATGTTGAAATCAGCATACTCTTCCTGCAACCAACCTGATGGAAGCTCTGCAAATGGTAAATCCTCATATACCTCAAAGTGCTCCGGCATGGGTGGAGAGTCAGATGGAGTAGAGGCTAAGGAGGGAGCTGGGGTGTTGGCCAACTCTTGCAAGGGAGACTTTTTTCCCCTTCTATGGTGGGTTATAGGCTCACCCAGGCCGACGGTTTCCATCAAGGGACCCTCTGAAGGATGGGCACCAGAGACCGGTCCACTTGGTTCTGACTCACTTGAGACTGGTCCACTTGGTTCTGGCTCACTTGGCTGACTGGGATTCTTGGTCTCAGGTGTAGCTTCAGATGTAGGATCAGGGGGATAGGGTGAATCTGTTGGCAAAGGTTGAAGAGAGACTACATAGCATTGCATCGAAGAGGTGGCTTCTAACCACTGCAGTAAGTCTTCATCGGACCCATCGGGAGGGACCGGCTGGTCCAAGTCAGGGTTGGACTCTACTGACAAAGAGCTATGCTGAACGACCGGATCCATACCTCCTTCGAGACGAATTTGTTGCATTGGAGAGCCAGGAGTATGTATCCACATGGCGTCGGTTCCCCAGTCGTGAAGTGCTTTCGTATGTCGCAGCCATGGCCTACCAATCAGCAAGGGATAACCTCCCTCTACCAGGGGAAGATTAACTACCACAAAATCCAAGTTAAAAGTGAAATCTTGTACCTTCAGAGGCACCTTGTCGACTATGCCCACTGGGTAGACTGTTCTCTGATCAGCCAATGTAACAGTGAAAGGAGCAGGTCGGGTAGGCTTTAGACCTAAGGCCATCATAGTGAATTCGGGCATCAAATTGATTCCAGATCCTCCATCAACGATGACGCCGGATAGCTGGTGCCCAAGAATAGATACAGTGAGGCGAGGACTTTTATAATCGGTGAGGGGAGCAGATGGATAGGAAATCAAATAGGACTCTGAGGGCTGTACAGGGAGGTGCCCGCCACTAGGCCCAGCCCCCGGGTACAGAGACTGAATGACTAACAGGGTGTCACTTCTAAGTGTTCCATCAAGCTTTAGCATGTCGTATAGTGACACCTGCTGAAAAGTATTTTTCAAGATGGCTTCTGCTGTGGGCTTGGCGCCTTCGAACTGGGCTCCTTTTGTGACCTTAATCTGTTCCAAGTCAGCCACTGCTTCTAAGAAGGCTCCATCAATGTCAGATAACAAGGAAGTTGGTTTGCTCTGAGCAATTGGGAAGGACTTGTCCTTTGGGTCAGGTAGACCAGAGTGAGGAAGTGGAGACTGGCGAGGTGGACCTGTGGGTAGACTGAGACCACATGCTGCTCTTTGTGCCCGAGTAAGGACACCAGCAGGCTCCTCCACTTGCAGAGGCTTAACCACATGAGTAGCAGGTGAAGGTTGAGGCACGGTGTTCACAGTAATCAAATTTATCTTCGGAAAGGTGAATTCGGGCTGGTTCTGAGTCGAGCCTGAAGACGTGGATGCCCTTTGCTTGGGACAATCTTTACTGTAGTGATCCTTCGAATCAGGGCAATGACGACAAGGAGGGGACCCCTCGGGTAAAGGACACTTGCTCTGATAATGCCCATATTCTCCGCATCTGTAGTAGAGTATGGGCCGATTGGAAGGACGAAACGGGGGACGAGGTGGTTGCTGCATGGAATTTGAGGCTGAGGTGTAGAAACTTTGGGGAACTGAGGGAGTACTGGCATGATAAAAACTGTGGGGTGCAAAGTTGTTGTGCATACCTTGCTGCATAGGGGGTGTTGTCAGCAGAGGAGGCAACTGGTTTTGATGGCCGTAGGGTGAGACCATGTTGGATGCAGGTGCTAGCCCTTGTTGGAGAGAAGGACTAAGATTTTGTTGTATTTGACGCAATCCCTTGAGGTAGTAACAATCCTTATCCTCATGTCCAGCTTTTTCACAGAAGTGGCAGTAAAACCGAAGGGGGCATTCCTGTGGTGGGTGCCCTGGAGAGCGGCATGAGCTACACCAAACCATAGCCTTAGTCTCTTGCTGACACTTGAGCTCTTCTAACTCGCGCTTAATCTGTTCCAATGCCTCATTATGTGTAGGCTTCTCTTGTCTAAGAGAGAAGGACCTCTCCTCTTGAAGAGCTCGTTGTAGCTTTAGGGCTTCTAGTTCCCTACGTAAAGAAGTTAAACGATCAGTAGGACTACCTTCCGAGAACACAGAGGGAGTATCTATTTGAGGAGAGTTGTTGAAGAGCTTCCTAGCTCCCTCTATTCTAGTAGCAGCTGCGATGAACTCGTCGAGAGTGGTGTCGGGTCGGAGACTCTCTCGGAGTTTTTGCTGAGAAGTTTTGGGAAGCGCCTTCTCCACCCACTTTTTATTCACCGGGTTGTTGGGGAAGCTTGGCCACCAGCGACTTAGTTTTCGTCATAAGCTCCGCAAAAGTCTCCTCAGGTTTGAGCACCATGTTGGCCAACTCATCCAACACCTTCTCCTGGTAGTCACCTGGCCTGAAAGCTGCACAGAACTGCTGTCTTAAGGCTGCCCAAGTTGCAAAATGGTTCTCTGCAAATTGGCTGTACCATTTATCTGCTAGGCCATCCAGGGTGGATGGAAATAGTACCAAGTAAGCATCTTCTCTGTTCAGCCCACGTCCCCTACAGAGAGATACAAATCTCCTTGCATGGTCGTCAGCATCTTCTGAAGACAGCCCTTTGAATGTAGGGAACTTGATGTTCACCTTGGCCAAAGTAGCTAGTGGCTCCATGATTCCTTGCTGAGTCTGTTGCACAATAGCTTGTTGTAGAAGAATAGGAGAGAGCTTTTCTGGAGAAGGTGATCGCGAAGATGGGGAACCTGATGAAGGAATGGGTGATGTGATATGTGGAGGTATAGGTGATGAGGTTGAAGGATTTCTACAAGGTGTCAAAGGTCGTCTTCTGTGATAGTACTTCAGAGGGCTCAGTAGTGGGCTTTGACGCTCAACTGACCTCCTTGTATGTGTCATGCAGTGACCTCCAATCCAACCAAGCTTTGGGCAAGAGAACCTTGAACTGGCTGAAGACTGGTCTAGACTCTACTAGACCAGACGAGTGACTAGACTAGCTGGACCAGGGACGAGGGTCGAGGGGTCTAGACTAGAGACGAAGCAAGTTGGACCAGGGCGAGAGGGAACCAGGCCAACAAGGCGAGAGACTAGACCAGCTAGATTAAGCTATCAAGGGTGAAACTGGACCAGACCAACAGGCTGCACAGGCGAAGCGACCAACAGGCTGCACAGGCGAAGCGAAGAAACCAGCTACTCAACAGAGTGAGACTTCAGTTGAGGTCCCACCGTGATCGCCAAAATGAGAGCACCTGTAGCGCGGATAATGTGTCGTGCTCTCTACAGTGTGGGTGTCCCCCAGTGCAATGTGCGTGACAATCTCACTCAACAAACAGAAACTCTCTCAACAGAATGAAATACAAGAAACAATGGATAATAACAGAGACACAGCAGTAGACCAGAACATGTGGACTCGACTAACTCAAAGGACCATGTACAGACTCTGGAGTGGTAGCACACTCAGCTCCAGCCCAAGACTCACAGGTACAAAATAGGGTGTCGAGGCTCAGATGTGCATGGATGGTGTAGCAGTGCTCTGTGTAAGACTCTCTAGACGACTACGTGCAAGATAAGATGGAACTGTCCCAAAACGACTACTGATATGTACAACCATAGGAGCCACCAACGGCCCATAAATGTCCAGCCAGCTAAGTCTTATCTCCAAACTGAGTGGTGGTGGTGACCTGGCCACGACGCCCACTAGACCACCGTAGGTACCCTGCCACGTGTCACTCCCAGCCAAAGGGTCCGTCCAGTGTGAACGAGACCAACTATAGCTAACTGTCCAACTGCCTGTCCTGTGAAGTGACACCGTAGCAGGCTACAGTAGTCACGATCTATGGCTGCCATTGTTTCTTCGTAGGCCTTTCTTTCTGCTTCTCTTTCTTCGCGTTCTAACTTTCTTTCCATAAACAACTGCGTCAACTCCTCCATACGAGTTAGTGCAATCCTTGGCATAGATGGGGAAGGGGGAGGGTCGGAAAAACCTCTTGGTGGGGAAAATTCTTCTTCGCCTCTCTCATGCTCATCACCTTCATGCGAAGTATCCATTCCACTACGAGTGATGACCATCCACTAAAGTCGTGGGTTCTTGTGGTCTTGGGTTCTTAAGTTCACGAGGAACTTGGGTTCTTGGGAGTCTTGGTTCTTGGGGTTCTTGAGTTCTTGAGTTCTTGAGGTTCTTGCGGGTCTTCTTTTGCTTGCAATTTGTGTTTGAGAAGGATCTTCTCTTCACCCGAGTTTTGATCTTTTCCGCGAGCGCACCCCTTGGCGGCCTTGCCCTCACACCAAGGTTTCTTTTTCCTACCTCATGTCGATTGGCCGGCCGCTAAGTGCACGGTCCGCTCTCAATGAGTGAAAAGAGGCACAAGGGGAGGCTGGACAAGCCCTTCTTTCTTGGGATTCCTGTCACTCTTCAAAAACACGATTAGGAATCGACACGCCCAAGCGAACTTGGGTTCGTGCGACCGCAACAAGCAAAAAAAATTCTGTGGTTCTTTCCTTGAGTGATACAGAACACTACCAAAGCTCTGAAACCAATGTTATGTGCAGCGGAATGAATGTTTGAACTTTGCTCAAGATGAGTGCTCCGAATTGTGCTCAAGGTTCCTTTTACTTACGGAAGGGAGAGCCTTCCGTTCCTTTAGTGAGAGAGTGCAATGGACACAAACAAAGTGAATGGACACTATGAATGAAGTGCATGAGACTGAGAGATAGAGAAGAGAATACGACACCAGAGACGTAAAACCCTCCTCCGAAGGCCCCACTCTATGGCGAGAGCGGTCTACTTATGATTGCTCAAATCTCTACAATGCTTGGACTTGCCGACAATGAGGGCGACGACGAGACGGGCTGAAATCTGAAAATGCTAATGGCTGAAATCTGCAAATCTTTATTTGCTGAATTCTGACTCTGTGTTGATGACTATGTCGATGACGACGATGCGACGACGACGCGCTGAAAACGCAGATGCTGAAATCTGCGTTTTCCGGGCTGAAACTGCAAACTTCCCGGGATCTGATCATGCAAGGAGGATCTGCTGCGGGAAGGTGAGATCTATGAGGTTCTGTACTTGTTCTGCAATGTCTAAGGGCTGAAAACTGAAAACACTGGGGTTTCTTGATGTTCCATCGCAGTGAATCTTCAAAACGCTGGGATATGATGTAGATGCAAAAACGCTAGGGCTGAAATGGTCTTTTGTTGTTGCCGGTTGTTCTGCAGTGCAAAACGCTAGGCTAATCTGCTGTGTCGTGATGACGTTGGGGCTGATCTGTTGTGCACAAAACGCCAAGGCTGATCTGATGCAAAAACGCTAGGTTCTTAGATGGCTGAAAACGCTAGGGCTATTGCGGGTGTTTGTCTTGCCGAGAAATTGCCTGTTGAGCAAGGTGCTCCTGCTGCCTCTTCTCCCAGAAAGTGCTAGCTCTGCTTTGCTTATATACAAACTTAGCAAAATTGCCCTACCTACTTTCCAACAAAAGTCACATAAAAATAATAAGTGAAAAATGTCAAAAATAGGGAAAATAGGCTAAATGCACTGGAAAATTCCCCTGAAGGATTCTGATGGGAATGCTTATGATCATGCTGTGTGCAACCAAAGGATATGCATCTACACTAAGTTTCTGGACATGCACGGTCTGCGAACAGACTCACAAAAGTGCTAGATCACTTCCTATTCTAGAGTGACTTGACTGAACTGAACCTTGATCATGCTGTAGCTTGTCCATGGACACATAGGGTTGGATGTGTCACCTGACCCTGACCCTGACCCTGACCCTGACCCTGACCCTGACCCTGACCCTGACCCTGACCCTGACCCTGACCCTGACCCTGACCCTGACCCTGACCCTGACCCTGACCCTGACCCTGACCCCGACCCCGACCCCGACCCCGACCCCGACCCCGACCCCGACCCCGACCCCGACCCGGACCCTGACCCTGACCCTGACCCTGACCCCGACCCCGACCCCGACCCCGACCCCGAACCCGAACCTGACCTCGGCCCCGTTCCATGTACCATGTGTCTATGCATATGGAGGATCATTGTGACCATACAAACATGATATGCAACCTAGAACACTATCATGAGGTGATGTCATATCTCCAATGTGTCCTCTTCAACGCCAGATGAGTGGTCCAACATCGCATCACTAAAGAAGATGATTTAGTCTAGGTTGAGGGAGAAGCTTGGTGAAAGAAGTTTGCAAATTGTCAATGGTGAGACAATACTCCATGCTGATATGACCATCTTCTATGTAGCCCGAACAAAGTGGTAATGAGCATCAATGTGCCTAGTCTGCCCACGAGCAATAGCTATCAGAGTGATAACACTCAAAGAATCTGAATAAAGAGCGGTGGGAGATAAAGGTGCAATGGCAAGATGATCCATAATCTACCGAAATCATAAAGCTTTACTGGTAGTGTCAAGATGAGTCCAATAGTCAGTTTCAATGGAAGAAGAGGTAGTGGTGCTTTGATTTGGACATATCCATTACATGAGAGAATCACCAAAGACAAACCAATAATCAGTAGTGGATTTCCGTGTGTCAACATAACGAGCCTAATGGAGAATCATTGTAACCTGTACCTCAGTGGACTTTGGCTTCTTACCTTCGACTTCTGTGTGTTGTCTCAACATCCGGTGCTGAGAGGGGGTGTTAGAGTTACACCACCGTTGCTTCGCCATTTTGTACGGCTAGTGACCCATCGCACGTCATGTAGATTGCATGGGCGGACACTTTTAGCGCGTGTCCGGCCGGTCATTTTCTGAGCCTGGCTGGGTGGGTGCACACATTTTTAGCCATTTTTGGGCTTTTATGTTTTTTGCACCAGTTACACATTTTTTGTCCTACCTCAACCTAAGATTCTATAAATAAAATGCTTAGGGTCTTGTAGTCATTCAAATTGTGTATTGAGAGCATCATTTGTAGAGCACTTGTGTTCTCTCTCTCTCTCTCTCTCTCTCTCTCTCCAGCGTTTTTGGCGTGCGTGGCTCACTCTTTCCGTTGCTCACTCTCACAAGTATTGGCCCCAAACTTGGGTGCCCCTTTCGGTAGTTCTTTATATTGCATCAACACAGTACATGCCGGTACTCCAGACTCTGCACCTTCTCTAGGAAGCATGCCAAAGAATGAGCCCATGGCCTCATATTTAAAGGCCCTAGGCCCCAAAAGCAGTTTTACATGAAAAGCCATCAAACTCAAAAGCATCTGGTCTAAAAGCAATGCCCAAAATCTGCCAGTGTAAATCACGAAAATCAGTACAATTGCCACGTCAGTAGTCAGCGCAAAACGTGGAAATCCATACAGTCTGCCACATCATCATGTCAGCATAAAATCAAGGTTTTTCGCACAACTGCCACGTCATCAGATTCTACGCTGTGTGTGTGAGGGTCCACCTTTATTTTAATTCCTTTATGTCACTGTCACAAAACGGGAGCGTACACGAGCACTTAGAAATCTGAAAAATAAAATACTTGCAAATGTGAGAGAAGGGAGAAGATCGACATAGTATTGGGGACCAGAGGATGGGCTGGTCCCCCCCCCCCCCCCCCCGTCAAGAGTATTCTTTATTCAGGGAGAATTCGTATACAAGCACGAGAACCCAAGGAAACCCCTCCGTTCTGTAATCTTAGACCCGAAGGTCGTTCTTTCCCGTAAAGGGCTTGGGCACAAGGTCGTTCTTTCCCGTAAGGGACTTAGGCGCGAAGCTGTACTTTCTCCTAAGGGACTTAGGTGTGAAGCCGTACTTCCCGTGAGGGACTTTCCCGTAAGAAGGGAGATTCTTGCAAAACAAACCACACAAAGCAACAACTCGCAATGCGTATCAACAAATTATACCGTCGCTCCTTGCTCAGAAAGGCGACCTCCGTACTCAATCGTCACACGTGCACTTGCGGATTCCCTTCGCCAGCACTTGCTCTAGAATCACCAGCGCTTCAGTCTTCTGCTGCTCCTTGCCTTCTTCCCAAAAACTAAACGCTAGCTGCCTTTTTATAGGCCTGTGCACCCGGTGGAAATAGGGCAGAAAAGCAGAAGCTCTGGCGCTTCTAGAGAGAGGAGAGAGAGAGAGCTCGCTGTTTCTGGCGCTTCCAGAGAGAGGAGAGAGAGAGCTCGCTGTTTTTCAGCCCATCCGTACAGCTTGCGTGGGTTTTTTACGTAAGCTTTTGGGGATGCTTTATTTTATTAATAAAAGGGACTGGTCACTTAAAAGTGGCCGGCCACTTTATAAAATAAAGTGTGAACTTGTTTAAACTTTAAAAACTCACTCAGTTAGTTAAAACAATGCTACATGAACACATTCCAGGCGTCCCCGGGTGCAGAACATGGCACAGATGCAATGCAGACATAGCTTCCTCGCGGGAAAGCATCTGCCCTCCCGCGAAAGTTCCTGCTTTTCGTAAAAAGCTTCTATGAACCCATCTTTATTCTCGATCTTGCGTTCTTACGCGTATTTTCTTACTCAGTTCGGATTTCCTCCTCAGCCTACAGAATGCCCCCTTTCTGATGCACCTGTCACCCATCATGTGACGCATTAGGGGCATTCGTAACCCGGCCCTTTCCACCGAACTTACGGAAACTCCTTCGCGATGTTTACCGTCACCCATCAAATGACACATCAGAGTTGTCCGTTCTTGATGGCATTTCCTGTAGCTACAATCTTTTAACAGTTCTTAGTGTACACAATAAAATATCCTAGAAAAAGAAATTAATCATTAAAAATAAGAAAATAGTCCAATTAGCAACATCCCTCTGGCTTCTAAATAGTTGACCTCAACTGTAGTGCTTGAACATATACCTCCAGTATCTCGGGATAAGCTGCTAATTCCTCCTGCGTCATCCACTGAGCATGGAGATTCGAATAGTTCTTCAACTTAACCAAATACTTCTGTGTTATTTTTCCGGACTTGAGGGGCCGCTCCTGATGACTTACTATCTGCTCCACTTGGAGTATTTCTTCTGTTTCCTCAACCTCAGGAGGTTCCTCAGCACTAGGTTGACTCGGAGGCGGTCCCACATACGGCCGGAGTAAAGTGACATGGAAAGCATTATGGATTCTCCAATTAGGCGGTAGCTCTAATCGGAAGGTGACATGATTCACTTGCTCAGTGATCTTAAACGGCCCATAATAACGGGTAGAAAGTTTTACCACCTTCCCCTTATGAGACGCTTGTTTCTTAAGTCTTGCCTTCTCAAACTTAAGTAAGACTAACTGTTCGACTCTTAAGTCTAGATTCCTCCTGTGCTTGTCTGCAGCTTTCTTATGCTTTTCCTGAGAGCGTAGAATAGCTCTCCTAACTTGCCCGTAGGCTGTGTCCAAGTCCCGGACAAATTCATCTGCTGCAAAGATCTTATCCTTAGTTAAAAGGATCGGTGGAAGCAAAGGCTTACCATAGAGAATCTCAAAAGGTGCTTTCCTCGTCGATGAGTGTATGGTATTGTTATACGCATTGTCACCAACGTGTGACTACTATCTATCCTTTTTGTTGATTTCTTTCTTATTATCTATTTACTTTCACTTTTTGGAAACACCCCTCGGGAAATCTAACTGCCCTGCATTGCATAGCTAGTGTGGAACTGTCCAGAGGGAGTCGAGGCCTGAGGGCAAGAGAGCACTAAGGTTGGACAAGGACTATGGTTAGCCAAGTGGGGTCATTGACTAGCCAAAGTGGAATCCTTTGCTACAGAGGCTACATTTCAGTTCTGGATGTGGCCGCAGTGTACAAAGAGGGTCGGATGACCTAGAAAGATACAATGGCAGCATCTCCTAAAATTTAGGGAACTGCTATTTTGGGACCTGAAAATGTCTTCGCGTCATTACGTGCAGTTTGACATGGGGATCATTTTGTTACTCTGTGGCCAAGTCAACAGAGGCTGCAGGTGAGATATTTTTAGACCCGAGGGTCTAAAGCGGGAAAATGCACAAATGAGTGACACTTGGCACTATGAGGCCAGTTTACTACTTATAGAGAAGGCAAAAACGTGATTTATAGCTGGGAGGCTCATTTTTGCAAGTGTCTGTCACAGGTTAAGAGCTATGGAGTGCTTGCTTTCCCTCTTATGCACAGTGCGGTGCCAGGAGTGATGCCCTGCACGCTACGCACTGCCCTCTCTCTCCCCTTTGGCAGTATGTTATGCCCCTCTAGTGGGCTCTTCATTTGACCAATGTACAGTTGTCTGGGTTAATGCGCGATTGCCGAGGCAAGAGCCTCTTGTACAGGTACTGGATTAGCTAGCGGCTAATCCCCCCGCAGGTACAGGTGAATTCGGAGAGGTTTCAAGCCAAAAATCTCGTCCGATTCAAAGGGCAAGTAGCCCTACAGGTGCGGGAGCTCGAGGACTTGCTACGGATGCGATTGGCATGCGAAACGGAGCCCGAAACAGTGAATTACAGCCTGCTGTGTATTTTTGCAGGTTTAGGGTTTTGGCCCTAAACGGACCCTATACCCCCAGGAGGTTCGGGGACGCAAGGGGACCGTTGTACAGGTGATCTGGCGCATTTTCAGGGCTGAAAACAGAGAATTCAGCGTGCTGCAGATTCTTGCCAGGTTTTGCAAAGTGCCCGTATGCGTCGGGAAAGTCAGCCAATGCGTGGGAATACTGACTGTGAAGGGTTCTAGTACAGTTATGCTGCCGAAATCGGGCTGGAACAGTGGAAATTCAGCCGAGTTTGTGTGGGGCAGCTTGTAGGGATCCACAACGTTTATTCCCTCTTTTGAACAATAAAGAAATACCGAAAGGGGCGCCTAAGTTAGGGGCCAATCTGGTTTCGGTCTACTCATACAGGTGCAATCTAGCAGCCTGTATCCCTCTCCCCTTTATTGTGTCTTGAAAGTACAGGTAAAATAGACGACTAATAATGGGTGAAAGCTAAATCAAGGTTTAAAGTAAAGTCTACCGCCCTTTTCGGATTGAAGAGGCCGGTTACACGCATACTCGACAAGAGGCAAATATTTCTCCCAGTTAGATTGCCGGTCTGACACATAAGATTTTAACATATCCAATACTGTGGAATTGGCTATCTCACTTTGCCCGTCCGTTTGAGAATGGTAGGCAGATGAAAAATTCAACTTCGTACCAAGATTATCCACCAAGGCACGCCAAAAATTTCCTGTCATGCGAGGATCTCGATCACTCACAATAGACTTAGGCATTCCATGATGCTTAAAGATCTGTGCTAGAAAAACCCTAGCCATATGATCTGCTTTGATCGTTTTCTTGACTGGTATAAAGTGTGCTTGCTTGCTAAACCTGTCCACAATGGTCTAGATCGCGTCATTTCCAGTCTGAGTTCTAGGGAGGTCCATGATGAAGTCCATGGCAATACTTTCCCAAGGTTCATTAGGCACAGGCAATGGTTGTAGGAACCCAGGCGTCTTATGCTGATCATACTTCACTTTTTGGCAAACCAAGCATTCCCTGACATACTTATCAATGTATGCTTTAAGGCTACGCCAAAAGAAATATCTTTCCATTGCTAAGGTCGTAGGGAGAATACCCCGATGACCCGCACAAGGCGAAGCATGTGCTTCATCCATGATCTTCTTTCTTAATGGTTCCGCCACACATATGGCCTAATGGTGGTAGAGATAACCATCCCCAATGGAATAGGAAAACTCATTCTCTCCACGATGTAGCTTTCCCCAAACGGTGGAGAAGTCTGGATCATTCGGATACAAATCCGGTAGTGCTTCTAATTCTTGGTGATACACCGAAGTGATAGCGTTCACCCTTGGCCGCCTAGACAATGCGTCCGCGACCACATTCTTACTCCCAGCCGTGTGAAGGATCTGGAAGTGAAACATAGACAAAAAGTTTGCCCATCTCATCGGCTTCTCAGATAGTTTCCTTTACATAAGAAAATACCGCAAACTCTGGTGATCAGTCTTGATCACAAAATCCGCTCCTAGAAGATAGTGCTTCCAGTTGGACAAGGCGTGAATCACACCGGTGAGTTCCTTTTCGTAGATTGATGCATGCAACTCTGCATCCTTGAGCCGTTTGCTTTCGTAGGCCATTGCATGGCCTTCTTGGTTTAACACTACTCCGATGCAATCGCCTGAAGCATCGCAGTGAACCTTGAATGGTTTCCTTAAGTCAGGCACTATCAAAATAGGTCCATGGCTTAGCAAGTACTTGAGCCGATCAAAAGCTCCTTGTTGTCTCGATCCCCATCTGAAAGGAATCTTCTTTTTTGTCAAGTCATGAAGTGGTCCTGCTACATGGGCAAATCCTCGGACACACCTTCGATAATACGAACATAATCCTAGGAAGCTACGTGCATCATGTACGGTAGTGGGAATAGGACAATCTTCTACCACTCGGATCTTGGCAGGATCCATACTCACTTGATTGTGAGAGACTATATGGCCGAGATAGTGTATCTCTGAGAGAAAGAACTCGCTCTTCTTTGCATTCACATGCAACTCATGCTTTCGCAATTCTTGAAACACTAGGTCCAAGTGCTTCCGATGTTCCTCTTCTGACTTAGAGAAGATGAGTATGTCGTCAAAGAATAGTCCCATAAAAGCTCGATACGGGCTGAAAATGCGGTCCATCATGCGATTGAACGTCGCAGGAGCATTGGTCAAGCCGAATGGCATTACCAGAAATTCATATAGTCCAAAGGTTGTGCGGAAAGCAGTCTTATGGACATGCTTAGGGGTGATCCATATCTGATGATACCCACTATTTAAGTCTATGCGACTAAAGACACTTGCACCCTGCAACTTATCAAGTATATCATCAATCCGAGGGATCGGAAAGCGATTCTTGACCGTGATCTTGTTTAAAGACCTATAGTCTATGCACATTCGAAACGTGCCATCTTTCTTCTGCACGAGTAGAACTGGAGAGCAGTAGGGTGAAGCACTTGGCCGTACTAACCCTTTCTCTAGAAGCTCGTTGACTTGCTTCAAAATTTCCTCTTGCTGAGCAAGACTCACCCGATAAGGGGGTTGATTGGGAGGCGAGCTACCCGGTATGAGATCTATGCGGTGATCTTCCGTGCGTACCGGAGGTAGTTCATCAGGGAGTGTTTCCGTGAAACAATCTTTGTACTTTTCAATAAATTGAAAACGCTTAATTTCCAGACTAGAGAGTGAATCCCCACTAGTTTTATCCTTCTGACGTGCAAAAATCAAGTAAGCAGAAACACACTTCTTCATTTCTTTCTTAATGGAGATATGGCTTACAATTGGGAACTGCCAATCTCCTACATCAGCATGAATTTTTATTTTCTTACTCCCATGATCAAAAGTGAGGGTCTTTTGCACATAATCGGGGATAGGTGTCATGTGGAAGTGCCATGACATACCCAAGATGATATCACATCCCTCGATGGGTACCATCAAAAATGATTCGCGATCATTGTACTCGCCAATCCGAAGATTGAGCTGTCCTTGCACGGGAGTTGCATTGGTTGTCAACCCCTCGACTGCCGATCCGGATGTAACCGATGTGCCAAGCTGAGCCGTGGTGAGGCACAAACGTTCCGCAATATTCAGGGAGATGAAGTTATCCGTGGATCCTGGATCATAAAGAATCAGTACTCGCTGGTTGTTCAGAGACCCCCAGCCCTTCAGAAGCTGACGCTTCCCTTTCTCTGTTTCTGTGTTTCCTTGAACATCTGGAATAGAGTTCGAGCTTGGTGGAACGGGTTCCTTCCTTGCTTTATCTTGCCTCGTAGAGGCTTGTTCTTGCCGTTGCTGCTTTAGAGGGCAGTCCGGCTTCATATGTCTTTTCTCTCCACAGTAGAAGCATCTGCCTTCCTCTCTGAAGGTTTGAAGTTGAGTAGGAGAGAGATACTTAGTTCGCTTGCCATTGCCCTCTGACTTCTTAGAATGATCATGGTCCCTAGATGGAGGACGTTTTCTTCCTTGGCCCCCTTGGTCATGGTAGACCCATCTTTGTGTCGCACGGTAAGTGCTATGCTCCATTTTTCTGGGCGTCCCAGTTGAGTGGAAATCCTGAGCACTGATTGCTGACTCCATCATCCTCTGAAGAGTGTCATGCGGATACACTTTCATACTCTTTCGTAGCTGCGGTTGGAGACCTGCTTGAACTTTAGTTTCTTTTCCTCGTCGGCAATCTTCATGAAGGGAGTGACCTTCAGAAGAACCGACCAATACTTGTCCACATAGGTCGTTACTCTCTCATGTTCCTTCTGGGCGAGCCAGTCCCATTCCTTCCGTATATCCTGCTCGAAGTCAAGCGGAAGAAACTGTTCATAAAATTCAGATTTGAATCTCTCTTAAGTTCTGGCCTGAGAACCTTCTAGAATCTTGGCTAACCACCAATTACTGGCCGTTTCCTTGAGGTGCATCCCCACATGGCGCATTTTGGATCTTTCTGTGAAGTGCCCATTGGTAAAGGCGACTTCAAACTGTCTGATGAAGGACAGTGCTTTGGATATATCTCTCCGTCCGTTGTAGGTTTCGAACTTGATGTCCTTGTTGCCCGATTTGAAGACTCTCATGCGATGTTGAGACTTGCGACCATGCTTCTTGAATTGAGGCTTATCTTTAGGTTGATGTAGGGTAGTAGTAGTAGCGGCTTCCTTCTTCTGGCGAGAAGATTGAGAAGTAGAAGTATAATCGGGGGAGTAAGATGGAGATGAAATAGAGATGTCCTTGCTCTCGTCTAGCAAAGAGAGCGCTTTTTCCTGGCCTTTCCTTGGAGTAGGCTGTTCATTCCGATCCGAAGATCCTTTGTGCACCTCGGCACGTTCTTCTTCTATTTCTTTCTGTGGTCTCACGCCAACATTGTGGTTTGGATGCCCGGCTGCATCGGTTCCATTCGTTCTCTTCATTCCGCCCAAAAGCTTTTGGACATCTGGCAATAGTAATATTTGTTGCAAATCCGCAAGCTAAGCTGGCACTTGTTGAAGCTCCTCTTCAACGCTTCTCCCTTGGCTCGACATGGTTCTTCCCGTGCTTCCCGGAATCGTCCTTCTTTGCAGAGAAAGAGAGGAGTCCGAGCTCTGATACCACTGTCACAAGACGGGAGCGTACACGAGCACTTAGAAATCTGAAAAATAAAATACTTTGCAAATGTGAGAGCAGGGAGAAGATCGACACAGTATTGGGGACCAGAGGATGGCCTGGTCCCCCCCCCCCCCCCGTCAATAGTATTCTTTATTCAGGGAGAATTCGTATACAAGCACGAGAACCCGAGGAAACACCTTTTTGTTCTGTAATCTTAGACCCGAAGGTCGTTCTTTCCCGTAAAGGACTTGGGCACAAGGCCGTTCTTTCCCGTAAGGGACTTAGGCGCGAAGCCGTACTTTCCCGTAAGGGACTTAGGTGTGAAGCCGTACTTCCCGTGAGGGACTTTCCCGTAAGAAGGGAGATTCCCGCAAAACAAACCACACAAAGCAACAACTCGCAATGCGTATCAACAAATTATACCTGTCGCTCCTTGCTCAGAAAGGCGACCTCCGTACTGAGTCGTCACACGTGCACTTGCAGATTCCCGTCGCCAGCACTTGCTCCAGAATCCCCAGCGCTTCAGTCTTCTGCTGCTCCTTGCCTTCTTCCCAAAAACTGAACGCTGGTTGCCTTTTTATAGGCCCGTGCACCCGGCGGAAATAGGGCACAAAAGCAGAAGCTCTCGCGCTTCTAGAGAGAGGAGAGAGAGAGAGCTCGCTGTTTCTGGCACTTCCAGAGAGAGGAGAGAGAGAGCTCGCTGTTTTTCAGCCCATCCGTACAGCTTGCGTGGGTTTTTAACGTAAGCTTTTGGGGATGCTTTATTTTATTAATAAAAGGGACTGGTCACTTAAAAGTGGCCGGCCACTTTATAAAATAAAGTGTGAACTTGTTTAAACTTTAAAAACTCACTCAGTTAGTTAAAACAATGCTACATGAACACATTCCAGGCGTCCCCGGGTGCAGAACATGGCACAGATGCAATGCAGACATAGCTTCCTCGCGGGAAAGCATCTGCCCTCCCGCGAAAGTTCCTGCTTTTTGTAAAAAGCTTCTTTGAACCCATCTTTATTCTCGTGCTTGCGTTCTTACGCGTATTTTCTTACTCAGTTCGGATTTCCTCCTCAGCCTACGGAATGCCCCCTTTCTGATGCACCCGTCACCCATCATGTGACGCATCAGGGGCATTCGTAACCCGGCCCTTTCCACCGAACTTATGGAAACTCCTTCGCGATGTTTACCGTCACCCATCAAATGACACATCAGAGTTGTCCGTTCTTGATGGCATTTCCTGTAGCTACAATCTATTAACAGTTCTTAGTGTACACAATAAAATATCCTAGAGAAAGAAATTAATCATTAAAAATAAGACAATAGTCCAATTAGCAACAGTCACTTGGGCCCCATCGGACGCAGTCCGATAAGTTGGCAGGACTTCTTCTTTTGCTGTTGCTTGTTCTTCTTAGGGTTTAGGCCCCTTAGCCGGTAGCTCCGTTCTTCAGTGACTTGACACATCAGCAGTTTGTGACAGCCGTAGCAAAACCGCTCCATCTGCTTTAGAAAAGGGATCCTCCGAAAAGAAGCAACCGGAGAAAAGGTATTCCAAACTTGTTGGCAATATGTCACCCAAGTATCGTTTCTCATCGTCCTGAAATGGTTCCAAGCCGTGGTGACGTCCTCTTCCTACTACTCTATCGTCTTTTGAACCTTAACCACTTCTTTGGTGCTTTCTTGTGCAAAAGCAGGGTTGACCACCATGTCTGTGCATTACCTTTAAGAAAAGACGCCACCTTTCATGCCTTGGAGGCTTCGGAGGAATGACCCCCAAAGAAACTGATGTCAAACTGTTTTATGCAAGCAAGAGCTCCATGGGAATCCCTAAAGCTTGAAAAAGTGTCAAATTTTATTGCGTGTTCCCCATTCTTGTATTCTTCAGTCTTGTTTTTCTTCTTCTCAAAGTTTTCGTCTGGGTTGCTCTCCACAGGTGATTCTGCTTCTTACCATAAATGGTACCAAAAGGGTGGATATCATTGTTTGAACTGTCGGAAGAGGACTAGATCTCCCCCTTTGAACTACTAGATTGCTTTCTATTCTTTCTAGACTTTTTCTTAGATGTACTTTTCTTGGTCTTTCTCTACTTATTTAGCTTTTCCTCATCCTCATTGGAACTAGAGGAAGAGGAACTATCGGATTCCTTAGAAGACGAAGAAGAATTGTGATCCTGCTTGAAACAAACACGTTTCTTGGGTCTTCTAGCCACCTCGAAAGTCGATATCCAGCCTAGATAACCCTCTGATTTTGTCAGGTGCAATCGAATTGAAATGGTGAAGATCTAAGTTTTACACTTCCACAAATCCTTTTCTTTCTTTCCTTGTGTTAGTCATTTCTTTTAGCTTGAATGATGGTTCCGGTAGAGATGTGTAGAGGGAGAGAGAAAGAGAGAGAAGAGGAGAACGTCACCTGATGGGGTCCCAACCAACCCTCTCGAGGGCCTGTTGTTGTGGTATTTGTCACAAAGTGATGACGTGGCGGACAGCAGAAACCCTAATTTCTGCCAGAAACCCTAAAATTCCTGCAAACCCTAATTTTTGCCAAAAACCCTAAATTCCGGAAATCGCGGAGGCGGATTATTAATTTTTTTTTTTTTTTTTTTTTTTTTGGAAAATGATGAGCGACGCGAATTTTGCTTTTGCTTTTTTTTTTTTATAAAAAAAAAAGAGAAAAGACTCTCTAAGAGAGAGAGAGAACTGATGCTTTTGATTTTAAAAGCTTTTGGGGCTCTGCTTTTGGGCATCCCTTGTAACCTTTAAATTAGTGGTGAGGGCCTCACTTCTCAGGGCATCTGGACGCAGAGTCTGAGAGTGAAACCCTAACCGCTCTCTTGTACTTTGATGATTGATTAATACAAAAAGAAATACCGAAAGGGGCGCCAGTCTTTGGGGCCAATATCTCTAGGCACGGAACTCCGCCGGGCCAGTGCAAATCTATTGTGATCTGTGAATTGTTTTGAAGTGGTTATTTGGTGCTGTCGCGGTTGATTCTTGACTTGGAGTGTCCAAGTTTGTTACAGTGGTATCAGAGCACGGCCGATTTCTCTTCTACGGGAAATCCGATCCCCGAATTTTTTTTTTCCGCGGCACCTATGGCTTCAGGCAATGATCAGTCGACTCCCTCTGCATCTGGAGATGCGGGCTGGGATCACAACGAAGATTCAGACAGAGAGTATGGCCCGCCTCGGCCTACTCAGGCGGAGCAAAGAGAGATGGAGCGTCGTCAATTGATTGGTGATGCAACAAAGATGATGCTCAATTTTGCCAAGGACCCGAAGATGGCAAAATATATGAATCAGACCTCTTTGGAAGAGGTACAGACAGAGTGGCAGAGAACCACAACACCACTCCCGAAACCCGCTCTCAAGAAACCTTCTGCCTCCAAGAAATATACGGAGAAGGAACTGGAGAACGTGGTTGATGCACGGATTGCTCAGCTTTTTGACGCGCAAACGAAAGCCAAAAAGCACGGCAAAAAGCAGAAGAAAGGCACTGACTTCCCGGGATATTTGGGTCGTCAGTCGACATTCGATAAAGCAAAGAAACTGAAGAAGCGCGTCAAGTTTGCAGGCCTACCCAGTTCTTCTTCTTCTTCTGACAGTTCTTCTAGCTCCTCGGATTCAAGCGAAGAAGACAGACAAGGTAAAAAGCGAAGCAAGAAGCAACGCTTTGGAAAGGGCAAGCAAAAGGCAAAGAAGGCTAAATCTCGCCCAGTGAGTGACACTTCTACAGAGGACTCGTCTACGGACAGTTCAGACTCTGACAACGGAAACTTTTATGCGAACAAGAGGAATTTTTACAAAGCCAACCAGTATGACTTTCTCGAAGATAAAAGCAAGAAAGTTCGAGAGTTTAAGGAAGGTGGCCAAGCACTTAAGTTTGATACTTTTTCGGGATACTCCGATGCTTCGAAGGCTTTGTCTTTTATACAGCAGTTTGACATCGCTTTCGCGGGAGGACGCTATTCAGAGCACTCCAAGATTCGAAGAGCTGCCTCTTATTTTAAGGGGAATGCTCGCACTTGGTAATCTACGCTTCTATTAAGCAAGACTGTGCCGGTTACATGGCTGAAATTCAAGAGGCTTTTTATTTCTTCTTGGTTGACTCAAGAGTTTGAGCGAGATATACGAGCTGCTTGGAACCATCTCCGGATGACCAAGAGCGATACAGTGAATTCTTACTGTGAAAGATTCTGGAACTCTTTTCTACCTGCCTCTTCATTCAAGAAGATCTCGTTCAGAGAACAAATTGAGCGGTTTACATTGGGTCTACCTACAGAGATCCGAGACCACTGCTTGGAACAGAAGTCACCTTCTATTCAGGAGTTGATGAGTCATGCGAAGCGGGGCTTTGCAATTCACTCTGGCAGTCTGACCTACCCCACAGATGAGGTCATGACACAACGAACCGGACAGACTTCTGGGAATGAAAGTAGAAAACGAAAGAGCAACCCAGAGAAAAAGGATGCACGACCCAGACTTACTCATCAGGAGCGGACTCGCTACATCAGGGAGGGGAAGTGCTTTGGATGCGGGGAAACTGGACATATCTCCGCGAAGTGCCCTAAAAAGGCACAGAAAGAACAGAATGACAAGGACGACGAAAGGCCTGAGAGTTCGAGAGCAGCTGAGGACCGTGTACGAAAAGGCAAGATGAAAACAGGACTGGTTCCAGATTGTGTGGGTACTGATCCCGACACCATGGATGAGAGTACAGAACTTTGCCGAGCTTGGGGCAAAGTGAAAGATCAAGAGGCCCTGATTTTCTTTGATGGAGGAGCCAAGGCCAACTTCATTTCACCGGAATTGGCGGCGCGGCTCGAGATTACTCCCGATCGGATGGGACCATTTGCAGAGGCAGTTCTAGCGGCACCCGGCAGGGACATAGCCATTACACCTGTCATTGGCAAACTTCGGTTGCATTGTCAGGGGTATTTGGGGCATGAGGACTTCTTCATAATGCCTTTGGAGGGTTGTGATGTTCTCTTAGGGATTCCCTGGTACCACAAGAACAATGCCGTGGTCGATTATCGGGCGAGAAAAGCGACTTTGACTACAGAAAAGGGCAGAACAATTGTACTTGATATTAAACTAAAGGGCGAGTCTGTCCCTATTGTATCGGCTTCGGCTATTTCAAAATTAATGAAATCCAGTCTGTTTGTTTACTCGATCTTTATGAAAGAGTTGAGTGGTGATGATAGGACAAATATGTCTAAACTTGATAAAGAACGCCAAGATTTTCTACACTCTCACGCCGATTGCTTCTCAGAAGGCCTGCCAGGAGAGTTACCACCTGCTCGTCCTGAAGATCATACCATTGATCTGATACCTGGTAGTACACCACCGAACCGGCCACCCTACCGTGTGAGCCGAGCACAGAATGAAGAGATTATGAACCAAGTGAAAGACCTCTTGGAAAAGGGTCTTGTCCAGCCTAGTACTTCACCGTATTGCTCTCCAGTATTGTTGGTTTTGAAGAAAGACGGATCTTGGAGAATGTGCATCGATTATAGAGCTCTCAACAAAATCACCATCAAGAACAGATTTCCAATTCCTAGGATCGATGATATACTCGACAGGTTACAGGGATCCTCATGCTTTAGCAGGATTGACTTGAAGAGTGGATATCATCAGATCAGAATAGCACCGGGAGACGTCTACAAGACAGCTTTTCGGACGACTTTTGGGTTATTTGAGTTTTTGGTGATGCCTTTTGGCTTAACCAATGCTCCTGCGACATTTAACCGGATGATGGATAGGATTTTTCGAGAGTACAGGCTATTTGTTGGCACTTTCTTTGACGACATCATTGTTTTCTCCAAGAATGAGGCAGAACACAGAGATCATTTGCTTCAAGTCTTTCAGGCATTACGAGATCACAAGTTAGTGATCAATGCAAAGAAAAGTGAATTTTTCCTACCAGAGATACACTTTTTGGGGCACATTGTGTCA
The DNA here is from genome assembly GCF_014529385.1 of Adiantum capillus-veneris. Lineage (NCBI taxonomy): Eukaryota > Viridiplantae > Streptophyta > Polypodiopsida > Polypodiales > Pteridaceae > Adiantum > Adiantum capillus-veneris. Next base: position 104,717,872 of record NC_140931.1, on the reverse strand, counting down.
GCAGCAGGAGTGCAAATGGATCCGGCCAAGATAGAGACTATCCGTGATTGGCCCGACTTGAAGAATGTCCATGAAGTTAGAAGCTTCTTGGGACTATGTTCGTACTACAGGCGGTTCATACGAAAGTTTGCAGAGGTTGCTTCCCCTTTGCATATCTTGACACAGAAAGGAGTACCTTTTTCGTGGGGACCCACAGAGGTGACTGCCTTTCAGACATTGAAAGAGAAATTGACTACGGGACCTATTTTGACTTTGCCGGACTTGCAGAAGTCATTCGAAGTATATTGTGATGCTTGTGGTCGTAGTCTGGGTGCGGTCTTGATGCAAGAAGGCCATGTCATAGCTTACGAGAGCCGTTTGTTCTCTAGGCCGGAGATGACAGCACAGATCTATGAGAAAGAGCTTTTGGCGGTTATCCATGCTCTTACTCAGTGGCGGCATTACCTACTCGGAGCGGATTTTACTGTCTTTACAGACCATCAGAGTTTGCGCTACTTCTTGTCACAGAAGCAGCTTTCGGAAAAACAGATGCGGTGGGCGAACATCTTGTCACAGTTCCACTTCCAGATTGTCCATGTGCAGGGACAGAAGAATGTGGTGGCAGATGCTTTGTCTCGGAAACCGTTGGTTCTGGCTATTTCCGCGATACATCATAGGAGCTTCGAGGATATGGTCGATCAGTATGCCACAGATACAGATTTTGCAGATATTTTCACACGGATACGGGATGGGGAGACAGTAGCTGGATACTCCCTTCGGGAAGGCTACTTGATGAAAAAGACTATGTTGTGCGTTACACAGCCGTTGAGGGAAAAGGTTATGACTGATTGCCACTGTCCACCTTTTACGGGTCACCGCGGCATTGCTACCACCATGAAAGGGGTAGAGAGATATTTCTTTTGGCGGAGACTGAAGAAGGATGTGGAAGAGTTTGTGCGCAGTTGCTTGGTATGCCAGAAGGTCAAGTTTGACAGGCATAAGGCACAGGGATTGTTACAGCCTTTACCCATACCCACCCGCCCCTGGGAAAATATTGAAATGGATTTCATTTTTTTTTGATCTCCAGAGAATACAGAATGATCACGATGATTTTCCGATTACATGGCACGCCTGAGACGATTGTCTCCGACAGAGACCCCAGATTTATGAGTTTGTTTTGGAAGGCAATTTGGGAGAACATTGGCACGCGGTTGCAGTTCTCATCATCGTTCCACTTGCAGACTGACGGGCAATCTGAGATTGCCAATTCAGTGATTCTAGATTTATTGAAGTCTTATATCTCAGATCAGAAGACTCAATGGGAAAGATATTTACCTCTGGTGGAATTTGCCTACAATAACACGATACACTCGTCGACGGGTAAGGCGCCATTTGAGATTGTTGAAGGTGCTGCGAAGGTTCCACCCTTCCTGAGCACGAAAGATAAGATCTTTGAAGCGGATAAATATACGCGAGATCTGGATACGGCTTTTGCCAAGGTTCGCGAGACTTTGCAGAAGTCTCAAGAACGACAGAAAAAGGCAGCGGATCGCCGTCGTCGCGACATGAAATTGAAGGAGGATGATTGGGTGCTCTTACGTTTTGAGAAGGCACGCCTACGAAAGAACAAGGGAAAGGAGAGGCTTTTTCCAAAGCTTAGTATGCGATACTACGGACCTTTCCAGATTACTGACAAGATAAATGATGTCTCCTTCCGATTGGACCAGCCAGATACTTGGAGGATTCATAATGCATTGCATGTGAGTCTCTTGAACCCTGTTAAGGGTGATGTGCCTGATGATGGGGAGCCTGATGAGCAACCCGAAGTGGAAGAAAACGAGGAGATCCTTGTTCCTGAACAGATTTTGGCACATAATGATACGAAGAAAGGTAAAGTCCGAAGGCGGTTCTTGGTTAAGTTCAAGAACTTTCCTGCATTTGATGCGAAGTGGATGGAGGAGGAGGACCTAGCAGATACTCCTCGGATTGTGAAACTTTACCTCGATGTTTTGGTTTAGCATAGTCTAGTCCAAACGGAACCCAGAAACTCAGCTTGGCCGAAGATCTGGTGCAGTGGGATGCACAAGAGGGGAGTCGCTCCACTCCTTTGTCAACAGATGCCTCGATTTTGATACTAAAGTCACTGAGCTCTTTGAGCTTCAGGGATACTGAGAGCTGACAGTATTCTGCTGGATGACTTTATGAAATGGAATTCCTGATTATGATACTGATTTGTTCTTGACTTCTTGTGAGTGCAGGAACTGATAGCCGAAATGACTGCAGCATTTTGGTCTGATTGATCTCGAATAGACATGGTTGCAATAGGGGTTAGTCAATCGGACATCGATGAGGTCCCGATTGGACCTAGATGTGATTGCTAGCTACATTGCCGATAAATCATGGTCTAAGATCCGAATGAATGTTGAATGTCATGTGATGTCCTGTGATGTCTGGTGATGTCCTTTGATGTCGTGTGATGTGACTGTCGATTTTGTACATGTGCTAGATGTGTGTTCCTAGTACGTAGGTACTAACAGTCAGTGTCTGCTAAGACGGTTTATGGCTTTTGTCGGTTTTGCAGGCGTAATCGCGGTCGATTACAATGCTTTCAAGAGGGGGGTATGTCACAAAGTGATGACGTGGCGGACAGCAGAAACCCTAATTTCTGCCAGAAACCCTAAAATTCCTGCAAACCCTAATTTTTGCCAAAAACCCTAAATTCCGGAAATCGCGGAGGCGGATTATTAAAAAAAAAAAATAATTTTTTTTTTTTTTTTTTTTGGAAAATGATGAGCGACGCGAATTTTGCTTTTGCTTTTTTAAAAAAAAAAAAGAAAAGAGAAAAGACTCTCTAAGAGAGAGAGAGAACTGATGCTTTTGATTTTAAAAGCTTTTGGGGCTCTGCTTTTGGGCATCCCTTGTAACCTTTAAATTAGTGGTGAGGGCCTCACTTCTCAGGGCATCTGGACGCAGAGTCTGAGAGTGAAACCCTAACCGCTCTCTTGTACTTTGATGATTGATTAATACAAAAAGAAATACCGAAAGGGGCGCCAGTCTTTGGGGCCAATATCTCTAGGCACGGAACTCCGCCGGGCCAGTGCAAATCTATTGTGATCTGTGAATTGTTTTGAAGTGGTTATTTGGTGCTGTCGCGGTTGATTCTTGACTTGGAGTGTCCAAGTTTGTTACATATTTGCTTTAGATTGCATAAATGGAAAGTACACACAATGCAATACCTCAAGTGTAGACTCTACTGACTCAAATGATGAGTGTCGCCGTGGTAACTCCTCAAGAAGATGCACCTCTAGGGCTGATTTGATGCATCCTTAAATCCTTCTCGATGTGGGATTGCGGGTGGCCACCAAGGGGCTTATTTGCACTCCCGATGTGAGAGGAATGAAGGGCTGAAAACGCAGATCACGACGATGCCGATGATGGACAAAATGGAGCACTCGATGTCGGTGGAGGAATGGTGGAGGGGAGGCTCCATGGGCTGCCAGAGTACCAGATTGCAGTGGGAAACACGCGTAGACTGATCCGAGGTGCTTTCTGGTAAGGGTGAGGGTGGGTCGCACATCTCCCACCTGGGGATCCGATTGACGCGGGGAATGGCTCGTTGGATTCCTCACAATTTTGTGGATGCAAAATTGGGGGAGAAACTACGCTTGCAGATGCGGGACAGTAACCATGAGTATCGCTTGAAGATGGCTTGTGGCGAGGATACATATGTATGGAATTAAATGCTTCTTGACGTGATGCTCGAGCTAGCTAATTACAAAGAGAACCCGGATTTCCACATCATATGCTTGAACAAAGTGGATGCTATTTTAGGAATTCCATGGTTTATGATAAACAAGACACGTTGTATATAGACTATGTACATCACTCTCTTGTTTTTGTTAAACAAGACATGCCTCATGTATCTGTTTCACTTTGTAATCAGATTTCTGTAAATAATGGTTTTGCAATACCAATTGTTACTACTTTGGAAATGTTTAAGAACACAAAGTCTTCTGATGTGGACTTTTATCTGTGTATACCATTTGCTTGGTTTGATTCATTTGTGCTTGGTACTTCTATCACTAAATTTTGTAAAAATGTTTTGTTGAACTTCGGAAATCCGATGAATTCACCCTTATCCAAGAAATCATGACCGATTTCAAGGATGTTTCTCTTGATGATCTACTTGCTGGCTTGCTGCCTTCGAGAGGAGTAGATCAGGCCATTGAGTCGGTGGTTGGTAGTCAACCTTTTTCGAAGCATGCTTTGGTTCATGTGAGATTCCTTGCCCATAAATCTACGGTTTCATGATGCCGAGTGTCAAAATTAGTTTGTCAAGGAAGCTCGATTTTTTTCTCAGAAAAAGATGCAGATATTCCAAACTTTGCACATGGGAATGATATTTTTGGGACTTTGAAAAAGATTTCAAAATTCATAGGCTTTCAAAGCGTTTTAAAGAGCTTCTCTGTTCCACTTAATATTTGTGTTTTAATTAACCTTGCCGAATGAAAGATGTGTGGTTTCCAGCAGTGAATGCACAATGCACATCACACTCTTTTATTAAATCAGCACAAAAGGAAAGGTGAACAAAATATATGTGTTTCCTCTACGTAAGTACAACTTTTGTTTTGGTCAACATGTTAGCGAACATGACTTGTATGAAATTGTAGTCTCATGCCTTTAAGAGAAGGAAAGGAAATTTTTTTGTCAAATCGTTTTCTTGATTCTCTTTTAATTCTGCTGACTCATGATTTTATGGACAATGATGCAGAAATAAGTCTGTTCAAGTTGACTCAACTGGAAAATTCAACCCTGGTAGCAATGAGGTTGGAAGCTCTTCGACCCTTTAATTCGTTTTTTGTATTTGAATTGCAAAACTTATCGGAGTTGATGGAATGGTTGAGATTATATCTAAAAGGCAAAAGTCTTAAATGCTATGTACTAATGCCTAACTTTTGTTTGAACGGAGAGAACATTTTATCATGCTCCTTTATGTAATTTACGAGGAAAAAGCATTTGATGAAGCTTTTCATTTGATTTATTAAGGAAAAAATTCTTTTTTTAACTCTTCTTTCTTATGCTTGCCAGATTCCTTTCCATCTAACATTAGATGGATCAAAGGGAGGTTTTGGTGGAAGCCTGCCTGATACTTACCATGGTGCTTATGTAAATATTCAGGTACGTTTTAGAAGCAATTATCTGGATAAAGCAGCAGATATAGGTATGCTAAGGCTTTTTGTCTGTGGTATTGTTGCTTATATAGTTAGCTCAGCTGTTTTGATACAATTTGTGACTTGGTGACAGTCCAAGATGTCACTTCTGGTATTTGTATTTTTACCTGGGTACAGTCCCATACACATCTATGGAAATTAACCACAGGGCATGGCTTTTGGAATTGAGCCAATTAGTTGTCATTCTCAGTCCGTTAGGTAGGAGTGTTCCTTTTTAATCATGCAATAGTCACAATCTGAACTCCAGGTAACATCATGTCAAGGTTGAATTTCGGGTCTCTAAAATAATTTCAAGATCAGAGGGATAGCAGCAGGAATGAATTCTGGCTGTTGCTGAAATTTTGATTGTTTAAGTAAAGTGTGCTATCCTGCAAGTCGGTCATTTCTCAAAACATCTAAGGTACCGGATTGTTTAAAGATAAATATCCAGTGCAGTGCAGCATACATGCATTCATGTCCATGTGCTTGAATAAACATGAGTGATCTTTTTCTCCTTCTTGTGTTTTATTTTGCAGTACGTGTTGAGTGCAGAAGTTTCTAGAGGCTATATGCTGAAAAATTTATCTGGATCGGTTGAAATCATTCTAGAGAGCAGCAGAGGTATGCATCTTACTCTTTAATTGCATTGAGACCAGAGGGGAGTGCAAAGCTAGATGAAGTTTTATATTTTCCGCTTTTCAACAAGCATGCAATCTGAGAACGCTTGAATTAACCTGCTGCGCTGCAGGGAAGATTCCACGCCTTCCTGGTCCATCTCTATTTGTTTACTTCTATATCACACAAGACACCCAAAAGCATTCACTGTTACCCTCTATTCGTTCAGGTATGCCTTATTTTTGTTCTGTGAGGCAGTCTTGATTAAGGTAGCAGACACTGGTGTCTTTAACATACAAAATCTGATCTGACACCAAAGCATTTTTGGCCAAAAACATTCTCTCTTACTGTGTATTTGTTCAAGACTGCCTTGTTTTTAACATGTAAGGAAGTCTTGATTGAGGTGGCAGACACGGGAGCTCTATACAAGTTATACCACCCTGGTTCTCTCTACTATACTACGGGATTTGCATCAGTGGTGCAAATCTTGCTCACGTTGTCAAAATACGGGCAAGAGGGTATTGCTTTGAATTGAATCATGTATTTGAGAGATGGGGAGTATATGAAATTAGGCTTCTAAGTATGACTGGTAAAATAAAGAACTGTATTTCATCGCTGTTGATTCGTCAAAATGGTGGATTCACAAGTAGCTCCACAAATTACTAGTAGAGATGTGGTAGATTGTTTATAAGGAGATACACTGCAAATCTGGTGTGCAATTAAGATTGTTGTCAGATAGAGGGCCATGGTCCCATGTTGATTATCTTTGTGAAATGTTGAACATACAAGCCCCATACTATGGTTTGAATAAGAGACCAAGAGAGCTTGTGAAGATACAACGATGACTCAAAGTCATGGAGAAATGTGGGATTTAGACCTTCCATGGTTCGAATGTGAGATTCAGAGAGCCAAAGATGACCCAAAGTTATGGGAAAGCATAAGATTTGGAGGTTCCTTGTGCCGTCGAAGTGACATCAGTTAAAACAAGCCATGAAACAAGCCTTGGGAACTGCTCTTTCGACTTGGTGGATAGTAAGGAAGGCTTGTTGCCCATTTCTGCAAAAATCCTACCATAGAAATTGATGAATTGGGTGAAGGTAGTCAGGATGCATTCAAGAGAGGTTCTTGTGTATGTAATGCCTTCAATTGGATAGCTGATTGCTCTTACTCATTATGATGAGGAAAAACGGGAGGGCATTATAGAACACCTTTCGAAAGAAAGTTGAAGGGAAATGAGAGGGCTCTTTTTGGGTAATGGACATGTTTAAGAAAGCGACTCACCACCTTATTGATTTGGATCACCACATAAATGTCAAGTGAAAGGCTTTGGGCCAAAGGAATGTTTTACCCATTGGACGACGGTTGTAAAAGATGACATGCTTTTGATGGAAGATCCACGTGTATGTAGATAGTCAACTTCCTTGTGGCAAAGTTCTCATCTTACTTGGTAAGTTCGACACATGCGGTTAGAAGATGTGTTGTAAGGGTGTGCTATTCTGTAAAACCCACTTTCAGAAGTCATAGCAAGGGATAATCACATGCCTTTTGAGCTGGAATCACAGTTCTTCCTCGCTTTTGGATTTCTCCATAGCTATGCAGCGTTTATTCCCTTCCTCAAAAAGACACTTTAAGGTGAAAACTTTACAGAAAATAGCACATTAAGTATCTAGGTCAAAATGAGTCTTAAATGCTACACCACTTGTGGTGGGATGATCATTAAGTTGGCGGGTGCTTGCTCGTTGCACATATCACATATGAGTACTTTTAAAGAACAAAGGGTCTTCTTGAGGTGAAGCTGTGCAGTGCCACCTTGTTCCTTGTTTTTTTGGGTGTATTAAGCTCGCATTAGGGAGGGAATTAAGGGTTTCAAGTGAATTTTGTGTGGGCTTGTTTATGAGAGTGCTAAGGTCAGCATGTGCTTCAATTGCAAACCTTTCAACTCTACAGTCACTTTGCTCGCTTGTGGTTCCCAAAAGGTGAGGCTTCAATTGAGAACGAGAAGACTATTTTTGGAGTTGGTTGTGTAAAAAGGAATGAAATCTAAGTAGTAGTGAACTTTTCAAATGGCAAGGAGTCTTGATGGGTTTTCTTGTTCAATGATCCATTGTTCTTGTAAATGGTAGGTGGGTTTCGTGTGACGGGGAGGGTTATGACACACTGTTGCTTGACAGAGCCAGTTGTAGGGGAGCTTACCGTGGAACATGCAGCTGTCTCAATCCGCTCCATTGATTTGACATTACTTCGCACTGAGTCAATCACTTTGAATGATCGGATGGTCTCTGAAACGACAGAGGTTCAAGCAACTCAAGTTGGTTGCTTCTTTAGCTACTTTTGACTTTCATAGAATGCATTTTTTGTTATAAAAGTGTAACTTTTTTTGCATCACCAATAACTGTCAATGTTTTTCAGTTCTCTTACAAAGCTTTGCATCAAATTTTCATGATTTTTCTGGGTAGATACAGAGAGTTTGACTGGTTAGTTTTCCTATATATAGCTGCATACTTTCCAGACTGTAATGCACAGAACTTTAGAAATGTGCAATGCTGGAATGTCAAAAAATGTGATTGTGACTTGTCAGGGTTGAGTCATTATTTTCATGTTTTAAGAGAATTGGATAATCATTGCTTGCAAGCCATAAACTGAAACATCGTGTAGTTTAGGCTTCCAACCATCCATTTAGAGAGAATTTAGAATTAACCTTAATACCACTAGTTGAAAAATTTCAATGCCCAAACGTGCTGGAGAGTGTTTATCTGGCACTTAGCAAAGATGGTTCAAGTAGAGAATTTGCATCCACATTGTATGTGAAAGAGTAGTATTTCTTCAGCACATGGAATTAGTGTTTTGGGGTTGCAAACAGGTGGCAGATGGAGATGTTTGTCGGGGACTTTCTCTTCCCATTTATTTGATTCTCCCTCGACTCCTCACTTGCCCAACACTTTCTTTTGGGTATGATTCTTTTGTTATTGAATAAGGAAGCACTTCAAAAATCGGGGGCACTATGCTCAAATAAAGTATGTTATTGTTTGCAGATCCTTTTCTCTGGAGTTTGGGTTAGCGATTACCATAACTTTTGAAGCAGAAATTTCCAAGTTTCATGCTCAATCTGACTCAACTACGCCCAAAGAATGGGTAATAAATAATCTTTCCATTCTTCTTGTAATGTGGCTTATTTTATTGTGTTTGAACTTTGTTGGAGACACATTGAGATAGACATATACATGAATGGGAAAGTTAAATTTATGTGCTCATTGATTGATTCTGATATCTAGTCTTATTTGCACCTTGATGAGACATCGGTAAAAAAAAAGGGGTAAAGAAGATGAATAGCCAAAGATATTACCACTATAGAAAAGAAGAATGGAATCTATGGCAGGTTGAAGACTAGCAGAGCCATGGATATATTCACACATAAACAAACCAACAAGCAAGTGAGTGAGCGAATGAGTGAACAAATAAATCATTAGTGAATACATGTCGATTAAATAATTTATTAACGTCTTGTAGATGCCAAAGAGAACTGGACAAAACCATGCACGAAGTATCAACGTCATCCTGATGTCATAATGTCTAACTAACAAAAGATGGTATACAAGGCATGAAAGTTGTGTGGTTGAGGTACATGAGGGCTACATGGAGCTCTACTCCCTGTCGGGCTCAATGCATATCTATATGTTTGGGATAGTACATTGGCATGAAAAATGAAAGCCTAGTCAGCTCCATCTTGTGGTGGTGGGAGGGTGTCGTATGGTGTACATGGGGAGTCCTTGTAAGAATGGGCATGACCTCCGTTGGATCAGTGGTCCTCTTGTGCCATCTCTCCTAGATGTCTCTCATGTCTGGCTCTAATAACATGGATAGCCCAACTGTGTCAGTGTGGTGGTTTGTAACCAGGTCCTCTCCAACGTCGACGTGCTTTGATCTCCATTGCTCTAGCAAGTGTGACTCTTTGCTTTGCTATAGCAGCCAGATGGATGTCATCTGTGTAGAGCGGAAAAACTCCGTAACCCTAGTTTGTCTTATATGATCTCTCCCACTTCTTGTCTGGAATAATGCTCTTAGTGCTGGTACATCTCATGCAGAAAGCGACCCAAGCATTGTTGGTTTGGAGTCATTCGCATCGGCTAAAGAGAGAACTGTGTTTCGCCAAACAACGAAGGATAACGGCCTTAGATGTTAGTGTAACGGGAACAACTGCTGACAATGTGTGCCTCAGACTTGATCTTTAATATGCATAGCTTGCACTTCCTAGCCTCCCACGAAATGTCCGCTGCTCTACCTGCCTCAATCTCAAGAGAATGGGATGAGACTCTGAGCTGACCAGCAACTACTTTCAAGCTGTGTGGTAGGAATGAATCCATGTATGGAAGGTGCTAAATAAAGTTATCATGCTAGCATGAGAAAATGCTCTCTGTAACAGGCCATCTTGGTAGACTTTGCCAATGCCACCCAAGTCTGCTTGTTGTCTCTCTGACTGAGCTCCTGTCTCAGTACCTTGTTTTTCTCATTGCGTGAGATGGAGATACGTGGTGTACTCAATTCATACTAGGTAGGTGATACTCTGTCCACGGTGTAGCCATAGTGAAGCATCCATCTTGTCACTGAAGCATACCATACCCTCTTGGTCACCCGACTCTGCTAGCTGTTTTGAGGCCTCATAAGCAAGCCTTGGGAGTTTTGCTGATCCCATCTCCTTGACCTGATGAAGAAAGGATATGGTCTGGGATAGAGCCTCCATTGCCATGGTGATTCTCTCAATACGTCGTGTGGCACTGATTGTTTTCTGTGAATCATACGTGATAGCGGCACAATCTTGAGTCTCTCTAATTTGGTCCATGATAGGGTGGATAAACCTTGTGTCCAAATTGATGTTGCATACATTAGTGCGGGCTCACCAATGTGAGGAAACAAAGTGTCTCAAAAGGACACAAGAATCAGAATGACTGGCACATTGACAGAACAACAGAACGAGGTGATACTCGTTCCAGAATAGCTTTTTGAATTAGCATTATTTGGCTTTATGGATTTATGAAACAAGATGTTTTGGAAGATGATTTTGAATTTTGAATAAAACTGATGTTTTCTGAAAGAATCTGGAAAAAAGAGCAGGATTAAGAATGAGATGGAGCAGTGACAGCTCTTAAATGAGCCTGATAACGAATCATGAATCATGACCGATTTGATGGAATGAATGACTAGACCACTCAACTCAGAATGAACTTAGTGATAATTTCGGATCCTCGGAAATGATTCTTGCACACGACAGTGCTTGAGGCGACAGATTCTCGCACATGACAGTGCTTGAGGTGAAAGATTTCTTGCACACGACAGTGCTTGAGGCGAATGACTATTTGCACACGACAATGCTTGAGTCGGATTAAAAAAAAAATAAAAAATTTCTCTTTAGACATGATCGCAATATGGGATTAGTTAACCCGACATCAACGAAGTCTGGAATGGATCTAGATGTGGATACTAGATACGTTGCTGGCAATCATGGTCTGCGGTTTGGAATGATTTTTGAATGTGATTTGTCATGTGATGTCCTATGATGTCATGTGCAGTAATGTGATTGTCATTTTTGTACATGTGCTAGATGTGTCGTGTCTAGTGCCTCGGTACTAACAGTCAGTGTCTACTAAGACAGTTTATAGCCTCTGTCTGTTTTGTAGGCATAATCGAGGGTGATTACAGTTCTTTCAAGAGGGGGGTATGTCACAAATTGGTGACGTGGTAGGTCCATGGACAAACACACACACACACACACACACACACACACACACACACACACACACATGTTGACGTGGCAGTCCAGTACATGTAGTTGCTGACGTGGCAGTACGGATCCCCGAAAATCGCGCTGACATGCTGACGTGGCAGTCCGTACGGTGCTGACGTGGCAAGGCCGGAAATTGCGCTGGCAGCTGTACGGATTTCCGCAAATCACGCTGATGCTTTTTGGGAAGATTTTAGGATTAGTTTGCTTTTGGGCTCATTGCTTCATTTTAAAAGCTTTGAAAGTTTGAATGCTTTTGAGTTTTAAGTGCTTTTGGGGCTCTGCTTTTGGCATCCCTTGTAAGAATAAAAGAGCCCTCAGGGCCTCACTCTTTAGAGCATCTGGACGCAGAGTCTGAGAGCAGAGGACTTTGCGGGAGTTGTACTTTGCTCAAAGATTAATATAAAAGAAATACCGAAACGGGCGCCAGTCTTTGGGGCCAATCTCTCTGGGCATGGAACCACGCCGGGCCGTGTCCACCAATTTGAACCGTGAATTTAAAGTTGTGAAATATTTTAAGTGATTCTCTCTCGTGTCGCGACAGAATTTAGACTTGGAGTACCCAAGTTTGTTACACCACGTGTCATGGACTACAAGTATCATCGCCTAGGCGAGAGTCCACTGAGTGTGAACCCAAGGCCAATGGTAACTGCTCTCTGTCCCGTTGACTTCTACAGGTTGCCTGCCACAAGAGCACTGACTGTCCCAAAGAGTGGTGTTATAGCTAACTGCTAAGTTCTATAAGTAAAGGTAGTGATATGTATGTTGGGAAGGAGCGAAAAACAGTCGAACTACTGATGCTCCGAAGATGGTGGATGTATTATTGTGCCAGGTAGGGCTCAATGGATTACTATGCAGGTTCAGGGTTGCCTCATGGGCTTCCTGAACATATATGCACCCAATGTAGCAAGTGCACGAGCAAAGTTTTGGTCTCATATTGTAGAGTCTCTACCGCATGTAGAGCTGTAGTGCGTTGGGAGAGACTTCAACATGCTGGAGGACCCCTCAGACAGGATTGGAGGCAGCCATGCTACTCTACACGGGGCTGAGTTTGCAGCTTGGGAGCGTCTATGTATGACGACTTTGTGGGTTTTTGATGTTTGGCAGCATTCAGGCTTTGTGAGGCCCCTATACGGTTTTTTTTTTCTCTCTCTCTCTCTCTCTCTCTCTCTCTCTCTCTCTCTCTCTCTCGCTTTGACCGCAGAGTAGGAGAAGTGAATCTTACTCGGATAGATTGCTTCTGTCACAAACTGGTGACGTGGCTGGTGGCTGCCCAGTACACACATCCTCTGGCAAGGACTCCCGGCTGGCATAACCGCGGATGCTGAGTGTTGACGTGGCAGGCACTGTACGGACAGGCCAGAAAACGCGAAAATGCTGATACATGGCATCCCGTGAATTGCGGCGCTTTTTGCGGCAGATTTTACGGCAGTCCTGGCGCAGCTTTTGACTTTGCTTTTGTTTACGCAATTGCTTGGGAGAGAGAGCTGTACCTTTTTTTTGAAAAGACTCTGCTTTATTCTCTCTAGAGAGAGCTAGTGAGAGAGGAACAGCTTTTGATTTTGAAGCTTTTGGGCTTTGCTTTTTTTTTTTCCGAGAAAAAGATCCTTCTATTAGTTAATGAAAACTGCCCGTAGGGCTACAACCACCTCTGGAAGAGAGGGCTACAACAAACATGATGGGGAGACTCTCCCAATGAAAGAACAACATATCTACAATGAGGCTAAATCAAGAGATGGGAGGAGGGAAGAGCCACATAGGTGGTCGGTAGTGCCATCTGAGCACACCCTGGACAATGGTGTAGAAAGGCCCAGGGCGCCAGAGTCGAAGGAAAGCCTCGCGGCGCTCCCGCATGCGGTCGGAGCTGCCCTGTAGTCCCTCAAGCTGTCCTCTGAGAGTATGGATCAGCTCTAGCCAAAAGTCACAAACAGTCTCTGCTGGTGGCACAAAGCGAGCCTCAAAAATGCGGAAACAGCGGGCCCGCCAGATGAACCAAAGTGTCAGGCCATTGATGAGCTCCCAACACTCCTCTCTCTCATTGCACCACTCCTATGGAGTAAGCTCTGTAGCAGGCTGGAGTGTAGGTCGCCCCCCCTTTATCACTATCATCCTGCTGGTGGAAGATAGCTCAAACTGAAGTGCCGGGCCCGTGAGAGTGGACCAAGCCGCTGCCCCCCAAGTGTACTGTCTAGCCGTGGAGAGAGGCATCAGCCGAAGAACTCGTAGCCACACCTGCTGGGCCGAGGGACAGTCCCAAAGACAATGACGCTGACTCTCCACCAACTGGTCACAGGCTGCACATGCGGCCGAGAGACCACTATGCACAAGCCAGCTCCCTACTGCTGTAGCTCTGTGTGCAACCAGCCGCTGAAACAAAGTGACGCGCCTCGGCTATCTGGAGTCCCACAGCCTCTGCCAAAAGGCTGCCAAGAACTCGACTGTGAGGCCCTCCTCCTGCCAATGACGTGCTGCAGCGGGGCGGGCCTCTCTGTGTGCTGCAAGTATATGACGTCCAAGCCGAACAGTGTACTGAAAGAAGGGGACTCCTGGGTGGTCTGCAGAAGAGAAGGGGTCCCTCCATAGCCACTCACCAGGATCGCACTGTACTCGTGCCAGTGGACAACACTCCCAAGCCCATAGCCTCCAGTGACTAGTCTCAAGAGCTGTTGGGTCAGGGTCTATGATGCAAGTCCTCCCACAGATGCCCACAACTCGCATCCTCTGGAAACGACACTCTGCTACCTGCGGGGCCTCTACTGCAACTCGTCGTAATCGTCCCCCACCCTGAAGCTCAAAGAACAAGGCTGGGACAGTCTCTGAGCAGGCCCTGACTGAAACGGGAACCTCCAGTCGTGTGAAGACTCCCATCCACCGGGGTGCTACTAGCTCGAGAGGCGTGAGCCACTCAGCTGGAACTGACTCTGAGATGTCCTGACACATGCTTTGCACCCCTCTCATGCCCTGTAGGCTGGAAACCTTGCACCTCCTTTGACAAACCTGTGAACTCTAGCTAGTCACCTAGAGAGCGCGCTGGACCTGCTGCCATGGGACCCCAGGAAACATGAGGCCGACTACCAACCAAGTGGCCTCTCGGAGTGCTAACCATGGGGTTCCATACGAGGGGCTGCCGTAGGCGCTCCTCCGTGCACGTCGGCTGTCTCTGCTCCAGGCCACGCCGTAAAAGCTCCCAAGATCGAAGCAAACTCACAGCGAAGCGGTCCTCCAGTCTCCTGCTCAAACCAACTCGGCGCATCTCTGTAAAGATCCATCTGGTCGAAGGTTGCCAAGGTCCTCCTGACTGAGGCACCCTGGCACGAAGCCTCTGCAGGAAGAACTCCTTCCAGGGCTCCTCACCTGGAAGAAGTCCTCTGACTATGAACTTCCCAAGAAGGGCTTTGCTCTGCTGTGCTGGATCAATGATCCTAAGCCCTCCTTGAGAACAAGGAAGCGTGATGACCGACCAAGCCACCTTGGCTCGGGCTATCTGAGTGTCTTGTCCTAACCAAAGGAAGTTCCTGATCAGCCTCTCTAGCTGGCTGATACAAGAACTCGAGAAGATCCAGCAGGAAGGGATGTACAACATAGTCGCCAACAGCACCTGGTTGGCAACTACTATACCAGCCAGCGAAAGTCGTGCTGAGCTCCAATGTAACAGCTTTCTCCTGATGGACAGGAGAAGAGGAGCAATCTGGTACTCGGGAGACAAGTCCAAACCAACGTGACAACCCAAGTACCGAACTGCAGTCCCTGGGGGAATCCACCTGAAACCCTCTCCTGGCATCCAATCTGGCACAGGAGCACTACCAACCGAGAAAGCCACTGTCTTTCTCCAGTTGATCAGTGCGCCTGATGCACAACAGAAGGTCTCCAAAGCCAGCTCACATCTGTGAAGATTGGCCTCCTGGCGATCTAAGTACAAGGCTCAGTCATCGGCAAACTCAGCCCGAATAGGGAGTGCGAAGCCCCGAAGACCAACCTGCTGTGACACCAAAAATCTGCTCATCGCCTCCGCATAGAACAAAAAGAGAAAGGGGGCAAAGGACAACCCTGTCTGAGTGAGCGTGTGAGCATGAAGCGCTCACCTCTCCCTCCTGCCAAAAGCACCAGACTGTGCGCCTGTTTGTACAAAGCTGACACCCCTCTGATCCAAGCATCTGAGAAGCCCATCCTGCGTAGAGTGCCCTCTAGAAAGTCCCAGTCAACTTTGTCGTATGCCTTCTCAAAATCGAGAAGAAGAATCACAAGGTCCTCACCAGAGAGCCGTGCCAGGGCAGAAGCCTCCCAGAAAGTAAAGATGTTGTCAAGGATACTGCGTTCCTTGACAAAACCTGTTTGAGTCCCATGTATAAGGCTCTCTAAAAGTGTCTCAATCCTCAAACTCAGAGCCTTGGCAAGAATTTTGTAGGCTGAGTTGAGGATGGTGATGGGACGCCACTGTCGAATCTCATCCAAGGAGCCAACCTCCTTGGGAATGAGGTAGATCAGGCCCTCACTCATGCTATCCGCGATCACTCCTGTGTGCAGAATGTACTGAAAAGCACTACAAAGATCTGGGCCAAGCAGGTCCCAGTACTCCAAGAAAAAGCTGGGAGTCAACCCATCCTCACCTGGACAGCTACCACGAGGGAGGGCCCTAAGAGCCGTGTGCAGCTCCTCAAGCTGAAGTGGCATCTCTAGCCTATGGCGCATCTCCTCTGTCACAAGACATGGCATCTGTGCCCAAACCTGCTCCCTGCATGCATCCTGCCGCTCTGATTGAGGCTCAGTCGACAACAACTCACGGTAAAATTCAGTAGCAACTGCATGCATGTCCTCCTGCTCACAAGCAACTGATCCATCGAGCATCCTCAACTGAATGACCTTGGCATGCAAGTGCCGAGGTCCCACTGTCTCAAAAAAAGCACCAGTCACTCTGTCACCCACCTTAGTCCAGTGAGATGCCTGTCGGTGAAAGGCAAACTCATGACGCCTCTCTTTCGTGCTAGCAAGCTCCTGTCGAGCCTGCTGTAACTGCTCCTCCAACCATGGACTGTCTGGATGCTGCTCCTGCATCCTTTGTAGTGAAGCAATGCCTCGTCTGAGACGTTGCTCTGCCTCTCTCGTTGCAGCCCGACGAGCCAGAGACTCCTGAAGAAAAAAGTGGCTAAGCTGAGCTAGGCCTGAGGCCACTATGTCTGCAGGTGAAACCTGGCTGTCCATGCCCTCTGTCCAGAGAGCCTCTACCCTCTCTCTGAGTGCTTAATCCAACAAGACCCTCTTTGGGATGCGAAGCATCGTGCTCCCACTCCTCTGCCTGTCTGCCACACTGTGAGGATCACTGCATGGTCCGAGAAGGATGTCCCTGCCAGGATGCCCACTGTTCTCCTCAAGTCACTGAAGTGGTCACTAGTGGAGAAGCGATCTATCCGCGATAGATTCACTCCTCCCACTCTGTGGTCCGATCTAGAGAAAGCAAGATTGTCTGGGGGCCTTACAAAACCAGAGTGCTTCCATGTATCCGAGACCCTCAAAGTCATACACAGCCTCTCCCAAGTTGCCAACTCGACTCCATGTACAGTAGCATGGCTGCCACCAATCCTGTCAGAAGGGTCCTCCAACATGTTGAAGTCCCCTTCTATACACCAATGATCGGACTGCGGCAAAGACTCAACAATCTGTGACCAAAACTCTACACGAGCACTCGCCACATTGGGCGCATAGATGTTTAGGAAGCCCATAAGGCCACCCTGAACCTGCATAGTGATCCACTGAGCCCTGCCTGGCACAATAATCCCTCTGCCCACAATGGCTTGCTGCTGCAATGAGTCCGCAATAGTCATACATATCCCACCCTGGATGCCTCCAGGTCCAAAAGCGGCTGACCAAAAAGTATCATATCGTCCACACAAAATCTGACCACATCGCCGAATGCGGCTCTCACACAGATGGTGCTCTTGAAGCATAAGGAGATAAATCTCTCCTCCCACAAGGCAACGCTGAAGCTCCTGACGCAATCGGCCCCGCTGTCGCTGAAACTGGGGCCCACCTAGTCCCTGCACGTTCCATGAGACGATGCTCATGGGGAGCGAGAGAGAACAGATGGTGCCGCAGCAGCAAGACGGGCTATCTTCGAGGCTGGCTTGGATGGGGAGTAATCCGCATCTGAGCGTCCTCTAGATAGGCGTGACTGCAGTGAGTGCCTAGCCCAAGCCCAAGCAGAGCGAGCCGTGCGTAAAGCAACCTCCTCTGTCCAGGAGTCCTCATGAATGTATACATAGCAAGGCAAACATCGCGTATTAGCAAAGAAGTACACCACAATGTGCCTACATCCTGCTGAGTCTGGGGGTGTCACCGCAAACTTGGCCAATGGCCAGAAAGTCTGCAGCAAATCTGTAACTCCAAGTTCTCCTATGTGGTGAGAGAACTCTAGGACCTGTGTATGCAACCATCCCATCGCAAAGTCGAGGGACCACTCTGTCTCGGCCCTAGCACAGAGGGGGAAGGAGAAACCAACTGCTGAGTCCAAGGCCTCTGTCCCCCTAGCGGCAAGGAACAAAACATGGACCCTGAAGCAGGCTGCCTCTGTTGCTAATTGGACTATTTTCTAATTTTTAATGATTAATTTCTTTCTCTAGAATATTTTATTGTGTACACTAAGAAATGTTAAAAGATTGTAGGTACAGAAAGCGCCATCAAGAACGGACAACTCTGATATGTCATTTGATGGGTGACGGTAAACATCGCGAAGGAGTTTCCGTAAGTTCGGTGGAAAGGGCCGGGTTACGAGTGCCCCTGATGCGTCACATGATGGGTGATGGGTGCATCAGAAAGGGGGCATTCCGTAGGCTGAGGAGGAAATTCGAACTGAGTAAGAAAATATGCGTAAGAACGCAAGCACAAGAATAAAGATGGGTTCAAAGAAGCTTTTTACGAAAAGCAGGAACTTTCGCGGGAGGGTAGATGCTTTCCCGCGAGGAGTCTGTGTTTGCATTGCATCTGTGCCCGTGTTTTGCACCCGGGGACGCCTGGAATGTGTTCGTGTAGCATTGTTTTCACTAACTGAGTGAGTTTTTAAAGTTTAAACAAGTTCACACTTTATTTTATCAAGTGGCCGGTCACTTTTAAGTGACCAGCCCTCTTATAATAAAAAAAGCAATGCTCTAAAAATCCTACGTTAAAACTCTACAAAAAATAGCCTACGCAAGGTTGGCTGAATTCAGCGATCTCTCTCTCTCCTCTCGCTAGGGGCGCCAGGCTTTTGCTTTTCGGCTCCTATTCCCGCTGGGTGCAAGGGCCTATAAAAGCGCAATTAGCGTTCCATTTTTACACACGCCAGGAGCAGCAGGAGGAGTTAGCGCTGAGAATTTGGAGCAGTCATTGCGAAGGAAATTCAGCAAGTGTTCGTGTGACGACTGAGTACGGAGGTCGTTTTTCCGAGCAAGGAGCTTCAGGTATAATTTGTTGATACGCATTGCGAGCTATTGCTTTGTGTGGTTGTTTTTGTAGCAATCCTCCCTCTTGGGAAGTCCCTCACGGGAAATACGACCTTTGCGTCTAAGTCCCTCTCGGGAAGTACGGCTTCGCGCCTAAGTCCCTTACGGGAAGGTACGGCCTCGTGCCTAAGTCCTTCACGGGAAAAGAACGACCTTCGGGTCTCAGATTACCGAACGGAGGGGTTTCCTCGGATTCTTGTGCTTGTATATGAACTGTCCCTAAATAAAGAATACTCTTGACGGGGGGGGGGACCAGGCCATCTTCTGGTCCCTAATACTGTGTCGATCTTCTCCCTTCTCTCACATTTGCAAAGTATTTTATTTTTCAGATTTCTAAGTGCTCATGTACGCTCCCGTTTTGTGACAATTGTATCAAAGCTCGGACTCCTCTCTTTCTCTGCAAAGAAGGACGATTCCGGGAAGAACGGGAAGAACCATGTCGAGCCAAGGGAGAAGCGTTGAAGGGGAGCTTGAATAAGTGCGAGCTCAGCTTGGGGATTTGCAACAAATTGTACTATTGCCAGATGTCCAAAAGCTTTTGGGCGGAATGAAGAGAACGAATGGAACCGATGCAGCCGGGCATCCAGACCACACTGTTGGCGTGAGACCACGGGAAGAAAGAGAAGAAGAACGTGCCGAGGTGCACTAAGGATCTTCGGATCGGAATGAACGGCCTACTCCAAGGAAAGGCCAGGAAAAAGTGCTCTCTTTGCTAGACGAGAGCAAGGACATCTCTATTTCATCTCCATCTTACTCCCCGGATTATACTTCTACTTCTCAATCTTCTCGCCAGAAGAAGGAAGCCGCTACTACTACTACCCTACATGAACCTAAAGATAAGCCTCGATTCAAGAAGCATGGTGGCAAGTCTCAACATCGCATGAGAGTCTTCAAATCGGGTGACAAGGACATCAAGTTCGAAACCTACAACGGACGGAGAGATATATCCAAAGCACTGTCCTTCATCAGACAGTTTGAAGTTGCCTTTACCAATGGGCACTTCACAAAAAGATCCAAATTGCGCCATGTGATTGGTGGTTAGCCAAGATTCTAGAAGGTTCTCAGGCCATAACTTGGGAGAGATTCAAATCTGAATTTTAGGAACAGTTTCTTCCACCCGACTTCGAGCAGGACATACGGAAGGAATGGGACTGGCTCGCCCAGAAGGAACATGAGAGAGTCGCGACCTATGTGGACAAGTATTGGTCGGTTCTTTTGAAGGTCACTTCCTTCATGAAGATTGCCGACGAGGAAAAGAAACGAAAGTTCCAAGCGGGTCTCCAACCGCAGCTTCGAAAGAGTATGAAAGTGTATCCGCATGACACTCTTCAGAGGATGATAGAGTCAGCAATCATTGTTGAGGATTTGCACTCAACTCGGACGCCCAGAAAAATGGAGCATAGCACTTACCGTGCGAGACAAAGAGGGGTCTACGATGACCAAGGGGGCCAAGGAAGAAAACGTCCTCCGTCTAGGGACCATGATCATTCTAAGAAGCCATAGGGCAATGGCAAGCGAACTAAGTATCTCTCTCCTACTCAACTCCAAACCTTCAGAGAGGAAGGAAGATGCTTCTACTGTGGAGAGAAAGGACATATGAAGCCGGACTGCCTCTAAAGCAGCAACGGCAAGAACAAGCCTCTACGAGGCAAGATAAAGCAAGGAAGGAACCCGTTCCACCAAGCTCGAACTCTATTCCAGATGTTCAAGGAAACACAGAAACGGAGAAAGGGAAGCGTCAGCTTCTGAAGGGCTGGGGGTCTCTGAACAACCAGCAAGTACTGATTCTTTATGATCCGGGATCCACGGATAACTTCATCTCCCTGGATATTGCGGAACGTTTGTGCCTCACCACGGCACAGCTTGGCACATCGGTTACATCCGGATCGGCAGTCGAGGGGTTGACAACCAATGCAACTCCCGTGCAAGGACAGCTCAATCTTCGGATTGGCGAGTACAATGACCGCGAATCATTTTTGATGACACCCTTCGAGGGATGTGATATCATCTTGGGTATGTCATGGCACTTCCACATGACACCTATCCCCGATTATGTGCAAAAGACCCTCACTTTTGATCATGGGGGTAAAAAAATAAAAATTCATGCTGATGTAGGAGATTGGCAGTTCGCAATTGTAAGCCATATCTCTATTAAGAAAGAAATGAAGAAGTGTGTTTCTGCTTACTTGATTTTTGCACGTCAGAAGGATAAAACTAGTGGGGATTCACTCTCTAGTCTGGAAATTAAGCGTTTTCAATTTATTGAAAAGTACAAAGATTGTTTCACGGAAACACTCCCTGATGAACTACCTCCGGTACGCACGGAAGATCACCGCATAGATCTCATACCGGGTAGCTCGCCTCCCAATCAACCCCCTTATCGGGTGAGTCTTGCTCAGCAAGAGGAAATTTTGAAGCAAGTCAACGAGCTTCTAGAGAAAGGGTTAGTACGGCCAAGTGCTTCACCCTACTGCTCTCCAGTTCTACTCGTGCAGAAGAAAGATGGCAGGTTTCGAATGCGCATAGACTATAGGTCTTTAAACAAGATCACGGTCAAGAATCGCTTTCCGATCCCTCGGATTGATGATATACTTGATAAGTTGCAGGGTGCAAGTGTCTTTAGTCGCATAGACTTAAAGAGTGAGTATAATCAGATACGGATCGCCCATGAGGATGTCCATAAGACTGCTTTCCGCACAACCTTTGGACTATATGAATTTTTGGTAATGCCTTTCGGCTTGACCAATGCTCCTGCGACAATCAATCGCATGATGGACGCATTTTCAGCCCGTATCGTGCTTTTACGGGAGTATTCTTTGACGACATACTCATCTTCTCTGAGTCAGAAGATGAAGATCGGAAGCACTTGGACCTAGTGTTTCAAGAATTGCGAAAGCATGAGTTGCATGTGAATGCAAAGAAGAGCGAGTTCTTTCTCTCAGAGATACACTATCTCGGACATATAGTCTCTCACAATCAAGTGAGTATGGATCCTGCCAAGATCCGAGTGGTAGAAGATTGTCCTATTCCCACTACGGTACATGATGTACGTAGCTTCCTGGGATTATGTTCGTATTATCGAAGGTGTGTCCGAGGATTTGCCCATGTAGCAGGACCACTTCATGACTTGACAAAGAAGAAGATTCCTTTCAGATGGGGATCGAGACAACAAGGAGCTTTTGATCGGCTCAAGTACTTGCTAAGCCATGGACCTATTTTGATAGTGCCTTACTTAAGGACACCATTTGAGGTTCACTGCGATGCGTCAGGCGATTGCATCGGAGCAGTGTTAAACCAAGAAGGCCATGCAGTGGCCTACGAAAGCAGACGGCTCAAGGATGCAGAGTTGCATGCATCAATCTACGAAAAGGAACTCACCGGTGTGATTCACGCCTTGTCCAACTGGAAGCACTATCTTCTAGGAGCGGATTTTGTGATCAAGACTGATCACCAGAGTTTGCGGTATTTTCTTACGTAAAGGAAACTATCTGAGAAGCCGATGAGATGGGCAAACTTTTTGTCTATGTTTCACTTCCAGATCCTTCACACGGCTGGGAGTAAGAATGTGGTCACGGACGCATTGTCTAGGCGGCCAAGGGTGAACGCTATCACTTCGGTGTATCACCAAGAATTAGAAGCACTACCGGATTTGTATCCGAATGATCCAGACTTCTCCACCGTTTGGGGAAAGCTACATCGTGGAGAGAATGAGTTTCCCTATTCCATTCGGGATGGTTATCTCTACCACCATTAGGCCATATGTGTGGCGGAACCACTAAGAAAGAAGATCATGGATGAAGCACATGCTTCGCCTTATGCGGGTCATCGGGGTATTCTCCCTACGACCTTAGCAATGGAAAGATATTTCTTTTGGCGTAGCCTTAAAGCATACATTGATAAGTATGTCAGGGAATGCTTGGTTTGCCAAAAAGTGAAGTATGATCGGCATAAGACGCCTGGGTTCCCACAACCATTGCCTGTGCCTAATGAACCTTGGGAAAGTATTGCCATGGACTTCATCATGGACCTCCCTAGAACTCAGACTGGAAATGACGCGATCTGGACCATTGTGGACAGGTTTAGCAAGCAAGCACACTTTATACCAGTCAAGAAAACAATCAAAGCAGATCATATGGCTAGGGTTTTTCTGGCACAGATCTTTAAGCATCATGGAATGCCTAAGTCTATTGTGAGTGATCGAGATCCTCGCATGACAGGAAATTTTTGGCGTGCCTTGATGGATAATCTCGGTACGAAGTTGAATTTTTCATTTGCCTACCATCCTCAAACGGACGGACAAAGTGAGATAGCCAATTCCACAGTATTGGATATGTTAAAAGCTTATGTGTCAGACCGGCAATCTGACTGGGAGAAATATTTGCCTCTTGTCGAGTATGCGTATAACAATACCATACACTCATCGACGAGGAAAGCACCTTTTGAGATTCTCTATGGTAAGCCTTTGCTTCCACCGATCCTTTTAACTAAGGATAAGATCTTTGCAGCAGATGAATTTGTCCGGGACTTGGACATAGCCTACGGGCAAGTTAGGAGAGCTATTCTACGCTCTCAGGAAAAGCATAAGAAAGCTGCAGACAAGCACAGGAGGAATCTAGACTTAACAATTGGACAGTTAGTCTTACTCAAGTTTGAGAAGGCAAGACTTAAGAAACAAGCGTCTCATAAGGGGAAGGTGGTAAAACTTTCTACCCGTTATTATGGGCCGTTTAAGATCACTGAGGAAGTGAATGATGTCACCTTCCGATTAGAGCTACCGCCTAATTGGAGGATCCATAATGCTTTCCATGTCAGCTTACTCTGGCCGTATGTGGGACCGCCTTTGAGTCAGCCTAGTGCTGAGGAACCTCCTGAGGTTGAGGAAACAGAAGAAATACTCCAACCGGAACAAATAGTAAGTCATCAAGAGCGGCCCCTCAAGTCCGAAAAAATAACACGGAAGTATTTGGTTAAGTTAAAGAACTATTCGAATCTAGATGCTCAGTGGATGACGCAGGAGGAATTAGCAGCTTATCCCGAGATACTCGAGGTATATGTTCAAGCACTACAGTTGAGGTCAACTGTTTAGAAGCCAGAGGGATGTTGCTAATTGGACTATTTTCTAATTTTTAATGATTAATTTCTTTTTCTAGGATATTTTATTGTGTACACTAAGAACTGTTAAAAGATTGTAGCTACAGGAAGCACCATCAAGAACGGACAACTCTGATGTGTCATTTGATGGGTGATGGTAAACATCGCGAAGGAGTTTTCGTAAGTTCGGTGGAAAGGGCCGGGTTACGAGTGCCCGTGATGCGTTACATGATGGGTGACGGGTGCATCAGAAAGGGGGCATTCCATAGGCTGAGGAGGAAATCCGAACTGAGTAAGAAAATACGTGTAAGAACGGAAGCACAAGAATAAATATGGGTTCAAAGAAGCTTTTTACGAAAAGCAGGAACTTTCGCGGGAGGGCAGATGCTTTCCCGCGAGGAGTCTGTGTCTGCATTGCATCTGTGCCCGTGTTTTGCACCCGTGGACGTCTGGAATGTGTTCGTGTAGCATTGTTTTCACTAACTGAGTGAGTTTTTAAAGTTTAAACAAGTTCACAGTTTATTTTATAAAGTGGCCCGTCACTTTTAAGTCACCAGCCCTCTTATAATAAAAAAAGCAATGCTCTAAAAATCCTACGTTAAAACTCTACAAAAAAAAGCCTACGCAAGGCCGGCTGAATTCAGCGATCTCTCTCTCTCCTCTTGCTAGGGGCGCCAGTCTTTTACTTTTCGGCTCCTATTCCCGCCGGGTGCAAGGGCCTATAAAAGGGCAGTTAGCGTTCCAGTTTTACACACGCCAGGAGCAGCAGGAGGGGTTAGCGCTAAGAATTTGGAGCAGTCATTGCGAAGGAAATTCAGCAAGTGTTCGTGTGACAACTGAGTACGGAGGTCGCTTTTCCGAGCAAGGAGCTACATGTATAAGTTGTTGATACGCATTGCGAGCTATTGCTTTGTGTGGTTGTTTTTGCAGGAATCCTCCCTCACGGGAAGTCCCTCACGGGAAGTACGACCTTTGCGTCTTAGTCCCTCTCGGGAAGTACGGCTTCACGCCTAAGTCCCTTACGGGAAGGTACGGCCTCGTGCCTAAGTCCCTCAGGAAAAAAGAACGACCTTCGGGTCGAAGATTATCGAACGGAGGGGTTTCCTCGGATTCTTGTGCTTGTATATGAACTCTCCCTGAATAAAGAATATTCTTGCTGGGGGGGGACCAGCCTATCTTCTGGTCCCCAATATTGTGTCGATCTTCTCCCTTCTCTCACATTTGCAAAGTATTTTATTTTTCAGATTTCTAAGTGCTCGTGTACGCTCCCGTTTTGTGACAGCCTCATGGTCTGCTGCGGAATCGCCGAGAAAACGAGTGAACCCGTAGTCGAAGAAGTCCCAGCGGCGTCGGATGTCAATGCTCGTCAGACCACGAGGGATAGCTGCAAGGGAAGATGTCTGAATCTGCAAAGGGGGCCGCAAGAAGGGCCGACCCTCTCTCGCTAGGCGACTCGTGGCAAAGGCGCTGCCAAGATATCTCCTAGCCGCCGGAGAGGGACCTGTCTCCTGAATCGACTGTGAAACTGGAGCAGGAGGGGGGGGGGGGGGGGGAGAAGGAGCTGGGGGGAGCAAAGGAGAAGAGGGGCGGGATGGGGCGACAAAGGTAGAGGGGCGAGGTGGAGAGGCGACGGGACTAGAAGGCGGGAGGGAGAATGAGGAAGAGGGGGGGAACTCTACGGGGGGAGCGGCTGTTGAGGGTGAAGTGGAGGTGGAGGCTGGCGTAGGGATCTCCTCCTGCTCAAGAGGACCATAGCGGTTCCTCGTGGGGACCCAGTGCTGCTGAGTAGGCACCTGAGGGCCACTCTGAGTGCTAGGCTGACGTTGTGGCCCCTGGCGTCGTCGGCCACGGGCCTGCTGCCACCCCTCCTCCGTTGGAGCCCCAGTGTCGGAGGGTGGCTCTTCATGTGTGCGCTATGCCGTTGGCTGTGGCTGCGGGCCACCCTGGCAGGCTGGGGCTGAGACTGTGGTGCAGGTTGCGGCCTCCTCCGTGGAGAGGCCTTTGCTAGATGGCCCATCTATCTGCAAATGAAGCACTGGTTCGGGAGGCCTGAGTACTTACTCCACACTCTGTCTAAACCAACCCCCACTCACCCGAGGCAGAAGGATAACCTTCGGGAGTTAGTGGGTATCTCTGACCAAAACTCGAACTGAGGGGATGCCTGCCGCCTTGGCAGCTACTGATGCTGCCGTACGAGGTGTCTCTATGACAGTCCCAATGGCGGAGCTGATCTTAGAAAGAAGTGGTAAGTACTCCCTCCGTAAACCTGGAAAGCAGACTGAGATGGGGATGTCTGCCTCCTCTACTAGAACATCCGAAGCCGGGTCAAAACCATGTCGCCACTGTCGAAAGTGTGCGCGTGATGCTCGGATGGCTAGTGGACTCATAGCTATGACCTTGGATGCCATCTCGGAGGTCTCAAACTCGATCTGATAGTAACCCCGTCTGAGAATCTGGACATCCAAGATCTTCCCCACCTCTGCAAGAAGGCGGGCCTGGAGAAGGTCTCGCAGCTCTCCTCTGCTAGGTCGGGTGCTGACAATCTTGCAGATAACCGAAGTCGCGTGCAATTGCTCTACCTCTGCGGCAAGGCTCGCTTGCTCTGTGGGCGAGAGAGCAAGTCGAATGGTGGGCTCAGTGGGGTCGGGCGAGGGGGCTCTGGCGAGTCCCTCTATGGCGAAGCTGGAGCCTCCATCTGTCTATTGCTGTGTCGTAAGAAGATGTCGACGGGAGGATGCTGCAATCCGGCGCAGAAAGCACCGCCCCAAGAGTTGAAACAAAGCTGAAACGGCCGAATTGCAGGGCTGTCGGGGTGGAACCCAGGCGAGTGAGCAGACGGGCCTAGGGGGGCAGCGGGCTGGGGCAAGTGGGAGCGCTGGCGGCAGCAGGAGGGGGTGACTGGGGTGGCAGCGGTAGGCAGGCAGCGGGCGGGCGGGCAGGCGGGCAGGGGGCGGCAGAGGCGGGCAGGCAGCGCGGGGGCAAGCAGCACTATCAAGCAGGTAGCGCGGCAGTAAGGGCAGCGGGCAGCGCTTGGGGGGGGGGGGGGGGGGGGGGGGGGGGGGGGGGGGGGGGGGGGGGGGGGGGGGAGCGATGGCGTTCGAAGTAGCAGCAGCGAGCCGTTATCTTTCAACCCCCTGAATCCTCCCGCCTTCAGGGCTCTGCTTTTGGCATCCCTTGTAACTTTAAATAAGTGGGCAGGCCTCCCACTTCTCAAAGCATTTGGACGCAGAGTCTGAGAGTGAGCCTCCCACTCGCTTGTACTTTTGCAACAGATTAATACAAAAAGAAATATCGAAAGGGGCGCCAGTCTATGGGGCCAATATCTCTAGGCACGGAACTCCGCCGGGGGCCAGTGTCAAATCAATTGTGAACTGTGAACTGTTTTGAAGTGTATTCTTGTGGTGTCGCGGTAGATTCTTGACTTGGAGTGTCCAAGTTTGTTACAATGGTATCAGAGCACAACCGATTTCTGTTTATGGGGAAATCCGATCCTTTTTACGTGGCACTTATGGCTACAGATAGAGATTAGTCGACTTCCTCTGCATCCGGAGATGCGGGAAGAGACCACAACGAAGATTCACGCAAGGAGTACGGCCCGCCTCGGCCTACTCGGGAAGAGCTCGAAGATGTGGAGCGTCGACGATTGATCGGAGATGCAACAAAGATGATGCTAAATTTTGTGAAGGACCCGAAATTTGCAAATTAAATGAGCCAGACCTCCTTCGACGAGGTGCACTCACAGTGGCGGCAGACCACAGAACCACCCCTCAAACTGGCCCTGAAGAAACCTCCTACTCCAAGTATGTATACAGAGCAAGAAGTAGAAAAGGTGGTTGATGCACGAATTGCTCAGCTTTTTGACGCGCATAACAAAGCTAAAAAGCACGACAAAAAGCAGAAGAAAGGCGTTGACTTCCCGGGTTATTTGGGTCGTCAGTCTACATTTGCATCGGTAAGAAAGCAGAAGAAGCGTGTTTGATTTGAAGGAGTACCCAGTTCTTCTTCTTCTTCTTCCGAGAGTTCTTCTAGCTCCTCTGACTTGAGCGAAGAAGACAGAAAGGGCAAAAAGCGAAGCAAAAAGCAACGCTTCGGAAAGGGCAAGAAAAAGGCAAAGAAGCCTAAATCTCGCCTAGTTGTTGACAGTTCTACAGAGGACTCGTCTTCGGATAGTTCGGACTTTGACGACAACAGCTTTTATGCAAAGAAAAAGAATTTTTATAAAGCCAACCGGTATGACTTTCTGGAAGATAAAAGCAAGAAAGTCCGAGAGTTTAAGGAAGGTGGATAGTCAATTAAATTTAACACATTTTTTGGTTATAGAGATGCTTCGAAGGCTTTGTCTTTTATACAGCAGTTTGACATAGTTTTCTCAGGAGGGCGTTACTTAGAGCAGTCCAAGATTTGGAGGGCTGCCTCTCACTTTAAGGGAAATGCTCAAACTTGGTGGTCCACGCTTCTATTAAACAAGACAGCGCCAGTTAAATGGCTGAAATTCAAAAGGCTTTTTATTTCTTCTTGGCTGACTCAAGAGTATGAACGCGACATACGAACTGCTTGCAACCATCTTCGGATGACCAAGAAGGATACAGTGAACGCTTATTGCGAGGGATTCTAGAGCTCTTTTCTACCCGCCTCTTCATTTAAGAAGATCTCGTTCAAAGAACAGATTGAGCGGTTTACCTTGGGTCTTCCTACAGAGATCTGAGATCATTGCTTAGAACAAAAGTCAGCTTCCATTCAGGAGCTGATGAGTCATGCGAAACGGGGGTTTTGCCATTCACTCAGGCAGTTTGACCTACCCCACAAATGAAATTATGACGCAAAGGGCCGAACAAACTTCGAAAAATGAAAGTAGAAAGAGGAAGAGCAACCCAGACATGAAAGAAAAGGGTGCACGACCTAAACTCACTCCTCAAGAGAGAGCTCTCTACATCAAGGAGGGGAAGTGCTTTGGATGCGGGGAAACTGGGCATATCTCCACGAAGTGCCCTAAAAAGGCACCGAGAGAACATGACGACAAGGACGATGAAAGGCCTGAGACTCGAGAGCAGCTCAGGAACGTGGCCGAAAAGGCAAGATGAAAACAGGACTGGTTCCAGATTGTGTGGGTACTGACCCGAGCCCAATGGACGAGAGTACAGAACTTTGCCGAGCTTGGGGCAAAGTAAAAGACCAAGAAGCCCTGGTCTTCTTTGATGGAGGAGCCAACGCCAACTTCATTTCACCTGAATTGGAGGCGCGGCTCGAGATCACACCCGATCGGATGGGACCACTAGCAGAGGCAGTTCTAGCGGCACCCGGAGTTGCTTTAGAGCTTGAGGATATGCGTGTAATTGCTATTGACTTTTACCGAGTTTTGCTGTCAGTTGAGTCATAGTCAGAGCATCAAGATGCATGCAGAGAGCAGGTTTGGGCACAGATGCCCTGCCTTGTTACTAAGGAGATGCGTCAGAGACAAGAGCTTTCCCTCCAGCTAGAGGAGCTCCATGAGGCCCTCAGAGAACTTCCCCGAGGTAGCTGTCCAGGGGACGATGGTTTGACTCCCAGTTTCTTTTTGGAGTACTGGGACTCGCTTGGTTCAGAGCTTTGCAACACATTTTAGTACATCTTGCACAATGGAGAGATGCCTGACAGCATGAGTGAGGGCTTGATTTACCTTATTCCCAAGGAGGGAGGCTCCTTGGATGAGATTCGACAGTGGGAACCCATCACCAACCTCAACTCATCCTACAAATTCTTAGCAAAGGCTCTGAGGTTGAGGATTCAGCCACTACTAGAGAGCATTATACATGGGACCCAAAGAGGTTTTGTCAATGAGCGTAGTATCCTTGACAACATCTTCATGTTTTGGGAGGCGTCTGCCCGTGCGTCTCCGATGAGAGGATTTCCTTCTCGATTTTGAGAAGGCTTACGATAGAGTTGACTGGGACTTCTTGGAGGGCACTCTACGCAGGATGGGTTTCTTAGATGTTTGGATCAGAGGTTTATAGGCGTGCACATAGTCACGTGCTCTTGGCAGGGGGAAGAGGGGAGCGCTTCATGCTCCCACGCTCGGTCAGACAAGGTTGCCCTCTAGCCCCCTTCCTTTTTCTGTTCTATGCTGAGGCAATGAGAAGATTTTTGACTTCATAGTAGGTTGGCTTGAGTGGTTTAGAGCTCCCTGTTAGGGGAGACGAGCTACTGGACGTTGAGTTTGCTGACGACTCAGCCTTGTACTTGGAGGGCCAGAAGGCCAATCTGCACAAATGTGAGCAGGCACTCTAGGTGTTTTACTGTGCATCAGGCGCACTGATCAAATGGAGGAAGACAATTGCTGGGGTTTTCAGGAGGGCACTATGCAGAGGATGGTTTTCCCCTTAGAGTGGATTAGAGAATTGTTGTGTTATATTGTATTGATTTCAGTGCTATCACGATTAGAGGCCACATTGAGTAGAGTTTTCTCTCTTGCTGTCCGACAAGGATGTCCCTTGGCAGCTTACTTGTTTCTGTTTTTTGTTGAGGCCATGTCATTTTCCTTGCGTCAGGAGGGTACTATGCAGAGGATGGTTTTCCCCTTACAGTGGATTAGAGAAGTTGTTGCGTTATATCGTATTGATTTCAGTGCTATCACTATTAGAGGCCACATTGAGTAGAGTTCTCTCTCTTGCTGTCCGACAAGGATGTCCCTTGGCAGCTTACTTGTTTCTGTTTTTTGTTGAGGCCATGTCATTTTCCTTGTGTCGCAACATCTCAAGTTAGTGACGTTGCAAGACCCTATAGGGTTACAGAGTAAAAGACCCCAACTTGGGACAACCAACTGCATCTCTTAAAAACACGAAACCCTAAACACTGTTGACATGCCAACTGTACAGACTTTGCCGTAAATCACGAAGATTTGTTGACATTGCATGAAACTTTTAGGATCCCAGCTCTTGGGGGCACTGTTTTTGGGCCTTTTTGCCCTCTTGTACCTATAAAAGGATGACCACGGTCTCTCCCGAAAGATTAGCTAGGTTCAGTACGGTCGCATGGCATTAATTTAAGCAAAAATCAAGCGTTCCATTCCAGTGGCGGACAATTAGCGCAAGCCTTTTGTGTGGTCTAGAGAGTAAATTGGAGTGTGTGCTAAGGGTTAGTTCAACTCACGATTTTGAGAGCAAGTTTCTGCAAAGAACTTCACAGAGAGTCACACAAAGACTTCCACCTGAGACTTTCCCGCGTAAAAAGCTAAGCTCCACTCTCTTGTATGCTCCTTCCACTCTTTCTTCCTACGTTGCGCCTGCTCTTCGCGACCCCGCCCCGCCCCCCTCCCTCATGTGTTTGCACTCTTCGCAGGAATTGAAATGCCGCGCAAGACCAACCCCAACTAGTCGTCCAATATGTTCATTTTCAGCATTGTAATGTAAATTTGTTTATGAGTCTATGGGTTTTTCAATAAAATATGGATTTTTTACAAATGGTATTACCTATTACGTACCTGAAAGGTGGTTCAGTATGGTAGTACGTTTCGTAAGTACCTAAAACATGCCGTACACTACGTACCTTTCCACCTTGGTCCGCTACTTGTACTTTGTGAAACGTCAATAAAGGAAGAAATACGGGAAGGGAGGCCAATCATTAGGGCCAGTGCGTCTGGAAGCGGAACTCCGTCTCTTCGTGTCAACTCTCCTCTTCTCTCTCTCTCTTTTCAAGTTCAATTGTTGCAGTATCTGTCATGTGTTGCTATTGATTTCTCGCTTCAGTATCCAAGCTTGTTACAATGGCATTAAAGCATAGACAATTCTTCTTCTACGAACGATCCGATCGATCTTTTGCAGCACACATGGGTTCTAGCAGTGAATCTGACAGAGGGGACAGTGTTCCACCGACTACCCGACTTTGGAAAGATAAAGAGCACTCCAATCCTAGCGAGGGACGGAGAGAACCAACGGAGATTCCAATGGGAGCAAGCCTCCTTCCGAGGAATCGGGAGAATACCAAGGCAAGTTTTTGGTGGGAGATCTCGACAAGACAAAGTACCAATGTCAACTCCACGCTGTGTGCAAAATGAATGATCAAATACTCCAAGGACCCGAACTATGTGAAGTATTTGAAGAATCATCCGCTTGATGAGGTTCACTCTCGATGGAGGGATTCCGTCCACTCACCTCTCAAGTTGGCCATGAAGACCAAGGCAAAGGTGGGTGTAGAAAAGCAGAAACTATAATCGCAAAAAGAGTTTGATGACGCTCTTGAACATAAAGTCAGTCAATTCATAAAAAGAAAAAAGCACTCTGAAACGAAAGGCAAGTCAGCGAACTACCCCGGCTACCTAGGCCGAAAATCGACTTTAGGGGAGGCTAGTTGATCCAAGAAGCATGTTTGCTTGGAGGATGACCCCAGTTCTTCTTCGTCTTTGTCTTTAAAGAGTTCAGATAGTTCCTCTTTCTCTGATTCCAACGAGGATGAGAAGAGGTCGAAGAAGCTTGGAAAGACCAAGAAACGCAGATGCAAGAAGTTTAGAGAGCACAGAGAGCATTCTAGCAGTTCTGAGGAGGACACCTTGTTCTCTTCAGAAGTTCGGATAGTGATCCCCACACCTTCAGCACAATCTATGGTAAGAAGTAGAACCACATTATGAGACTGACTCAGTATGACTATTTGGAAAAGAGGAAAAAGAAGACTAAAGAGTTCAAGGATGGGGGTCAAACCATACGGTTCAACACTTGTAAGGATGCCGTCAATCTCTTGCCTACATACAGGAGTTTGAAACCACTTTCTCTAGGGGTCACTTCTCGGAAGCCCTCCAAGGTACGAAAGGCGGCATCTTTTCATAGACATAATGCTCAAACATGGTGGTCGACCCTGCTCTTGCATAAGAAAGATCCGAAAACATGGGTAAAATTTAAAAGACCGTTCACTTCGGCATGGTGGACTAAGGAATATGAATAGGCAGTCATTACAACTTGGAACCATTTGAGGATAAAGAAAGACGACACCTTCGCTACTTATTGTCAACGGTTTTGGGGTACCGTTTTGCTAGTGGCTTCTTTTTGGAGGATCCCTTTTCTAGAGCAAGAGCGGTTTTGTTGCGGTTTACTGAAAGAGATCTTGCGGCATTGTTTGAAGCAAAAGTCGTAGAGCATCCAGATTCTCATGAAACATGCTAAGGTCAGTTTTTCTATGCATTGCAGCTTCTTGACTTATCCCTTGGACAAGCAAGTGTCCACGTCAATGGGGAAAGAGTCTTCGACGAGAAAAAGAGGAAGAGCAAGAAGGAGAAGAAGAAACCCAGCGGCCCCGAAATTGATAGTAGAGCAGCGTGCATAGTACTCGGTCGTTCTCATTCTTCAAAGTTGGATGTCTAGCCCTGTAATTGACCTCGACACAGTTCTTGTGGAACGAGGGTACCCCCAAGAAAACATGACATCCCTCAAGTGGCATGAGATAGACGTCCACGTGCCCTAGATACCCTTGACAATGCAACTGTAGTTTGCCAATGATTGGTGTAGTGGCAACATATCATGCCCTGGTGCCGCTAAAACCGCATCCATTTGTGGTCCCTTTTGTTCAGGTGTAATTCCAGGTCGAGCCGCCAAATGTGTTGAGGTGAAGTTGGCCTTGGCTCCTCCATAAAAAAACATCAGGACTTTTTGGTCGCATACTTTGCCTCACGCTCTGCAGAGATCAATACTCTCATCCTTCTACTCCAAGGTCGCCCCCACAAAATCAAGAACGTGTCCTGTTTTTGTTTTTCTTTTCTTTGCCCACTCCTTGGCTGATTTGGAACTCTCTCACTTGTCCTCAACCTGCTCCTTTGGTTGTTTCTTGCGACACTTTGCAAGAATGTGCCCTTGTTCCCCACAACCATAACACTCCTCGATGTAAAATTAAAGGGTGAATCCATCCCGCTTGTATGGGCCTTACCATTTCTAAATTAATGAAATCAAGTCTTTTTGTCTACTCCACCTCTTTGAGAGATTTGGAACAATATAGAACTTCAAATTTGTCGGAGTTAAACAAGAATGCCTTCTTTATAGGCTGATGAGACGAGGCTGCGATCACTGGTCATGATTCAACTTGCCAGAGATGTACTTTCCAGCCTGAGTCTTTGGGACACTATTTATGGGTTTGCACATATTCTCAGCCAGTGTGGAGGGTAGTTTGTTGTTTGTTGTTTGGAGTGGGTGGGCATTCATGATGGGGTTGTGATGTGGGGGGAAGCTGCATGGCTTTTGCAATTTCCAGTCACGCACCATTTTCGAGGGCTCGCCGACAAATCATGCTTACTTCATTGGGATATAGACCGGGCACTCTACAGATGATTGCAGAAACACGTCATCAGTTGGACCTCTACATAGAGTTTTACTACGATCTGCAACATCACATTTTGGACCATGTGGAAGGCTCGTTGTGCTCACAATCTTCTCCTACGTCCACCACTCTGACATCTATTTAGACTTAGCTGCTACATCTCTTCACAGCCAATGGGATACTTCTACAGGCTCCTCCAAGGCATCGAAGAGGAAGCGTAGATGCTCCTTTCTTCAGACATGGGCGAGATCTTTAGTTCTTTTCAGTCTGGACTATGGTCACATCACATGGCATTATGCACCTTCCCAGTGGTTCATCTTGCACTCCTCATACAAGCCATCTTGATGTCTACATAGACGTCACATTGTTATCCTTGTTTTGAATATGCTCTGGGTGATAGGCCATTGAGCATCTCTGGAGGTCTCTTTTGTACACGCTATACGCGCGCACACACACACACACACACACACACACACACACACACACACACACACACACACACACACACACACACACACACACACACACAGAGAGAGAGAGAGAGAGAGAGAGAGAGAGAGAGAGAGAGAGAGAGAGAGAGAGAGAGAGAGAGAGAGAGAGAGAGATATGAAATGAAATGAAATGTTATATTAACGTCTTCAAAAGGCCAAAGTGACCTATGAGACCAGAAAGTTACAATGCGGTGTATCTGATACAAAGTCAGATTAACAAAATAAATTAAACTAGGATAACAAAATATAAATACTGCGGGATCCTAAACTAAGCAGTACAATGTGAAGACAATATGGGAGGAGAGTAGAGATCCATCTTCATCTGCACTCTGGAGGACGAAAGAGTATGGCTTGAATCCTTTGCTGTAGCCTCCTTCGAAACCGTGTAGCTCCTCTTCTCCATCGGGGTCGTCTAGATCTCCCTAGCTCCAATGCTCGGTCTATGAGAATGCGAGTAGTGCGGGTAGACCCCTCCACCGTTGGCTGCTCCTCTGTCTGTTCTTCTGGGTGTACAATATCTAGTGTGAAGAAATCTGTGATCTGTCTCTGGGGATGTCTCTCTTCCGCTCTCCTCAGTAAAGTTTCTCTATGCCTCTGTAACTCAAGTAGATATAGCCCAAGACATCTTTGATCCTCATAACTCATGACCCTAGATAGAGGCCCAAAACCTTCTTTGAATAGACAATGAAAACGGCCTCGTATCTCATAGTACACTGTGCAATGACATATGTAATGTACTTCTGTCTCTGGTTCTAGATGGCATAAGCGGCATATCCTGCTATCTGCTGGTGTCCCTCTGAATCTGCCAGTCTCAATCTCGAGCTGATGTGAGGACGTGCGTATTTGGCCAATGGCACAACGCAAACCATGCGAAAGATGCGTGTCCATATAGCTAGGTCGAATCACAAACCCATCCCCCGTGAGGTGGAGAAGATGCTCTCTATAGAAAGCCATCTTCGTGCCCAACTCTTGTAACGGCTTTATCCATGTCCTCCTCGTGTCCAGCTGGATCAGATCCCGACGAATGAGTCTATTAATCTCTACCCGTGTCAGAGACCTCAAGGGTGCCTGTAGAGAGTATTGAAAAGGAGGCAACCTGTCCATGGTGAAACCATGTGTCTGAAACCATGATGCCATCTGCGCATACCAGCATGATGTATCCCCATTAAGAGCTAATTGTTTGGAGGACTCTAGAGCCACCCTGGCATATCTCTCTGGTAGTATCCCACAAACTGTGTACAAAGGAGACTGATCTGGTAAGCGCCTCAATCTCCATAGGGGAGGCAGCTACTTCCGCTCGAATGATATCATGCGGTACGGAAACCTTGGCTCTAATCAGCCGAGAGATCATAGATACCAGGGGCTTCTCCATACGCCTCCAACCATCTTGGCCTATAGAAGGTCCCCAAACCTGCACCCTATGCATATAATATAGTAGAGGCAACCAAAGTATGAGAGAGAGAGAGAGAGAGAGAGAGAGAGAGAGAGAGAGAGAGAGAGAGAGAGAGAGAGAGAGAGAGAGAGAGAGAGAGAGAGATGGAGATGGAGATGGAGATGGAGATGGAAATGAAATGAAATGTAATATTAATGTCTTCGTCTAGTTGCCCAGTCATAAACCCTTCCTTGTGGAGACAACATATTGCAAGGTCGATGGACTGTTGGGGCAGGAGCTGCTCGCTGCTGTTGTAATCCCCTCCCTACGCCTTCGCCCTCCCCCCTCCCCCCCCAGCGCTGCCCGCCTGCCCCCCCGCTAGCCCTCGCTACCCCCCTCACTGCTCTGCTCGCCCACGCGTTGCCTTAACCTTGCTGTAGCAGCTCGCGCTACTGTTGCTCTTGCAGCCGCGCCCGCCTTTTCCGCCCCTGCCGCCTCTACCGCCGGCTGCCCTCCCCTTGGTGCAGTCGCTCCCGCCATTGCCGCCCCCGCCTTTTGCTGCCAACGCTCTTGCATTACCCCCCCCCCCCCCCCCCGCCCCGCCTGCTTTTTATTTCCTCCCAGTTGCATCCTGCAAATCGGTACCTACATTATTGAGTCCATTTTGGGGCAGTGCTTTGCGTGCCAAGTTGCAGATTCCGCCCGCCGTCCTCTTCTTACGCCATAGCAGTAGACACAGATGGAGGCTCCAGCTTCGCCATAGAGGGACTCGCCTGAAGCCCCCTTGCCCGACCCCGTTGAGCCCACCATTCGACTTGCTCTTTCGCGGACAGAGCAAGCGAGCCTTGCCGTAGAGGTAGAGCGTTTGCAGGCGACTTCGGTCATCTGCAAGGTTCTCGGCACCCGACCTAGCAGAGGAGAGCTGCGAGACCTTCTCCAGGCCCGCCTTCTCGCAGAGGTGGGCAAGATCTTGGATGTCCAGATTCTCGGACGGGGGTACTACCAGATCGAGTTCGAGACCTCCGAGATGGCCTCCAAGGTCATAGCTATGAGTCCACTGGCCATCCGAGCATCGCGCGCCCACTTTCGACAGTGGCGACATGGTTTTGACCCGACTTCGGATGTGCTAGTAGAGGAGGCAGACATACCCATCTCAGTCTGCTTTCCGGGTTTACGGAGGGAGTACCTACCACTTCTCTCCAGGATTGGCTCCGCCATCGGGACTGTCTTGGAGACACCTCGTACGGCAGCATCAGTAGCTGCCAAGGCGGTTGTCATCCCCTCAGTTAGAGTTTCGGTCAGAGATACCCACACGCTCCCGAAGGTCATCCTTCTGCCTCGGGTGAGTGGGGGTTGGTTCAGACAGAGTGTGGAGTACTCGAGTCTCCCGAACCAGTGCTTCATTTGCAGACAGATGGGCCACCTAGCGAAGGCCTGTCCACGGAGGAGGCCACGACCTGCACCTCAGCCTCAGTCTCAGCCTGCCAAGGCTGGGCCGCAGCCTCAGCCAGCGGCACAGCGCACAGATTCAGAGCCACCCTCCGAGCCTGGGGCTCCAGCGGAGGAGGGGTGGCAGCAGGCCCGTGGCCGTTGACGCGAGGGGCCACAGCGATAGCCTGGCACTCAGAGTTGCCCTCAGGTGCCTACTCAGCAGCAGTGGGTTCCCACTAGGAACCTCTTTGGTCCTGTTGAGCAAGAGGAGCCCCCTACGCCTGCCTCCACCTCCGCTTCACCCTCGCCAGCCGCCCCACCTTCAGAGTTCCCCTCCTCCTCATCATCCTCCCCTTGGCCCTCTGCTCCCGTCCACTCCCCACCTCGCCCCTCTACCTCTATCGCCCCACCCTACTTTTCTTCCCCCCGACCCCCCCCCCCCCCCCCCCCCCCCCCCCCCCCCACCAGCTCCTTCTCCCCTCCCTCCTGCTCCAGTACCACAGTCGACTCAGGAGACTGGTCCCTCGCCGATGGCTAGGAGATCTCTTGGCAGCGCCTTTGCCACGAGTCGTCGCCTAGCGAGAGAGGGTCAGCCCTTCTTGTGGCCCCCTCTGCAGATTCAGACATCTTCCCTTGCAGCTATCCCTCGTGGTCTGACGAGCATTGACCTCCGACACCGTTGGGATTTCTTCGACTACGGGTTCACTCGCTTTCTCGGCGATTCCGCAGCAGACCATGAGACAGCCTGCTTCAGAGTCCATGCTTTGTTTCTCGCCGCTAGGGGGACAGAGGCCTTGGACTCAGCAGTAGGTTTCTCCTTCCCCCTCTGTGGTAGGACCGAGACACAGTGGTCCCTCGACTCAGTGGTGGGATGGTTGCATACACATGTTCTCGAGTTCTCTCACCACATGGGAGAACTTGGAGTTACAGATTTGCTACAGACTTTGTGGCCACTGGTCAAGTTTGCGGTGACACCCCCAGACTCAGCAGGTTGTAGGCACATTGTGGTGTACTTTTTTGCTGATACGCAGTGTTTGCCTTGCTATGTATACATTCATGAGGACTCCTGGACAGAGGAGGTTGCTTTACGCACGGCTCGCTCTGCTTGGGCTTGGGCTAGGCACTCACTGTAGTCTCGCCTATCTAGAGGACGCTCGGATGCGGATTACTACCCATCCAAGCCAGCCTCGAAGATAGCCCGTCTTGCTGCTGCGGCTGTCACAAAGTGATGACGTGGCGGACAACAGAAACCCTAAAATTCTTGCAAACCCTAATTTCTGCCAAAAACCCTAATTTCCGAAAATCGCGGAGGTTTTTTTTTTTTTTGAAATGATGAGCGACGCGAATTTTGCTTTTTTTTATATAAAAAAAGAAAAGACTCTCTAAAGAGAGAGAGGACTACTGCTTTTGATTTTAAAAGCTTTTGGGGCTCTGCTTTTGGGCATCCCTTGTAACCTTTAAATTGATGGTGAGGGCGTCACTTCTCAGAGCATCTATACGCAGAGTCTGAGAGTGAAACCCTAACCGCTCTCTTGTACTTTGATGATTGATTAATACAAAAAGAAATACCGAAAGGGTGCCAGTCTTTGGGGCCAATATCTCTAGGCACGGAACTCCGCCGGGCCAGTGCAAATCTATTGTGATCTGTGAATTGTTTTGAAGTGGTTATTTGGTGCTGTCGCGGTTGATTCTTGACTTGGAGTGTCCAAGTCTGTTACAGTGGTATCAGAGCACGGCCGATTTCTCTTCTACGGGAAATCCGAACCCCGATATTTTTTTTTTCCGCGGCACCTATGGCTTTAGGCAATGATCAGTCGACTCCCTCTGCATTTGGAGATGCAGGCTGGGATCACAACGAAGATTCAGGCAGAGAGTATGGCTTGCCTTGGCCTACTTAGGCGGAGCGGCGAGAGATAGAGCGTCGCCAGTTGATCGGCGATGCAACAAAGATGATGCTCAATTTTGCCAAGGACCCGAAGATGGCAAAATATATGCCTCTTTGGAAGGTACAGATGGAGTGGCAAAGAACCACAACACCACTCCCGGACCCCGCTCTCAAGAAACCTTCTGCCTCTAAGAAATATACGGAGAAGGAACTAGAGACCGTGGTTGATGCATGGATTGCTCAGCTTTTCGACGTGCAAAAGAAAGGCAAAAAGCACGGCAAAAAGCAAAAGAAAGGCACTGACTTCCTGGGATATTTGGGTCGTCGGTTGACATTTGACAAGGCAAAGAAATGGAAGAAGCGTGTTCGATTGAAGGAGTACCCAGTTCTTCTTCTTCTTCTTCTGACAGTTCTTCTAGCTCCTCGGATTAGAGCGAAGAAGACAGAAAAAGCAAAAAGCGAAGCAAGACACAAAGCTTCGGAAAGGGCAAGAAAAAGGCAAAGAAGGCTACATCTCGCCCAGAGACTGAGGACTCGTCTACAGACAGCTCAGATTCCAATGACGGAAAGTTTTATGCGAACAAGAAGAATTTTTACAAAGCCAACCAGTATGACTTTCTCGAAGAGAAAAGCAAGAAAGTCCGAGAGTTTAAGGAAGGTGGCCACTCGATCAAGTTTGATACTTTTTTAGGATACTCAGATGCTTCGAAGGCTTTGTCTTTTATACAGCAGTTTGACATTGCTTTCGCGGGAGGACGCTATTCAGAGCACTCCAAGATTCGGAGAGCTACCTCTTATTTTAAGGGGAATGCTTGCACTTGGTGGTCCACGCTTCTATTAAGCAAGACTGTGCCAGTTACATGGCTGAAATTCAAGAGGCTTTTTATTTCTTCTTGGTTGACTCAAGAGTTTGAGCGAGATATACGAGCTGCTTGGAACCATCTTCGGATGACCCCAAGAAGATACAATCAATGCTTATTGTGAAAGATTCTGGAGCTCTTTTCTACCCGCCTCTTCATTCAAGAAGATCTCGTTCAGAGAACAGATTGAGCGGTTTACTTTGGGTCTACCTACAGAGATCCGAGATCACTGCTTGGAACAGAAGTCAGCTTCTATTCAGGAGTTGATGAGTCATGTGACGCGGGGCTTTGCCATTCACTCTGGCAGTCTGACCTACCCCACAAATGAGGCTATGACACAACGAGCCGAACACACTTCTGGGAATGAAAGTAGAAAGAAAAAAAGAGCAACCAAGAGAAAAATGATGCACGACCCAAGCTTACTCCTGAGGAGAGAGCTCGCTTCATCAGAGAGGGGAAGTGCTTTGGATGCGGGGAACAGGGACATATCTCCGCGAAGTGCCCTAATAAGGCACAGAAAGAACAGAATGATAAACACGACGACAGGCCTGAGAGTTCGAGAGCAGCTGAGGAATGTGGCAGAAAAGGCAGATAGAAAAGCAGAACTGGTACCACATGGCGTGGGACCTGCACCGAATCTAATGAATGAAAGTACAAACTTAGCCGCTTTTGGGGCAAAGTGAAGGATGAGGAAGCTCTTTTGAAGGAGCCAAGGCCAACTTCTTTTCACTT
This sequence comes from Adiantum capillus-veneris, assembly GCF_014529385.1. Taxonomy (NCBI): domain Eukaryota; kingdom Viridiplantae; phylum Streptophyta; class Polypodiopsida; order Polypodiales; family Pteridaceae; genus Adiantum; species Adiantum capillus-veneris. Next base: position 104,676,686 of record NC_140931.1, on the reverse strand, counting down.
GGAATTGGCAGCTCGATTTGGAATTACGCCCGACAGACTGACGCCACAGGCGGAGGTAGTTCGACTGGCACCCGGATGGGATGTTGCCATTACACCGAGCATTGGCAAACTTCGTTTGCAATGACAGGGGCGTTCAGGGCACGCGAGTGACGTTCTACTCAGGATCCCTTGGTACCACAAGAACTACGCCGTGGTTGACTACCGAGCCGAGAAAGCGACTTTGATAAATGAAGGGCTTAGAGATTGTACTTTATGAACTTCAGTTTCTTACTCATTCTTTGGGAGAGAACTGAACGCTGGATAAAGGTTGAATATGTTTTGACCTGATCAAAAGAACGCCAAGATTTTTCTCCACACTCATGCCGATTTCTTTTCAGAGGGCCTGAAGATCAAACCATTGATATGATACCTGGAAGCACGCCACCGAATCGGCCACCTTACCGTGTGAGTCGAGTACAGAATGAAAAGATTATGAACCTAGTGAAAGACCTCTTGGAAAAGGGTCTTGTCCAGCCTAGTACTTCATCGTATTGCTCTCCAGTGTTGTTGGTTTTGAAGAAAGACGGATCTTGGAGAATGTGCATCGATTATACCACTTTCAACGAAATCACCATCAAGAACAGATTTCCGATTGATATACTCGACAGGTTACAGGGATCCTCGTGCTTTAGCAGGATTGACTTGAAGAGTGGATATCATCAGATCAGGATAGCGCCAAGAGATGTCTACAAGACAGCTTTTCGGACGACTTTTGGGTTATTTGAGTTTTTGGTAAGCCTTTTGGCTTAACCAATGCTCCTGCGACATTTAACCGGATGATGGACAGGATTTTTCGAGAGTACAGGCTATTTGTTGGCACTTTCTTTGATGACATCATTGTTTTCTCGAAGAATGAGGCAGAACACAGAGATCATCTGCTTCAAATCTTTCAGGCATTACGAGATCACACGTTAGTGATTAATGCAAAGAAAAGTGAATTTTTCCTACCAGAGATACACTTTTTGGGACACATTGTGTCAGCATAGTAGGAGTGCAAATGGACCCGGCCAAGATAGAGACTATCCGTGATTGGCCCGATTTGAGGAATGTCCATGAAGTTAGAAGCTTCTTGGGACTGTGTTCGTACTACAGGCAGTTCATACGAAAGTTTGTATAGGTTGCTTCCCCTTTGCATACCTTGACACCGAAAGGAGTATCTTTTTTCGTGGGGACCCACAGAGGTGACTGCCTTTCGGACATTGAAAGAGAAATTGACTACGGGACCTATTTTGACTTTGCCGGACTTGCAGTCATTTGTAGTATATTGTGATGCTTGTGGTTGTAGTCTGGGTGCGGTCTTGATGCAAGAAGGCCATGTCATAGCTTACGAGAGCCGTTTGTTCTCTAGGCCGGAGATGACAACACAGATTTATGAGAAGGAGCTTTTGGCGGTTATCCATGCTCTTACTCAGTGGCGGCATTACCTACTCGGAGCAGATTTTACTGTCTTTACAGACCATCAGAGTTTGCGCTACTTCTTGTCACAGAAGCAGCTTTCGGAAAAGCAGATGCGGTGGACGAACATCTTGTCATAGTTCCACTTCCAGATTGTCCATGTGCAGGGACAGAAGAATGTGGTGGCAGATGCGTTGTCTCGGAAACCGTTGGTTCTTGCTATTTCCGCGATCCATCATAGGAGCTCCGAGGATATGGTCGATTAGTATGCTACAGATACAGATTTTGCAGATATTTTCACACGGATATGGGATGGGGAGACAGTAGCGGGATACTCCCTTCGGGAAGGCTACTTGATGAAAAAGACTATGTTGTGCGTTACACAGCCGTTGAGGGATAAGGTTAGGACTGAATGCCACTGTCCACCTTTTACGGGTCACCGCGGCATTGCAACCACCATGAAGGGGGTAGAGAGATACTTCTTTGGGCCGAGACTCAAAAAGGATGTGGAAGAGTTTGTGCGCAGTTACTTGGTATGCCAGAAGGTCAAGTTTGACAGGCATAAGGCACAGGGATGATTACAGCCTTTACCCGTACCCACCCACCCCTGGGAAAGTATTGCAATGGATTTCATTTTTGATCTCCCGAGAACACAGAAAGATCACGATGATTTCTCGATTACATGGCACGTCTAAGACGATTGTCTCCGATAAAGACCCCAGATTTATGAGTTTGTTTTGGAAGGCAATTTGGGAGAACATTGGCACGCAGCTGCAGTTCTCGTCATCGTTCCACTTGCAGACTGACAGGCAATTTGAGATTGCCAATTCAGTGATTTTAGATTTATTGAAGTCTTGTATCTCGGATCAGAAGACTCAATGGGAAAAGAACTTACCTTTGGTGGAATTTGCCTACAATAACACGATACACTCTTCGACGGGGAAGACGCTATGTGAGATTGTTGAAAGTGCTGTGAAGGTTCCATCCTTTTGGAAGCGGATGAATATTCGCGAGATTTAGATACGGCTTTTGCCAAGGTTCGCGAGACTTTACAGGAGTCTCAAGAACGACAGAAAAAGGTAGCGGCTTGCCATCGTCGCGACTTGAAATTGAAGGAGGATGATTGGGCGCTCTTACTTTTGAGAAGGCACGCCTGTGAAAGAGAGGCTTTTTCCAAAGCTTAGTATGTGATACTACAGACCTTTCCAGATCACTGACAAGTTAAATGATGTCTCCTTCCGATTGGAACTGCCAGATACTTGGAGGATTCATAATGCATTGCATGTGAGTCTCTTGAACCCTGTTAAGGGTGATGTGCCTGATCATGGGGAGCCTGATGAGCAACCCGCAGTGGAAGAAAACGAGGAGATCCTTGTTCCTGAACAGATTTTGGCACATAACGATACGAAGAAAGGTAAAGTCCGAAGGCGGTTCTTGGTTTAGTTCAAGAACTTTCCTGCATTTGATGCGAAGTGGATGGAGGAGGAGGACCTAGCAGATACACCTCGGATTGTGAAACTTTACCTCGATGTTTTGGTTTAGCATAGTCTACTCCAAACGGAACCCAGAAACTCATCTTGGCCGAAGATCTGGTGCAGTGGGATGCACAAGAGAGGAGTTACTCCACTCATTTGTCAACAGATGCCTCGATTTTGATACTAAAGTCACTGATGTCTCTTTGAGCTTTAGAGATACTTAGAACTGACAGTATTCTACTGGATGACTTTATGAAATGGAATTCCTGATTATGATACTGATTTGTTCTTGACTTCTTGTGAGTGCAGGAACTGATAGACGAAATGACTGCAGCATTTTGGTCTACTTGATCTCGAATAGACATGGTTGCAATAGGGGTTAGTCAATCGGACATCGATGAGGTCCTGATTGGACCTAGATGTGATTGCTAGTTACATTGCCGATAAATCATGATCTAAGATCCGAATGAGTGTTGAATGTCATGTGATGTCCTATGATGTCGTGTGATGTGACTGTCGATTTTGTACAAGTGCTAGATGTGTGTTCCTAGTACGTAGGTACTAACAGTCAGTGTCTGCTAAGACGGTTTATGGCTTTTGTCGGTTTTGTAGGCGTAATCGCGGTCGATTACAATGCTTTCAAGAGGGGGGTATGTCACAAAGTGATGACGTGGCGGACATCAGAAATCCTAAAATTCCTGCAAACCCTAATTTCTACCAAAAACCCTAATTTCTGAAAATCGCGAAGGCTTTTTTTTTTTTTTTTTGAAATGATGAGCGACACGAATTTTACTTTTTTTGATATAAAAAAAGAAAAGACTCTCTAAAGAGAGATAGGACTACTGCTTTTGATTTTAAAAGCTTTTGGGGCTCTGCTTTTAGGCATCCCTTGTAACCTTTAAATTAGTGGTGAGGGCCTCACGTCTCAGAGCATCTGGACGCAGAGTCTGAGAGTGAAACCCTAACCGCTCTCTTGTACTTTGATGATTGATTAATACAAAAAGAAATACCGAAAGGGGTGCCAGTCTTTGGGGCCAATATCTCTAGGGACGGAACTCCGCCGGGCCAGTGCAAATCTATTGTGATCTGTGAATTGTTTTGAAGTGGTTATTTGGTGCTGTCGCGGTTGATTCTTGACTTGGAGTGTCCAAGTCTGTTATAGCGGCAGTATCTGTTCTCTCTCGCTCCCCATGAGGATCGTCTCGTGGAACGTGCAAGGATTAGGTGGGCCTCAGTTTCAGCGACAGCGGGGCCGGTTGCGTCAGGAGCTTCAGCGTTGCCGTGTGGGACGAGAGATTGATCTCCTTATGCTTCAGGAGCACCATCTGTCTGAGAGCCGCATTCGGCGATGTGGTCAGATTTTGCGTGGACGATATCATACCTTTTGGTCAGCTGCTTTTGTGTGGGACGAGAGATTGATCTCCTTATGCTTCAGGAGCACCATCTGTCTGAGAGCCGCATTCGGCGATGTGGTCAGATTTTGCGTGGACGATATCATACCTTTTGGTCAGCTGCTTTTGGACCTGGAGGCATCTAGGGTGGGGTATGTATGACTATTGCGGACTCATTGCAGCAGGCCATTGTGGGCAGAGGGATTATTGTGCCAGGCAGGGCTCAGTGGATTACGATGCAGGTTCAGGGTGGCCTTGTGGGCTTCCTGAACATCTATGCTCCCAATGTGGCGAGTACTCGTATAGAGTTTTGGTCACAAATTATTGAGTCTTTGCCACAGGCTGACCATTGGTGTGTAGGAGGGGACTTCAACATGTTGGAGGACCCTTCTGACAGGATCGGAGGCAGCCATTGGTGTGTAGGAGGGGACTTCAACATGTTGGAGGACCCTTCTGACAGGATCGGAGGCAGCCATGCTACTGTGCATGGAGTCGAGTTAGCAGCTTGGGAGAGGTTGTGTATGACTTTGAGGGTCTCGGATAAATGGCAGCATTTTGGCTTTGTGAGGCCTCCAGAGAGTCTTGCCTTCTCTAGATCGGACCGTAGAATGGGAGGAGTGAATCTATCGCAGATAGATCGCTTCTACGCTAGTGACCACTTCAGTGACTTGGGGGGAACAGTGGGCATCCTGGCAGGGACATCCTTCTCGGACCATGCACCAGTGATCCTCACAGTGTCAGACAGACAAAGGAGGGGGAGCACGATGCTTCGCATCCGAGAGCAGGTCTTGTTGGACTCAGCACTCAGAGAGAGGGTAGAGGCTCTCTGGATAGAGGGCATGGAAAACCAGGCTCAACCTGCAGACAGAGTGGCCTTAGGCCTAGCTCAGCTTAGCCACTTTTTTCTCCAGGAGTCTCTGGCTCGACGGGCTGCAGCGAGAGAGGAGGAGCAGCCTCTCAGACGAGGCATTGCTTCACTACAGAGGATGCAGGAGCAGCATCCAGACAGTCCATGGTTGGAGGAGCAGTTACAGCAGGCTCGACAGGAGCTTGCTTGCACAGAGGAGAGGCGTCATGAGTTTGCCTTTCACCGACAGGCATCTCAGTGGACTCAGGTGGGTGACAGAGTGACAGATGCTTTCTTTGAGACAGTTGGACCTCGGCACTCGCATGCCAAGGTGAATTAGTTGAGGAGTCCCGATGGGTCAGTTGTTCGTGAGCCCGAGGATATGTGTGGAGTTGGTACCAACTTTTACCGTGAGTTACTGTCGGCCGAGCCCCAGTCAGAGCGGCATGATGCATGCAGGGAGCAGGTTTGGGCACAGATGCCTTGTCTTGTGACTGAGGAGATGCACCATAGGCTAGAGATGCCTCTTCAACTTGAGGAGCTGCACACGGCTCTTAGGGCCCTCCCTCGTGGTAGCTGTCCAGGTGAGGATGGGCTGACTCCTAGCTTCTTCTTGGAGTACTGGGACCTGCTTGGCCCAGATCTTTGTAGTGCCTTTCAGTACATTCTGCACACAGGAGTGATGGCGGATAGCATGAGTGAGGGCCTGATTTACCTCATTCCAAAGAAGGGTGGCTCCTTGGATGAGATTCGACAGTGGCGCCCCATCACCATCCTCCACTTAGCCTACAAAATTCTTGTCAAGGCTCTGAGTTTGAGGATTCAACCACTGTTGGAGAGCCTTATACATGGGACTCAAACAGGTTTTGTCAAGGAACGCAGTATCCTTGACAACATCTTCACTTTCTGGGAGGCTTCTGCCCTGGCACGGCTCCGTGGGGAGGACCTTGTTATTCTTCTTCTCGATTTTGAGAAGGCATACGACAGAGTTGATTGGGACTTGCTAGAGGGCACTGTACGCAGGATGGGCTTCTGAGATGCTTGGATCAGAGGGGTGTCAGCTTTGTACAGATAGGCTCATAGTCAGGTGCTTTTGGCAGGAGGTAGAGGTGAGCGCTTCACGCTCACACGATCGGTTAGACAGGGTTGTCCTCTTGCCCCCTTTCTGTGTCTGTTCTATGCGGAGGCGATGAGCAGATTTTTGGTGTCACAGCAGGTTGGTCTGAGGGGCTTAGCACTCCCTATACGGGGGGATGAGCTTCTGGACGTTGAGTCTGCCGACGACTCAGCCTTGTACTTAGAGGGCCAGGAGGCCAATCTATACGGATGTGAGCAGGCTTTGGAGACCTTCTGTTGTGCATCAGGCGCACTGATCAACTGGAGAAAGACAGTGGCTTTCTGGGTTGGCAGTGCTCCTGTGCCAGATTGGATGCCAGGAGAGGGTTTCAAGTGGATTCCCCCAGGGACTGCAGTTCGGTACTTGGGTTGTCAGGTTGGTTTGGACTTGTCCCCCGAGCAGCAGATTGCTCCTCTTATCCTGTCCATCGGAAGAAAGCTGTTACATTGGAGCTCAGCACGACTTTCGCTGGCTGGTAGAGTAGTAGTTGCCAACCAGGTGTTGTCGGCGACTATGTGGTACATCACTTCTTGCTGGATCTTCTCGAGTTCTTGTATCAGTCAGGTTGAGAGGTTGATCAGGAGCTTCCTTTGGTCAGGGCGTGACACTCAGATGCCCGAGCCAAGGTGTGTGGGGGAGCAGGAGAGAGAGCCCACTTGCTATCCTATGCAATGAGGGTGAAGGAGGAGAGGAGATTGGCGCAGAAAGAGGCTTGCGCAGAGAAAACGTGAGAGAGAGAGAGAGAGCTCATTGGATTTGGGAAAAAACCACGCTATTGTTCTTTTGGGCTTCATATTTGAGTATATGAGTAAGTGACTAGGGGGCCATTCACACTTGGGCCCCCTCACTTATAAGTCTTTTTAACTTATAAGTTATAAGTACAAGGCACTTAGGCCTTTATTCCCTAACAACCTCCCACCTAAAGGCAATGTACCTTGGGAGATCAAAGAATCAGCTAACTATGATACAATAGCTGATCATGCACTTACTCATCCAACACCCATCATTTGACGGCAATATGCAAACCGCTCTGCTGGAAGACTCTTGGTCAAAAGATCTGCAGGATTGTCATCTGTGTGCACCTTGACAAGTGTAATGCTCTTGTCATCAAGCACACTCCTGATAAAATGATACTTCACCTCTATGTGCTTTGTCTTGGCATGAAAAACAGGATTCCTTGCAAGCATAATAGCACTCTGACTATCACAGTGTAGCACAGGAACCGGTGACTTAATGCCAAGCTCTTCTACCAAACGCATGAGCCACAAAGCTTCTTTGCATGCCTCAGTGGCAGCCACATACTAGGCCTCAGTGGTAGACAAAGCAACACATTTTTGCAGTCTAGAAATCCAAGAAACTGCACCTCCTGTGAATGTAAACACATATCCAGAGGTAGACTTCCTGCAATCTGGATGTCCAGCAAAATCTGCATCTGTAAAGCCATGCACAGATGTCTCACTCTTCCCAAAACAAATGCACAAGTCTTTAGTGCCTTTCAAGTATCTCAAGATACACTTCACTGCTTCCCAATGCTTTTTGCCAGGATTGCTCATGTACCTGCTTACCACTCCCACCGCAAATGCAATGTCCGGACGTGTAGCAACCATAGCATACATCAAACTGCCAACGGCTGATGCATAAGGAACCTTGGCCATTTCAGCCCGCATATCATCTGTGTTTGGGCAGTCATGTGCAGTCAGTTTTACATATGGAGGCAGCGGAGTACCAAGTGCCTTTCCCCCATCCATATGAAAACGATGTGGCACCTTATTAACATAATCTCGTTGAGATAGATACAGACACTTGTTGAGTCTATCTCGAGAGATACGCATGCCCAAAATATGATTAGCATCACCAAGATCCTTCATGTCAAAGCGATTCTTTAAGCTTTGCTGTAATGCATCCAACTCCGTGACATTGTTACCAGCAATAAGCATGTCATCAACATACAAAATCAGCAATAGAAGAGATCCATCACTTGCCGTTTTGATGTACAAACAGTGATCAGAATTACTTCTTTTGTATCCTTGAGACCTCATGAATGTATCAAACTTGTGATACCATGCACGGGGAGACTGTTTCAAACCATACAAGCTCTTCAAGAGTCTACATACTTTCTTCTCTTGCCCCTTTGACACAAAACCTTCTGGTTCCATCATATAGATCATCTCAAGCAAATCGCCATGCAAAAACGCTGTTTTGACATCCATTTGCTTTAACTCCATATCTTCAGAAGCAACCAAACGTACTTTGTACTTAGGAGAAGCATCAGATGTGACCTTGGTCTTGTAAACCCATTTACATGGCAGAGCCTTATTCCCTTTAGGCAAATCAACCAAGTCCCATGTATGGTTTTTCTCCAAAGACTGCATTTCCGAAACCATTGCTTTGAACCATTTCTTACTGTCTTCCCGTTGCATAGCCTCTTTATAGCAAGACGGCTCACCACAATCAGTAAGCATGACATAGTCCAAAGACGGTTCATATCTATCGGGGGGCCTTGTCACTCGAGTAGACCTACGCACCCAATGATCCATAACAGGTGGATTTTCAGCCTGTAAACCATCAAAAACAGCAGGCTGTTCAGCCGGTTGCATCGCAACAACGGGCGGTCTAGGAGCATCAACCTGTTCCCCTACCTGTGGTGCATCAATGGCAACTTGTTGGGGCTGATTTTCAGCAGCTAATGGCTGATTTTCAGCACCATTTTCAGCATGTAAAGGCTGCTGAACATTGGGCCTTCTTGGCTGTCCATATGTAACATCCTCACGAAAAACAACCCGGCGCACTTCCTCGACCTTTGTGGGCTATTTGTGCATGCAATTCTCATTGAAGATGACATCATTGCTGCGTATGATTTTCCGTAATGCGGGATCCCATAATCTATACCCCATTTCACCATCCATACCATATCCTAGGAAAATGCATTTATGAGACTTTGGTTCTAGTTTGGTGCGCAGTTCACTCCGGATGTGAACATAGGCCTCACAACCAAACACTCTTAAATGTGCATATGAGGGTGGCTTGCCAGACCACACCTCCTCAGGCACCTTTCCACCCAAAGCCTTGCTAGGTGAGCGATTAATCAAGTGAATAGCTGTTTGTACAGCTTCTGCCCAAAAACCATGAGGTAATGCAGCATGTGACAGCATACTCCGAACTTTCTCTTGGATAGTCCGGTTCAACCTCTCTGCAACTCCATTCTGAGAGGGATTAAAAGGAGCCGTGAGCTCTCTTTTAATACCTTTAGTAGCACAAAAGTCAATAAATGCTTTTGATACACTCCCCCCCATTGTCTGAGCGCAAAGACCTAAGCTTCTTGTCAGTTTGATTCTCAACAAACGCAAGAAACTTCTTGAAAGTATCCAAAACATCGCTTTTAGCACGTATTGGATACACCCACACCTTACGTGTAGCATCATCGATAAAGGAGACAAAATATTTCTTTCCCCCTAAGGACAACTGTGGCATTTCACATACATCGGAATGCACTTAGTCTAACCTGTCAAACTTCAAAGAAAGAGACCTTTTGTGCGGTGTTTGACTGTGCTTACCATAAATACAGTGCTCACAATGAGAAAAATCAGCATACCTCAAACACGGCAAATAACCACCACGAGACAGAGTTTCCATTCCTCTTTTACTCATGTGTCCCAACCGGCCATGCCACAAAGAAACACTTGGCTGCTCGGTTACGGCGACAACATGGTCACGCACACTAGATACATGCAAAGGATACAAAGTGTCCGATTTACAACCCTTGGCTACAATCCGGGTCCCTTTACAAATTTTCCACTTGCTATCACCAAAAGTGGTGTGATAGCCTGCATCATCTAGCTGCCCTGTACTAATCAAACTCTTCTTGAGTTGTGGCACATGGCGCACTTTGTGCAAAACAAAAGTCATATTATCAGCAAAGGAAAACTGGACACTGCCAATACCTGCAATGTCACATGCATAGTTGTCTCCCAAATAAACAGTGCCCTGCACCTCACCTGAGTACTGTGTAAACCAATCCCTATGAGGTGTTACATGAAAGGAGGCACCTGAATCAAGAATCCAAGTATGCATGTCCACATCAGAACCCATAGCAAGGGTATGTGCATCCACAGAAGAGGCATTGAGTACATCAGTGCTGCTGTCACTGTCACAACTACTAGCAACATTGATTTCCTCAATCAACACAGTGCTCTTCTTGGCATTTCCCTTGTCCTTTGCATCAGTTTCAGCACCCTTGTTCTTCTCTTTCTTCCACTCATAGCATTCCCGTTTATAATGCCCTTTCTTTCCACAATGATGACACACAACATCTTTCCTACGAGATTTGCTGCGTACCCTGTCCTTACTGTCAGATTTCTCCCTCTGTTGAGACCTGCCTCTCAAGTGCAATGCATTAGAAGACCCACCTGTGGTGTTCTTCCTGTTCATCTCTTCCATCAAGAGAGAACTCTCTACATCTGCATACTTAAGTGACGCACTTGAGTTACTAAGAGCTGTCCGGAATACATCCCAACTCTCGGGCAATGTGCATAGCAGAAAAGTAGCTTTGAACTCCTCATCAATCGTGAATTTCAGCTCTGTCAGTTGGCTGAAAATAGAATTGAATTCATTGAGGTGCACTGACATGTGCGTGTCCTCCTTCATGCGGAGATCCATAAGCTTCTTAAGCCAATACACTTTACTGGCAGCACTCTGCTGTGCATACAACTCGTCTAAACGCTTCCACATGCCCCATGCTGTCTGCTCATTCTCTACATTGAAGAGTAAATTGTCAGACACCGAAAGCATGATCGTGGAGCGAGCCAACTCGGCCACTTCTTCCCATTCTTCAACCTCCATATCAACCGGTTTCACACCCTGTAACTTAATAGGTTTCACCTGTTTCTTCTGCAACATCACATTATAACATTGCTTCTTCCATATAGCAAAGTTATGGGCACCTTCAAGCTTGCGAATGTGCAACAAATTGCCACTTTCACTGCTAGAAGCCATTCTGAGTGATTGCAAACACTGAAACCCTGTTTTGCCGACCTAAACACGTCCAAATGTGCGCAATCGGGCAAAAAACAGCTTGCTGTTACAGAAAAACAGCGAGCAAATTTCACGCGAAATCACCCCAAAACGGCGTACATTCACTGCCAAACCCTTACCAAAGGTTTCCACAAGGTGTATACATCATTTGCTTGCTGAAATTCCCTGTTTTAGGGCAAAAATCAGACCTGTAAACACCTGTTTTGCTGAATTTTCAGAACCTCGTTGGTGGAAACACCTGTAAGATTGACCTGTGAGACTTGCCCTAATGAAATTGCATCAAATTGACCCCGAAATTGGTCAATTTCAGCAGAAATAGGCTGCTGTTCTCCAGTTTTTGAAACCCTAATTTTGGGGAAACTGTCACCGGAGGTCGATTCTACACGGTGAGAGGATCCCTTCGCGACAGAGTTGATCGAAAACGGTTGAATATCCTTCCCGCAGCGAGCAAAAACAGAACTCTGATCTGTGTTGCGAAGATGGCTCTCTTGGAAACCCTAAAGCTCTGATACCATGTGTGGGGGAGCAGGAGAGAGAGCCCACTTGCTGTCCTATGCAATGAGGGTGAAGGAGGAGAGGAGATTGGCGCAGAAAGAGGCTTGCGCAGAGAAAACGTGAGAGAGATAGAGAGAGCTCGTTGGATTTGGGAAAAAACCACGCTATTGTTCTTTTGGGCTTCATATTTGAGTATATGAGTAAGTGACGAGGGGGCCATTCACACTTGGGCCCCCTCACTTATAAGTCTTTTTAACTTATAAGTTATAAGTACAAGGCACTTAGGCCTTTATTCCCTAACAAGGTGGCTTGGTCGGTCGTCACACTTCCTTGTTCTCAGGGAGGGCTTGGGATCATTGATCCAACACAGCAGAGCAGAGCCCTTCTTGGGAAGTTCATCGTCAGAGGACTTCTTCCAGGCGAGGAGCCCTGGAAGGAGTTCTTGCTGCAGAGGCTTCGTGCCAGGGTGCCTCAGTCAGGAGGCCCTTGGAAACCTTCGACCAGATGGATCTTTACAAAGTTGCGCCGAGTTGGTTTGAGTAGGAGACTGGAGGATCGCTTCGCTGTGAGTTTGCTTCGATCTTGGGAGCTCTTACGGCGTGGCCTAGAGCAGAGACAACCGACGTGCACGGAGGAGTGCCTACGGCAGCCCCTCGTCTGGAAGGCCATGGTTAGCACTCAGAGAGGCCACTTGGTTGGGAGTCTGCCTCATGTTTCTTGGGGTCCCATGGCAGCAGGTCCAGCGTGCTCTCTAGGTGACTGGCTAGAGTTCACAGGTTTGTCAGAGGAGGTGCAGTGTTTACAGCTCCAGGGCATGAGAGGGGTGCAGAGTATATGTCAGGACATCTCAGAGTCAGTTCCAGCTGAGTGGCTCACGCCTCTCGAGCCAGTAGCACCCCGGTGGATGGGAGCCTTGACACGACTGGAGGTTCTCATTTCAGTCAGGGCCTGCTCAGAGACTGTCCCAGCTCTGTTGTTCGAGCTTCAGGGTGGGGGACGATTACAGCGAGTTGCAGTAGAGGCTCCGCAGGTAGCAGAGTGCTGTTTCGAGAGGATCCGAGTTGTGGGCATCTGTGGGAGGACTTGCGTCATAGACCCTGACCCAGCAGCTCTTGAGACTGGACACTGGAGGCTATGGGCTTGGGAGTGTTGTCCACTGGCACGAGTACAGTGGGATCCTGGTGAGTGGCTATGAAGGGACCCCCTCTCTTCTGCAGACTGCTCAGGAGTCCCCTTCTTTCAGTACACTGTTCGGCTTGGACGTCATATACTTGCAGCACAGAGAGAGGCCCGCCCCGCTGCAGCACGTCATTGGCAGGAGGAGGGCCTCACAGTTGAGTTCTTGGCAGACTTTTGGCAGAGGCTGTGGGACTCCAGACAGCCGAGGCGCGTCACTTTGTTTCAGTGGTTGGTTGCACACAGAGCCACGGCAGTAGGGAGTTGGCTTGTGCATTGTGGTCTCTCGGCTGCATGTGCAGCTTGTGGCCAGTTGGTGGAGAGTAAGCGTCATTGTCTTTGGGACTGTCCCTCAGCCGCATGCGGGTGCGTCGCGAGGCTTATCTTCGGCTCTGGCGGCCTGGGCCTTTCTACACCATAGTCCAGGGGGTGCTCAGATGGCACTACTGTCCACCTGTGTGGCTCTTCCCTCATCCCATCTCTTGATTTAGCCTCATTGTATTTATGCTGTTTTTTCATTGGGAGAGTCTCCCCATCATGCTTGTTGTAGGCCTCTCTTGCAGAGGTGGATGTAGCCCTATGGGCAGTTTTCATTAACTAATAGAAGGATCTCCTTCTCGGAAAAAAAAAAAAAATTAATGTCTTCAAAAAGGCCAAAATGACCTATGAGACCAAAAGGTTACAGGTGGTGAATTGAATACCAGGTCTAAGAGAGAGAAGAGGAGGAGGAGGAGAAGAGAAGAGAATTTTAACGTCGTAGGAAACTATCCACAGAGAGAGAGAGAGAGAGAGAGAGAGAGAGAGAGAGAGAGAGAGAGAGAGAGAGAGAGAGGGTTTCGCCCTGCTGTTTCTAGGGTCTCGCCTGATGTTTTAGGGTTTCGAATCTCTGTTTTTTGTATTTTCAGGGTTTCGTCTGCTGTTTTTAGGGTTTCGAATCTCTGTTTTTTGCATTTTTAGGGTTTCGCCCTGCTGTTTCTAGGGTTTCGTTCTCTGTTTTTAGGGTTTCGCCTACTGTTTTAGGGTTTCTTCTGCACATCAATCAAAACTTAGCAGCCCGAAAACCGTAATTGTTCGAAAACCCTAGCTGTCCCAAACCCTAACTGTGTGCATCTTCCTACCGCCTGCAAGAGAAAGAGAGAAAGAGAGAGAGAGAGAGAAAGAGTCCAAGCTTCATTTCGGGTTTTGCTTTTCCCGTTTGCTAGTCTCGCCCATTCTTCATGGCGGCTTTGCCGGTCTCGAGTGCTACACACGGCACTCCATCACCACTTGCCTGTCGCGTGGACTAACTGGCGACCTGTTGACACGCATTGACTCCAAAATACAACACTTGGCACAACATGCCTTGGTTGGCCAGATGATTTGACAGTCTCCACCTCGCTCTTCTATACGTGATTGGTGTGAGACTGCATTGGGCACTACTCAGGGACGGGTCTCGGAGCTTACATTCCTTGGCAGGGGCATATTCATGGTACGTCTTTCAGATCCCGCCATTGCCTCAACTCTCCTGGCTCGCTCTCCGATACTCTTTGATCGCAGGATGATATACTTGACGAGGTGGTATCCCGAGTTTACTACTGAGGAGTTTGACAGTCGACACCTTATTCCCAGATTCCCTCTGACGCTCTCCTTCCCGGATATGCCTCTCCATTTTATTGATGAGCATCTCCTTCAGATGATTGCTGCTCATTTTGGCACAGTAGTTCCAGGATCCTGCATCTTCTCATCTGGTCCACCTCGCATTCAGGTCCTGGTGTTTGGGGATACTTCATTGCCAGATACAGTTACTATGGCTGTGCACGATCGAGGCTACTCTTGCCGAATGGTAGTCACTGGCCGCCAAGGACAGTGCTTACGCTGTCACGAGATGGGACACTTGGCACGCGATTGCCCCACCCTGCCACGCCATCGGCGGCAACAACAGCTGGCTCGTGGCACTCATGCTCAGCCACGTGGTCAGCGTCAACAACCGGTTCCTCCTACTACTACTTGAGCACCTCAGCAGCCTGCAGGTGCTCCTCGAGCTTCGACCCTCCATGTTCCTCCCTCCGCTTCAGCTCCTACTGAGGCTGCATGGTAGACAGTGGGTCGTAACCATCCCTTCCGTCCTCGTCAGCAACCTACAACGCATGCAGCCCCCAGTGTTACCTCTCCTGCTCCCTCTCAAGTTTCCACCACCCCCTTACCCCCTGCTTCTCCTCGCCATTCTTCTTCTTCAGCACAGGATCACTTACCTCTGCTACCAGCTCCTCCTTCACTTGCCGTTCCCCCGCCCGCTCCTTCCCCTCTTCCCGAGGTCCCTATTCCCATGCAGATGGATCATTCACCGCTATTACCTCTCCCTTTTTCTCCTCTCCCTTTTGCCCTTACTCCCCCCCCCCCCCCCCCTCCACCTTCTGGTCCTCCCCCTCCCTCAGCCGCTCATACTTACGTCCCACGCAGTTTTCTCAGCTCTTGCCCTCTTTCCTGGGGCACTCATCGGGCTGAAATGTGCGGTGACTCAGAAGGGCCATTGCGGGTGCAACTCTACCTTATGCATCACAAGCAGGTTGTGTTCCCTCTTTAATAGGCAGCCGCCCTCAGCCTACCCATTCTTTTTTCCTTCCATTCCACGCAACTCAAGAATGGTCCGAGGATCAGGTTCTACATTTTGTGCATGCACAAACTATTGCTCAGCTTCATTTATGGTTGTCTACTTCCGCTCCGGATGTATTGTCTCCACACTTCCCTTCATGTATTGGTGCTATGGAATGGAGTGATGTTTATGCTTGCTATTCATTGCCTATGGTCATTCATGTATCCTCAGATGTGGTGCTTCCTATATCTATGCGCATTTGGGGTGTGAAAGCTGCAGCATCGGTAATGCAATGTAAACAAGTTGAGGTCCGCAGTTGGTGCAATGAGACACCATATTTTAGAGAGGGATTGCGGGTTGCTTTCCTACCGCCCGAAGCTCACCCCTTGGATGGCCCAGCTGCCTCCAAGAAGATGCGCAGTTAGTCAGATGCTCTACCAATTCTTTCATGCAGACTATGGATTTACATGTAGTTTCTTGGAATGCTAATGGTTTACAGACTTCTCGGGTAAGAGGTTCCCATAAGCTTTTACTTCGCAGAGATTTACACGCTCATGTAGTAGGCACTGTGGATATATTACTAGTACAGGAGCATAAGATTGCCACTCCCTTTGGTAATCTCATGCCCTCGGGCGCTCACACTTTTTGGGAGCCTGCTCTGGGCCTTCATGGACAGAGTTGCGGTGTATGCACCTCATCAATGGGGCCACGTTACTTGGCCTCAGTTCAACAACATGGCACCCTTGTCGCTGGCAGAGCAGTCTATGTTTCTATTCGGATTTGGGACTCTATCATTGGTTTTATGTCAGTCTATGCACCCACTACTCCTCGGGAGAGGGCTACTTTTTGGTCCTCCTTGGCCGCTGTTCTACCTGCTGTAGACTCTTGGGTTGTTGGAGGCGACTTCAACAACGTCGAGAGCGACTCTGATCGGCGATCCATCACACCTCCAGTTCTATCATCCATTTCTTCCGATGAGGAGGCAACTTGGGATCGATTTCTTCTAGCTATTCAAGGTGTTGACGCCTGGCACATACCCTTTTTTGGTCACCACCCTGCTACACTTCATTACTCGTGGGGGTTTCAGAGGCAGCAGGGGAGATTATTAGAGCGACTTGATCGTTTTTACATTGGTCCTTGGGCAGTAGCTCTAGGTGGATTTACTACTATTTGGAGAGGGACCAGCCTCTCAGATTATTTACCCATCTCATTGTTTATCAATTCACTAGATCCTCTGCACAGAGACGAGGTTGCCGCATCCCTGACAGCGTTCTCACCACTGAAGTTTTGCAGCAGCAGATTCGTGAATTATGGTCCACGGGTGCTTCTTATTGTGGTCCCCCTGGAGAGTTCCTTGCTCATTGCATTACTCAGTCTAGTATTTACTGCCGTGATCAGACTGCTATTATTCATCGTCAGTTGAGAGTACGCGAGTCTGATCTTCACATTCCTCTTGGTTCCACACAGCGCTTGCTTGAGGAGTGGCCTCAGGATGCTTATCTCGCTGCTAGACATACAGAGCTCACAGAGGAGATTCGTCGCGTACAGGAGGCTAGGTCTGAGTTCACTCATCATGCTTCAGTATCTCATTGGATAGCTAAAGCTAATCGAATGAATAAAGCCTTCTTCGCTGCGCATAAAGAGCACCCACCTTGCACCACCCTTCGGACTACATATGCTCAGGTGACACTACATATGCATCCTGATGTTATTCTTGATATGTTTGCAGATTATTTTGAGGCATTGTTCACTGCTGATGTATGCAACACTGAGGTTTTACTTGCCCGTGAGCAGATCTGGCATCACACCCGACACCGTTGTACAGACACTATGGCAGAGATCTTGTTGGCACCCTTCACACTTGCAGAGCTTCATGCTGCTATCGAGAGTCTAGATCCATCCTCCTGTCCAGGAGAGGATGGCCTCACTAGAGCTTTCTTTTTGACTTATTGGGATGTATTGCATATACCACTGCTTCGCGGTTGTCAGGACATCTTTGCATCAGGATATATGCATCCGGATCTTTGTTCAGGTCTCATATCTCTTATTCCGAAAGGGGGTGACACCACTCAGCTCCGCCAGTGGAGACCTATTACCCTACTCCCTTCGGTCTATAAGATATTAGCGTTACTGATCAGTCATCGCTTGCGACCGTTCTTACCAGATATTATTCATACTTCTCAGTCAGGCTTTGTCATGGATCGATGCATACTGGATAATATCTTCACTTTTTATGTGGCAGTAGAGTGGGCCAGATCATCTTCTGAACCTCTCGCTTTTTTCATCCTTGACTTCGAGAAAGCATACGATCGTGTTGAGTGGGACTTTCTCGAAGGATCATTAGCCAGGATGGGTTTCCTTGCGAGATGGATCTCCGGCATTTCCGCTCTCTTCAGGACTGCCAGCAGTGCTATTACTATTAGTGGTCGTGTCAGTCGCAGTTTTGAGCTTTCTCGATCTGTCCGTCAGGGATGTCCTTTAGCAGCATATCTGTATCTGTTTGTAGGAGAGACTATGTCCGACTTTCTTCGTGCTCAGAGTCATGCATTTCGTGGCTTGACCATGCCAGTACCTTCAGCTTCTGACCTTATCGATCAGGAGTTTGCTGATGGCACTATGCTGATGTTGCGCTATTTGCTAGCAGCTCTTGATGCCATGCGGGAGGTCCTGGAGGTTTTTTGCATTGCCAATGGTGCACGCATTGACTAGCATAAATCCTATGGGTTACTGGTTGGCAGTGATGACATACCTACTTGGGGGGTAGCTGATGGTTTCACATGGCTGCAGCCGGGTCAGACATACAGATATCTGGGCTTTTAGGTTGGATTTGCCGTTTCCTCACAATAGCAGTTTGCACCCTTACTACAGTCTATTTGCAGGAAGCTACGTCATTGGTCTTCACGTCATTTGTCGTTGGTTGGCCGTGCATTGGTCGCCAACCAGGTCATTCTGGCTACAGTATGGTATACGGCCTCTTGTTGGATGTTAGTGCGGAACTTTTTATGGAGTGGCACAGATGGGACTACTGATACTCGTGCTCGAGTTCGCTGGTCCACGATTATTTGTCCTAGGTCAGAGGGAGGCCTTGGCATTATTGATGCAGAATTACAGAGCCGCGCCCTTCTTACCAAGCTTATTGTTCGGGGTCTTTTTCCCGGCCAAGAACCTTGGAAGATGCTTCTTCAAGCCGCTCTTTGCAGAGCGACTGCACGCCTCGGTACTAGAGATGGTCATACTTGGCATACAGGGTATCGTTTTCTCTTTACGGATGCCCCCTTGTTCACCAGCACTCTCTCACCCTTCATCCGATCGCTCCTTCAGATTTGGGTTTCCATGCGACGGGCTATCATACGCTCACCTCCCTCATGTCGTGAGGAGATTGAGCGCCAGCCTCTCATTTGGAATGATGCAGTGCTTGATTCTTCGGTTAATCCACCCCGTCAGCTTGGAGAGAGGACTCACATTGATTGGGCTGCTTGGGACACTCGCCCTGCTGCCTCTATGCGGTTGTTTCATGAGACACGTATGCTGAATGCAGATTTTGTGGCAGAACATTATGACATTGGTCGCGGGGTGACAGACAGACTGCTTGAGATTGACTCCGCCGTTCCTTCACAGTGGGACGCAGTCATGCGCGACACGGTTCAGATGCCAGCACATAGTGGCTGGGAAGATCTCTTTGCTCAAAGCACTCTCTTATTAGTTCGTTTAAACACCATGCTGTTCACAGTTGATACTGGCTACTCTCAGGGGATTCATGCTAGATTGACATATGATACCACCTCTCTGCACCTTGTCTACCCCGGCGCTCGATGGGAGGCCATACGAGTAGTTGGCTCCCACGGGAAGCGTCGTTGTGTTGACCCCCGTTTCGCTTCCGTTGATGCCGCACTTTGGAGGCTTTGGGTGTGGGAGGGTCGTGCCCTATCTCAGCTTTATTGGGACCCAGGAGAGTGGCATTGGTCTCACTCTAACCCCACCGGTACACTTGTATCATTCTTTGAGTACACTGTCAGAATTGGAAGATTAGCATTGATGAGAGAGCACCCAGAGCAGCCGACTTGTATGCGTTTTTGGTTACATTCAGGTCTCTCCCATGCCTATCTACAACAGTTTTGGTCAGCCATCTGGGATTTACATGTGGCTCGTCGTATTTCTTTTTTCATGTGGATGATTGCACATGCAAGACTTCCAGTTGGGACTTGGCTAGCTACTATGGGTCATGATCCGTTATGTACTCGCTGTCCTTTGCGACTACATGAGTCACCTGCACAGTCTTTGGTCATGCTCATCTTCTCATGTAGTGTGGCTAGCAGTTTGCTTTTTACTTAGCAGAGCCGGTGTTCAGCATGGATTTCTCACTTGGGGATTTGTCTCATGGTTGATGCCGATGCCCGGACCGCATCTTTTCTACGAGGGCTCAGACACAGATCCAGCTCTTATGCTTACCTCGACTGGTTATCGGCGAGGGACTTTGGCTATGTTACCACAGATTGCTTGGCAGGGGGATCCTGAGACACGTGATTCAGTTTTTTCAGTCATCACTAGCATTACACTATGGAATGTTTGGAGAGCTCGTTGTCTTCACATTCTCAGTGCGGCTCCACAGCTCCTTCAGGATACCCTCACTGCCATTTGGCTAGACATCATTCACACCTTGATTTGGCAGTGGGATTCTTCCTCAGGTACATCTCGAGCAGCCGAGGCTCGTCGATTTGCCTTCCTTCGGCGTTGGGCCCGATCTCCACTCTTCTTCACACTTACAGGTGGCCAGATTACATGGCATTATGCCCCCCCTCGGTGGTTTCTCCTCCACTCATCACACAGACCACCATGAGATTGTTCTAGTCGAGTTGTCACTATAGTGGCTCTCACCCTTACATTCAGCTTGTACACCCCACGTGATAGGCTATTTTGGTCCGCTGAGGATTATATTGTACTCAGTAATATACAGCCCTGATTTTTCCAAAAGAGAGAGAGAGAGAGAGAGAGAGAGAGAGAGAGAGAGAGAGAGAGAGAGAGAGAGAGAGAGAGAGAGAGAGAGAGAGAGAGAGAGAGAGAGAGAGAGAGAGAGATAAAATGAAATGTTATATTAAACATTGGTGCAACCAAAGTTGGTCGAGCCTAGAAGGGGTGCTAAGCAGTGCCAGAGGTGTGCACAGGTGCATGGCAAAGTGTTTCAGCAGGTAGAAAGGTCCTAGGTAGGCAAAGGATAGTGGAAATGTATGTTTAAAGAGGTTCTGTAGGCCAAGAAGGATCCAAAAGGGGCCAATTGGGATGGCAGGTCAAGGTGTCCAAAATGCTGAGTGGGTGTTGTAGAATGTGGTCTTTGAGATGCTCTAGAAGTCGGTCTAGATGGCTCCTCAAATGGAGCTACAGTGTGGAAGTTATGCTAGTTCAAAGCTAGAATGGTTTGCAGATCCCCGACGGACAGGGCAAGTGGAGACAGGTGGCCAAAGCTGGGGTGATTGGATAGACATGAAGTGCTCGAGTTGTAGAGCATGCCGGTCCTTTCGGATCATTAATCGGAGCTAGAACAAGCAAGTTATGGCCAATTGAAAGTTTGCTGGGGACGAGTTATGGGCCAACTTGACAGCCTCAGTAGGCGTGCCATCTGGTGTTTTTTTTGGGCTTGATCAGGTTTCAACAAGTAGTATGCACCATGTGGAGTTGATAGCAAGCGACGGTTCATTTATCGGATTTCCGGTGGCCGAGGTATGGTAGGTCTTCTTTGGATCGTGTATGTATTGAAAGTGAAGCTGATTGGGGATTTGATGATGCAGTGGTTGATGTGGATGAAGAAGCACAGGTGCTTGTTGATAGAGCTCTGACTAGGATACAGGTGATGCGAGGGTTAGCCCCTCCAAAAGAGGTGTTTTCAGTGGATGGGCAATGTTCTACTATGGTTGTGTCGACAGAGGTAGATGTGGAGAAGTGTTCATGTGAAAAGCAATGATCTTTGGAGGAGATCTCTTGCTCGGAGGTTGTTGCTTTATATGGTTGGGAGGGAGGGTCAGGTATATGCCATGGCAGGTCAGGTATGCTTGGTGAGATTGATGATATGCTTGATGATGCTTGATCTAAGTGGGCAGTGTGCCAAGGAATGCTTGGAGTGATAGTGGTAGGCCATGGGCGGCCTATCAGCATGATGGGCTATGTGCTGGGGTGAGCACTATGGGATGCCGTTACAGGCGGATGGACGAAATCAGTGCCAAGTGTTTGATCCACGTGGTGACTATGCTACGATGAAGGGGGTGGGGCAACCCACTTGAAGTTTGGCAGTAAGAACATGAATAAGATTGTATACATGGTTTTGGTTCTCTCATGGTGTTTGCCAAGTTTTGCAGTTTGTAGATGAATAAAGTTGTTTTGTGGTTGAATTTGAATGTTCAACAAGGTGGTGCAACCAAAGTTGGTCGAGCCTAGAAGGGGGGTGCTCACAGGTGCATGCCAAAGTGTTTCAGGAGGTACAAAGGTCTTGGGTAGGCAAAGGATAGTGGAAATGTATGTTTAAAGAGATTCTATAGGCCACGAAGGCTCCAAAAGGGGCCAATTGGGATGGCAGTTCAAGGTGTCCAAAATTCTGAGTGGGTGTTGTAGAATGTGGTCTTCGAGATGCTCTAGAAGCCGGTCCAGGCGGCTCCTCAAATAGAGCTACGACGTGGAAGTTATGCTAGTTCAAAGTTAGAATAGTTTGTAGATCCCCGACGGGCAAGGCAAGTGAAGACAGGTGGCCAGAGTTGGGGTGATTGGATAGACATAAAGTGCTCGAGTTGTGGATTATGCCGGTCCTTCCGGATCATTAATCGGAGCTCGAACGAGCACGTTTTGGCCATCTGAAAGTTTGTTGGGGGCCAATTATGGTCCAACTTGACCGCGTAGGTAGGTGTGCCGTTTGGTTTTTTTTTTTGGGCTCGACCATGTTCCAACAAGTAGTATGCACCATGTGGAGTTGATAGCAAGTGACGGTTTATCAATCGAATTCCCGGTGGCCAAGGTACGGCAGGTCGAAGTTGGCGACATATGCTAGAGAGAGGGTGCCAGGCGTTTTTTTGTGCTTTTTGGCGCCTCCATAGAGGCCTTAGGAGAGTTGGAATGCGGCAGGGCCAGATGGTTCGAAGTCGACGTGGGGAAGCTCCAACTGAGTTTTGCGGCACGGGCATCGGATTCTTAAGCAGCTAACAAGTCCAGCTTGAAATTGGCCCCATAGGAGGTTGCCTTGAGTTGATTTTTTGATTTTTTGAGGGGTGTCTCAAGGGGCAATCCATGAAATGCCGCCACATGACGGGCTTTTAATCCGTAGGAAATATTTGGGGAAGCTAGCTTATAGTATAACACCTGGCCGGGTTCCCACGAGCCGCTGACCCCCAAAGTTTTTGAAGGTTAATACGAGGCACCTCCCCACTAGCAGCCTTGCTGATTTTCGAGAGGGGACACAAGAGAGATGAGGCAAGAGAGAGAGAGAGAGAGAGAGAGAGAGAGAGAGAGAGAGAGAGAGAGAGAGAGAGAGAGAGAGCAAATCCGAGCAAGTAGTCAAAGGGCCACTCCGAGCAACTCCAAGGGGTAGTCAAGGGCGGACAAAGCCGAAGTGGACAAAAACACGCCAAAAGGAGAATCCAAAGGTGAGAGGGAGAAAATGAAATAAAATAAAATATGAAAAATTGAAAAATGCATGGGGCACAAGCGGCATAGCTAGTGCCTCCCTACTCAAAGCAAAGAGGAGCAACTATAGAGCAAGAACAAGCAACTGTCTCCCCAACAAATGGGGATGCCAAGTGGGCCAATGAAAAAGCAATTTCCAAAGTTGAAGCCCTCTTCCCCCCTTCCTAAAAGTCAAATTTTTAATAATTTCTAAGGGATTTTTTGAGCCTTTTGAACCCTACAGAGTGGAGTCTTTTGACAAAGGAGTGTGTCTGTCAAACCCCTTTGTATTTTCATAGGAAAATGGCCATTTGTGATGGTGTTGCAAGCTTTGTAAGTGTCTTTGGAAGTGTAATGAAGCCACTATTGCCTAGTTTTGGTGTCGTTTCCCTTTCCCCCTCCATATTTCTCTTGCTCTTGTCTTATCCGGCAATGTTGGCAAGGTGGATGTGTGTGCCCCCCGGACCGGCGGTAATTTGAGTTATAGAGTGAGATTGAGCGGTTGTGTGCGTGTGTGAGGGTTGACACGGATTGTGGCAATGGGTGTGAGTTATGTGGTAGTTTTGAGGAGTGTGTGAGTATTGGGAAGTGTGCAGGAGGAGGTCTGCTAGTGTGAATTGTATCTTTTGAAGGTGTTTTCGAGAGGATAGGGGTGCTGTGAATGCCTTAAGCTATAGAGAGGCCTTCTTGTGTGTGCTTGGTGTGTTCCTCCATTCCCCCTCTTCAATATCTTCAAAAGGCCAATGAGTGTTTTGGGGGTCAAAGAAGTATCTCTTGAAATGATCAACGACTTCCTTATAGTTTGCCTTAACCTCTTGAGATAGAGAGTCAAACCAAGTGCTAGCATCCTTCGTCAGAACTACCTTAAACATTTCTTAGTGTTCCTCATCTCCTATCACTCTTTTTATGCGGCAAGACATTTTGAAATTTGCTAGAAATAGCTCGGCATCCTTGCCAGTCTCTCCAAAAGAGAGAGGATATCCTGACATTTGGCGTTTGGCCTCCATTGAATCAATTTCAAAGTGACAACACATTTTTGTTTTTTATTCATCAAAAGATTTACACAATAATGTTTTCTAAATTGCAATCTATTCTACAAGAAAATAGCTTATGCCACATCTTGTGGGAACAGATGGGAGACAGCCCACAGGACAGTCGCGAGATCTCAAGCATGGGAGTAGAGGTTCAGGAGGAGTAGCAGTGCTATTAAGGGAGGAGTTACAACCACTACTACATATTGTATGGAGAGATGATCATGCTAGATACATGTGGGTGAGGTTGAGAGCTGACACAAGCTGATTTCTATACATTGCCATATGTTACTTCCCTCCCAGTATGTCAGTATATGCTGCATCCAGAGGACAGGCGCCTTTCTCTATACTAGATAATGATATATTGGAGTTTTCTAGGGATGGTGATATCATCCTCCTAGGGGACTTCAATGCCTGAACGGGCAACTCTCAGACAGTCTTCTACGACACTTCAGATGAGATGCTTAGAGAGCTGGATGTGGGTGACTGGGGCTTGCCAGATGCTCACATGATAGAGAGCAGACGGGTATGGGACATACTTCACGGAGATGACGACTACACATGGGTTAGCCATACGGCGTACAACGATTTCCTCAAGCAGGTGGTTTCACATGCTTTCCACACAGACACGGGGCCAGTACAATGGACTAGGTTATGGCACAACCGAGCTTTGTTCCTTGTATTCAGGATTTCATAGTGGGAGGCAGACTAGTGGGCGTAGCAGTGGATTATGCACTTTTGACATTGTCTGTTTCATTTCGGTATAGTACAGCCCATACATCAGGAGGCAGGTCACATACCCGTTATACATTTACACCAGAGACGGTTTATATAGAGGAGATCTATAGCCGTCTATGCACAACTGGTCTTGGCCTCTCAGTGGAGAGTGCACTACTTTACTTACTGAGACACTGCATGGTGCAGCATCAGAGGCATACCCACAGACTCAGCCGTTGAGTAATTGAGTAAATGGGCAGAGGGTGAGGGTGTACGAGCAAGGGCCAGGCCGGTTTCAAGAGGGGTTTCTCCACTCTTGATCATATTCAGACACTCAAAGCCATCAATGAGGAGGGCAGGTCACATGGAAGACGGATTTATTGTAGCTTTGTGGATTTCCGCAAAGCAATTGACATGGTACTGAGAGCTCAATTGATGCGCAAACTGCAGGAGATGGGGGTGCCCATAGTGTTGATTTGGGGGATTATGGCTCTATACAGATCAATGATGGGAGGAGGGGATATCTGATTTAGTTCACTCCACCATTGGGGTGAAACAGGGTTGCCCATTGTCTCCTACTCTATTCGGTATGTATGTTGATGAGGTGTCTAATTACATTGACAGAGAGGGTGATAGAGGTGCCCAACTGGCAGGGACGTGGATTCCATTGTTGTTATATGCTGATGATATTGTGTTGATCTTCGACTCACCAGAGGGTATGCCATGACAGCTGGATGCATTACACAATTTTGCAGAGGATAGTGGATTGTCTGTAAACCTTGGTAAAACCAAGGTTATTGTGCTTAACACCACACCACCTTGGATTAGGAGATCAGCACTGACTTTCACATATGGTTAGGAGATTGTATACAGATGCATACACTTACCTTGGGGTTGTCTTCACGGGGCTGAGGTTTTCTTTGGGGAGAGCAGCAGAGACTTGACTGACTAGAGCTTTTGCGGCTGTGGGAGGCTTGGAGAGGATGTCTTCGCAGGTTCACAGTTCCAGGAACCTCAGACAAAGTTATGGCTCTTTGATACTTTAGTAGCCTCAGCAATGTGGTATGGGGTGCAGATATGGGGACCTTTTGTAGGCCAGGACCTAGGATGGTTGGAGATGTATGGAGAGGCCCTTGGTATCTATGATCTCTCGACTGATCATACCAAGGCCTCGGTACCCCTCGCTATCATTCGAGCAGAGCTAGCTGCCCCTCCTATGGAGATTGAGGCACTTATCAGATCAATCTCCTTTGTGCACAGCTTGTGGGATACTACTAGAGGCAGAAATGCTAGACTTGCCCTTGAGTCTTCCAGACAGTTAGCTCTTCAGGGGGACACTTCATGCTGGTATGCACAAATGACATCATGATTTCATACGCATGGCTTCACCATGGACAAGCTGCCCCCTTTCTAGTACTCTCTTCAGGCACCCTCGATGTCTCTTACACGGGTGGAGATTATTAGACTCATTCGTCAGGACCTGATCCAGCTGGATACCAGGAGGACGTGGATAGAGCCGCCATAGGAGTTGGGCACGAAGATGGCTTTCTATAGAGAGCATCTTCTCCACCTCACAGGAGATGGATTTGTTATTTGACCCAGCTACATGGACACACATGTCTCATGGTTTGCGGTGTGCCATTGGTCAGATACGCACATCCTCACATCAGCTGGAGATTGAGATTGGTAGATTGAGAGGGATATCAGCTGACAACAGGATATGCCGCTTATGCCAGCTAGAGCCAGAGACAGAGCTACATTACATATGTCATTGCACAGTGTACTATGAGATACGGGGCTGTTTCCATTGCTTATTCAAAGAGGGTCCTTTCTCTAGGGTCATGAGTTATGAGGATCAGAGATGTCTTGGGCTATATCTACTTGAGTTACACAGATATAGAGACACTTTACTGGGGAGAGATAGAGAGAGACAGTCCCAGAGACCGATTACAGATTTCGTTTCACTAGATATGGGACAGCCAAAGGAGCAGCCATCACTTCAGAGCTCGGCCCACACTCATTCGACCACTACCGGCACTCTCATCGATTGAGCACTGGAGCTATGGAGATCCAGACGGCCACGATTGAGGAGAGGGGCTACAGAGCATCGACGGAGACTACAAGAGAGGATTCAAGCCATACTCTCTTGACATCCAGAGTGCAGATGAGGATGGATTCTAGTAGTAGTATCTTTGTTCTAGTTCTTTTGTACCCAGACATGGTATTAGATTCACCATTTTGTAACAGATTGGTCTCATAGGTCATTTTGGCCTTTTGAAGACGTTAATATAACACATTTCATTTCATCTCTCTCTCTCTCTCTCTCTCCCCCCCCCCCCCCCCCCCCCCCCCCCCCCCCCCCCCGTTATTTCAGTTCTCTTTATTCAGTTATCAAGTGTGAAAGTGACAGTGTTGCAGTTCAGATCAGTTTCAATATGGTAGATCTTTTGTGTGATTGTGTATAAACTCATGAGCAAGTTGTGATTCTCATAGCAATTAGTTGGATGGTCTTTTGTGTGAATAAGTATGAAAGCAAGGTATCAAAATGCCAAGAAATACAGTTTTCTCTTAGGATAACTTGGTTTTCATGATTAGGTGGATTAAGTATGTGCACTAATTTGTTCCATATGTATTTCTTAAGGTAGAGTTGTTTGCTTGAGTGATTCTTGCGGTCCTTTTCCTTCAATATGCTTCTGATTTTTTGTGTTTCCCTGGATTTGGAAGCCTTTGTATGAATGCACGCTTCCTTGTGTGCATGTCTGCCAGATGGGTGTAACTTGTGGGAGCATATATTTTACCTAATTATAAGCCCACTATAGGGCATTTATGATGTTTTTTTTGGGGTTGTTTTAGTAGTCATAACTTGCACGCATTTGTGTGACCTTGAACTTTGAAAAGATTCATCTCCACATGGGTTTACGAACACTTCCACTAGGCATGTGCTAAAGAAGTAAATGGTTATGGAGCTCTTGTTCATCCGTACACTAAGTTGGCTTTCTTGCTTGCCAAAATTTTACTTCTTACTGCAGTAACTCTGACAGATTAAGAGTATCATCAGCAGCCTGCGTCAATGTTATCTTCTTATCATTGGCTGCAGCATACATGAATGCCCTCACGTACTAGTTTTGAAGATTTCAGGTAGCCATGGAGATGTTTCCATTACGACTGACACGCTGACACGGCACCTCTCAACTTAATACGAACATAGATACTTATGTAAGTGTTTTGATTTTCAGTTTTCAGTATGTTCTTGGGACATTTGTATATGGCTGTCGGCCTGTGATGAAGGATGGAATGCTCTTAATAGCTCTACTGAATCCGAAAGGTTGTCACTTTGATCATCTCACATGCTTTCACTATCCTTTTCCAAACTTCTCGTTTGAGTATTGTATACACAAGAAGCTTCATTTGACTGTCACAAATTGTCCCAAAGGGTTGCATCAGAGTTCATCATGACCGTTTCTCTCTTTGAAAGAGTGCATGTTGCTTCATCGTTTGTTCGGCATTGGCTTTGCATTCATAACTCTCTCTCTCTCTCTCTCTCTCTCTCTCCCTCTCTCCCCCCAAGTATGGTAGATTGGTTATGCCATCTCCCTCTTGAATAATAGGTGTTGAGTCAATTCTCCTCGTCGGATAGATCTCTAAGGTCTCATGATAGCTTCCTACGACGTTAAAACTCTCTTCTTCTTCTCCCTCTCTCTTAGGCATTTTTTTCCAGTAATGTCAAATTGAATTACCAATGGGAAACCTCAAGACGAGGAAAACCCATAGAAAATATTACAAACAGTAAATCAGAAACAATCAAAGTAGAGCTTGTAATGACTACCGTGGAGCTTGTCCAATTCATAGGCAACTTGAAGAGACTGTTGAAGAGATGTCTTGAAGAAGGAAGTCTATTGAAACATGAGGAAATTACGTGCTCTCCACTTTGTCCATAGCACCCAAAATCTAACCCAGCCGAAAAAGTATGCCTACGGCCGAAGTAATGGCGGCAGCACTCCAAAGAGCCAGAAAAATCTACCAAAATGTATGCCAGGGAAACGCGTGCAAAGAGCTGTAGAGATGCAATCCACAAACTGTTGCGTATGAGAACAAGACCACAGTAAATGTGAAAATGCTTCCACCACAGCGAACACATCATGAAGAAGCCAATCTGGAGCGCAAAAATTTGCCAATCGAGAGAATCCCAACAATGCATCTCCACATAAATAATCACTCCTTCAGAGGTATCTTAGCATGTCACACTTTCATAACTTTACTCTGCCACCATGTAACACTCTTATTCATATTCCATACCTTATTACAGTGTTCTTGGCTTGAGGAAGATGATTATGACAGTACACTTTCTTTGCAGATATTGAATAGATCGAAGAACCAACGTAGAGCCAATTACAAATTCGATTCTCGGAAACCAGCATTGGAATGGGGAAATTGAGTCTATTAGATCCTTAATGGTGTCCCACATGCGCCTGTCGTGCATCCCAAGGCCAAATGTAAACGAGAGCAGCCTGTCTAAATGAGAGCGTTGAATCATAAGCCTGTCTAGGAGAGTGCTAAACAAGAGTTTGATAAAGAACTCGACTCTAATGCAAACTCTCCAATCAAAGTGAATTCCTAGAGGCGTCATCTCTACCATGCCACAACAATTCCCGCGTCACCAACTTCCAATTTTCTACAAGATCGGAAGCAACGGGTCATCCAGGTATTCTAGCTTCAAACTTACCAAAAACCACATCCCAACACGACAGTTGCCAATGGCCAAAAGCTGGTGTAGAAACTGCATGAGAGCACAAAAATGCAAACATCTGTATCCATGGCTGTTTTTGCTCAACCAACACCAATAACAAAGTAGCCTTCATGTAACATCAGAACACAAATGTAGAATATTCAGACCAACACAATGCTTTGTGGAGTACACAACTTATCCATCGCGAGCAATCGCATGCCCTTTTTCTGGGAGGAAGTAGACCAGAAGTTCTCTAGAATCTGAGACATGAATGCTCGAAGACGACGGGGTGGCCAATGCAACAATGGCAGGAAAAATTGCATGTATGCCACCAAGATGGACTGCACTATTCTGAGTCTTACATGCAACGGCCAGGTAGACAATTTCCAATAGTGCAATTTAGACCTCAATTTATTCTCAACCCAATCCAATAATTTTGCATTGTTAACTGACCAAGCGAGCGGATATCCAAGATGCCTTACAGTTTGATCAGGCTTGACTATCTCACCTGGCTAGAATACAGAGTGCCAATCCATTTGATGCAGAGGCAACAATTTAGATTTTTGAAACTTCACTTGCAGACCTGTAGCCAACCCATAAACATGTAGTGCTTCCATGATACATCGAACATCCTCATGGTGATTCCTAGGCCAAAACATGGAGTCATCCGCATACGCTTGCGTCACAAAATGATCACGAGATGGCAATTCCAATCCATCTAAATGGCTAGATGTCGTTAAGGGGTCCAAATGCAACAACAAAGGATGTGTAGCAATAGCATACAACATGGCACTCAAAAGGCTTCCTTGCCTGACCCATCGACCAAGATCCCATAACTGAGTCAGCTCACCATAAAGATTTCCAGCAGATTGACTATGCTCATAAAGAAAATAGACCACCCGAGGCATTCTGAGCCCAAAGCCCAAATCCCAAAACCCAAAGTTGTCATTATCTGAGCAATGAAGTCCCAATGAATAGTGTCAAATGCTTTCTCTATGTCAACCTGCATGATAAGTTCGTCTTGTCCAGTATATTTTGCATAATCAATTTCAATGAAAGCATTAGCAATGTTATCCATAATTTGCCGGCGAGGGATGGATCCATATTTAGTTGGATGTATGATCTTTAATACGTGCAACTATCATTTTCGACAACAATTTGTAAATGACTAGCATAACCGTGATTGGACGCCAATGTGAGAAGTACTCACATACTGCTTGCTTGGGCAACAATTTCATTAGTCCTTTCCACGATTGCGGCAAAGATTGCATAGTCCATGCATGATTTATCATGAAAAGTAGAGGTTGCTTAAGGGGCTCCCAAAAGCGAAAGGAAAATTCAACCATAAGACCTTCTTATCCAGGTGATTTCCAACGACCAAGATGCAACGAACTGTCGTGCAACTTAGCCTCAGTAAAACTCAAGGGCAGTTACATCATTCACTGTCAATATAGGATGTACATAGGACAACAACAACTGTTTGGCTTGCAAAACCTCCCTTGAGGGAGCCTCAGGCCTGGCAAAAACCCGCTAAAAATGATCCACCATGGAATCTGCCAATTGAATTTTATTGGCCTTTCATTGCCCAATATCTTCCTTAACCCTTTTGATAGAGACAAATTGCCTTGAGTGGTGCAAATGCTTAAAGAACTGTTTCGATGAACAACCTTTATCGATAAAAACATATTGTCTCGACTAACCTTCCATTTTTCAAGTTTCCTCCTGTTACTATGCATCAAAGAGGCTTCAGTTGCACACAATTTCTCTTGTTCCGAATCAGTAAGCCATCTAGTATTTGCAAGACTTTCTAAAGCTTGACAAGTCTCCTTACCTTCCTGCACTCTATCTCTCAGTTGATACATGTACCACGAACCATAATCTTTTATGCCAGCCTGGATCTGCATGACAAAACGATATTAGGCCACATCCACATCGCTAAACATATGAGAGACGAGTGGAGGAATCACAACTTCAATCAAGGTTTGGAATGATGTGTGTGAAAGATATGCATTATTAATATGCAGTATCCCCTTTTTGGGGAAGTGTGGAATTTACGTCCAATGTCTCAAAATGGACCAAGAGCCAAAGAGAAAAATAATTAATACAGTAAAGGAACGATCAATCCTCATATCACATGCAAACATATCATACTGCGGAGTGCTGAGTACCTACCATTGATCCAATCGTGCTCTATATCGAGAGTGAGAATCATGAGCAAAAGTATAACCTTGCTCTAAAGAGTGCGATTGGCCCACAGATCCAAAGCACCTGTATTAGTGACCATAGCATCCCAAGAAGAACGTTCAAAGCTCAACATATGCGAATGGCTAATTGTATTGTGTGGATTTGTAGGTGCATTATTAAAATCCCCGCACCAAAAAGCATGTGAACGTCAGGGGTATTTCACCAAATCCTCCCAAAGATGACTTCTATGTGCCGAGGCATTAGAAGCATAAATACCACCAAATTCGAGAATATTCCCTTGCACGAGACATCGACGCCTCGCCGGGTCAGCATGGGCCAAAACAAACTGCAATTCATGTCGCACCATCATTAAAACACCCGAAAACGAACCCCTACCAACATAAGCTGTCAGGAGATTGTGACAACCACTATATATATTTGCTGGTTTCTTATTTTTGGGACCCTCTTGTTAAATTCACAAATGCTCGAACGTTGCATAGGCAGTGTGAAACGGCTCTTGGCCGAGAGTTTCACCTGCAGTCAGGAAGGGAAGGTTGCTACGAAATGGCCGGGCCAGTCGGCACTGAAATCCGTGTAGTAAAAGGGTGGCTAGGCTCAGTTTAAGGCGTTTTGGCCCCTCGGCAGGACTTTTAAGTTGGTGGGTACTAATAAATTGAAGCAAAAGGAGTCAAGTGGACACTTGGCAATAGGGAAGTTGCATGCAGGCCAACACACACTTTCCGGAAGCCCCTTCTAAGAGGGGGAGCGCATTTTTGAGTTGGGGCTGATTTTTGGACTTCATAAGTGCGCTACATAGCGTGTGTGAGTAGTGGGTGCAAAGTCATCACAGCTTTAATGGAAAGCTTTCCTTCTCCCTTGCTCTATGTAGCGCGATGATTGGCTCTCGCACATCGCTCTCTCCCCTATGCACATATGGTAATGCCCCTCTAATTGGGGTGGATATCAAGAGCTCCAATTTGGAATGAGACTCCTTATTGGATGAGAATTTTTTGGAAAGCCAATGACTCAGGATATCAAGAGCTTCAATTTGGAATGAGAAAACTGATTGTCCCTCAAAATGACTCTCATAAATTTTTGAGCTAACTTGAGTTGTTTTGCAAATATGTAGTAATCACGGACAATTACTTTCTTTCAAGAAGGGGGGGTGTCACAAACTGCTGACGTCTCAAGCCACTAAAGAACGGAGCCAACTTGCAGATCCCTGGTCGAGGGGCCTAAACCCTAAGAAGTAGCAGCAGGAGAAGAAGCTCGCACCAACTTATGGGACCCCGTCCGATGGATCCTAAGTGACCTCACGACATTTTAACAAAGCAAGACGAACGCACACCTTGAAGAAAAGCGTGGAGAACTAAGCCGTGGCAGCAGTTGTACGGACAGCCCGCAAAATGCATTGACATGCTGACATAGCACTTGTATGGATTTCCACATTTTACGTTGATGACGTGGCATCTGTGCAAATTTCCACAAAACGCGTTGGCTGCTTTTAGACCAATTGCTTTTGAGTTTGAAGCTTTTCATGTAACTGATTTTCTTAGGCCAAGGGCCTTTAAATATGTGCCATGGGCTCATTCTCATGCCATCTTTTACGTGAAGGTGCAGGAATTGGAGTATTGGCATTGTACCTTGTTCAAGCAATATGAAGAAATACGGAAAGGGGTACCATCGTTTGGGGCTAGTGCTCTCTAGAAGTGGAACTCCACCACTCCCCGTCCGTGTGTCATGCACTCTCTCTCTTTCAGTTCAGTTGCTATTTGTAGTGCTTTAAGTTGTTCAATCTCTTCTTTTCCGTTGACACGTGGTGCCGGTCCTTGTGACAGAGCAAATGCATGATATGTTTGGATACAAAGTGTGTAGCTTGGGCTTATTCTATAAGAGTAGGGAGAGAGCATCTCATGATATAATTGATGATGTGTCAAATCAGAGGGGATTTCCACTAGTTGATGGTGCGAATGTGTCACACACCCCAACAATACCCATGTTAGTGGAGGAGAGCACAAGAAGATAAGTGCCACAACAAAATTATCAGAGATGGAGCAGTGGCTAAGAACTTAGTCAAATTGAGAGAAAGTGTGATATTGAAACCGGCCCGTAGGGCGGTAGACTTTGGCTTTCACCCGAAACTTTACGTTAGACTTTAGGACACAAAGGAACTTCACGAATAAGCCTCTGACTGGAATTCAACACTTTAAAACAAAACACGGCTTGACAGCTAGAGCGCTACCAAGCAGACAACGACGCCCTGTTGGCCCCAAAGACTGGCACCCCTTTCGGTATTTCTTTATTCTTATTATACTTGAGAAAAACATGTAAAATTCTACAAGGTGTCCCACTTGCAATGGGCTGAAATCCCAAGTAAACGTTGACTTTCGACGCACTTTAGAGCACTTTGCACAACCTTGCGAGAAATTACAGCACGCTGAAAACTTTGTTTTTGGCTTCCAATTTGCACCAAAACTTCTGTTTGGTGTTTCCCTAGCTTCCCTGAAGCTCCTGGGACATGTAGGCATCAAAACTAGCCAAAACAAAAAACCTGCAAAGAAATACTGTAACAAACGTGGACACTCTAAGTCAAGATTCTACGGCGACACAGTAGAGATTCACTTCAAAACAGTTCACAATTCACACTTGATTCGCCGCGGCCAACGTAGTTCCATGCCTAGAGATATTGGCCTCAAAGACTGGCGCCCCTTTCGGTATTTCTTTTTGTATTAATCTGTGTTCAAAGTATAAGAGATAGGTGCTCACTCTCAGACTCTGCGTCCAGATGCTCTGAGAAGTGAGGCCCTGCCCACTTATTTATTGATTACAAGGGATGCCCAAAAGTAGAGGCCCAAAATCAAAAGCTCCAAGCAGATGTAGTTGAAGTATATCCGGATGAATTGTCTTCAGTCAATCAAGTTGTCTATTATACAACTTAAGTGTTTGGGTTGAAGTCAATGTAGAACAATTGCCCATAGTCAATTTGAGTTGTCAATTTGATAGCTTTGGTTTGACGTGGTGTTGTCATGGTTTGACATGGTCTTTTCATGATCTATAAACACTTTGAACTTGTTGGGGTGTGTGACACATCCGCACGAGTACAAGTGAGGACACCGTCTACTTTGGACGCCTATACACTTGACATCATCGATCAGGTCACTAGATGCCCTCTCCCAACTCTATAAAAGAAGCCCAAAGCTACTTAATTTTTATCCACTTTTGCACTCTATACACTAGCCATCACTTTGTACTCATTTGCATCTTAATCTACTTATGATTTGCTACTTGTATTAGTGTAAGTCTCTCTCTAATCTCTCATTGTAATTAACTTACTAATTACGCCATGAACGGCTCACTCACGTTTCCACCATAACCACCATTCCTAACATGTGGTATTAGAGCCGACGGTTTTACACCTAGGCCAATTAATTTGTAGTGCATAAGTATCTTTAATAATCTCACTCCCTAATCACTAGTTGGGCATGAGCATGCTCCACTACCCTTTGGCGATTAGGAACTTGAAAAGTTTACGATTTTTAGGTGTATGTGACATTTGATGGGTATTAAATGCTCTGGCATGTACCCTTTGATGAAGAAGAAGCTTATTTTGAAGATACCCATGTGAAGGATACCCTATTTATAGGGATTTGACTTTTTTAAAGGAAGGCACACCCAAAATCGAAGGTTGTCCACTAGTGAAATCCAAAGCAGTGCTCAATTAAAGTTAATAGCTATTTCGGGTCTGAGCAGAACTCGGCCACACTCAAAAGGTGTGCTCATTTGTCATAGCTCAGTCCTTGCTAGTATCGATACTTCTGCTGCTTGGAATAAGCGCTATTATGTATGCTACTGCCTCGCAACACAATACATTTCAAGGCTTGGGGAGTTTTCACAGCGATTCTCTCTAGTTGAATGCCATACTGCAGGCCCCAAAATCTCGCTAGTCTATTAGACTCAGCTATATCTACTTTTGCATTGCTTTCTCTTCAATTTGCTAATAACATTGCATTATCCAATAACTGTTGTGGACTCTTGCAATGCAACATTCATCATAATTACATCTCCTCTGGTCGGTGTGCTAGCGCCAATGCACGACTCTTTCCCTCCCGCACCTCACATGCTGCTCTACCTTGACCTCGCGCACTTATTTCATTGGAAGTAACCTTAATATTGAGATAATGGTCAAAACCTTGTTCTCATGGGCCCTCGAACTCACACACTTAAGCACGCATTATCACAAATATGAAGAACTCAAAGCACTTTTTTGGTTTTTTTGTAGCTGCTTCCACACATCACAAAGCACATCTTGCCTCCCCTTCTTGGCTTGGTATTATTCCCACTCGCAGCAACCGACCACCTTGTCACCAATCTTGGCCATCGAGCATGAGAAAGAATAGCCACACAAGCTCAAGTGCACAGATTGATGTGTATGCAAATATCCAATTTCAAGATTGTAAAAACCCCACAAAGCACCAACACCATGCACAAATTTATCATTGAATTTTCACTAGCTCTCTGCATTCATACTTTTTGCAGTGGAACAAAGCATATCACATTTGGCTTCATGAAAAGTAACTTTTTACAGGGATTAGACACTACCCGACATCGTGTAGGACCATCCTCATACGCATCTGCATGAAAATCTGTTTTGTATACCATTTTGCCATCGACATTCACGATCACTTTGACGACACACGTGGACGGGAGGATCAGCATCAACGACATTGACAATTTGCAACTGACACCGCAAATGCTTTGACAATTTATAGTAGGACTTCATTTGCATTTTGATTTGATCTACCACCTAGTAGACTTACAATTCTCTACTAGGGCGGGTGCACATCTTTTGATCTTACACCCAATTGACAATTCTCTAGGGAGGAAAACTTTGTACTTTTGGGTGCTACTATATCACACACGGGGAGGCTTGTTGGGGTGTGTGACATATGGACACCATCATGTAATGGAAATGGCCTATGAACTTTGAGAATAGCGAAATTAAGAGAATTAGAGAGAATATTTTTGTGTGACTACTTTGAGAGCATAGAGGGTGAACTTAATTGATGGTAGAAACATAAATATAGTACTTAATTAACTTGGGCATGAACAATACTTTTGCAAGAGAGATTTAGAGAACATGACAATAGTTGAGGACCATATTTATGTGGAGCCGGTCCCCCCTCCTATAGGCATTTGTATTATAGATTCTCCCATCAAGAGAGGCCTAATACAATACAATCTTTGTGTTCCTTGTGACCTAGGTGATGCAATGAATATGGAAAGCTTCATGCATCACGAGCATAACATGAACTTTGCAAAAAAAATTAACTATCCCAAGCCTCAATCCCAAGGCCTTAAATTCCTTCGAAGGTGGAGAGAGCTAGCGAGGAATGAGGGTAGGGACAAGAAAGAAGAAACTTTCCATAGGAGAAAGAATAGGCCAATAGAAATACGTCTCTACTCCTTGGAGAGTAGGTTGAATGCCTCTATGCCCCGCATAAGGACGAGCATGGGATTCATATATGACTTTCTCACGAAGGGAGTGGGTGACACATAGCTTATTGCCGTGGAGAAGATAACCATCCTGTAAAGTCAATGGTTCTTATTTCTTCCCCAAAGCAAGGGCTGACATTATGTCTCTAAAGTCAGGGTTAATAGCATACTCATCTATCATAGAAGATATATCATTGTGAGTTGCTATAGACACAACATTAACTTTTGGTGGTCATCGTGAAAGTATATCGGCCACTTGATTGTGCTTACCAGCAATGTGAGAGATATAAAATTAAATTGCGAAAGAAAAATTTCCTACTTCATTTGCTTGTCGGAAAGCCTGGTTTGCGTCATGAAGTACTTGAGACTTTGGTGGTTGGTTCATAGAATAAATGGAGTTCCCAATAAATAGTGCTGCCATGTGTCTAGGACATGTAGAACATCTAAAAGCTCTTTTTCATAAATGCATAAGACCCGTTCATCCGTATTGAGCCTTCCGCTCTCATATGCTATGGCGTGCCCTTCTTGAAGCAAGATTGCTCCAAGGAAATCACCACGAGCATCACATTGGACCTCAAATGGCTTTGAGAGATTTGGAAGCATGAGGACTGGTTGGGAGGTAAGCTTCTCTTTGAGCTGGTCAAAAGCATTTTTCTCCTTAGCAGTCCATGAATACTTAACGTTCTTCTTTGTTAAGTCATGTAGTGGTCCTGTTATTTGAGAGAATTTTGCTATAAAGCGTCTATAGGATGCGCACATACCAATAAAACTTCTTAGCTCATGTAGATTCCTTGGATTAGGCCATGCTTTTATTACCTCTAACTTTGATCGATCCATACGGATACCATCTTGAGAGATAATATGACCTAAGTATTGAATCTCTTGAAGGAAAAATTTTCTTTTCTTTGGTTGAGAAAAAGATTTTCTCCATAAGACGATTAAACATGGTTGGTGTATTAGTCAAGCCGAAAGACATGACTATATATTCATAAAGACCAAACGTTATACGAAAGGTGATCTTTATGATATCTTTATCCACTATCCTTATTTAATGATAGCCACTCTTAAGGTCAATTCTACTGAAGTAGGTAGAGCCTTGTAGCTTATCACACATACCTTCTACCCGAGGCATGGGAAATCTGTTTTTGATAGTGATATTGTTTAGTGCTCGATAGTCCACACACATATGGTATGTACCATATTCTTTTGCACTAAAAGGATTGGAGAACAAAAGGGAGAGACGCTAGTCCTCACCATCCCTTTGTCAACCAATTCTTGTACTTGCCTCATGATCTCCTCTTGCTGAGCTTGGGAAACTCGATAAGGAGGCTTGTTAGGCGGTGAGCTTCCTGGTAGGAGCTCAATTTGATGGTCATCATCTTCTCGTTTTGGAGGTAATTCCATAGGGATATCAATGATGAACACATCTTGGAATCCTTTTAGACAATTGGACAAGTCTAACTCTTCTTGATTCCTACCATTTACATTTGATGAAACATTAGAATCTTTTAAGGGTTCTTTGACAAAAATCATGTATGTAGAAACTCAACTCTTCATTGAATTATCAAAAGCAGGCTGATTTACAAGTGGTATAGTACGACTAGACTCATTAGAATCTATATACATGTTTTTTTCGCTGTAGGTGAGGTAGATTCTCCTTTCAGGGAACTTCATGTTGGCAGCCATGCGGTTGAACCATGGCGATCCTAGGATAGCATTCTCATGTTGGAGAGGAGAGATGAAAAAGTCTTCTTTGTCAACATAGCTTTGGACATGAAGCCTCAACTGCCCAATTAAGGGAATAATGGAGGCTTGCTGTTCCTTGAAAGTGGTGCCGGCTGTGACTCCAACTTGGTGGCCAACTCCGTTGACATGAAGTTGTGAGTAGAGCCAGGGTCAAACAAGATGAAGGTATCATGATCTTTCCCCAAGCATAGGAGAGAGGTGATCCTTTGCAATGGGCATCCTCTTTTGGACCTTCGATGGTGGAAGCTCTAGGAGTCTCATTGCAAGCATTTCTCTTGGGGCAGGAACGATAGCCATGTCCTTGCTCCCCACACTTAAAACATTTATGGTCCTTGCGAAAAGCTTCAAGCTCTCTAGGAGAGAGTTTGTTTTTACCTTTGTAAAATTCGTTCTCCTTGGACTAATTGTTGTTGTTGTTGTTGGAATTGCCTTGGGAAGAATTTTGGGCATTGGTTTTTCCCTTTGCATCACTCTTGTCTTTGTTTTCCATGGGCTTGACATTTCGTCTAGCCCCTTGTTGAAAATTGATGCGCGAAGCAACCATGGTGTGGTGGATTACTTCGGCGATAGAACCAGGCCTTTGAGAGTTGATGTACTCGGCCATCTCTTTAGGTAATCTCGCACAAAATTACTGCTTTTGCTCGACAAAATCGATCTTTTGAAAGACAGTAGCCTTGAGGTCAATTCCTTGAGGTCAACTCCAAAGGCTGCATCAAATTGCTGGATGAAGGGCAATACTTTGTCGATAGCACCAAAGGTGATGCCATCATAGGTGAGAAAAGAGATACTCTTTCCTCCCTCTTTGAACTTCTTGAGCTTTTGTGACCTTCACCATGCAGGGTATCGGATTTGCGATGTCCTCCCCTCTTATATTCTTTAGGAGGATAGCCATAGCTTTTTTCAGAAGAGGAGGAAGGTGAAGAAGAAGGAGAAGAGGGTGACCTCTTTCTTGCCCTTTTCTTCCTTTGTTTCGTCTCTTCCCTTTTGGAGCGACGAGGAGGACTGTGGGTTGAACGTTTCCTCTTGGAAGGAGTTGGTGGTCATCTAGACCGCCGTCTTCGTGGAACCATATCTTCAGAGGAACTTAAAGATTCATTACTTTTTTGCTCTTTGGATTCCTCCTCTCGTGTGGGAGATAGTCTTCTTTTGGGGGGTCTCTTCAAGAGGCCTCCTAAGCTCTCTCTCCTCTTGGAGAGGAAGGGAAATCTCAAAAGCACGAAGTTGTTGAGCAACTTTGGCTTGCAAGGCAGGGTTGCCCATAGCTTGCTGCAACCTAGTAACATGATAATTGACAAACATGGAGGCATCATCATTAGCACCTTCATGTGCAAAATCAAAGTTATCAATGTTTATTCTACTCTCTTGGTTATTGTCAGCCATGTTAATTAAACTTATGTGTTTACTTTGGCAATTCAAAACCTTAGTTGCTACTCCTCTTAGCCTTTGAAAATCAGCACTTAAGTATCTACACCCTCGGCTCAAATTGGTTAATTATAGAGAGTAGTGGAGTGGGTCTACTATTGCAGAGTTACCGAGGGATAGCTCCTTTCAGACTTCCTATGGCTCAATAATGGTAAAGCCGTGGGAAAGTCTAAAAAGACCCCATTATTAAGACCAAAGCTCTCGAGATGTGCACCATATTCCACATAGTGGGCTCAACAAAACCGATAATAGGTGCCAGTCCCACTTACCCTAATATAATTAACAAAATCAACTATTAATCTTAAGGACCTCTCTTCGTAAGCAAGAAGAGAGAAACCAAATGCTTTGATACCAATGTAATGGAAATGGCCTATGAACCTTGAGAATATCGGAATTCATAGAATTAGAGAGAACATTTTTGTGTCACTACTTTGAGAGCATAGAGGGTGAACTTAATTGATGGTAGCAACATAAACATAATACTTAATTAATTTTGCATGAAAAATACTTTTGTAAGAGAGATTTTAGAGAACATGACAAGAATTGAGGAGTGGATTTATGTGGAGCCGGTCCCCTGTCCAATAGGAATTTGTATTATAGATTCTCCCATCAAGAGAGCTTGTTTCAATACAATCTTTGTGTTCCTTGTTACCTAGGTGATGCACTGAAGATATAAAGCTTCATGCATCGCGAGCATAACATAAACTTTGCAAAAAGCATTAACTATCCCAAGCCTCAGTGCTAAGGTCTCAATCACCTTCGAAGGTGGAGAGAGCCAGCGGGGAATGAAAGTAGGGA
This sequence comes from Adiantum capillus-veneris, assembly GCF_014529385.1. Taxonomy (NCBI): domain Eukaryota; kingdom Viridiplantae; phylum Streptophyta; class Polypodiopsida; order Polypodiales; family Pteridaceae; genus Adiantum; species Adiantum capillus-veneris. The sequence goes on along the minus strand of NC_140931.1, from coordinate 104,635,390 downwards.
AGAGGAAAAATAAAAATTCATAGGAGAAAGAAATAGTTCCTCACTTATCATCACTCTTCTTGCTAGCATATATAATAGCATAGTAATGAAGATGGCAAGCTTAAGCATTGAAGCATGGCTCTTGGTTGGATTTGCATTCCATAGCCAAGAGTGTTGGTGTAGGCTCTCAACTTCTCTACTAGCTTGGAGAAGGAGATGGAGCTCTTGCACTTTGCACTTCACACCATGAGAGCGTGTGTGAGTGTGTGTGGGAGAGTACACCCCACAAGCTAGCCCCCTTCTTGCTTTGGTCGCCCCCCTCTTGCTTTGGTCGCCCCCCTCTTCTAGCTCATGAAAGAAGCTTATTGGACCCCTGCAAGCCTAGCCAATCACATGCAGAATGCATAACAAGCAATACGGGTAGCCTTGGGATATGTTTACCCCTTTCCCCTTTGACAGAGAGGACTTGATAAATGCAAAAACAATTAATCAAATTAACTAATTTATGATTGGACGCCTTGGGAGGCCAACCAATAGGCTTTACACTATGAGGGCAACATGGGTAGGGGCTTGACATGTGTCCTTGTTGCCTCTTGAGGTTTGGGCTTTCCTTGTGTGTGTGTGTGTGTGTGTGTGTGTGTGTGTGTGTGTATTCTCTCTCACCGCCCTAGCTTTACGGCTTGTCCCCTCTTGAGTAGGGATTGAATTCGACTTTTTGAACACCTTGCCCTCAAGCACCTTAGTCAGCAAGCATGACAAAGCACCTCAAGCTTGGGTAGTGTTCTGACAATAAGAAAATTCCGATGTGGTCAAGGTTGGCCTTTCTCAAGGCGTGCGTCTTCCCAGTGGCGACTTATGGAGCGGAGATTATGGGCTCACATGACATGAGGAAGTTGAACCCATTAGAGACGCTTATAGCAACTGGAATGAGGTGGGTAGTCGGTAAGGCCGCGAAGTCGAGTTCTGTGGCAGCAGCAACTCTTCACCGGGAGTTAGGGCTCCCCCCCGTACCAGCTTACTGTGCAGGACAGAGGGTACGAGCTTTTACCAAGTACGCAGGTCTAAAGACTTGGATTGCAGATTTGGTTAATAATATACCAGAATGGAACCAATTCAAGAAGTGGACCTGGTGTAAAAGGACAAAGTTTTGGGGGCAGAGGTATATCAACGGCGCTTCTGTCGAAACCGCAAGACAGGAAAGCTGGAAGCTCTGGGAACACTCACATCAATGTGTCTCCCTTGATCCTTATATCGAGAGGAAGTATGAGGACACGCGTGGTTACCTTTACAGGCAGAGCATTGGGAAGAACCCCGGTGGGATGGAGGAGAAAGTCTTGTTACTAGCAAGAGTGGATGGCTTAAGGCTTAAGGATAAGATTGAACGGGCACAGTCGAGGACTTGCCCGTTATGCGGAATGGAAGAAGGCTCAAGGTCACTTACGCACTTGTTGGTACAGTGCCCTGAGCTGGACAATCTCAGAAACTCAATACGACCCTGTTTGGAACATGCTAGACGGCTGTTAAACAATCCGAGCGGTGAAGATACCGAAGTGTTACTCCTGGGAGGGGAGATTAGCGGAAAGCGATTGCCAGGATGGGTTGTCCCCCGTGGGGCCCATAATGGTCGTCGTGGACCGCAGCTGAGGAGTGCCTATGCGGATAACGTTGCAGCATTCCTCTGCGGGGCCGTACCGCGATACTACAATGCTCTGGCCCGTGAGGGTGTTGAAAGCTCGTAGGGCTTGTAGTTATTGCGTACGGTGCGGTCCCGCCTAACATGGTCCTGGGGCTTTCCGAGCGGGCCTTGGTGACCATGGTTGGCCGGATCGGGATGCCTCCTTTGAGCCGACGCCCACCTTGGGTATGGCAGTCCTACCGGACATCCGCTGGACGGGGGCCTTTTTCTACCAGGTGAAAATCCTGGAGTACCTGGGCAAGATTCAATACGGTCTGTGAGTTACAAGGGTTTGTCCCTCTCTCTCAGCCTTGGTCCTTAAATGCATCATTGAATTCGTTTGGTGATTTCCCGACGTTACCCTCGGGTGGCGTGACTAACAAGGGAACATGGACTGACTAACATGGCATGAAAAGACTTTTTACTCCCCCGAGGGGGAAACTTGCTTCCATTCCCCGTTGACATGCCACGATACGGCATGGAAGCGCTTTTCCCTTTGTCGGTAAGTCCGCAAGGTAATTTGTCTTTGACTCGTTTGCGCGCACGCGAAGCAAAGGCAGCTCCTTGCTGGCTTACCGGCTCTAGCCCAAAAAAGTAAAAAGTAAAAACTCAAGTTCCCTAGTCGGCAAGCATGACAAGCACTTCAAGCATCTTAGTCAGCAAGCACGACAAACACCTCAATCACCTTAGTCATTAGCAAGCACGACAAGCACCTCAAGCTTGGGCTAGGTTCCCACCTCAAGCTCAACCCTAGCTCACCTAAGGTCAAAGGACTTTTGACACTAACCTTTGGAGGTCTTTAATGAAGATAACCCTAAGGTCTTTTAAGCTCCATTAGTTAGCCTTGCTCTTTGACATAGTATCTCTCATTTGGACCCCTTCACCATTGGCCTCGTGTCAAGATAGACCCGTAAGCACATGTCTATATTTTAACCCTTGTTCTCGTGTATTCTTCCACATTATATGATCAGTTTAATATGAGAGAATCATTTGGGTTGGTTAGATATTAGATTATATGACAATCACAAGTGATAGCACCCTGTACTTTGATAGCCTACAAACTTAACATCATTGATTGGGTCACTAGATTGCCTCTCCCAACTCTATAAAAGAAGCCCAAAGCTACACTCTTTGTGTCCACTTTTACACTCTATACACTAGCCATCACTTTGTACTCATTTGCATCTTAATCTACTTGTGATTTGCTACTTGTATCAATATCACTTTTATCTCTCCTTGTAATTAACTTACTAATCATGCCATGAATGACTTACTCACGTTTTTGCCATAACCACCATTCCCAACATAATTAAAGGGTTATAAAGTAGTGGATTGAGCAAAAAATATTTGCCTAAGATATTTAATATTTCTCTATTTGGCAATTGCAACTCTGGGTTGAGGAAGAACAGGCATGTGGACTGTAAATACAATCAGCAGATTAATATCAATTGGATGTTAATGCTTTCCAACGTATGAAGTCTCTAGCACATAGAATGTCCGCTCAAAAGTGACATGCACAGCTTGTCGATTATCTAAATGGGCAAATCTGGACCACGCACAATGGAAAGACATCAACAAAGAAGTGACAAGGACATGATTAAAACAATATGGCCATGTGAAGACGGGGAGATAAAGAAAGGTCAGTGGAACGTTTTGAAGTACCGACATGAAGAAATTAGGAAAAAATTTGAGAGAATCTACTTGGAGGTTTTTGGCTATCCCCATTGTATACATTCAAAACATGTTGAAGAATATAGGCTCCAATTATTTTCTATTTGCACTCTCAGTTGATCTTATGGTAATATGTGTAGTCAATGTTTTGTTCTAAGTTCAAGCATTGTCTGTTTTTCTCTACTGAGTCACCTACATCGATAATGAGATTCTCTTCTATTTTTGCTATCGTGCACTCTGATACACCGACACTAAACTCACCTTCATCTTCGATTTGACAATCATAGACCCAACTAGGCATTTCTTCCTCATAGCCAACACTTTCAATATGATGCAATATGTTTTCATTGCAGAATATCTAAACTAACATTTTAGCTCTGTCTACAAATAATTTGTTGTGGATTGTGCTATGAACATACATGTAGAGTCGAGTAATGCTCCGCACTGTTCGTCCTCCACCACTTTTATGCAGGTTGCTCTTTTGCCATTGATTGGACAAATTCATTTGCAAAAGGTCCTTCCTTTAGTCTGGATGAACTTATCTCTTTGATGCAATTAATCCGATCTTGAACATTGGAGTAGAACATATTGACTACCCAATAGAAATCATTGACCACCTCTGTAATTGACATCAAGTTTAATTTCCAATAATCAAGGTCCAACATGTAAGCCACACTATTGGAGTGGACTATGAGCACTCTTTCATCTTTCATGAAAGTACTTAGACAAATTTTTTTGATGTTTTGCAAAGAATGGTATTCACCACTCCTTCTCTACTACAGACACTTTTAACTCCTTAGGATTTTCTAAACTTTGTTGGACTGTCCAGCAAGTCATCCACACTTTACCTAGATTTGGCACCTTTTTATCAAGGTTGCAAATCGTAAACATTATGGGGATCATTACGTGGTTTGCATCCATTACAATCCTCCACCAAGCAGGCTTATTTATGGATCCATGTAAACTTGTAATTTTCTCTTTCACACGTTTAGATTGGTGAAGCTGTCATTCTTCAAATGCTATGCAAATGAATGTATCAATCACATTGTACTTATTACGTAGGAGTGATTCCAATGTGTAATAGTGCATACAAAACCGTTTATCAGAAGGCAATTTCAACATAACTAACATGCACATCCTATACAAATCAAGCACTCTTTGTGTTACATGAATCATTTTGGCAAACCATGTGGTTTCGTTACTACTATACCAATCTTTAACACCAAGTTCAAACTGTCCATATTGCAATTAGTGACATAAATGTGTGGAAAGCACTTTATTTATTATGTTGTCATCATTTTACAAGTTCTTTGCATTGTCCACAACTACTTGAATGACATATTCAATCCCAATTTATTTAATTACATTAATCAAGGCCTCAAAAATATATTTTGCCTCTTTTAATACCACCAAAATTTTCAATAGCTTTTATGAACGTCTCTCCTCTTGGACAAACTATCATAACATTGATCAATGGTCTCCTCTTAACATTTGACCAAACGTCATTGATAATTATGCATCTTGAACGTGATATATTTTCAAGAATTATTCTGAAAACACACTCTTTTACTTCGACATATGATTTGTCCAAGAGATCATTCCGTATCATGTGATACAAAGGGGGCTAAAAATCCTGGATTTTAATTACCAATTTTCTTTTATGCATGTTTCCAGAGATGGTTATCAACTATGACTAGTGAACTTGTAGTGAAAAAAATTGCTTTTGCAAGTGCGTTTTGTGCCTCTTCTAGCGTATGCATTTCAAAGCTTTGGTGCAATGATCTTTCTCGCATTTGCCCAAGCCGAACCTGATTGTGCTTAGAAGTAACACTCTTTGGTACTATATCTCCTTGCACATGCTATTGTGTACTGTTCATTGGTATCACCATCGGACTTTATGATTGATACTTGGCTCTGGCTACTCTTGAAATGCAGCCATAATAGATGCCTCTACCCTCTGTTTCTTTCCATCCTTCTTTGCGACCTCTTCTCTCAAATGCTTTGCAATTGTAGGTGCCTAAGGATGACCGCATTTGTGATAAATCTTTTTTAAGATACCCAAGAAATAGTCTCTAATGCGTGGAACCCTACCTATTTTTGTGGTGAAGCAAAATTTACGTTGCCACTCTTGATATCAACCACATATGTTGTGAGCAAATTCCCACTCTTTGTCGGGGGCCCGTTTTTTCTTTCCTAACTTCGTATCACTCTTGCCAGTGTTTTGGTCCATTGCACGTATTAATAGTTGAAGGCATAAGAACTTCATATTCAACTATAAAAACAAATCTCTATTTTTTAATATATATTTAAACTAAAAACTTCATTAGGAAAGCATTCAAATTTGCACATTGTGCAATTTGAAGTGAACTCTCTATCCGATACTATGCATAAAACAAAACTATGATTTTTTCAATGCAATTATACACTTGTACTCTATGATTTGCAGGCATTAAGAAACATTTAAACTCATCACATTGTCTATATGTAGTGGTTTAGGGTTTTTTTACTTATTTTCACATACAACATAGAGTAATTAACTTAGACATGGAACAATGATAATCATTTGCAAAACACAAATACAGGTAGGAGTATGTACAATTTCAACTTCATGATTAAATCCATGTTTGCTATAGTAACCTTCTAACACCATAGATGCTATCTCTCTCTCTCTCTCTCACTCACACACACACACACACACACACATACTTGGTCACGACATCTGACCATGATAGCTACAACTAGCTACACTCACATCTACACTTAACCTAGTAGTGTTGCTACTTTAACTATTGATGAAGCTAATGCTTCATCCAACTTAACACACACATACTCACACACTTCTGGCAATTGACTAAGTCTTTGAGACTATTTTGAGCATGAGGGTGTCCACCTTAAGATTAGACCTTGTAATTACCTCATGGGTAATTTTGATTGGATCCTTGATACTGATCATTACTTACACTGCTATCTTAATAAGCATGGTTTAGTGTGAACCAAGTTTTTTTAAGATAGGCTCAGTGGGAGAAATTCCTTAAGGACTTAACCCATAAAGGAAAATAAATGAAAGGCTTCCTTCCCATTATGGTTCCTTTTGGCATGAATCGGTTGCACTCTCCAATACGGGGTTCATGCACTCAACATCTGTCACCACGGGTCCCTTTCCCCTTTCACTCATGGTGCTTCACAATGAATGCATCTCTTTCGGATGACTTGGATTGATGGTGGACGGCTTGGTGCGTCATTTGGCCCATCCATTTCTTGACATGATTCTACGCACTAATGCCTCCTCTTACCCTCCTGTGCTAGGCGGTTGTTGCACCTCCATAACTGGTGGCTTCTGGTTTTTTCCTGCCTCTGTCTCTTCCGCTATATAAGGTGAGGGATTTTACTCCTCCCTCACTTAGACTTGGTGTAGGGGCTTGTGTGTTATTTCCAAAAGAATGAGTGAGAGAGGTCGGAAAGATGCTTGGCTCTGCAATGGTCTACTTCTCTGCTACTTTGAAAATTATTGGGACTGCTTTTGCTTGAAAGTTTTTATTTATACCATCAACTCTGTGTGCTGTGCAATCTACCACATTGACATTTACGTGTTGGCTTTCGTTCTAATTGGTTTTTATTGATATTAATTACTGGTAACTTGAAATACTTGTTAAACTCCATTGTTACAGGGATATGATACTTTTTGAGAAAAGTTGACTGTTGATATACTGATCTAAGCTATGCAAGACCTTGTGCTTATGATATATGGAATAGAAGATGGGGGATTCTAGCACTAGCTTCTGGCCGGCATATGGTTGCTGAAATAGTTTGGATGCTTTACTACCTGAGATTTGGCATAACCTGAGATTCTGGCTAGCATGTGGTTACTGATTTGGTTTTGATGCTTTACTACCTGGGTAGGTTATGGTGTTGGGATATGGGGGAACCTGTTTGCTTTGACTTGCAAAAAATCTGCTGACCTTCGACCTATTGCTAAATACTAGATTAATATTTGGTTTCTGGTTCTTGGATGACTGGCTTAAAATTTGGTCCTTTTTAACGGTAGGTAACCATATTCATACATATACATGCTACTATATCAAGCTCTTGGGTGTGATACTGCCATAAGTTGGTGGTAACCTTTTACATAGATACATATTATGGTGAACCTACTTGAGACATGAAGATTACTCTCCCTAGTTGGGGCTTGATATTTAAAGGGTCTCAAGATATGATAGTGTCTCATTGTCATTTGAGTTGTACCTTAGTTTCAATAGCTGGTAGTTCCTGTTGGATGATGCCTTGATTGGAGATCTGGCTTATGGCTTATTTGCTGGACTTTTGATCTCGGTCTCTAGTTGCTGGTTCTGGTTTTTTTTTGCTCAGACTAGATTCTATCTTGATGACCTAGTTCTGTTTGGTTAGGGTCTATTGGTTAGGAAGTTTATTTAAAACTCCACTTAATCTTGTATTTGTTGGTAATACTGGGTATTTCAATAAAAGGTTTGGCAAGATCTATTATATATAGTAGTGATTAATCTGGTAGTTTGGAGTTGAACGTGGCTAATCCTAGGTGATTTTGGATTTGTTGGCTTAGAAAAACTTTTAGTGTGCTGACTTTGCCGATAAATTGCTAGCTTTGATCACTTGCCTGGCTTTTTGACCAATACACGCTTTTTTGACTTGTTTTTTGGATGTATTATCCTTGTAAGTTTGGATCTAGCAATGATCTTTTGCCTCACATGGCAGTAGGTATTCTACTAATATGCTTAAACAGATGGAATTCAAATATGGATTTTTAGATATTTGGTTTTAGGTCGACCCTGATTTTTTATCTCTCTTTTTCTTGCTACTAGGATGTAACACTGCTGGTTACTGACCTTGAATACTCTCGCTTTTAGAGTAAGTTTTGCATCATCTAGTTGAAAAGTTTGACTTTGACCCATGCAACATAATTGTAGTTACAATCATACAAAGCATCGCTAATCACTTTGAAGCATAGTCACATATTCAAGTTTTATTTAGGGAAGGATTGACAGGTTGGTACTGTTTGATACTATAAAAGATTGCAATAAAAGTTAGAGGATATGGTACTACTATGAGAATGCGGTTTTAAACGGGGATAAATGAAATTATCGGGGTTTTTAAAGTACTGTAAAGGAATACTTTCAAAAGCATGTATACACTACTTTGACTTTGCTAATCTTTGCTTGGACATTACAATTTGGAAAGAAGTTGAAGTACTTAAGTGTTTTTATATTTATACCTTTAAGCAATATTTTCGACATTAGCTAATTTAATAATTTCTAAGTTGGACATGGATAACAACTAATAGGTTCTTTGAAGCCTTCCATACGTAGCCAAGGTTAACAAATCTGTTGTCTTAACTATATGGATGCAAGTGAGAATTCTATCTTTACTTAAAAAGGTTTAGCATGCTGCTGCAGTCTGACTCTGAAGACTGGGATAAGCTCAACTATTTTGCTACTTTTGTATAAAATCATTAGAATGATACCTCATTCTTATTATGTTTTACATTAATGAATCAAAGCCTGAGTCATTTCTATACAAATCCTTGCCTAATTTTCTAAAGCTAGTTGTCTTTTGAATGTCATGTTCTTTTGTGTATATGTATTTAATTTAATACTGCAACACACACAGGCAACCTCTCAAAGAGTTACACCATGATGGAAATCATTCCAATTGAGGATGTTATAAATTCAATTGCTATTTAGCACGTCTTTATTTTGGCATAGTCAAGTGCAGCTCATGCAAAGAAAAGTGTAATCAAGGAGTATGCGTAGTAAAGTGTAATCAAGGAGTATGAAGCAAACAAAACGCAAGCATATCACAAGAGAGTCAAAGAAAGGGAAGCTAGAATTAAACATGTGATCAAGTTCTTAGAGCATTTCACAGAGGGTCTTGACAATGAGGCAAGGAGGGAAATTATCAGCAACATTTTGAAGCATCGAGCATTGAGAGGCCTGAAGATTCAATCGACAAGAGTTGATGTTTCCAATGATGAGAAAAAGGCTTTGATAAGTAGAATGCACAACACTCTCAAGGCAATGAGAAGACCAAAAATATTGAAAGAGTTGTTTATTAAATGGGTGAGTATTTGATGGTTATGCGTTTCACAAGCATGAAACAAAATAAAGCAGCTATATCGAGGCTTCTTGGCCGAAGGAACTTCTATGCAGCTAGATTTTGATTGAAACATAATCATACACAACTGCCATTGCATTTATGCAAGGAGCAACCATACAGAAACAATGTAATTACAAAGGAAGTGAAGGCCATAGTGGTGGTGACACTTTGGACTAATACACATGTACCACCCAAGAAAAAGAATGTGTATCGGAAGTGTATTTGACAAAAAGTGTTCTAGAAACACCTAGCACATCTTCTTGAGAAACTTTAGGTTTGTTTTGACTTGTTAAGCAACAAAACATTTATTTTTATTGTTATGGAATTGATTCGATTGTCCTTCAATTGACTCTAGTAGCTAAATAACAGTTTGTTGGTTGCTGCACATTGCTTCATGCTTGGTAACTACCATTGGCAGATAGGTAGCTAACTTTGTATGTATCCTCTCTCAAGGATTGGTACCAAGACTAGTATCTACCACTATGATCCTTATAGTCACCACTATCAGACAATGGTAGCTTCCATGCTATCCTTGGTAAAGGTAACCACTAGTCTGATAGTGCTTGCTACCAATTTTTCATGGTAATCCTGGTAGATTGGTAGCTACCACTATCAACCTGCTTGTTACAAGTCTCATAGTGCTATCTACCATTGTAGTCCTAGGAGAGGTAGCTACCACTATGATAGTGATAGCTAGCAATGTAATATTTCTATAATACACAATCGCCAATTTTTTACCATTAGGCTTGTTAAGGACCCAATGCCAAAAAATGGTGATTGTGCCACTAATGACTATCAAGACGGCTAGAAATAGCCATGAAACTTTTCAAAAGCAAGAAGTAGATTTCCCCACCACTGCAAATTTTCATGGCCTTCCGTTGTTGTCTCATCATTCTGGCACTGCACAATGGCCGATTTTTTGCACTCAATAATCAACAAGTAACGATTGTGCTGCTAATGACTATTGAGACAGCTTTCCCTGGCCATGAAACTTTGCAAGGTGATAGGTAGAATGCTCTCCCTACCCTTGCAAAGTTTCATGGACATCTATTGCTATCTTGTTGGTCAGGTATTGCCTAATCGCCAATTTTTCATCATTGGGCTCACCAAAGACCTAACATAAAAAAATGGCGATTGTGCCACTAATGACCGCTGAGACGGCTTGTGGTGGCCATGAAACTTTGTAGGGGTGGGAAATAGGATGTTTCTCCCACCCCTAAAAAGTTTCATTGCCATCCATTTTTGTCTCGTTGATCAAGCACTGCACAATTGCCAAGTTTTTGCCATTGGGCTCCCCAAGGATCCCAACAACAAAAAAAGGCAATTGTGCCACTAATGACCATGGAGACTATCTGTGATGGCCATGAAGCTTTGTAAGGGCAAGGATTAGGATGATTTTCGTACCTCTATAGAGTTTCATGGCCATCCATTGCCATCTCGTCGGTTAGGCCCTGCATAATTACCAATTTTTTGCCATTGGGCTTTCCAAGGGCCCAACGGAAAAAAAGTGGTGATTGTGCCACTAATGACCATCGAGACGGTTCTTATGGCCATAAAAAATTGTAGGGGAAGAGAATAAGATGCATTCTTCACCCTTGCAAAGTTTCATGGACATCCGCTGCCGTCTCATTGGTCAAGCGCTACCTAATCGTCAATTTTTGCCATTGTGCTCGCGAAGGGGCCCAGCCACAAGAAAATGGCGATTGTTTCACTAATGACCTTTGAGACGGCTCGTGATGGCCATGAAACTTTGTAAGGGCAAGGAATAGGGTGCTTCCCCTACCTTTACAATGTTTCATGGCCATTGACGACGGTGAGGCTCTCTAGAATTGTGATTTTTTTGTCATTGAGTTAGCGATTTGGACATTCTATCACTAATGCATTGAGATGGCTTGCGCTGGCCATGAAAATTTGCAGTGGTGGGGAGAAGGATGCTTTCCCTACCTATGTAAAGTTTCATAGCTATGATTGTCGTCTCATAGGTCAGGTGCTATCTAATTGTTAATTTTTTGCAATTGGGCTCACCAAGAAGGCTTGCGATGCCCGTGAAACTTTGTAGGCATGGGGAGTGTGGTGCATTCCTCACCTCTGCAAATCCTCATGGCCATCCGTTTCCATCTCGATGGTGAGGCCTTGCACAATCGCCAATTTTTTTGCCATTGGGCTCGCCAAGGACCCAACGACAAAAATATGGTGATTGTGCCACTAGTGATCGTCGAGACGGCTTGTGATAGCCATGAAACTTTGCACGGACAAAGAGTAGGGTGCTTTCCCCACCCTTGCAAAGGTTCATGGTCATCTATTGTCATCTCATTGGTCAGGTGCTGCACAATTGTCAAGTTTTTACCATTGGGCTGGCCAACGATCCAACGGTAAAAAATGGTGATTATGTCATCCTTGAGCATCAAAATGGCCTGCGATGGCCATGAAACTTTTGAGGATGGTAATTAAGTGCTTCCCTCACCCACAAAAAGTTTCATGGTCATCGGTTGTGGTCTCTTTCCTCAGGCACTGCACAATTGCCCTTTTTTAACCAATTGGGCTCGCCAAGGGCCCAACGGCAAAAATTGGTAACTGTGCCACTAATGAATGTCATGTCGGCTTGTGATGGCCATAAAAATCTTGCAAGGGTGCTGTCCCTACCCCTGAAAAGTTTCATGGTCATCCATTGCCGTCTCGTCCATTAGGCCTTGCACAATGACCAATTTTTGGTCATTGGGCTCGTCAAGGGCCAAACGGCGAAAAAGTGGATATTCTGCAACCATTGACCATCGAGATTTCTTTTGTTGGCCATGAAACTCTTCAAGGGTAGAGAAAAAGATGCTTTTTTTCCTTTTCAAAGTTTGATGGCTGTCCAGTGCTGTCTCGTCGATCAAACGGTGCATAATTGCCAATTTTCTACATTGGGCCAACGACAAAAAATGATGATTGTGCCACTAATGACCATTGAGATGCCTTGCAATGGCTATAAAACTTTGTAGGAGTAGGTAGTAAGGGGCCTCTCCTACTTGTGCAAAGTTTCATAGCCATCCGTTGCCGTCTCATTGGTCATGTCCTGCAAAATTACCAATTTTTTGTCATTGGGCTCCCCAAGGACCCAACGATAGAAAAATGGCAATTGTGCCACTAATGATCCTTGGAATGGCCATGAAACTTTGTAGGGAGAAGGAGTATAATGTTTCCCTACCCGTGAAAAGTTTCATGGCCATCCGTTGTCGTCTCATCGGTCAAGCCCTGCACAATCACCAATTTTTTTCCATTGGGCTCACCAAAGGCCCAATGGCAAAAATGTGGCAATTGTGCCACTAAAATGACCTTTGAGACTTCTTGCAATGGCCATGAAACTTTGCAATGGAATGGAGTAGGATTCTTTTCTTGCTCTTGAAAAGTTTCATGGCCATCCATTGTCATCTTGTTGGTCAGACGCTGCCTCATCGCCAATTTTTTGCCATTGGACTTGCCAAGGGACCCAATGGAAAAAAAATGGTGATTGTGCCACTAATAACCTTCGTGACAAATTGTTATGGCCATGAAACTTTGCGAGGGCAAAGAGTATGATACTTTCCTTCACTCTACAAAGTTTCATGGCCATCCATTGCCGTCTCAATGGTAATTTGCCATTGGGCTTGCAAGCCAAGGGCCCAGCGACAAAAAAATGGTGATAATGACAATTGATATAACTTGTGATGGTCATGAATCTTTGCAAGGGTAGAGAATAGAATTTTTCCCCCACCCATGTAAAGTTTCATGGTTATCAATTGTTGTCTCGTATGTCAGGCACTGCCTAATCACCGTTTTTTTTACCGTTGAGCTTGCCAAGGGACCAATGACAAAAACCTGGCTATCGTGCCGCTAATGACCGTTGGGACGGCTTGCGATGGCCATGAAACTTTGTAGGAGTGAGAATTTGGGTGCTTCCCCTACCCTTACAAAGTTTCATGGCCATCTGTTGCTGTCTTGTCAATGAAGCCTTGCACAATTGTGAATATTTTTCCATTGGGCTTGCCAAGGGCCAAACGACAACGAAACGGTGGTTTAGGGTACTAATGACCATCGAAGCGGTTTGGAATGGCCATGAAAAATTGTTGAGGTAGGGAGTAGGGTGCTTCTCTTGCTCCTACAAAGTTTCATGGCCATCCGTTGTCATCTCGTTGGTGAGGCCATGCACAATCACCATTTTTTTGCCATTGTACTCGCCAAGGGCCCGATTGCAAAAAATGGCGATTGTGCCACTACTGACCGTGAAGACGACTTGCAATGGACATGAAATTTTTCTAGGGCTAGGAGTAGGATTCTTTTTCTACCCTTTTAAAGTTCAATGACCATCCGTTGCATTCTTGTTGGTCAAGCTTCACAATCATCAATTTTTTTACCATTGGGCTCACCAACGGCCTAACGGCAGAAGAGTGGAGATTGTGTCACTAATGACTATCAAGACGGCTTTCACTCGCCATAAAACTTGGTAGGGATAGGGACTAGGATGCTTTTCCTAGCCTTACAAAAAGTTATGGCCATCCATTGGTGTATCATCGTTCATGCATCGCATAATTGGCAATGTTTTACAATTGGGCTTGCCAAGGGCCCAACAACAAAAAAATGGTGATTGTGCCACTAATGACTAGTGAGATGACTTGCTATGGCCATTAAATTTGTAGAGGTTGGGATTAGGGTGCTTCCCCTATCCCTACAAAGTTTCATGGCCATCTATTGCCGTCTCGTTTGTTACGCACTGCACAATTGTCAATTTTTTGCGATTGAGCCCGACAAGGGCCCAACTGCAAAAAAAATGGCGATTGCGTCAATAATGACCATCCCCACTGCAAAGCTTTATGGCCATTCATTGCCATCTCATTGTTCAGATCTTACACAATCGCCAACTTTTTGCCATTGGATGCCAAGGGATGAACGGAAAAAAAGTGGCAATTGTGCTATTAATGACCATTCATACGGCTTCTGATCGCCATGCAAATCTACAAGTATGGGGAGTAGGATGCTTTTCCCACCCTTGCAAAGTTCCATAGCTAGCCATTTTTATCTCGTTGGTCGTTAGGTACTCCCAGTTGTTGCCAAAGTTTTGCCATTCGGTTCGCTAAGGGGCCCAATGGTAAGAAAATGGAGATTGTGCCACCAATGATCGTCGAGACGGCTTGCGATGGCCATGAAACTTTGCAAAGGAAAAGAGTAGGGTATGTGCCATGATTTTGCAAAGTTTCATGGCCATCCATTGCCATCTCAATGGTAAGGCTTTGCACAATCGCCAATGTTTTTCCATTGGGCTCGCCAAGGGTCAAACGTAAAAAATTGATGATTATGTCACTAATGACCGTCAAAACGGTTTACGATGACCTAAAAACTTTTCAAGGGTGGGGAATAGGATGATTTTCCCATTCCTATAAAGTGTCATGGGTATCACACGCACTCTCATAGGTTATGTATTGTCTAATCACCAATTTTTTGCCATTGAGCCCGCCGCCAACGGCCCAACGACAAAAAAATGGCAATTGCCACGAATGACTATTGAGACGGCTTACGATGGCCATGAAACTTTTCAAGCGTAGGGACTTGGGTGCTTCCCTCACCCCTACAAAGTTTCATGGCATTTGTTTTCATCTTGTTGATCATGTGCTACACAACGAGCATAATCGCCAATCATTTTCCATTGGGCTCGCGAAGGATCCAACGGCAAAAGAATGGCGATCCAGGGTACTAATGACCGTTGAGGCAATTTGCGATGGCCATGAAACTTTCCCAAGATAGGAAGGATGATGTTTTCTTGCAAGCTGCAAATCTAAAGCACAATGATCACGACAAGACCTACATGAATGGGGGACACTACTAACTAGAAGTACATACTAAGCATTGGGAATGATTGATGAACTACCACTCGTGGAGATGCAATTGGAGTTAATTCAAAAATACAAAAGAGCAGCGAAGCTGGTGGTAGGATCCTCTACAGTACAACCCACAAGAAAGAAAGAAACTAGACAAACCTCAAGGAAACAAAAATCTGATAGTGAAGAGACAGAATTTGATGTGCCACCCAGTGATGAAATTAATCAAAGAACAGGGATACTCCCTCAGAGTATCAATCTTCAGAAGGAGAGGAGGATATAAAATCCGCAAAACACGTCTCAAAAAAAGGTCTGCTAGGCTGACAAATACTATACCCATTACGCAAACCCAAAGGTATATGGAAGAAGCTCAAGCCCTAAGAGAAAAGCTCCATAATCATAGGGATAAGGAAAAAAGAAACCTTGGAGCTAAGGCAGGTGATGAGGGAGAGGAAGATGAGAACAATCCATTGGAACACCACAAAGCCGATGCCCTAGAAAAGATCAAATAGTACAAAGTAAGGGTAGCCACGGAGAATCCGAATATTGCCAGTGACATGCGACATCGGATTCAGACTGAGCTCAAACGTAAAGCTGAGAAAAGGGAATGAGAAGAGTCCAAATGGCAATGCGTCGATGATCTAGAATCATCTGATGAATATATTAAAGCAGAGGCCTACAAAACTCATAGAAAGGAGAAAATACTGAAGAGGAAGGTGGTGTAGATCATTTAGAAATTCACACAAAAAATCAAATCAACCAACCACCCCTCCTCCTACTCAAAAATCAGCTAACCGAAGAGTTGAGAGAGAAGACGTGCGAGCAGACAACAACATTGCCAAAGCAAACAACCAACAAAGTGTTGCCAATAACACCTACCACCCAAAATACGGAGGATGTTGAAGGTCAAGAGATTAAACAAACTCCAATTGCACCTAAAGGAAAACATGATAAGGGTAAAATAGTGGAATCAAAAAACACGACATAAGCGGTTACCTCTTACAAACCTTAAAATACACAATAAAAGCCCATGTTCCCCTGCTCACAGGCAATAATAGATGAAGGGAGTCAATTGATAAAGTCTTTTGACATTGAAGCACATTCGGAACAAATCAAGCTACAATTTCAATGTCAAAGAGAACTCTACAACCTACGTGACTTGGAGCCGGAGCATACCAAATGAGAGTTGCTAAAGTAAATAAAGACAATTAGGAATTGCGACAAAAGATTGAGGAATTACAAACAGTGCAATCACAAATCCAGTTGAAACTACAATGCAAACAAGAAATGCTACATATTACTACAAGGAATATCAAGCTTTTAATGAGGTAAATACAAATTTACAAGTAGAGCAACAAAACCTAGAGGAAGAGCTGGCCAAAGAAAAGCAAAGAATGTCAAACTCGGAGAATCATATGCAAATGTGAGAAAAACACTTACATAGCTCCTAGCCATGGAAGAGACACTAGCACCTACAAGTACTTCAGCAACACCACCCTCGTTGATACAAGAGCTACAAGATTTAAAGGCCACCCTAGCTCAAGAGCAATATGTTAGACAAATCATGACAACAGGCCATAAGGCCATTTAAAAAGCAAGAGATGATGAAATTGACAGCTGTAGGAATAGCTGGCAAAGGCCAAGGAAGAGTTGGATGCTCAAAGCGCTGCACATATGGCGACACTACAACAACGGGATATGGCCATTAAAGGCCCAACCAACTACTATGAAAGTTTCTCAGGTGACAGGTCAAGAACAAATTTCAGAACGGATCTTCGACCTCTTACATGCCTAGCACTAGTGTAGAGGTGGCCTTACAGGACTTTGAACATACAGAGGGAAAGGAAGCTCACGAAACTGCCAAAGAAGAAATTCAAACGTGGATCTCAAAAGTGCGTCATCCCTCAGACAAGGAATATCTGTAGTAAAAACTCAAGGTACTCAAATTAGCCGCACTTTTGATGATTACACTTGATGAAGTGGTAAAGAACCGTGTGCATGATATGATTGCACTACCACTAATGAGATAAGAGACTCTCTTATGGAAAAGGAAAATGCTGCCCAGCATTGGGCCCAACCACAAAGGTAACTACAACTCAAATCCAAGCAATAATCGACAACCAATCTTGTGGAGAAAGAAGCGGTTTGAGAAGCGACCAATCAGTGAAACCTAACACAAAAACATGCCACAACATCTCAAGGTCGATCCCACTTTGCCCCATCAATAGAAGGCGATCCTAGGATAATCTCTACAATTAACAAAGTAAAAGACCGGCAGTGCTTAAGTACATTGTCCTAATGAAGCCCGTCGGAAACTTTCCACCAACAAAGAAATATATGGTCAACAATCTCAAAGGAGTCATCACTCAGATGAAGCATGTTCCGGACCTGGCTTGCCAAATGTTGGTAATGATTTCAAAGATGATAATCACCTGCATCATAATATTTGACAACATAGAGGCTGCAGAACATCCTTGTTAGGTATTTCTGGCAGGAGTCAGAGGCTTACTTTGGAACTTAGAGATGGAGATTCCCAGCACAAACATCATCATGGATGCCTGGGTCATGTTTTTGCCTTCACACTACATGCAAACTTTCAAAGAGGTGTCCATGATTGGGTTCTTCGAACTCGACTCATCTATATTCAACCTCATGACTATAAATATCCCAGCTGGACACATTGCCTACCAGAGCACTCTAAGCAATAACGCATTCAGGGAACTCGCCGCCACAAAGGTAGAGATCAAAGCAAGAGCGGAAAGGTTCAAGCAACTCACACGAACACTAGAAAAACAAACACTGGACTACTAAAGAAGCTACATGAAGAACTCCAGTGGTTGACCTAGCAAAGCCAAGCGCACCAAAGTAGACAAATGCAGTTTGCACGAGGACGTGCGAAGACTAGGAAGGGGGAAATGTTTGCAGTCAAGCTAGATGAGTGTCCTTCAAGTCAACCCGTCCTTCCTTAAGTCTATAATTTGGATGTACTCTTGTTGTTTTTCCTAAACCCTTGTAATTATTTTGATAATCTTTGACTCAAAGATGGACAAGCTCTGCGAAGCTGAGGATAAAATATGTAATGAGTCTGAGTCTAGTACAGTCAGCCATTGGCCAACAGAGCCCTAGATATAAAGTCTGAGTAGTAAAGTTGGAAAAGGAGGAATCATTGTTAAGTTTTTGAAGAGTTTGAAGCGTACGGCTAAGGGTGATTTTTCCCTACAACTTGTAATCCACATATCTTGAGTTCTGATAATGACATTTCAATCCTGAAACTTGTAGTGTGTTCGTTGTTTGATGCTCTTTCATTCAAGTATGCTCATTGTCGATTCTATTGTGATTTTTGACTATGAGTTAGAAGGCTAAATCAGATGATTTGAGTGCGATAATGAGTATTTTTTCACATTTCGACTATAGGAGAGTATCCCTAGACCCTAGGGCGACCTATTTGATGTGTTTTGTTGCAGTTTTTGAGACCTAAATTATGATGGATCATGATTTTGGTACCTCCTCAAAATGCGACCAAACTTGGTAGAATAGTATCCCTAAGTGTCTTTGACCCTCTCCTAAAGTTTTGTAGCATTTGGACTCCGTTTGAGTGCCAAAATAGATTGATGGCTGAGGGCAGTGACGTAGGACTTAGGCACATTGTCAGATCCAAGAGCAAGAGATTTGCACGTGTTAGGTATTGAGTTATTCTATCGGCTCACTTTTTTGAGTTTGAAAACCTCAAAGAGTCTTCGTTCCCCATCCGAGTCGCTTCTTTGAGTATTGACATTATGTAAGTGCCAAAAAGCTATGCTATAAATGTCCGTCGCGAGGACTCGCTAACAGAGATCAATGGGCATTCCTTTCACCAAGACAAGTCTCAACGCTAAGTTAGTAAGAAGGGACTTTATATACTTTTAACCAACAAGCTTTCAAGAATTTTATCTTCTCAACTTGATCTTTGTGTCACTCATCTTTAGTTTATTGGTCGTGCAAAAGTTTTTTTCCAACTAATGAGGAAATGGACAAACTCAAATGCACAAATTTTTGGTGGTTGTCCAAGAAAGGCTTGAACCTAGTTGCAAAGATGTAAGAGTTGCTAAAAATCACTTGAAGGGGCATTGAACACCTATAGGATACAACTACCAGGGAATGCTTGCATAGCTAAGAAGAAGATGAAACAAAGGACCATGATCACATTTGAGTAGTTGATGTAAAGCGGCTACTAGGGGATGCTTGGATAGCTAAGAAGTAGATGAAACAAAAGACCATGATCGCATTTGAGTAGTTGGTGTAAAGCAATCTTTAAGGCTTGTGGTTGTATGATGCATTTGGTGATGAATCTATTGCATACGCCACTAAATGTTACTTGCAAGCCCAAGAGAATGCACTAGTTGAACTTGTGTTTTTGTTTATTCTAGATATGTGGCTATTGGTACACCTAATGGATTCAAAATAAATATATTCACTACTTACATTGTGCAAGGACACTCTAAAGAGAAGAAAATGCTGAAGGAAAATTAAACAAAGAAAAACACAAATGTAGTAATGTGCACTTGACCATCTCTTTTTATATAAACACAAAAAGTCTTTTGACTTTCCACTTCCATTGGTCTTTCCATTTCCTAAACTCGCCCTTCACTTATTCCTTGTTGATGTTTTGAAAGGCTATTTATTTTTTCGAGATTGGGGAGATGTAATTGGTTTTTGAATTAAAAAATAGGGTTCTTGTTTTGATTTGAAAGTTGCCCCTTTTGCTCTGCCCATTTGCTAATGCATGCAAGGCTTCAAAATATGCAAATTTTCATTCCCTTAAGTTTTTGGTGATAATGGGAAGGATGGGTAATTATCATGCTAGAAATTAGATTGGACCAAAAGTAGGAAGGATAGCTAAATATTGGCATTGCAATTGCAAAGGCTAGCTAATAGGATTATAGCATTTCCTCAAGGACGGGCAGCCATGGAAGTTTCTCTTCCTTAGGGAAGTGCTTAGGAAGTGTAGGTAAGAGCATCTTGCAACTTTCACCAACAGTTGAATGCTTTATGTGGGCCAAAAACGCAAATGCATGGCCATTGGCCACGTGAAAGTAAACAGGAGACGGGATGAAGGCCACGTGAATAGCAGAAGGTGGTGTGATGGATGCTACTGTGAAGTGAACACCTTCTCAAGGTCATGACAATATGCTTGTTGAAGACGTCCCTTCAGGGCCACACAGTAAAGTGGGCGTCATTTTCCAGCGGACAAGACCATGCGCCCGGCCCCCGGGGCTCGAGCCCTGCTCTCTCTCTCTCTCTCTCTCTCTCTCTCTCTCTCTCTTATACCCACAAATCAGGGGCCACAAAGCGCGCCCATAGACTGCACATTGCAGAAATCATATGCAATTGATGCCCTCTCTGCAAGGTCCACGTGCGGGAAATCTCTCTCTCTCTCTCTCTCTCTCTCTCTCTCTCTCTCTCTCATCGTCTCCTTAGTTTGGACACACGACAGATAGCTATGGGCGGGCGCGTGCAGTGGCTTCCACCACCCTTTTCTTCTCATCTCCGCACAACGTAATCTTGTGACGGTCCACCGTCCCAGCCATATCACAAGTACAGCAAACCTTTCTCTATATCAGAACCGAGATCTTCACTGCAGGTATAGTTTTGACTTTAGACTTGGTCTTCATTTACGTGAAACAGAAACAAGGTTACCGTTTTGGAGCGTTTTTTACGGGTAAAAATGTGGCCTACCTTTCAACAAATACATAATTTATGTAAACACTTGAAATTTGAAGGGCAAGAGTGCCTGCCAAAATCAACTACGCTTAGGGTAAAACCCCCAATACCGGGACACCCCCATTTTATGGACAGGCGGGGCCCCATTATAAAGTTAACCTCCATGCTGGCAGAAGTACATGCAAGCATGGGTAGTTTTTTTTTTGAAAGAACAATTGAATTAAATTGAAGAAAAAAGGAAAGAAAATACAAAGCTTCCTGAGAGAGGATAGGAGTACTCCTAGTCTACAAAAGAAAGACCAAAAGACAAGGGGCGATTACATATTGGAGGATAAGAAATTTTCAATGACATACATTCTCTGCGAAGTGTAATGGGATAAAGTGAGCTCTCAGCAAGTGTGCAGTTTTTCCATAGGGGCATCGTAAGATGCATAGCACAAACACATGAAGAGCCATAGTCACTCATGTTTTCTCGATTCAATGGAATGGATCTAGGCAACAAGTTAAAATGTGTTCCACCACTTGAAGGGAAATTTTCCAACATATTGGCAGTTCAAAAGGAAGATCCTAGACACCCCCCAACAGAGCAAGAGTTAGTAGAGATGTGCAAGCATATGCTTGATTAGGTGCCTTCTTTTATGGATGCCCTGGTGAAGACCATAGCACATATAGCAAAGGAATTATTCACTGTGACTTGCACCCATGGAACATCATGACTGATTTCACCAAGGACGGTGTGTGCCACGTGTGGGTGTCATTGATTGGGGATTAGCACTGCAAGTGGGCATTAAGAAGCAAGAAACCCACATTGCAAGTTCCACAAAGCATGCCTTATGCCCATGGAAGGCCCCCGAGCTTTGCAACCCAAAATCTACCTATCCCTACTCTAAAGCCATTGACACCTATATTGCACTTTCTTTTTGCATCAAGGAACTATGTGATTGGTGTAAAGATTTTTAAAAGAATTACAATGTGCCTTGGCAAAAGAAAAAGTAAAAGCAAAAGAAAATTGAATGTGGCATGATTGTCAATATAACGTCAAAAACTATTTAAAGCTCCCACCTAGGCAAAGAAACACTTTGGAAAATATGAGTGAGCATTTGGATATGTACGAGGCTAGAGTCCAACTTAATTAGACGTTTGTTTGCATCCGCTCTAGATTCCAGTTTATATTGTTCACTTTTGTAGACAGTGGTCTTGTTTGATTTGCTAATAGTAACTATCTAATCGAATTTGTAAACATTGGACATGTAAATGCAATTTTTTGTCTAGTCATGGACTATGTAGTTAGATCTTATGTCTCTCAATTCTACACTCTCTCTCAATACTTATGGACCATGGTGCAAAGTGTTTCAATCTAGTGTGTGGTGTGTTGTGAAAATTTAAATCAATTTCCAGCCTTTAAATTTGAAAATGGACGTTTTTATATAGCGATGGACCAAGAACTCAAAGTGATTCGATACAGTACGTGGTTTGTTTTCCAAAATTTATGTCAATTTCTAGACATCGAAGTAGCAAATAAATTTTTTTCTATAGTGATGGACCATGGTGCCTAGTGATTGTCCCTTGTGGTTTGCAAAGATGCTATACGTGCAATATGTTTGAAAATGAGCCAATGGAGCTCAACAGCAAGGCCCCCAATAAGAGCATAGTGGATACCCGTAGAGAAACGATTACAATATCATGAGAGGATCTCAGATATGTAGTGGTTGGTGCCACTACACAAACGCATGAAGCTATGGAGGAATTGAAAACACAGATTCTTACGTCCACATAGACAACGGGGACAAGTGACACTAGGAACCCCAAAGAGTTACAGAGAGACATCAAGATCCTTAGGCGTGACCTCCATGAAATGGAGGAGCGATGTCAAAAACAATCGATCATGACTATGATTAAGCATCCCAGCACATTGCGGCCACCTCCAGCTTACACAGAAGATGCAGTGGGTCCTTGCCCGATTTGTGGGCACTTTTTTCATAGTTGGAGTGGTGACTACATAATAGCTTGTGGTCACATGTACCATTTTCCATGTCTCATGTAGGACATGGTAAATCAAAAGGAGTCCCATATTTTCAAGGCTCTGATTGACAAACTTATGTATTCTATGTTCAAAATGGAGAAAGACTATCAATGCTTAGTGATGGCCGCTGGAAGGGAGAGAGACTTTAATTTATCTTTATAAACATCATAACCTGGAGTGAATTGCAGTGCCCCCCCCTTGCAATGAAAGTTGATGCTTTGTAAAACTTGTAGTGACTTTTTGAATCATTGTATATGATACCCTTGCAATGAAATCTAAAGTGTTGTAAAGCATTGACTATTTCAACTCATCATATAATGTGTTTTGCAAACTGCCTTGTAATGCTCTAAGTGGATAAAGTGATTTGTGAATGTTTTGATAGACTTACTTGGTGTATATCAAACATGATGGTTGTATACATTAAAGTAGCATTTGACAGTGTTGATAGGCAATGGTAACTTGTGAACTAACCTTATAAATGCAAAGTGTATAAAGCCACCCATTTTTAAATTCATAAATGACAATATGTAGACTCCTATGTTTAAAGATAATAAAACCAACAGGTGAGGCATTTCCCTTGTCCCACAGGCCACATGTCACAAAAAATGAGTTTATATGGCTTCCAATTGTTCGGCACACCACCAAAATGCTAACCTACAATGCTATCCATCACTACTTAGCAATACCCTTCTTTGTCAAGTAGGAGGACAATCATCCACCTCAAGGTTCACGTACCAATCTTGCAACACAAGATTCAAGCTATGCGCATTGCAACCATGCTAGTAAATTGCTCCTCCAAGAGATGCTAGCTACTCTGCAATTTTTTGCATTGTCCATGATGACTTGTACTACATTGGGAAAACCTATTTGATGAACTATCTTTGTTATTATAACAGCTATATAGCTCCTTGACTGAATCTCACGTGAGTTGTCCAAAGCTTTAATAACGCACTCCCCTTGAAAACTAAATAACATCACATTAATAGTAGCCTACATTGCACATTTTACCATCCATCACTAAATATAGTGTATCATGTTTTATCGATTGATTTCAAGATTAGTCTTTCAATTTCCTTTTGGGTGTCTACAAAGAATTTATCCAAGAACATTGTGCGCATCTGGTGATATAATGGAGGTGAAAAATCAGCACCATACTCATCAATCTTCTTCCATGCATGCTTACATGGCTCTCGTGTGACCTTCAATATAGAATCACCTATAAAATAGATAGCTTATGCAAGAGCAGACCGTGTCTCTTCAACAGCAGTTAATCAAAACCTCTACTGACTTACTTGACTCACTCTAGATACATTCCAAACTGGTACTCAGGCGATCCATCTTGAGTACTAGCTCTTTGTGTGTGTGTAGTGGCGAGCATGGAGGGAGCACCACTATTTTGTCCACCTTGTGTTGAGGCAACATTGCATTGGTTCTCTGAAGCCAACCGGCTTGGAGTCGGTATTCTAGGTCGTATTGCATTGGCTACACCTCCTAATAACTCTCTCAAGCATTTTGTAGCACTCTCATGACCTATGCCATTACATCTACCTCCATTTTATCTATTACTTGTCCCATTCCCTGATCCAAAGAAGTATTCCCTAATACAAGGTGCATCTCTTAATATTTCTTTGCCTCATAATTTGCAGCACCAATTATCAATGATCTTACATTCTCTACTAATTGCCACTCAGGCCCGGACACCTTCCCACACCAGCCTTGCACTTTCCATTATTGGAAGCTCCATTGTTTGATCCTTCATCACGAGTCAATGAGAAACTAGAAGTAGATACATTGATGTTCTAGGAGCAAGCATTAGCGTCTATGATAAATTCACAAGCCAACTATGCAATCATACAATCACAAAAATTTTAGGCTTTGTAAAAATTGGATTGAATTGAACATTTGGATAATAATATACATACAAAATGAAACAAAAAAGGACATGAGATTGATGGTAATGAGGAGCGATACATTCCAACAATAGAAATAAACTCCAAGCACCTGGACCGCCTAAATCCTCCACCAAGGATGCTCCCTATCCAACCTTTCTAGGAAAATAGACACCTACGGGAGGTGGTGAAACATAGTAGATAAGTACGCTAATATAGTGATGAGGAGAGTTGTCGTGCCTTGGCACATGCATAATATGAAATAGAAATATCTACCTCACTCTTAATGTTTTTGATGTGTGGGACCAAATGCTACAATGTACATAGTGTGATATATGCGAAAACCGATGCCATGGTTGCAGGTGTGTACATATCTTGTCAGGCAGGCAAGGCCACGGACGTGGAACCATTGCATGTGTTACCACATTAAATCATGCCTAATTTTCTTTAGGAATGTACAGATTTCAAGTGTTTCAAAGTGGCACGCTTGTTTTGCCTAGAAAGTTCAATGCGGAGCCAAAAATAGCAGGTTCCATACGTAGGCATAAAAGGCGTGTCAAAAGTGCTTACCGAGTGGAAAATGATTTTCAACATGAATTTGAGACCAATGGGATTTTCCACAAATTTAGGGATTTTTCCCAACTTATTTGGATATTTTACGAACAAAAAGGGGTATTTTTGTCCATAAAACGGTAAAAAATAGCCAAAAAATAGCAAAAAATGGCTCAAAATTCCACACCAACGACAATGCCGTTGTTACTCAATATGAGAGGAAAACTTTAGAGCCAAGAATGAGCTCATTTGGGCATGTAAGCAAGGAGATACAACCATTCCAATAGAGGGTGCTAGTGCAGTCCGTGTTGCTTTCACTAAATGGTTGAGGCTGTAAGGCCTCCAATTAGGGTTTTCCCTCCTTAAATAACTACATTGGCTTCTGTAATGAAGTTTTGAAGCTTCCATGAAATGGTCACGACGAAGAATCAACGTCAATTTAGGGTTTTTAATAGGTCGAATGAGCACTGCATTTGTGCAATTGGGAGCGAGGCTACACCTAATCTTCCACAGAAAAGAGTTTTCAATTAGTATTGGTTTTTTTTCAAAGTGGAGCTTTCATGGATGGATTTTTGTTCTATGTGAGTGTGTTTTTGGCTTCAAATCATCTACGCCTTGCTTGATTTTGCTAGGAATCCTCACAATCAGAGGCCCGGTGCATTCCTAGTCGCACTGCGCACTTCTTCACACATTTACGCGAAGTAGGCTAGGGTGAGGGTTCAAAAGCTTCATTGAAGGTTTAAAATTAAAGCTGTAAAGCTATGGAGAAACAAGAGCAACAAGGGGTTCGATTTGATCTAGTCACAATGAAAATGTTTCAAGCTTTTGTGGTGTTTATGCAGCAGCAACATCATGCTGCGGAAAGGAGGGAGCTTTCATCAACCAAAGCACTTCAATCCTTGGTGAAGAAAATGGACCAATTTAAAGATAAATATGTAACAAAGTATCTTTGTGGGTATGTAAATGAGATGGAGCTTCATCAAGTGTCCGAAGTAGAGATGGTACAAAGTTTTGAGCTAGCTGTGGTTCCTGAGATCAGAGAGCATGTAAGGGGAATTAGAAATAAGCATGGGGAAACATGGGAAGCATTCAAGTTAGCCTTAAAATAAGAGTATTTCATGGAGGACTCCGAAAGGTTAGCATTGAGGACTTTTTTAGAGTGGATAGTTCGGCCAAAAGAGGGACTTTCGCCTACCGAACTGCTAAGGGAATTTGAACGCCGCTATGTTCAACTTTCAAGGACTAAAAAGGCTACCCTAAACTTGGAGAAGACAAAGCTATTTTTGTAGGCAGCATGTAAAGAGATTCAAGAGAAGCTAGAGTTACTACTTGAGGACAAAGATGCTGAACAAGGCTTAAAGACCGATTGGAATGAGGTCGAAGATACCATTTTGCTGCTAAGTAAGCGACAACGACGAAGAGACAAAATGATAGTCAACCCTACTCAAGTCTTAAGTGTGTCAAGAGTCCTGTAAAGCCTGTGATTGTGTTTCCAAAGAGTGGTAAATCTATCCTTGATGATATTGTTAAAGGAATGCAAGAGCTAAAGTTAAAGCTTACAAGGCTAGAAGAGAAGGGGCAACCGTCAGGTCAACCTACAGGGCAATGACCTCAAAGTAGGAAAGGTTTTGTAAATAGATGCATATGGTGTGACAATACTGACCATGCAAGGAGGGATTGTGAAAGTTTTAAAGACGCTTTGACAAAGGAGCTTGTTTTCTTTAAAGATGAAAAAATTCACTTAAGCGAAATAGGTAAGCTCTTGGGGACAAACTTTGGCAAAGGTGGGATGAAGAAGCTGGCTGAGGACATGGCTACTAGCCATGCCATCTCAATGGTTGAGGCAGCCGCCTATGGGTTGAAGGTGGAGCCTATAAAGAAAAAAGGAGTCAAGGTTGAAGAAGAAGCATCTAATGGGATTGGAGAACTGTGGCCATGGGCAATAGAGTCTGTTGTGAAGGGTAAAATGACTAAAGAGGTCATACATGAAGCTGGAGACTGCATTCGGCTAGAAACAGGTTGGAACGACTTTGTAGATTCTTTGTTAGTGCATGCATACATTGCCAAATGTCAAGCCAATGAGGCCATTTTCGAATAGAAATGTAGGCGTGAGGAGAATGAAGGGCCAAAATGGGCGACAAGGAGGGGAGGCAGAAATGACACAGTGCCTCCTAGTTCACCTTCCATGCAACAGATGCCTGTCCTTGAAGTGCCTATGCAGGAAGCCTCTAAACAAAAGAAGAAGGATGCAACAAAATCTAAAGCAAAGGGTCCGGCCTACAAACTCCATATGGACATAGAGGTGGAAACCAATCTCAAAAAGGTTTTGGAAGAGAGGATTTTAAATAGTAAGGTGGAATTTACCTTGGGTGAGGTCCTTGGAATAGCAAAGAGGGAGTTTCATGAAGAAATAATTGATATCATAAAGAGGAAGCAGCAGTCTCTTACTGAATCTATGCATGTACAAGGTGAAGAAGAGACTTTAAATGCATAGGGTGTATAGGTCTACGACGAGCAAGGTGAAGAAACTATTGTTGGATGCTACAAGTCTAGGGGAGGAGTAAAACACGTTTACTTCTTGAATGATAAGGATGAAGTCGAGACCACTCACAAGAGTTACTACTTGAAGTGTCACTGAGCAAGAGCAACTACTGAGACCCTGGTAAAAGTGGGAGACTTAGAAGAGCCATACATTGCGTTGATAGATCATGGGTCAAAGATTAACCTTATGTCAAAGAGTCTTTATCAAAAGGGAAAATGGACAATTGATATAAATCATGAATGGATGATTCGCGTAGCAAACAACTCATCAAGGGAGTTGTACGGAGCTTGTCCAAATGTAAAGATGACTATGGGGGATGTGAAAGATGACCAAAATGTCTTTGTGCAAGAGATGTCTACATACCCTCTTATCCTTGGACAACCATACATCACTACTACTCGCATGGAAACCAAGGTGATGGATCAACATATGCAAGGATTGTTGTAGGTCATGAGGGCAACAACTTCCCGGGAGGTCACCCATCCCAGTACTGTTCCCGCGCATATGCGCTTAACTGTGACGTTCCACAAATTGGTCTAGCCATCCAGACCCCAAAACCTTAAGGTGTTAGGGACCTCCGGTCTAACCAATTTATGCAAGCCTCATACATAGACACCACTTTGTCACCACAAGTTGGGCTTACCCCAACAAGGATAAGGAACAGGGATGGGAAGCATGCAGTACAGTTCCTTACTGTTTGTGTGGACCATGAAAGGAACCGTGAAACACTTAGAGAGAAACCCTTGCCAAAGACAAAAAAATAATTTAAGTACTACAGAGATATAAGGGGTTTTGGCCATGTACCATTGTGGAGTGGGATTGCAGTGGTACAAGAAGAGAATAGTTCTCGCATGATGTATATGCAAAGGAATGTTTTCTACAAGTTTTGTAGAATTAACAGACTATGGATCTATTGCTTTTACAAAGTGTGAGGACTTGAACGACAACATGTAAATAGTGTACAAAGAGGTTTGAAGATTGTTGACCGCTGGGTCAACAACACAACATAACTCAAGTTTCGTACCAAAGTTTTATCTTTTGCGAGTTATGAAATGCTACGGATTATGGCTATAAACGTCATTTTTAATGAGTAGTTATTCTAGTTTCAGAAGTCGGGGTGCAATGGCACTTCCAGATTGTAAATACAAAGCCATTTGACCCTTTCAATCCCATTTTTGGTTAAACCTAAGGTAGCCTTAGTATATAAGGTACCTAGGTCATTTTGTAAAAGGACTTTTATCATAATCAAACTTAGCGCTGCCGTCTACTGTGTGTGAGAGAGAAAGAGAGTGACTGTGAGCTTCATCCTCTCGCTACTCCCCGCTCGCTCAACACATTGGAGATCCGACTGCACCATTGGTGTAGGCTCGAGGAGAGCTACGCGACAACGCCAAGCATTCCACGCGAGACGAAGCGCATACGCCGACGCATCTACGAGCTATTTGTGGCTGTAAGTGTATCAAACGATGTCCGTTTTCTGCGTGCTAGTAGTCTATAGAATCGTGGCGACATAAGCTACGCATAGGTACTCATAAATTTTAGTTTCGGGCACTTTCAAAATTATGTTTTGTCATTCTACGCGTTTTCCGTAGATGGGTTTAGAGTGAGGGTTTTGAGTGTAGAAGCTTAGGGACAGGTGTATCCTAGTGAGGGGATGGTGTTCCTTAAGTTTCGTACGAATCTGGCATGATTAGGTGAGTTACCTTCTGTATGTGTGTATGTGGCTAGGTGGTGTACTTGAGAGCAGTGAGGTTCTTGATTGTGGTTTAGTTGGCCTTCCAGAGTGTTGTATGTGTAGGATGGTCTCAGCCTGACAAGCTAAAGAGATTTCCTCCATGTGCCTATCGTGTCATCTGTGTCCTCGATTGACATTATGTTGATCTAGGTAGTGTTTGCATGCACTTCATGGGTGTGTGAGTCGCTTCCCGTCCAACAAAGATGAATGGTGTGCTAGAAGATGATGAAAGCATTGCAGGTGTATTTGATGATTGTTCATTTTTGGATACTATGCAAGACTTGGAGTCTTTAGTGGATTGCAATTTGCGTATGGGAAGTGAGGTTGTGAAATTTTGCTCAATAGAAATGTACAAAGTCATTGAGGATTTCAAAAATGCTCAAGGTGTTCATGTACGAGTGGAGACTAAGTATAAGTCTATGGCGAAGAAAGTGAAACCAGTGGCATTATGTCTACCAAACGATTGCACAAATAAGATGGAACAAGCTGCTTTTTGCAACCTAGCCTTCACGACCCAAGCAAGATTGGACACAAGTTCATACAGGATTCTTTGAAGGAGTAAAAGGTTGGTTGCGAGGACAATTTGACAAAAGTTGAAAAGATCTGCTTTGAAGACATGCTTGCTCCTACGGAAAATATTTTACATTTGAGCCTCATGAGATAGTGTGTGTTGATCCATCCATTGTTGCTCCTATGTTGATCATCACTATCCCTCATGTACCTTGGAACTTGTGGCCTATTCCAATTCGCCTATTCCAATTCGAAAGGCTCATTTGCCAAAACTTATTGAGTTGCTTAATGAAAAGATCAAGATGGGTATTTTGGAGCCTTCTTGTGCTCCATATTCAAAGAGGTGGTTCACAGTTCCGAAGAAAAATGGTTCTTTACGCTTAATATAGGATATCCAACCTATCAACAAGGTTATAATTAGAAATGTGGGTACAAGACCAATTGTAGATGAATTTGCAGGAAGGGAAATATATTCTATGGAAGATTTTTACTCAGGGTATGATTAGTTCCAACTAGAAACGGAAAGTAGGGATCTGTCTACCATGATGACACCCTTGGGTTTGGTAAAGATATGCACTGACCTCAGGGAGCAACTAATTCAGATGCCATATGATGAATGGTATGAAGAAAGTCCTACGTGACTTCATACCTCAAACTATAATGCCTTTCCTTGATGATGTGCCAATCAAAGGATGTGATGTAAGCGATATAGATGTGGCTCTAGACTCGAGGGGGTGCCGCAAGTATGTGGAAAATCATATCAATGATGGTGATGAGATCTTGTCAATGCTGGAAGAGTGAACCTTACCAATCTATGTTATCTGGATTCCACATTATGTGCATGTGGCAGAACCTTTTTATCAAGGTTTGAGCTCGGGGGTTCACCATTTAGTACCCCCCTATATAACATGTGTTCATGGGGTATTTAAAAAAAACCCTCTTTTAACATGTTTGGATTTTTTTCAAAATTGAATATAAAAACCCCTTAATTTAATGTATCTCTATTGAATTGCCTAAATGGTTGGCATTTTAAAATCCCTCCTTTGGAACTCATGTTATATATTAACATGATTACATAGTGCACCCCCCCCCCCCCCCCCCCCCCCCCCCCCCCCCGAGCTTTTGAGAAAGAACCAAAAGTTTCAATGGGAAGAAATGCATACCCATGCCATGAGAAATTAAAGAAGTTGTTGCTTATGTCTCCAACTTTGAGGAAAGCAAACTATAAATATGGAAGATATGTAATTGTGACAGTGGATACTAACCCCATAGGAATTGGATGGGTGATTGGGCAAGATGATGATGATGGCAAGGGATATGTGGTGAGATTTGGAGAAAAAGTCCTAAGTGCTCATCAACGCAACTATCCACAAGTAAAAAGAGAGTTATGGGGAGTAGTCACAGATTGAAATGTGACAAAGAGTATTTGATAGGAGCAATTGTAATTGTGGAGAATGATTATCTACCCCTTCTTGGAATGATCACAAGCTGTTCAACTCCCGACATTGCTATGTTGAGATGCATTGCCTACATAAAGTCCTTGAATTCAAAATTTAAGCATATTTCAGGGAAAGATAATCCAATTGCGGATATGCTTTCAAGAGCAAGGTATGAAAATGAAGAATACATGGTTGTCGAGGGCGATGATGTAGACACACAATTGTATAGTATCTCTCATGTCAAGGGTGATCATGTTTGCCTGTCAAATGTACTTGAGTCATTTACAGAGGATTTATATCAAGGTGACTGGTTGCTCATTGGATGCTATTTGAGAGCACTTTGACAAGGCAAGAAGGGTGGACCGACCAAGAGTTCAAAAGAATACAAAGAAAGACCTATGGCATTAGGAAGAGAATGGGGTCTAGGAGGGCCTCTTTATTTGGTAGTTTAAGTAGGTCAAACCTTTAGTATTAAGAAAGTAATCAAAGGACAACTTTTAAATTCAAAAAGACAAAACGGCTAGTTTATTTGAATGCAAAGTTTCCCCCCAAAATTGATTTTAAAATCTAGCTGGTAAAACCATATCATGTAGCACATCTATGGAAAGAGATCAACGTGTAGATTGTAGATCTATGATCTCCGCTTAAATCGGAGATCATATATGGGAGTTTTGGAAGGCCTAAATTTATTAAATTTCCCACCTCCTTTTTGGGGGAAAAAGTGCATCCTTTGACCACTCTTACACATCTCTTACACACACCCACCATTCTTGCACACATGGCGTACACCTATTCGTCAAAAAAATGTTAATCACCTCCATAAGCTCATGGAAAATAAAGAGGCCCTTCTGCACCCCATCCTCTTCTTAATGGATACATTTTGAAAAATGGGTACTTATAGAAGCGTCCAAAACAAAGAAATGGAATATCGCTGAGAGTCGTGAATGATAAGGATGGTCAAAATGAGCTTATGAAAAAGTTTCATGAGAGTCTTAATGCTAGACATAGAGGTGTATGGGCCACCTTTACTAAAATTAAAGAGAGGTATTGGTGGAAAGGTATGTATAAATATGTATCTCACTTTGTGGAATCTTGTGAAACCTGTCAAATGTATTCAAATGTACATCATTGTGATGGGTTGCACCCTACTTGCCCAGTGGCCATGCACTATAAGTGAGTAGTAGATCTAGTTAAAATGCCATTGGGCTTATGGAAAATGAGATACATAGTGCTTGCACAGGAAGATCTAACCAACCAAGTTGAAGGCCGTGCTCTAAGAACAAAAATCACAGAAGGGGTATGTAAGTTCCTCTTGGATGATGTAATTAGCTGTTATGGCTGTGTTGGGAAAATAACAGCGGACAGGGGTGAGTTGGATGCTGACAAAGCAAGGGATTTTTTCTCTAGGTTGGACATTGAACTTGCTCTCACTACTGCATATAATCCTCAAGGGGTATGTAAGTTCCTCTTGGATGATGTAATTAGTCGTTATGGCTGTGTTGGGAAAATAATAGTGGACAGGGGTGAGTTGGATGCTGACAAAGCAAGGGAGTTTTTCTCTAGGTTGGGCATTGAACTTGCTCTCACTACTACATATAATCCTCAAGGAAATGGTAAATCAGAGCGTGGGTATCCTCCTGTCATTAAAGCTTTGGCTAAGGCTTACAAAGGTAAAATGGGAGAGTGGCCTAGGTTATTGCCTTATGATTTATGGACTGATCGTACAAATCATAGCCTAGTTACTGTTATAAGCCTTTTGAGTTATATGGTCAGAAACCTATAATGCCAACCGAGGATATAATTCCCGCATGGAATGTATTGCCTTGGGAAGATAGAATGAGTAGGGAAACCTTCTTGCTTTGTGCATATAATAGTTAGAAAGAAGGACCCAAGATATTGAGATTGCAGTAGCACGATTGAAAGATGCAAGGTTAAAGAATAAAGACAGATTTGATAAGAGGCATAGGCTCAGACCTAAAGCTATTGAGGAAGGTGATTGGGTGTTGGTGTATGATAGCAGTCTTGACAACCAACATTCAACAATAGGAAAGCTTTTAAAGAGATGGTTTGGTCCTTATGTGGTTCAACATGTACATAGGAATGCAACTTGTACCTTGCATAAGTTGGACAGGACAGAAATGAAGATTTCCATCGTAGGGAAAAGAATCAAATTATTCAAAAGAAGAGGTGATACAGATCCCTTTATTCACAGGAAAGTCAGAATGAAGGGTCTAATGAAAATGGTATGGATGTGGATGAAGAATGAGAGGATGATACATTAGATTTTGTTGCAAGCGATGATGAAATCGACATGTATGTGGACTTAAATGAAGACTGAACTTGCTGCAAAAAGATGTGGCACATGCCGGAGGATGTGCACGTTTAGAGGGGGTGGATTTCATGCCGCGACATGTGCATAATGTGAAAATAAAAATATCTAACTCACTCTTAATTTTTTTGATGTGTGGGACCAAATGCTACAATGCACATAGTGTGATATATGCGAAAACTGATGCCATGGTTACATGCCTGTACATACCTTGTCAGGCATGCGAGGCAAGGGACGTGGCATCGTTGCAGGTTTTACCACATTAAATCATTCCTAATTTGCTTTAGGAATGTGCAAATGTCAAGTGTTTTGAAGTGGCACACTTGTTTTGCCTAGAAAATTTAATGCGGACGATCTTGGCAAAAAATAGCAGGTTTCATGTGCGGGCATAACAGACGTATCCAAAGTGATTATCAAGTGGGAAAATGAGGTTCAACATGAAATTTGATCCCAATGGCATTTTTCCCAGCTCATTTGGGCATTTTACAAACAAGAAGGGGTATTTTTGGGCAAAAAAGACGATAAAATGGTCAAAAATAGCAAAAAATGTGTCAAAAATGCCACATCAACGATAGTGCCGTCATTGCCCAAGATGAGTGGAAAATGTTGGACCGAATAATGATCTCATTTGGCCATACAAGCAAGGAGATACAGCCATTCCAATCGAGGGTGCTAGTGTAGTCCTGTGCTGGTTCCACTACATGGTTGAGGCTGTGAGGCCTCCAATTAGGGTTCCCCTCCTCAAATAAGTACTTGGGCTTCTGTAATGAAGTTCTGAAGCTTCCATGAAATGGTCATGATGAAGAATCAAAGCCTCAATTTAGGGTTTTTAACAGGTTGAATGAGCACTGCATCTGTGCAATTGGGAGCGAGGCTACACCTAATCTTCACACACACAAGAGTTTTGAGTTAGTCTTGGTTCTTTTTCAAAGTGGAGCTTTCATGGATGGATTTTTGTTCTATTTGAGTGTGTTTTTGGCTTCAAATCATCTACGCCTTTCTTGATTTTGCTACGAATCCTCACAATCAGAGGCCCGGTGCGTTCCTAGTCGCACTGCGCACTTCTTGACAATGTTCCATTGCAACAATAGAAATGATCCCCATGCACTTGCACCATCTAAACCCTTCACAAGGATGCTCCCTATCCAAACTTTTTTCTTATAGATAGACACCTACGGGAGGTAATTAAATGTAATAGACAAGTATTCCGGTGTAGTGATAAGAAGAACTCCATTCCATCTATAGAAACGAGCCCGAGGCACTTGCACCACCTAAACCCTTCATGAGGATGCTCCCTATACAAACCTATTTCTAGACAGATAGACAATCGAGGGAGGTAACTATAGAGGAGGCATCGTAAGAGAATAGCGTCTCTTATTGACATGGCTATGGTGAGTGAAGTGTCTGCAGAGAAGAAGAGAGAGAAGAGGATAAGATAAGGCCCATGTGTGTTGAGCCACAAAATGAAAGAGAGTTTTTTATTACTTTCAAGGCTTTTATAAACCTTACAATATGTTCACACCCTTGGCCGCCCAAGTTCAGGTTAACCCTAGCAATCGCTTCCTGTTAGCAGCAGCTAGCACATGCTACACCGATTATGCACCAAGCTAGGGATGTGCTATTGTGCACAATATTCCTATTCATTGTATAAGACCTTGGGGTCAATTAGGAGTTCCAAATTGTATAAGCTTAGGCTAAAGAGCTCAATTTTATCCCATAGTTGAAGGGCTCGAAGCCCAAAACTATAAAAGAGCCCTATGCTAAATGAGAAGTCATTCTTGGGTGAGCTCTCTTTTTTGTAGAGTGGATGGTCATGAGGCTCATGGGCTTTCCATGTCCATGTATCTTTTGATTTCTAATAATCAATTGCACTTTCTTTCTTATTATTTTTCTTTGTTTTGATTATGTGGAGTGAGATTGTATTAGTGTGATGTTAGGTCTCTAATCCTTTTTTTAGTTAATCTCTTCTATCGACACCATTGGCCATGGTGTGTGAAGGCTATGCCTTCCCTCTCTTTCTCTTTCTCTACAAGGTGTGTGGTTAGAATGTGGCATACGTAGTTGCATTGCAACTAGGATGTTGCTACAACGCCTTCCAACACCCCCTTCAGCCAAACTTGGTGTTATCATTATCATCATATGCCCCCTTGGGCTAAGTTCTTCACTCTAATGACATAGAGAATTTTTGGTATACTCATTAACCATGGGTTTTAGGTTTTCTCACAACCTGGTGCTACTACCAAACTACCAACATGCAACATTTATGGTTTAGAAAAATAATATAAACTTGACGTCGTCACAGATGACGTGAAACTGTTGGGTTTGTGGCCTTTAGCCTAATGCAAACAACTTGTGTGAGAACCGTCTCTTGTAAGAAGTCCAAGAAGCAAGTAATCATCTGAGGGCACATGGCTTATCACATATGCCAGTAGATGAGTTGCACAAGAGTCCAAATTGCCATTCCAATCAACATGGCTTTTCCACACTTTATGGAGGCATTCTTGACCTTTGGAGAGTTTCCCCTTGACCCTTGGGAAAAGGCACTTGTGACCCTTGAGAGGTGCATCAAGGAAACATCCAACAAAGAGTTCAAAGGAGTCTTCTTGGGCAAGTCTACAAGGCATCAATTTTCTAAGGCTTCAAATTTTCTCTGGCTATTGTAATATTAAAGCTAAAACTTTTGCATCCAAGCACAATGAATAAAGCAATATATGTCTACACATTCATCATTCAAGACAATTTTTGTGCTTGTACGGAGTACAAACATTGGCTTTGGGTTAATCATCAAAATTCTAAGACTGCTCCAAGGCACATTGGGAGAGAAAAATAGAAAAATAAATTTGCAAGGGGAGGAACACTGCAAATTTGCATTGCATTTAGTTTTCCATAATTTTCCAATTTTGCATTTAAATTTTCATTCAAGAAAAGTGACAAGAACTTCTACGAGCCCGAACATTTCAAGGATTGCCGGAGTTTCAAAGCATGTAGCAGCAGCAACAACATCTGAACTGTAGCACTATAGAAGAGATGGAAATATAGCTATTGTTGGAATTAGGGTTTCAGAGAAACACACACAGCTTGGAGAAGACGAAGGAAGCTCACAACACACAATAGAGAGTGTGTTACTTAGTGTGCAATGGAAAGATAGATAGCCCTAGAGTGATGGGCGTATATACAATGCTCGGGGGAAAAAACATCCTAAAGAGGGAAAAAATGCCCCGACGGTCCTAGTGTGTTCACACACATCACTACCACATGTATATGGTAACAAATCCCCCCTGGAGTGATGTGGTGAACGAGAGTTGGCACATGAGTAAAGGGAAGTGCCATGCCCTAAGGACATGATCAGTCCACAAAGGGGAGTAAGCCTAAAGCTTTGCGGAAAGCTTCCATCTTCTCATGAGACAATGCCTTTGTGAAAAGATCTGCAAGGGTGTTCTGTGTTGGCACATAAGCCAAGTTCATCTCTCCTGCTGAGAGCCTCTCCTTGACATAGTGGTAATGCACCTCAATGTGCTTTGTGCGAGCATGAAAAACTAGGTTCCTCACAACTGCCAATGTGCTCTGACTGACAATGTAGATAGTGTTGGTAGTGTCCTGTCCAACACCCAAATCAGCCATAAGGCGTCTGAGCCATACACACTCAACCGTAGCTATGACGACTGCCCTGTACTCAGCCTCACAACTCGAAGTGGCCATAGTAGGTTTCTTCTTGCTCAACCATGATATACATGAACTGCCAAGCATGAAACAAAATCCTCTTGTGGAGACTTGCATGTCAAAATAACCAACCCCAATGTGAGTCCGAAAAAGAATGTAAGTCTGGCGGCAATGATCCCCCCTTGGGATAAAACAAGCCAAGATGTATAGTGCCACTAAGGTAGCTAGTGGAAAATCCTCTTGACAGCCTGCCAATGCTTAGACCCTGGGCTATGCATAAATCTGCTGACCCGTGAGACTGCAAACTGAATATCTGGCCTCGTGTTGTATACATAAATGAGGCAGCCAACAACAGTTTGGTAAAGAGTGACATCAGCAGGATCACGAGCATCATGTAGACTCAACTTCAAACCTATTTCCATGGGAGTGGCAATAGGTTTGCAATGCTCAAGTCCAAACTTACATAGCAATGTCTCTATGTAACTTTTTTGACACAACGCAATACCACCATCACACTGCTTAAACTGTATGCCCAAATAATGATGCAACAACCCCAAATCTTTCATCTTGAAAGTAGCATTCAAATCAGCCTTAAATTCAGCAACATGTCTCTAATTCGGTCCAGTGATCAACAAATCATCTACATAAAGAACCACAATGAGAAGTACATCACCCTCACGCTTTACATACAATGTGCTTTCTGTTGGACTGTTACGAAAGACTTGTTTGACCAAATGAGTGTCAGCTTTCTCATACCAAGCACGAGGAGATTGCTTCAACCCATACAAAGCCTTGTTGCATTTGCACACTTTGCCCTCTTGTCCTTTCTTGACAAAACCGCGAGGCTGCGTTACATAAACTTCCGCAAATATGTCACCATTCAAGAAAGCAGTAACAATGTCTGATCGATGTATATCCCAGCCAAAATGAGCTGCCAATGCACATAGAAAATGCACAGTCATCATAAGACAAGTGGGAGAAAAGGTCTCTTCATAATCTATGCCTTTTTGCTGTGCATAACCCTTTGCAACAAGTCGAGCCTTATGGCGATCGATCTCACCATCCGGCTTGCATTTCAACTTGTAAACCCACTTCGTACCAATGGACTTTTTACCAGGAGGCAAATCACATAAAGTCCATGTGTCATTTTCTATAAGTGCATCATATTTTGATTGCATGGCAGCCATCCAATTTTTTGAATTATGTGCTTCATCAAAAGACAGAGGCTCCTCAACATCATGTAAGCTAGACACAGCCAAAGCATAATAATCTGATGCATAAGATGGATGGCGAGAGCCTGAACGAGTACGACTAGACAAAGGTGCATCCAATTTACTGTCACGCAAAGTGTGCACCAGCCATTTTGGCATACCTCTAGCTTGCTCATTTTCAGCCCTTTCTCATCAAGTACATCATGTACATCTGCATCAATAATATACTGATCTGTAACATTTTTAGAAACCCACATAGGCTATACATTTGCCTCATTGGAACTTACATTCGTATTTCCAACACCAAAAAGAGGCAGCAAAGTGTCATAAATGTCCTGTGAGCTTACATTACTGTCTCTAGTACATGACAGCAAGGGCCGAATAGAATCTTGCACAAACACTACATCCCATGAAACTAGAATACGTTTGTTTGCCGATGATACAACTTGTAACCTTTGCTTTCAACACTATAACCAACAACAATACATTTGACAACCTTATCATCCAATTTTTTGTGCTGTGTTTGTGGCACCAAAGCATATGCCAAACAACCAAAAACACGCATGTGCTCAATAGAAGGCTTTCTATCATGCCATGCTTCATATGGAGTAATAGACTGCAAAGCTTTCGTATGACACCTTTTTAGTACATAAGTGGTGCACATGATGACCTCAAGCCAAAAAGAATGCGGCAAAGCTTGACTTTTGACCATACATCGTGCCACTTCCGTAAGTGACCTGTTTTTCCTCCAGCAAAAACATTTTGCTGAGGTGTATAAGGCACTGTACATTGGTGTTTTATCCCACGACTACCCAGAAATGCATTGAAATCATGAGACATATACTCCCCCCCTCGATCGAAATGGAGGGTTCCTATAGTACATTTCGAGACATTTTCAGCCATAGCCAGAAATTGTTTCAAGCACATAATGGCAACGTATCTTCTTTTTGCCCTTGTCACCAGAATTTCCCGACGATGTGCTGCCAGCAGAAGCATTGGGAACAAAAGTTTTCCCACTCGCAGCAGAACCATAAGACGTGGCTGCATTGCTGTTACCACCCTTTCTTTGAGAAGCAATAAAAGCCTGTTCAACTGCACACTATCTAGTCATGTTTTTTCTAGAAAGTGACTCTTGCAACAGCAATGTGCATAATGCATCAAACTTGACAACTTCTGGATTTCCTTGGGTCATAAGTCTCCAAGTACTAGCAAAAGTCTAGTAAGAATCTGGTAAGGCATCAAGAATAGTCTGCACAAGGGAACTGTCTGAAATGACTTCACTTGCAGAAATAAGTTGCTCATTGATATCCTTGACACCAGCAAGAAAAGTGTCCATATCATCTTCCTCATGCATAATCTTCGACTCCAACTCTTTACGCAGAAAACCAATTTTAACCTCATTGTGGCTTGCATGAAGACCTCATAGAATATCCCAATCTTGTTTTGCAGATTTTGCTGAACGGATGTGAAGAGCAATGGTGCGCTTCACAGGAAACACAATCATGCATGAGCCTGCGCATCCTTTACATCCCAATGAGATTGTCATGTGGTAGGAAAAACAACTCTAATAGCAGCAAGACGTGCAACATCCTCAACATCACCTACATCCTCAGAACCCGGATGTACATCAATGCCCTGCACAATATTCCATACCCCCTTTGACACAAGAACGTGTTGCATCATATAAGCCCACATAGGGTAATTGTCCCCATCCAACCTGTCCTCAACAACAAACATCTTGAAGATATCTGTGTTATTGTCAGCCATGGTAAATGTTGCACCTGATGTGAAAACTGCCCAAAAATAGAAGAAATGGAGCGGAAACAACACGTGCTATATAGCACAAACCGTAGAAGACTGTAAGACACCTATTATGCAAAAATCGACACTGACAGAAATTCTGCACAAAATGAAGAAATTGCCTATGCAGACCTGCCTGTAGTGGAAACGAAGGCCGAAATGAGCCCGAATCAGAAATCTGACCAGACCTGCAACGCTCACCAAACCTCATTGTAATCGGAGAAAGTGAGAAGGCGTGTGCTTGAGCAGCTGGCTACTAAGCCTGGGAGGACGTAACCTGCTTTGATACCAATTGCTGGAATTAGGGTTGCAAAGAAACACACACAACTTGGAGAAGACGAAGGAATCTCACGAAACACAATAGAGAGTGCGTTACTTAGTGGGCAATTGAAAGATAGATATCCCTAGAGTGATGGGCGTATATACAATGCTCGGGGGGAAAAACCTCCTAAAGAGGGAAAAAATGCCATGGCAGTCCTAGTGTGTTCATACACATCACTACCACATGTATATGGTAACAGCTAGTGGCTCGTGACTTGGCAGTCATTGTGGAGACCTACTTCTAGTCTACGTGATTACCTAGTCTATGTGACTTCTACCTGTGTGGAATTGAGTCGCTCACTTGCAGAAACCAAAGTCCAAGGGGAGGATTGTAGGGTTTGTGTCCTTTGGACTAATGCCAAGAGCTGGTGTGAGAACCGTCTCTTGTATAGGAAACAGTTCAGTAAACAAGTAAGCATGTGAGGGCACATGTCTTAGCACATGTGGAAGATAAGTTGCACAAGAGTATAAATTGCCATCCCAATTAGCATGCCTTTTTCACACTTTATGGAGCCACTCTTGACCTTTGGAGAGTTGCCCCTTGACCCTTGGGAAAAGGAACCTGTGACCCTTGAGAGGTTCATCTAGCCACTAGACGCTACTATATATGTAGCTAGTTTCTTGTACACATTTCCAACCCATTATCATTGTATGCGTCTTGTCAGTTTTTATAACATAATCAAGTTATGTTTTGAGTCTTCTCTCTCTCTCTCTCTCTCTCTCTCTCTCTCTCTCTCTCTACTAGTGTAAGTAAGCAATGCTATCACCATGAATGCTAGTCTTGTTGATCCACCCTAGCCCAACAAAAATGGTGTGTGTGTGTGTGTGTTTGTGGCACCAATCTTTGTCAGTGACTGCATCGAACAAATTGGTAAGCATGATATTCGTGGTGTTCTTTGCTTTCACAAACCCAACGCAGAGAATACCAAAGCCATGGTGAGAATAAGGTAAGCAGAGAATGCCAAATCGGGAATCCATTCATCTTTTTTTGCCTCGACCTTGAAGGCGCAGGCAGGGGAAGGGGCAATGGTAGAGGTCACGACAGATCAAAGACGAAAGGCGCTCCAACATAGCATCTTGACCTCATCCGAGATCTTGGGAATCTTATCTGTTGTGTAGAACCCGAGAGGACTGCTCCACACTATACAAACATGAAGACCTCTACGATATATTCTTCTAATGCACAACAGAGTCTTGTTCCCCGAACTGAACTTTCCCACATCATACATGTAGAATCCCATTGTCTGAGAGAAACAACTCCTATACCTACTCGAAAATCTCAAGAGCGAGGAGCCTATGAGGGTAAGCATAGCTAATTCTATCTTCTCCATGGCGTGCAGAGAGCACTTCACGTCAAGATTTCACGTCAAGTGGGAAAACACCATAGTTGCTCTAGTGCAATGATGTGAAGAGTTGTGCCTAAAACTTCTCAGCCTTGTCTTCTGAAATGACTCTTAATCTCCAAGCTTAGACCTATAGACCAAATCTCTAATACCATCTGGTACAGTAGGCAACGAAAGCGGATGTGAAGAGTTGTGCCTAAAACTTCTCAGCCTTGTCTTCTGAAATGACTCTTAATCTCCAAGCTTAGACCTATAGACCAAATCTCTAATACCATCTGGTACAGTAGGCAACGAAAGCGGATAGTGTCTCTTATTGACATGGCTATGTCGAGTGAAGTGTCTACAGAGAAGAAGAGAGAGAAGAGGATAAAATAAGGCACGCTTGTTGAGGCACAAAATGAAAGAGAGTTTTATTACTTTTAAAGGCTTTTATAGACCTTACAATATGTTCACACCCTTGGCCGCCCAAGTCTGGTGCACTCATAAGGAGCTCTCCATTCTAGCTATAGAAATGATCCTTAGTAACTTGCACTACCTCAACCCTCCACGAGGATGGTCCCTACCCAAACCTGTTTCCAAGAGGGTAGACACCTAGGGGAGGTAACTAAACGTAAAAAACAAGCACGCCGATGTAGTGATAAGGAGCGCTCCATTCCAACTATAGAAATGAGCAACAGGCACTTGCCCCACCTAAACCCTCCACGAGAATGGTCCCTACCCAAACCTCTTTACAAGCCGATAGACAACCAGAGGAGGTAACTAAACGTAACAAAAAAGCACGCAGGTGTAATGATATGGAGCGCTCCGTTACAACTATAGAAATGAGCCTCAGGCATTTACACCACCTAAATCCTCCACGAGGATGCTCCCTACCAACCTTGTTTCCATGCGGATAGACACCCAAGGGAGGTAACTATTGTGGATTTTAGAAAATATAGGGATAAAAGTTATCTGGACTAAAGCCAAACAAGTAAATCTCAACAAAAATTGCTAGTGGAATCTTGATAGAGTGTGCCAAAATGGAGGGCCAAGAGTAGGGGACAATGTTTATATAGTCACCTCCAAATATGGGGTCCGGGAAGACGAAATAGGAGGGCCCGTCGGACATCGATTCTCACCTAGCGGGGACCGAAGGGCTAAAAGGGATTCCTGGCGGGCTAAGATGAAGGGCCGGCTCTAGCAAGTTATTGTGAATTCGATGTTATTAACACTCTGTAATTACCACTTCACACTTCATGTGAAGACGTGAATGAAATCCCTGCTCTTATAGAAAAACATTTAGGAGCACAAACACTATAACATATGCGCGGTATTATCGCTCACATTACCGCAAAAAAACAAACAAAACCGTACGCGGCAAATACTGCGGCAAAGCTGGCGGTAATGGTCTAGCGGTAACTGATGCGGTAATGGATGTGGCAATATTTCCGCAAATATTACCGCGTGCTTTGCTGCAACAGTACTCGCACATATTACCGCGTCAGGCTTATCGCGAGCATTACCGCGAAGGGATTTATTTTAAAAAAATAGATGATCGTTTGGATTGTCCTTTGGAGGACCATCCAAAAGGTCATCTATTTTTTTTTTTTTAAAG
Organism: Adiantum capillus-veneris; assembly: GCF_014529385.1. Classification (NCBI taxonomy): domain Eukaryota; kingdom Viridiplantae; phylum Streptophyta; class Polypodiopsida; order Polypodiales; family Pteridaceae; genus Adiantum; species Adiantum capillus-veneris. The sequence goes on along the minus strand of NC_140931.1, from coordinate 104,591,460 downwards.
TTATTTTACAAAATTATTATTAATTACAACAAAATATCACAATTGGACAATACATTGAGCCAAAAAAAGATTGATAATTTCATTTACATAAGTGGAATTACAATTGGGGGAGGTATTGAGCCAAAAAATGATAGGTATTGCTTTTACATAAAGGGCAAAAAAAGCCCGCGTGTACAAAATAGAGTATGGTCATGTGGGATAGGGCAAACGGGGCCCGCGTATACAAAATAGAGGATGCTCATGGGGGAGTTGGCAGCATTTCACGTGGAACTCCTTGACTCTGCAAAACCATAAAAAAGAAACAATTAACACTTTGTTATTTAATATTTGATATAAAATCAACAATTTGATTATTTAGATAAGATTAAACTTACATGTTGTAGACTTTTGCACGCATTTTCGAACTCCTCTCGAGAGATCATTTGATTTTCAAACAACCAACACCAAGTTTGATACTTGGTATGGTTCTCTCTATATCTCTGCACTTCTCTGTTCGGGCGACTCATGGTAATGTTATACTGACAAAAAATAGCAACCAATTAATTAAATGAAAAACATTAGATTTTTTACAATAAAACTAATATTTTTACTTACATATTTGTCTTTCCAAGCCGTTTTTCCTCCCGAACCATAATGCGTAGGAGTCTGATGGGATCTGGCCTCAACTTGACGCGTATACATCCTCGCACCGGTTGCCCTTTCGTCCTCTTTCTCGCCCATAGCGGTCTCCCACTCCACATCATGGACATTTCCTGGCCGATAGCTATGCTCTGGATACTCCATTGTCTTCTTTGCCACTCTCCTCACACTAGATTTTTTGTTCTTCAGAAATTTTTTGACATGCTCTTGCAACCATTGCCTTGAGAATTGTTGCCCCTCAGGGTTGGGGAAACTCATGTGCATGGTTGTCTCTATATATGTGAGATTGTAGGGATCTTGCTGATCAAATTTGAGAAAACAATTGATACATGTGGAGTGGATTAATTGGTTGACGTGTGTGCGGAATCTCCTGCCCTGTGCTGTCCCGAGATCCACCATACCTCCTCTATGAACCTGGTAGTATAACCCGCGAGCATCTGGTGAAGGCATGTCATGGTCCTCATCTTCTGCTGGAGCAGGGAGCGGTGACCGTGGAGGAGAATCTGTAGTACTTTACCCCCCCCCCCCCCAAAAAACAACAACTAGCTCCGCTCCCTCGTCGAGATCGAATGGCGCTAGCGCGCGAGCTGCTCTGATGCTGACTGCCAGAAGAGCGCCGACGTGAATCTGGGACAGAAGGTGGGATAGGTGATGGATAGGTGGACGCCCGTGGCGTCGCACCCAACGGCGTCGGACCCTGGGGCGTTGGACCCTGTGAAGGAAAAGTTGAACCTAGAGCTGTAGCTGGAAAACTCTGCAGGTATGGAGTGCCACCAGTTGGAGTAGAGACCTCTGATAATCCAAAAGCTGCTAGCTGCGCGGGTAAATAGCGCTGTGTAAGGGTCTGCTGTCAACCTAACCACTCAGCCCGAAGACGCAATGCCCTCTCCACATCTGGATCGGTCACAGGTACGACAGTGGAGCCACCTAGAGCGTCCCGAAACCAGCCGAACCTTGATGATGACTGCTGAGGCGACGACTGTGAATGATAGGCAGAGAGAGCGTCGTGATATGACATCCCGTCTGCCATGAAATCCTCAATGCTGCGAAAGCGTGGTGTGGAAGAAGAAGACATGGTCTGCATTTATTACGACAAAGATTAAACTAGGATATAAAATTTGAATATATGATTAAAAATTTACACATTGATTTTTTTCAAACATTGGATTCTCTATAGTATCCAATGTTGAAAGAATCCAATGTGGAAAGAATCCAATGTGTGTCTACAACCTATAAAAGAATCTTGCAAAGCCTCGAGTGCTAATAAGATATTAGTGTGTGTATTGACTAATAAGAGATTATTGTGTTTATGATTAGTGTGATCGATTGCGTGATCACTTGGACAGTCATTGGGACCTAATACGTCACCTACGACTTACTCATGGAGGTATGTTTCTGTTTTTGTGTTGATTGTTGTTTAATTTAACATAATTAGTGTGTGTTTTAGTGTTGGCTTGTTTAATTGGCTTGTGCACACAATAATTAGTGTGTGTTAACATACGCTAATTAGTGTGTGTTAACACACACTAATTAGTGTGTGCATTGGCTTGTGTAATTGGCTTGTGCACACGTACACTAATTAGTGTGTGTTAACACACACTAATTAGTGTGTGCATTGGCTTGTGTAATTGGCTTGTGCACACACTAATTAGTGTGTTTTAACATACACTAATTAGTGTGTGCATTAGATTGTGCACACACTAATTAGTGTGTGCATTAGTTTGTGCACACACTAATTAGTGTATGCATTGGCGTGAATAATTGTCTTGTGCACACACTAATTATTAGTGTGTGTTAACATACACTAATTAGTGTGTGCATTGTCTTGTGTAATTGGCTTGTGCACACACTAATTAGTGTGTGCATTGGCTTGTGTAATTGGCTTGTGCACACACTAATTAGTGTGTGTTAACATACACTAATTAGTGTGTGCATTGGCTTGTGTAATTGGATTAATCACACACTAATTAGTGTGTGCATTGGTCAATTCCATTGGTCAATGCACACACTAATCACACACTAAATAGTGTGTGTATTGACCAATCACATTGGCCAATGCACACACTAATCACATACACTAAATAATGTGTGTATTGGCCAATCCAATTGACCAATGCACACACTAATCCAAAACTAATTAATGTGTGCATTGACCAATCACATTGGCCAATGCACACACTAATAGCACACTAATTAGTGTGTACATTGACCAATCACATTGGTCAATGCACACACTAATAGCACACTAATTAGTGTGTACATTGACCAATCACATTGGTCAATGCACACACTAATCACACACAAATTAGTGTGTGTTAATGAGCACTAATTAGTGTGTGCATTGACCAATCACATTGGCCAATGCACACACTAATAACACACTAATTAGTGTGTGCATTGACCAATCACATTGGTCAATGCACACACTAATTAGTGTGTGTTAACACACATTAATTAGTGTGTGCATGGCCAATCCCAAATTTAACATATTAGGTTATGCAAGTAATAAAATCTAACAAGTTTAGATTTTGCAAGTAACTAATAATTAACAAATTTAAGTTTTGGTGTGTCTTTACTTACACTAATTAGTGTGTGCATTAGAATAATGCACACACTAATTAGTGTGTGTAATTAGTGTGTAAAGAACGTACACATGCACTAATTAGTGTGTGTGTATGCATGTGTGTGCATGCGTGTGTATGAGTGTATGCATGTGTGTATGCGTGTGTGTGTGTGTATGCGTGTGAAAAAATCAAAAACCATAACAACAAAACTTACATGAAATTGAAGCGCTTGTTGGGAGAAGGTAGGAGAGTGGAAGAGTAGAGATGGTGGAGAGTAGAAGAGTAGAGATGGAGGTAGAGCTCAAGGTTGTGAGGTTCGCGCTCTCGGCTTTTGTGGAGAAAACGATGAAATTCGAATTTCAGGGCTTTGAACTTCGCGGGGCACGCAGGTGCCCCTATTTATAAAAAAATTTGAAATTTGATTTTCCGCTCCTATTACCGCGAGCATTACCGCGTCTCTTACCGCAAAAATTACCGCGAATATTATCGCGGTGCAAATTCGGGCCAAATAAACAGATGGCCACGTTCTGACATTATTACTATTGATCCTCACAATCTATTGGTACTATGTTTTTTATAAAATATTTATAAAATGAAAGTATTTCTAGTACTTTGAAATTGACATTTTTACCTAAATGGTTAATTTTTACTTTTTACTGATATTTTATTAACATTCTTTGGTAATTTGATTTTAATTAGTGTATGTAATTTATTAATGTAGGTTTCTTGGGATGATTTTGGCTTGTCCACTGAACCGGATAGATCACGGTGGTTGGCCGAGCGATTACCATGCCCATGCGTGCGGTGCAAATGCGCCATTGCTCAACTTCGACGGATATGCTTGAGCCATGTAGAAGATTATGGACTATGGGACGATCCTCGCAAGCGTGCACGGATGGAAACAAAAGATCCGCGAATTGTTGCGGCTATTGACGTCACCCCACATTGGCGTGTGGTTGGTGGAGGAGGGGAAAGGAGGGTGGAAGAGCGCATGCGCTAGGAATCCATTAGAGAGGGAGGAAGCACATCAAATCAGCCAAGTACTGCTGCTCCCTCTTATCCGAGTGACCACATCCCATCTCCTTATGTGGATGCAGAAGACGACCATTTGCATAGAATGGTTGAGGATCTCTTTGCACGAGAGGAGGAGCATGAACCAGAGTGTGCATGCGAAGAAGCTTCCGAGCGAACGAGGAGTGAGCTACTCGATTCGGCACACACCGCACTATATGATAGATGCTCTTACTCCATTTTAAGGGCTTCTCTCGAAGTCCTTAACCTTCAGGCGATGTTTGGATGGAGCAATGCTAGTGTCGACGCACTTTTGAGGTATGTTTACAGATTGTGAAGGATGCTTGTGGAGTGCATAAATTAGCTTCTAATGTACTTTCTTCTTGTGATAGGTTGCTAGGAAAGATGCTGCCACCTGGCAATCACATGCCAGAGAACAGACGAAAAGCCGGCAAAGTGGTGACTGCATTAGGGATGGATTATGATCGCATTCATGCTTGCGTGAACGATTGTGTGCTCTTTCGTAATGAGCATGCCGATTGTGACACATGTCCATCGTGCGGGGAGCCTAGGTTCAAAGAAGGAATGTAGAGCAACAGAATTCCACGTAAAGTTTTGAGGCATTTTCCACTCATCCCTCGCATCCAACACATGTTTAGATCGAAGGGTACAAGCGAGCTTTTGAGTTGGCATGCAAAAAACCACTCCACAGATGGTATTATGAGAGTGCCAGCTGACTCACCAGCGTGGAAGCACATAGCGGACACATGGCCAGAGTTCAGGGATGAGCCTCGTCACTTGAGGATTGGATTAGCTAGTGATGGAGTGAATCCATTTGGGCACCGCTCTACTTCATGGAGCACTTGGCCGGTGGTTGTTGTAAACTACAATATTCCGCCTTGGGAGGCAACAAAAAAGGGAAACATTTTACTATCACTTCTTATTCCAGGAAAGCACAAGGTAAAAAACATGGATGTATATCTGCAGCCTCTTATTGATGAGCTTCAAGAACTATGGAGAGGCATAGATATCATTGACATTTCACAGCCACCACGAGACCGCAATGCCGTCATCAAGTGCATCCTCATGTGGACCATGCATGATTACCAAGGACTTGGAGAGGTATCTGGCAAGTATGCACATGTTAATTGTACTCTTTGCTTTAGGTTTATCGTCTCATGTGTAACGTTTGTTTACCTCTTGACAGGATTGGCAACATCTGGACATAGTGCGTGTCTCACTTGTGGCCCTTCCCTTGTGACAGAGAGACCTCCTCTTCTTGGGAAGGTGATCTATCCCAACAACCATCGCTTCCTACCTCCTTCACATCGTAGATATGCTCCCCCTATCAATGGAGTGTAGCCGTTCCATTGGAACATGGCTGATTGGGCGAAGCATTGGGAGAAGCATCATCGTACCTCACCGCCTCCCAATGGGTTGCCAAAGGGTATGTCGAGGTACTCAATCTTCTTGTCGCTCCCCTATTGGGATTCGTTGAAAATTCAGCACTTATTGGACCCTATGCATGTATTCAAAAATGTTGGGCAAGCTATATGGGATCACATTTGGCAAGAAGGATTCATTGGGTGCTAGGGAAGATTTAAGAGCCATTAGACGTCTCCCCCCTTCAGCCACGCCCCGCATGGGGGAGTGGGGAAAGATGATTCTCCCAAAAGCACCGTGAATAATGTCAAAGGCAGACCAAGAGCGGACAAAGCAAGTTATTGCATCCATCAGAACTCCAACGGGATATATGCGGTCAATCAAAGGTGCTTTCACAAAAACCAAAAAGGGTGGCTCCACTCAATTGTATGGATTGAAATCCCACGATTGGCATAAAATCGTTCAGGTAAGAGTAGAACGATTTGTGGTGTCTATGTGTCCTTATATATAGGTTGACATTCACTAAGATGTTTTATTGCTTGTAGTTTGTACTTCCCATAACTATTAGTGGTTATGGGGACACTAAGGTGAAGGCTGCAATATTCAAAGTGGGTGAGATTGTGAGTAAATGGGTTTTTTTCAAGTACTATATCATGTTGTGCATGCATGAACTTTGGAAAATTTTTTCATCTACTATATAACGTTTACCCTGTAGATTTGTGAGCTCCAAGGAGATAGAAGTAGAAGCCATACCAGTAGCCCATCAGCTAGCAGTAGAGGCAGTGTGTGCTATTGAGGATGCATTCCCATGTACAATCCTTGTTAGCCAAATACACCTATTGCTTCACCTTGTTGAGGAGATTGCCATTTGTGGGGTGGTTCACTCTAGATGGATGTTCTTCTTGGAGATATTCTTGAAGACTTTAAAGGATTTTGTTAGATTGAGGTCACAACCGGAGGTATGCAAAATAAATACGATATAGATAGCATTTAAACGCTATGGAGTTACTAATAAAAATATATGGTTTTAATGTTTTCAGGCGAGCATGGCAGAAGGTTGGGTGGTGCAAGAGGCATTTGTGTATGTCTCACAGTATCTCATCACAGTGGATCCATCATTGCCTCGTCTGTGGAGTGAAGAAGAGGATCCTAGGAAGCACTCAACCATTCCCAGTGGAAAAGGCTCACTCTTGGTCATGGATAGAGAGTTTCATGCCATAGTCAACAACTACTCTTTACTCAATGCCACTATCATGACCAAATGGGTCAATATGTACTTGGAAGCCCGCGCAACTAGAGAAAGGGATAGAGATGCATGGAAGAGGTCCCATGGAGGTAGACGTGCACCTCCTTTTCCTAAAGAGCTTGCAAAATATCCTGACTTGATTCAAGTAGAGTGGATCCATAATGCCATGAACAATGCCAAAGCACAAGGAGAACAAATAAGCCCTAAAGAATGGGAGTATGCGCGAGGATGCTTGCGCAAGGTGAGTGTGTATATGTTATGTATGCATGTATGCAAATCACTTAATGAAATGCGATGTAACCTCTTATGCATTGTGATTGTAGGGTCTCATTTTCAACTCCATTTGGTCGGAAGGCCGACATTTTCGCACCCGCAAGATAGATGAGCGTCGGACCACTAATGATTGTGGCGTGATGGGAAACTTTGACACAACAACAGATGAGGTCAGATATTGTGGTACTATAGAGAGAATAATCAAAGTGGATTTCAGATATTTTCACAAAATCCTCTTTGAGTGTCGATGGTTTGCGGGTGAGGTCAAAAGACATGAAAATGGGCTCATTATGGTGGATTCCACCCAATTCCATTATGGTGTATCCTAGTAGTTGCGAACAGATAATTTAGGCTATGTACAATTAACTTAAATTAAAAATTTAAGTTATGTATATCAGCTTATTCTTAGTGTGTGACGTACAGGTCTTTTATGTGCCATGTATATTTCAAAGAAGACTTTGGTATGTCATTCCAGTCACGCCGCGGGGTAGATCTATCTTTGTAGAGACGAACATTGAGCCGGTAATTGATCCCATCATACCATCACCACAAGATGCAGAGGAAGATGTAGTAGAAGTTGAAGAAGGTCAGCCAAGCCTTGCAAATAGTCATCTTGAGGAGAAGGAAGAGGGAGAAAGCGATGATGATTCTACAGGAGGTGATGGAGAGGAGGAAGAATATCTAAATTTGTTTATTGATTTGAATACTATGGGTTTAAATATGGATCCTAGTGCTTGTAGAGATCTTATACAAGATGAGAATTAAAAAAACTCTCCATTCTTTCACTTGGTGTAGTATACGATTAATTTGCAAATGTTTCGTTACGTGCTTATGAATAGTATTTGTAATGGTTTTGTTGTGAGTTCAATGATTTATGTATAGAATTTTTAGAGTGAAAGAGAGATTAAGTGAAGTGAGCAAGCATTTTGGAGAGTGTAGGAGTTGTATTGGATTTAAATGGAAACCCGCGGGAGAGGGAGGGGGAAGGGGTTCCAGCCTGTCTTAGCGGTAATGTTTGCGGCAATAATCGCGGATATTTGTGCGGTAATATGTGCGGTAAAGTGCCGCTTCTGCATCAAAACGATTCTCTCTCCTCATTTTGAATTCCTCTCTCTTGTTTTGCGGTAATGGCCCGCGGTAAACACCACGATCTCTCATAGTGAAAGTCTTGAGTGAAAGCTAACAATGAAGACCATTGTTGTGTTGTTGTGTCTTGCCCAAATCATACACGTAGAATTCCGAGTATCTGAGAGAAAGAGCTACTATACCTGCTCGAAAATCTCGAGCCTTGTCAAGAGTGAGGAGCCTATGAGGGTAAGCATAGCTAATTCTACCTTCCCCCCGGCGTGCAAAGAGCACTTCATGTCAAGCTTTCACATCAATTGGGCAAACACCATAGCTGCACTAGTGCAGTGACGTGAAGAGTTGTGCCTAAAACTTCTTAGCCTTCTCTTCTAAAGTTGCTCTTGATCTCCAAGCTTAGGACCGATAGACCAAAGCTCTGGAACCAGTTGTAGAGTAGGCAACGAAAGCGAACAGCGTCTCTTATATTGTCTATGACAAGTGAAGTGTCTGCAGAGAAGAAGAGAGAGAAGAGGATAAGATAAGGCACGTATACTGAGGCACAAAATGAAAGAGAGTTTTTAATCACTTTCAAAGGCTTTTATAAACCCTAATACTAACTAAACGGAACAGACAAGCATGTCGGTGTAGTGATAAGGAGCGCTCCATTCCAGCTATAGAAATGAGCCCCAGGCACTTGCACCACCTAAACCCTCCATGAGTATGGTCCCTAACCAAACTTCTTTCCAAGCGGATAGACACCCAGGGGAGGTAACTAAACATTATAGACAAGTACGCTGGTGTAGTGATAAGGAGCCCTCTATTCCAACTATAGAAATGAGTCCCAGACACTTGCACCACCTAAACCCTCCACGAGGATGGTTGCTGTCCAAACCTATTTTCAAGCAGATAGACACTCAGAGGAGGTAACTAAACGTAACAGAAAGGTATGCAGGCGTAGTGATAAAGAACGCTCCATTCCAACTATAGAAATGAGTCCCTAGCACTTGCACCACTTAAATCCTCCATGAGGATGCTCCCTACCCAAGTCTGTTTCCAAGCGAATAAACACCAAGGGGAGGTAACTATTCGTGGATTTCAAAAAATATAGGGATAAAAGTTACCAAAACGAAAGCCAAATAAGTAGACGTCAACGAAAATTGCTAGTGGAAGCTTTACAAAGTGTGCCCAAATGGAGGGCTAGGAGTAGGGGACAATGTTTATATAGTCACCTCCAAATATGGGGGGCGGGAAGAGGACATAGGCGAGGTTGTCGAACATCGCTGCTCACCTAACAGGCCAGAGGGGATGCCCGAAGGGCTAAGAGGAAGGGCCGGTTCTAGCTAGTTATTGTGAATTTGATGTTATTAACACTCTGTAATTACCACTTCACACTTCACGTGAAGACGTTAATGAAATCCTTGCTTTTCTAGAAAAACATTTAGGAACACAAAGTTAGAGTGAAAGTTAACAATGAAGACCATTGTTCTCTTGTTGTGTCCTTGAGTTTGTGGTTGGTGTGTTTGGTCAGAAACAGAAGATCAATTGTTTGGGAAAAGTGTGTCTTAGCTTAGCCTTGAACCATTTAGATGGCAGATTGAGAGAAGAGTAAGAAAGAAAAGTTATGCTTGAATTTTGCAAGAAAATAGTGTAAATATGGGTAAAAACATAGAAAATTTGCAAAATCTCCTAATAAGAGTTGGGCTTATAGGGATATGTGTATGCTTGGGAACATTGCATAAGAGTATCTATACGTATGCGCATAAAAGAATGTGCTAGGTAGTGCCACTTGCATCCGTAGTAAGTAATAATACATAAACTAGTCAATAAATTTGAATTTTCTTTAGTCAGACTTCTAGGTTAAATTAATATATGTACATTGGCTATGCAGTACGTTATATTATAAAAAGAGACAAGCTTCGTCATGACATAAATTTCTTTAACCTAAGACTTGACTCTTACGATGACATAGAGTAGTTTGTGTTGTGGCGTTTTCCCTGTCAGCACGTGAGTGCAAAAGAAGGTTGTACAACGTAACATTTGAAGCGTGAGAGGGCAACAAGCTGCTCTTTTGTTTGCACGATGTGCATGCAGGTCTTGCGTGCGCACAGACACACAAACATTTTTCTAATTTGCCAAACAGTTTATAACACGCGTACATCGTAGGCCGGAGGAGAGAGGTTTTAACTGTCGAACAATATTATAGGAGCATGGGTCATTGCGTCCATGTGTGTGTGTGTGTGTGAGAGAGAGAGAGAGAGAGAGAGAGAGAGAGAGAGAGAGAAGAGCCTCACAGCATGGCGCAAGCTGTGGCAAAGAAGGTTCGAACTCTCAGCTGCCAACCACGGCGGGCGGCTGGCGGCTGGCGGCTAGTGGGCTTGACGACAAGAGAGGGAGAGAATGAGTCTGTGACACAGCTGTGTGTGTGTGTGTGTGTGTGTGTGAGAGAGAGAGAGAGAGAGAGAGAGAGAGAGAGAGAGAGAGCAGGGCCGGCCACCTCTCGTCTTCAACGCGTTCGGCATAGGGAATGGGATGAGCCCCGGCCCCGCCCAAGGGAACAAAGGGAGGTTGATGGGCGATGATGATGGGAGACGGGTGCACGTGATGAGAAGATGAATGCCCATGGGTAAGGGGCGATGGGGCCACGTGGGAATGCTCCAAGGCCTGCCTCCTATCAGTTCTTTTTTGCACATTTTCGGAAATATCACAAAATAAATTTATCCAATTTAAAGAGAGAAAAGGGGTCGGGCCCCGGCACCCTGCCACCCCCGACAACCTTGGCAGAACAACACTTGCCCTTTGCCAATTCGGGCCAAGAAAAATTTCTCATAAAAGACACCACACCCACTTGCCTTATGACAAAACAGTGAAAAGCCACCCAACAAGTGGGCAATGGTACAATGCACTCCCCAGCCCCTCGACATAAAATAATGCCCTCATTATGGTCCTTCATATCATTAGCTAAGATACCACTATTTTAATGCCTTTCCTTGATTTCCTAGTCACTTCCTAGAAACAGTTCCTCCTTTTCTTTAACGAGAACTTGGACCAAACTTGTCTCATTCATGCTATGGCCTCATCACCACCACCTTATCAGACGACGTCTCTTCTCAAGGAATCAAGGGGTACCGGTGTACCCATCGGTTGCACCCAATTCAGCTCAAAGTGCACTCTCTACAGGAAGGCCAAAACTCCTTACCTTCCAATGCTCCAAAAACCACCTGGGTTTAGTATAATCCCACCTTCAAATTTTGAAAGTTTTCTTTAGAAATTAATTTTGATGGTGAAAAAGCATACAAACATCGATCGATTTTGGCAAAAACTTCTTATCTTTTCCACTTAAAGGTTTTCCAAGTCATTGGGAAAAAAATTATTTCAAACCCTACCACCTTGTCATAATCAATTTTCAATTTGTGTATTTGAAATATGTTTGAGGAGAATAGTGCACCATAGATATGCCTTATGAAACAAATAATTGGGATCTATTAAGAGGACAATAGGTGCATCATAGACATGCCAAAAGATACAAACAATTATAGGGGGCAACACCATAATATGTCATCTCCCCACGACTAAACAAGGGCTTTGTTGACACTAGTGTGATCATTAAGTTTACCAACTCAAGGCTAGAATAAGGAGAATAATGAGGAATGAGAGTATATATATGTAATGTATTAATTTGAAGAGACCAACAACGGGTGAAGTTGGACACAATGTACGAGTATGCATGTAATCTCTAATCATTTCAAATCCAACAAGCTAATCAACATGTATCTAAGACATTTCTAACTAATCAAACTCCACCGAGCTAATAAACTTCTAGCTCATTAAATTAGCTAATAAAGACAACAAGCGACATCAAGGATACATATCCTATGTGGATGATCCTTAGACAGGGAACACCATATCTTGCATGTACTAGGCTAAGGATTTCAACATTTTGCAAAACCTCTATCACATACTATTCTAAGCAATGAAGAAAGAAGAGATATGGGTAAGGAAAACTAGTATAATGTGACTTTGAACACATACTTTGGAACCAAAACTAAAAACTACAGTGACTCCTAGCTTGCACAACTTGCATCCTCGCATTCACCATAATTTGGTGGCTACAAACCTTAAAGTCATGACTCTTACTACTATGTCTAATAAGTTTTCTAATTCTAATATCAATTTAACAATAACTAGTTGCTTGAATTAAATATGTAACCACATAAGCTAAACACTCAATTTGGGATGTAGCAAATTTTGTTTTCGATCCATCTCATATATAATTGTAGAGTCCATGTAGAAACTCAAGTGATACTTCAAAGAACAAGGAGAAGCAGAGCTAGGGGATACCCCTACATTGTAGATATCCTCAACTCATAAAATCCTAGACAATAATGGCCATCAACACATTCCCAATCTCCTTGTAAAAAGAGACAAGGCCATGAACACTATATTTTTGGTGTGTTCACACTATAGAATCTTTAAACACGTTCATGGATCACTATGCTTTTGCCTACAACAAACTACCTTTGATGTCGAATATCGTTGCATACTGATGTCCTAACTCACTCACATTCCTAGTTCTAGAACTTGTATGAGATTATGTCCCTAACTCAATCACAGTCCTAGTTCTAACAACTTGTATGAGATGTTTCAGCAAAACCTCATAGCTAGCTAGCTATTGAAATTCCTTTGCTTTTACACTTAGAATTTCAATACCTAGAGGAATGTTACAATCAAAATTATCACCCAACTATATTGACCCTTAACACTTAGCATTTAATGATGAAAGAGTTCCTATAGATATAAAGTTGTTGTATAAGAAAGCCGATATCAAGATTACATCATAAATATCTCTTTGTACTCTTGAAAATGATGCAAATTAGTTATTTGCCCATACAGGTGCTCTTCATCCCTCTAGCATCGACAAACCTTTGCTCCAAATCTTGAAAAAAATCATTCATCATTTGTTGCAGTAACTTTTGTCATGAGAACTAGTATGGGAAAGAAGATATCTGCCTAGGACTTTATATTTTTCATTTGTTGTCATTTTGTGTCATCATGAAACTTCGGATAAGCTTAAAATCATTGTATACTATTCTTTCGATCACATGAAGTTTGAATAGACCTTCATGAAGCTCAATGAGAATCCTAGACAATATGGATAATCCTTAGCTCTTATGCTTTATAGAATTAAAATAATCAACAGGGACAACAAGGAAGTGTTGCAAGTTATAGAGAGATAGAGAGAGAGAGAGAGAGAAAGAGACAGTGAGTGTTGGAGCAGCTATATATGACTCACTCTACCTAACTTGGTCTCACCTATGTATATGTGTAACTTGTCCTCAATATGAGTTAGTCCTTGGGAGCATACATGGTCATCAATGGGTTTCCTTCTCACCAACATTCTGTTTCTTCTTTTCAAGGCCAAGGGTTTCTTGGCTAGAAGGCAAAGATGATGTTAATTCTTGAAGGCGATGAACTCCCAGATGTTGTTCTTGGAAAGTATGTATGTCCATCTCAGTCTCTTGATCCGGATCATAGCAACGTTCTTATCACTGAAGATCCTATTTCTGAAGAGTGACATCTTGCCCATATGGATTGGTAGTGACATGATAAAGCAGCTCGTTGATACATTATTTCTACTCTTAGTGATTCTTTTTTGCTTGATGTATATGAACTTTCTAGTTTCCATGATGTATGGGATCGAGTCTCGTATAGAAAATTTTCAAGAGAAGTATGTTAGAGAAATACTTTATTTGAAAGGTTTTCTTACTAAGTTACAATAAGAAGTTGGTATTGATCTGATGAGATATATTGAGTCTTTCAAATCTATTATTAATCAACTTGTTACTACAAATGATCCACTTCCACAAAAGCATCTATTTGCTTATGACAATATTATTATAATTCTTTCTAACAAGGAAGATCTAGATTTTGGCCACATATCTTTGATTGAATACTGTCAACTTCAAGAACAACATAATACTGATTGTGATGCAGCTATGGTTTCACAAGAGACTCAAGTCTATGTCACAATGGTTGGAACATGTTTTTTATATTCAAAGGCATCCATTTCAATGAGTAAGCCACATAGGAGGTCGTCATGGTGGTAGTAATTTCGCTCATCTCAAATTTCTTAGCAAACACTGCTCTTATTACAACCAAAATGGTCATACTAATGATGATTGTTGGACATGTCAATAAGAAAAGAGCACAGCATTACCACAAAACAACCACATTTATCTAGAGATTCTTCTTCTTCTTGTTGTAACTATTGTGGACGATCTGATCATCCCTCTCACATGTGTTTTAAGCGTCATTTTGATGCGAATCAAAATAGAGCATATACTATTGAACATCATGATAAGATTGTATAAAAAAGAAGGTATGTTTTATGTTCGATTCCTTTAGAAAAAAATAATTTATGTATTTGATGGTTCACTTTTCATTATTGATTATAGTGCCACAAGGAATATGAAACAATTCCCACTTTCAAAATGAGCTTAAGATTTGATCACATGGACAAATCTTATCCAAACAGCATGGCCTGGAAGGTCTGTTTAAGTACTACCTTGTGAAAGTCTTTGGTCTTAAAAAAATAATTTGAGATTTGTCCATACGAACAAATCTTTAAAACATTGGTGATTCCCATATTGGATCTAAAGTCTCAAACTCTCTAATAATTAAAAATACCCAAAAAGACTTACATCACATCCATACTGAGATCAAGCCATGGATGCATAAGAAAAAATCATCCTATGTACTTGCTTTATAGGGAGCCACTCTTACAAAGGCTAATCATAATCAAATACAAGATGCTACCATGTTGGGTGAGAGCCATCAGGATCCCATCAAAAAGCGAAATTTCACAGCCAAGAGTTGGAGGCCGAAGCAAATGTGAGACTTACAAAGGGTAGCCATCAAGAGCCCATCAAAAAGTGGGAGCTCACATCCAACAGCTAGATGTCAAGGTAGATGGGAGACTTCATCGCCAGTCGCAAAAAACCAAATCAACGAAGATGATGAGGGTGTCGTCATGGCCCCCTATTGTCACTAGGAAGGCACATGCCTCCATCTTCCATAGACCACATAACTCAAACCAAGTAGCGAGGAAAATTCAAACACAACCACCCTCCCAAAACAACCCCCGATCCTCTATGAAGCACCCTCCCAAAACATCCCCCGATCCTCTACAAAGCAAAACCCATCACCATCCATAGTAGGATCTATGTAGGCTTTCTAGGGGGTGTGAGGGATGTGTATATAGAATCTTATTGGATAGGAAATGTTTATCAAATATTATGAAGAGATGGGTAAAAAGAGGGGTGATGGATTGAATGATAATATTAAAGGAAGAAGCTACATAAGGGCATGTTAGCAATGAGGTCCAATAATTCATGTAGAACTTCGTCCAAAAGAAAACTCAAGACAAAGTGGGAGGGCTCATTTATTATAAATAAGGTGTCCAATAATGGGAGATATTAGCTTAATCATTTGAAAGGAGATTTAGATAAAGCAAGTATACATGGTCTAGCTCCAAGCTACATAATTTTTAAGAAAGGTTAAAAAAGGAATCTCTAAGATATTACAAAGTTTAGGACAAGAACAACTTCTACTGGAAGGACATGGACCAATTGGTGTTGCAACATAATTTTAAAATAATGCAAGTATCTTGATTAGTAGATTCTTAGAAGTTTTTTGCAATTGGCCAATCCTTGTCACCGAAGACAGAGCTCATTGGAAGACTTGGCATTGGCCTGATGATACTAATGCTTGCAAATTCAAAAACACTAGTAACATATAGCAAGCTGAGTTATAAAGTGGATTGTATGAGGACAAGCTTTGAGATCCATGCCATGTAGAAGATCACGACAATGAAGACAAAAATCAGTGTGAACAAAGGGGTGATGCCATACCCTGCAATGATCACCTAGAGCAGTGACAACATTTACTGTGAGAGAGAGCTCAAAAAGATTACCATTGTGAGAAGCAATTGCTATTATAGTCTATCCATCTTTCTCAATGCAGTATTTGGTATAATCAAAGGCCACAAATAGACCAAGGTCAACGAGTCTTACAAGTGAGGAGAAGATTATGTTGAAGATTTGGACAATGTAAAATCTCTCACAATACTTGCATTAAAGAAGATAATATATCAAGATATACATCTCCAATACTCTTTACTTGACAAGTTGTATCATTAGCAAGATAAATAACATGCTTAATAGGTAGAGAATGATAATTGTGTAGCCACTTAGATTGATATTTAACAACATTATATCAACTCACAGCATATGAGTATTGCAAAAAAAAAAAAAAAAAAGAACACTATGTAGTGCTTCCCAGTCTTGGTGCCTAAAATAGAACCTATTATAGCTTACCTTATTTTTCAAAAGGCCCATAACTCATGAAATGACTCCAGTGCAATGGTTGATGTACTGCAAGTGCCCAATATTACTAAGAATTTGGTGTCACTTGGGAAAATGGTTGAATAGGGTTTGCAGGTCAAGTTTAATTTTGATGGCCTATATATGTATAAGAATACAAGAAGAATGGAAGGTCCATTGCACAAGGTAAAAGTGGAAAAAAGTGATCACTCTTGATCTAGATGCACCAAAGATTAAAGCTATCATATTTTCACAAGGGTCAAAAGTTGTTGTAGAAATTTTGACATATGGCATAAGTGTATCGGACGTGCAAATGTGCAAAGGCTAAAAAAAGGTGCAAAGTGAAGAGCCTGTGAAAGGTTTGACACTAATTAAGACGTTGAAATACATAATGTTTTTGATGCTTGTCACTTTGGAAAATTTCTTAAATAGAGATAATTTAAATTATTCAATCTAATATTAATCATGTTCTAGCTTTTAATCATCATCATATGCTCACTAGGCAAAGGCATAATTTCCTTATGTAAGCCAAAATGTGTTGGAGATGGCACATTATGATATCTGGGTTATGTAAAGATTGTGTTATGGGTGGATACACGCTTTCTATTATTGTTACCCGAGTGCAATATTGGAAACAAAATGCATAAACAACTACTCCATTGCACATAGGTAAGGTACAGAAGATCAAAGAACACAAGAATAATAATGTCATTCATCATCATCTACCTTACACACAATTGAGTATTATGTTCACATACATGTGCAAAACGCAAAGTGCGTTTGACTTATATACTTCCTTTCGACACACCGGTACAAGGAGTTGCATTGCTTTTGATCCGCACGCACATCGTTTCATACTTTTACTAAGGTTCCTTCGGCCCAACATTTGGCACGCATGGAGGACTCAATCCCACATAAGAAAAAAGTTTATCCCCTTGAGAGGAATCTGTAGGTGGAATAACAGGGGGAGGTGGGTTGGGATTTACATAAGCTTGCATTTGAATAATGTCTCCCCAACAATGTAGAAGCCTTTGTCCACCAAGGAGGAGTTGGAGGATTAAACGGGCTAAGGAAGTTTGCACATTGGTTTAGGAAGAAGTCCATGTGTGGAAAAAGAGCTTTGTACTTTTGGATACTATGTTTTTGTGTGGCCACTTCCCTCCCACAAATGCTTCTCCTCTTTCTTGCTAAGCAACAATTGATTTTTTATGTTGTCCAACTTTGTATCCATTGATTGAAGGTCCACCTCCACATTCCCAGTCCACCGAGCCGATTGTTGTCCCACCCAATTGACACTCTAGTCCGGGCTGCATCGGAATCCCAGAGAATGGTTTGAGTGTAGGCTGTCACTTTCTAATCTCCCTTTCCCAATGAACTTTAATATCCCCTTTTAACAATGACACCACTACATCCAGGTCATCTCTTATTAACCAAAACAGGGAGGTGATGGTCTCTCAATGGAGTTCTGATATGCCATCTTCAACAAGTAATCAACTTGATGCCATGCTAGGTTCTTTGAGACATTCCTAGCCAATTCTTTTCTGCTTTTTCTTACGCACAGTGGCTACCTTAGTTGCCTCCTGAGCTTGATGTCACACTTCTTTCTCGTGCTATTTTGATCCAAAAGCGTGTGACTCCGCCTGGTGCAGTCTCTTCTCCATTTCCACAAGTCCCTCAGTTAATAAATGGTTTTGAGCTGTGACGTCAGAAATTTGCTCGCTTAATATAATAAATCAATGACAATTTGTGCTTGCAATTGATAATTAGGCTGCAACCATGGGTATCCCGCATTCTAACAACTCCATCACCTGTGCTTGTTCCTGGTTCCCTATGACTCTTGCTAATGCAGAGTAAGTAGACACCATTATGGCCAAAATGTAATGACAATGGCACAACCACCAAAGAAGTGGGCACATGGGTAGATAGCCGTACAGACATAGTAAGATCTGCATTAGTGGTTTGGTCTATTCCGATGACTGTAGACTGGGTGGTCGATAATGCCTGTAGCCACCTCTCAAACATCTTCTGTTTTCATTTCTTAGTTGGTAATTGTTATACTTCACCTTCAAAATCTCCACTAAGTTGGACTCACCCTATCTAGACGTAATCAACATTGAAGTTACGGAGACATCCACAACATGCAAGGGCACATATGATGCAATAGGGGAAAAAAATCAAAGAATAGGGCCCTTGTTCCCCTTCTTTAGAAAGAAAAGCCTCAAAATCTTCCCAAACTTAGTATTTATTGCCTGGCCTCTATCCATCATACCAACCATTCTTTTGGCTTTAGTGAACAACTGCCAGGTAAGGACCATAGCCCAATTAACACCCCCAGACAATTTCATAGCATGACCCACACGAGAAACATTTTAAAGTTAGGTCATTAGCCATACTTCTTCTAGAACCGATCTGAGACACTCTCTCACTTCTAGATCCTGGCAGCCACACAATCTGAACTCAGTGCTGGGTAGATTTCCATAAGCCGTAATCATGTCTTTCATGGTCATCTTCTATACAGGCACATTCAAACCTATGGCATGTAGGCGACATTTCTCTTGCACCAATTGTGCTTATAAATACCCTAATTGTCTTTTGTAGCTAACTCTTGCAAGATCAAAAAGGAATGGGCATTAGGCTGTACCTACATCCAATTGATTAATATATACTCCAGAAATCCTTCACGCTCCAGCCAACCGTCATTGCCTTTGTCATATGACGATTAATGGGGGTCATAGCCTTCATGTTAGTAGACCCTGCAATTAGTTTCATCAAGTTGTTGTATGCAGAGAGCTGAAGAATTTGTAAAGAGAGAGCAGTGGAAAGTAAAGTGGGTCCAAAGAATCCATTGCACTTATATAGAGTCCTTTTTGCATGTCCAACACCACATAGCATGCATCGTTTCTTGAGCTCACACATGTAATAGTTAGTGAACCATCATCCCTTGTCACAATTATCAGGTGCTCATTAAAAAATCATGCTAATGCCTCAAATAGCTCCCACAAGAGTTAATGCCACATTAAAGGTCATACACTAGCACGATGACAACAATTTATGGGATCGGATCAATCCTTGTATTCTTTTTCTCATTATTCTTGGGCATCCTTCCAGGGTAGCGCTGCAATTTGAATCCATTCATCGGAATTGGAACCCTAGTTTCATGTAGATTTTGTAAGAAAAATGCATTCACACTGGCACTTTTGTGAATATGGTATGGTCCCATCCACCGCAATTTACGCTTTTCTTTATGTTTTCATTGACAAAAATTAAACATAGACACCAAATCCCCTGGCCTAAATATCTTAAACCTCATTCCTTGATCCGTCTATTTCTTATTTCTATTCCAAAACTCCCACATCAACATATATTTGGTATATAAAATCCAACCCCGACTTTTGGAACGAATCAAGTGATAAAATTGGATTGAGGGGTAATCTATACTTATTTATTGGCTATCCAATCCTTTGGAAAAAATGGCATTGAGATGCAAACTTCATTGCATTTGCATGAATTGTAGGCCATCAAAGCCTGGCTTGAAACACCTTCCTTGCAGTTAAAGGTCCAGTCAAATGACCACTAGCAATACCTTTGTGAGACTCCTCGAGTATTACTCATTGTTCTAGTCTTGGAACACTTCGCATAAGTACTCAACAAATATCTCTATAATAAAGATAACACAATAGAACTTCAAACCTATTACTTTTCAATGCCACCCAATTCCTCTGATCGACTGACAAATGGGCCAGCATAATGCCTTCCTACAAAAGGATTGGCACCATCTCCTCATACCATGTGCAAGAAAGAGGTTGCGGATTTGTAACATCTTCCTCTTCCACTTTTTTTCTGAACAAATGTGTATGCAACAACTCATCTTCAACACTAGTATTGGTGGGTGCCTCTCTAAATCTAATCGGGTCAAATAGTCCACAACCACATGTTGCGCTTTGGATCAATGTACCACTTCAAATTCAAATTCTTGTAGTAGGATCATCCATCTTGCCAATCTACCTACCAAATTCTATTGGCATACTAGAGACAACAATGCCGAGTGATCCACATGAAAATAAAATAGATTTTAAAGCAAATAATGCATGAATTTCATCACCAAATACACCATTCTTGGATGTTCTCTCTCCATCATTGAATAGTTTTTTTCCGCTGTGAAAAGCCATCTACTAGCATACTCACTGATTTGAACCATCCATAATTGTTTCCTAGATCGGTACTCTTCCAATTGCAATGTCAAAAGCATTTAAAATTACATGGAAATCCTTTCCCCAATTTGGAGATAAAAGGACTGGCGGTCAATGTCATTTTGAGGTGGCGATAGGCCAAATCACGTTTGGGAGTCCAATTAAAATCTTTCTTATCCATGTGTCCAATCACATTCAGTGGCACCACAATAAGAGCTAGAAACCACGTGTCAAATGTGCCACTGTAATTGACCAAGAAACCGCAGAGTCACCTTTGATGGATCAGGTGGCGATGCCTGCGTAATGGTCGCAATCTTTCTGGAATCTACTGCAATGTTTTTTGGAAACTATGTGTCCCACAACATTCTGCTTGCCATTGCAAACACACACTTCATTGGATTAAGGCTCAATTAGGTTTCTCGACATTTCTGTGAAAACACCTCAGCTGATAGAGATACTTTGAATTTTCTCCAAAAACAAAAAAATCATCCAAAAAGTTCACATGAAGTCTGTGAGATATGGACAAATAATTGATGCATTATCTCTTTGGAAGGTACTAGGTGCATTCTATAGGCCAAACCACATCACCATGTAAGCAAAGACTCCCCATACAATGATGAATGGAGTCTATGATTGATTTGCAACTAGCAACGAGCTTGGCTGTAATAACCATTGTATCCATCCACAAAAGAGTACATATGTTGACTTGTAACTCCAAAGTAGAATCCAAAAATTAAAGTGGAAAGGGATTTGGCACCATAGCCACATTCAACCTGCGATAATCAAAATAAATTTGTAACTTCTTGTTCGTTTTTGGTACCATCACAATCACTGAGATCCACTTTGAATTTTCAATATATTGGGACTATAAATCCAACTTTCAGCAATCTATCCAATTCCTCTTTGACTTGCTTGGCGTAATTTGGATTCATGTGATACGTGGCCTTCTTGGTAGGAAAACTTCTTCAAATTGATATGACATTGGTAAAATCTGGGATGAAGGCTTTTCATATCCAAATAGTCCCATGGGAACATGTCTATTAACTCCATCAACAACTTGATAAGATCAATCTAGAAATATTCTTCTAGGTCCGCACAAATCTTGACAGGTTTAGGTTTATCCCCAATGTCCCAAGATTTACTTCTTGAATTGTATCCTTCTTAACCCAAGAAACCTTATTCATCTACTTCTCAAATTCACGTTCCTACTCCAGTAGTTTCTTCAGGTCCATTAGCTTTGGGTTTGATTTTCCCTCTTTGTAAGGCCAAGGGCCAACCTAGAGCTCATGGACCTAGGCAAAGGGCTTGAATGCATAGTACGGACAAGAGGATCCTTAAACGGGCTAGGGCTAGGAGCCCAAGAGTCTATATAAAGGGCGGTAGGAAAGAGAATTACGCAGCACAGTTCCCCTAGGTCTCATATTGGTATCAGAGCTTAGGATTTTTAGAAAATAGGAAGGGCGTGGTCTAAACTTGGCTAGGGGCTTGCAGGCTCATGGAAGCCGTGGTCACAAGAATCGTGGGCAAGGCGGCTAAGTAGAGGAGGTCAGGGTCAAATGCACTGCATGTGCAGAGTCTCTTAGTAGGAAAAGAGAATCCATCAACAAGCACAGTCTGGAGCGAGGTAGATCATAGCGTGATTGCATTAAGGAGAGGGAGGAAATTCGCTACTAGACCTTGCGCTCTCTCGGACTGGAGCCGACGAGGTGAGCCTCTTCTTCACTAGCATGCTACCTTCCATTGTTTCTTCTTTGCACAGCTACCCATTTCCTACTAGCCACCTACTTTGAGTGAGTTTTCAAAGTCAATCAAGCAAGGGAGGGTGCCCACGATACCCCCCCCCCCCCCCCTCTGAAAGCAAAGCCTAAATTATTGGAGCATGAACAACAAAAGCAATCAGGGTGAAGGGCTTAAGAAAACAAAATTTTGGTAACTTCTCTGAAATTACCGAGATTTTCAGCAATTGCAACATATTCAAAGGGCTATAATTATTGATTTTGGGCATAATCAACAATTGGAAGTGTATACTATGACGTGGTTGATCAATCAGGCACAAGCATGGATTGCAACACTTAAGGCGGTGCAATCACATATAATTTTTCCTATTTTTTTGCCCTTGAATTAGACACGGTCTTTTCTGAAGTCCGTTTACAAAGTAAACAACGTCACATTTCAATGGTGTTTCTCTACGACTTGGTGGTATAGAAATTAGCAATGGGAGACCCTTTCTTTAAGGTACTTCTTTTCTCTTGCTAGCACAACATGACGCTACCATGGATTTGGACATTGATATGGGCCATATGTTTGATTTTGGATTGAATACTCTCATGGGGGTATTTGCACAAGAACGAGGTCAGATGACATCGATGAATTCCTTGACATCGAAGAGTTTAGAGCACTGCAAACACGCATGATTGTTTTATAGTCTAATTTTGCCAAATTGAATGAAGATTTCACTACCATGTCTGACATGCTTGTGCAATTCATGCATCAGTTTGCCAAGGGCCATGTCAATGAGGAGACTGGGAATTTTTCATCCCTTGCTCTTGGAGGGAGCACACCTGATCTGCAAGAGAAACACTCCAATCTAAAGGGTTGCACCTTCTCTCTTAAAAAGTGGTGGATGATTTGTTTAAAAATCAAAAGCCACTGATTTTTAGGGGAGAGGAGAGAGAAAACAACAAAGATACAATGAATATATTCCTTAGTAAATGGGATGTGATTCACGATCTTAGCCGCACTCCAGATGCAGTTAAGGCACTGCAAACAAGTCTGACACTAGAAGGCAAGGCCTAGAATTAAATGGTGGATGTCAAGGAGAAGGGCATTGTAACACAAACTTGGATATCCTTTGAGGATATATTTTAAAAATATTATTCTCCCACAAATGAAGCAGACATGAATTAGATAGCTTGGGATAAGTTCTCTATGCGCGAGTGTAGGGGCTTGACACCAAAGCTCAATAAGGAAGTCAAGACTCAGGACCCCAAGACGCTAGAGGAGGCTATAATGCAAGCACATATACACGATGATCCCGATGAGAAAACACTGCATAATACTCACGTGTCAGACATTACACATGCAAGTACATGAACACAACATGGGCAAGATAAAAGAAAGTTTATAGTAGCTACATCTAAGAAGTCCAAGAAACCCAAGGGGTCTAGGGGCCCTCTATCTAGTGAAGAGCTTGAGAAGTTTAACAAAGAAAAATTATGTTTCACATGTTTAGAGAGTGGGAATGGCAAAAAGGATTGTCCCAAGGGCAATTTTCTACTATCCAAGGAACAAAGAGAGTAGTACACATGGTGTAGCTATTACCCCTTGAGTCCTCCTCTCGTTAATGTGGAGGTAACACACACCAAGGATGTGCACAAATACTATATAACGGCCTCAATGTGGCATCCGACCTTTGGTCCACATGAGCTAGTGTGTATGCATGGGTCTATCCATAGGCACAAGGTGTGAATCTTGGTTGACGATGGTGCTTCACACAATTTCTTTAACTTTATAAGTTCTAGGCTAGGGTTTAGGCTTTAGGGTAGGCTTAGTTCTTGTTTTCTCTTCATAGATTTGTCGTGTGCTGTTCTCGAAAGTAGTCAATGCTAGTATTTGTTTGATCGGATGCTCATGGATTTTGGAGGCCTCATACTTGTGATCTGTGGGCTATGCATGGTGTTGAAACAGTTGTGGATACAATTCTAATGGTGTGTTTTTTTGTTTGATAAGCTCTATATCTTGTTTTTGCAAAATTCTGAACTTTTTTGTTTTGTTCATGGCCTCTTGAGGCATGGCATTGTCGAGAGTTTAAGGGTTCAAAGGCGAGCCAAGACAGAACCGGGCTGCTAGCTGTGGGAAAAGAGAGGAGAGGAAGAAGCACCACATCGTACAATAAACCAACAGTTGATTTGAAATAAGACTATGTACGAAAATAAATGCATTTGCTTACATGAACAAGAAAAGATGCACATTGACCAAGCGACACCATCATCAGCACCATGATGTAATTAAGATGTAGAATACGGAGTTTAAACTCCCTTACAATGGTTTAACCCAGTTCATTACATATAAAATAGAGAGATTAGCCAAGGGAAATTCGTCAAAGAAGTTTAAGCTGATGGAGCCAAAGCAATCTCGATCACTCTTAGGAATGCCACCGCCTCGGCCTCCCAAAGACTTCCTCTTCCTGATGTCTTCCCCTTCCAAAACTCTTTGATCTTCTTCTCTCTTGATCTTGCTCTCTCCAAGAAAAAAAACTCCCCGCTCTATAAATCTCTAACAACTTGAAAAATGCCTTTTTTTTTTTTTTAATAGCCCATTTGCTCGGTTTTTAGTAAGTTCCCTTATTGCATGTCAAAATACCCCTTTTATAGGGCACCGAACACTTGTCCCTTTTTTGCATGTAGAACTGCCCCTTATAGGGGGTGACTTCTCTCTCTCTCTCTCTCTCTCTCTCTCTCTCTCTCTCTCTCTCTCTCTCTCTCTCTCTCTCTCTCTCTCTCTCTCTCTCTCTGTGTGTGTGTGTGTGTGTGTGTGTGTGTGTGTGTGTGTGTGTGTGTGTGTGTGTGTGTGTGTGTGTGTGTGTGTGTGTGTGTGTGTGTGTGTGTGTGTGTGTGTGCGCGCTTTGTGCACCGCGCGGAGGGCCCCTTGCACTAGAGATATCGCTAGTGGGTCTCCCCCTTTCCCTTCAAAAAAAATTTTGGGCCCTTAGGACACGGGACCGAACCCCCTTTCACCCATTGCCATGTCTCTACACTATGCAACCAAAACCACCAGCAAGCGCCCTTTGGGCCACCCGCTTCCGCGTGCAAAGCCCCCACCACAGACCATGTAGAGAGAGAGCACTTTCCCATGCCATTACAAGAATATGGCTCAAGTTCTGATAAATATACCATTACTATCTCCAAGGTGAAGAGCCTACATATGGTTTATTACAGCAACACGTGGCGCTCCTAGGCTCACTTTGCCCTTCAAGCTCTCCAAACTTCACAAAAACATTTCAAAAAACATTACTTTTTCCCCCACTTCAGCCTCTTGCCATTTGTTGTCTGGTGCTCAAATAGCCAAGCCATAAGAACCGTCTGAAATTTCATGTCATTGACTTCCAGCTGCATAAAACTTTTCGGGTTTGGAAACTCCCAACCTCGCCATCCGAGGTTGCAAAAAATTGGAAAAATCATATGTGACCTCCCCTCCTGCAATTGATCCAAGATTCACTGGACCGTAGCTCGGCATACGGGCATCCGATTGACAAGCCGTCAATGCTTGGAAACTCCATATGAAGTGCGCTACCTTCAAGAACTCTGTCAAGGCCCAAAAACTCCCTGATGATGCATTTTCAAAGTGGGGAACCGGCTCAGAAACGACCCCTACTGAAACTTCAAAGTTTGATATCTCAATGTTCGTGACTCAGATTGCCAATCTGAAAAGACCAATGTGCTCCTTAAAGTGAGCACTTAAGGCCCTTGCATTCATTTCAACTTCAACCCTTCATGATCATCTGCCCAATGCAGTACGGATCTGCTAATCGACTCAAACATCCAACTAGCATAACTTCCTATCCTTAGCTCTGATTGACAAGTCATAAACAAGGGTTTAATTTTCACGTGATCACGTGAAATTTCTTGTGATCACAATGTTTATTATCACATTTACATAATCACAATTAAAGTGATCATAAAAGAACTGCTAAGTGGTGATGAGGAAATCCACCAAAACCTCGCCGAGGTATGTGTTTTTCTTCATGGGATTACTGGGGAACTATGTGATCCCTAAACCGGGCCTACCAAATAATGAATAAATCCAAGCAGGCTTACCAAATTGGATGATTTCTATAGGTTAAGGGGCATTCACGTGAATATTTAACGTGATCACATATTCTGAAATGTGGTCACTCAATGTTATTAACGTGTTCACGCATTCGTGATCACGTTAATAAAATCCCTGGCCCTAAAGACATGTGTGTAGAGTAGTTCAAGTACTGAAATTCTAATCAATAAAATCCCAGCTATGAACACTCTCTTTTAGTATTAACAAGGAATATTTTGGCCCTTTCGGGTCGCATCTGGCATACTTTTACCTTAAAATTGTCTTGTTATCAAGCTCTGACCTCTGATCACTAAATACATAGCCTTCAAAGAAGCTTATTTTGTCTCCTTCTGCTCACTTTCCCTTCATGGAAGCGGAGCTTCATGACACTAGTCCCTCTGAACCTACACAGCCTCCGGTCTATGCCAATTGCACTTAATGAGCTTCATCAAAAACATCATCAGACACATCGTCTGATGCATACATGACATTATCTTCTGGAGGTTGATCTATATTGAGATCTCCAAGAAGAATCTCACATTCTTGCTTCTTGAATAGATTGACTTGTTTTCCTGCAAAAGGCACCTTGAGCACAACGCCATCAAGTTTGCATAATTGATATTTTGCATTATCAAAAACATGAAGCATTATATATGCTCCAAATCACCGTTTAACCATTTTCCGCATAGCAGTATATTGATTCTCCAAGGTACTATCGTAAACAAGTGCCCAATCATCGTCTTTGATAGCATGAAGTCGTAGTTGGCAAATACATAGAGCAAGAAAATATTCTGTAGAGATACCCTCTTCCCATGGCATTATGGTCCAAGTCATAATCTCTTCCTCTGTAGGCATAATGGGGTTTTCCCCATACATCAACTCAAACGGCATAAAGCCTATAATAGAATTGTGTATAGTGCGATCAGCCCACAAAGCAAATGGTAAGAGTTTAAACCAATCACCAATATGCCCTCAACATGCCTTTCTAAAGCTTTAACAATAGGCGGATGTCCTGTTTCACTTTTCCCATTACCTTCTGGATTGTATGATGGTGAGATCCAGTTTAATGCCCATACGAGCACAAAACTCTTGAGCTTCATATGCATCCAACTCTCCTCTATCAGCATTCTGCATCCATACCTGGAAATAACATCTTCAAGCAAGAATCTGCATACTGAACTGGTAGCTTTGGTATGCAAAGATCTACCTTCAACCTGGTTAGTAAGATCTTCTTTGGCAAGAACAATAAACCTCATTTCCACACACCTACTGGCATCGTAATCAGGTCCACCACCCACTTCATAGCTAGTGAATAAGTGGGATGCAATCCTTCTCTATATCGCACATTAGAATATAGTTGTAATATTAAGCATATTAACACAAATGGAGCCACATCTTTATACATACCTTTCCACCAATATCGGTCCTTGATCTTAACAAAGGTTTCACACACTCCTCTGTGTCTAGCCCATAAGCTTTCATGGAACTCTTTCATCAATTGTTGTTGAGTTACCTTGTCGCACACAACCCGCTATGGAACTCCTCCTTTACGCTTAGGCTGTTTTCATTGATGTCCATCGTTTAGAAGTAGACGTAGGCCTTTTTCTTGATCCTCTTATAGTCTTGGTCATTCCATGCTTCTTGTCTAGTGAGAGTGCTAAGGTAGCGGCCAATCATTAGCCACTCTCCCTCATAGAATTCCTCATAAAATACTTCAAAAACATGAGCAATATTTCCACAATAATCCGTCTCTACCACGATTGAAGCTCCAATAAAACATTCTTGATCAGACCTTAGAGCAGTATCAATGCCCCAAAGTTCTCTCTTAACCTGTGGATAACTTCGCTGATGAGCATTGAACACCTTGGCTACAAAATTGAACTGCATATCTATATCCTTCTAAATCATCTTGACCTATAGCCCATCCTGGGCTAGTGTCAACTGTTAAAATAACTAGCCTTCCACATTTGTAGTCGACTTTCCTCAAGGTTGGAGCCTCGAGAAGAATCTTCTTTAATTTCTTGATAGCCTGTGTGTGAACTTCTTCCCATACAAACCTTTTACCTTTCCTTAGCAATTGATAAAGCACCTTTGAAAAATGAGAAAAGTGTGGCAACCAAATAAGGTAGAATACATACCCACCCAAAAATCGACGAACTTTAGTAACTGAAGAGCATGTTTCCTTCATCTTTTGGATAGATTCAATTTTAGTTGGACTTGGCCTTCTACCCTCAGGACTGCACATATGTCCCACAATTAAGACCTCCTTAGCAGCAAAAGTTGAATTTTGACCTGAAAGTGTTAACTTCTTCAAGCTTGGATAAAATAGCATCACAATTAGCAATATGTTGAGCAACAAACCGCCGGCACCCCCTCTAATCTTTTACCTCATCTTTGGATCCTTCTTCACACCCTTTAATTGGTAGATCATCAATGAAATTCATAGTAACATGAGGGATCAAGTCCCTTAATACCTTATTCATGTTGTTCATCATATGAGCCACATAATTAGTAGCACCTTGTGGTAGACTAGATATTCTTACCAAACCAAGAGGAGTACGCATTGTAGTAAGATCCCTGCTTTCCAAAGCTAATTGGAATTGATCGTATCCACAATAAAGATCACCGATGCAGTAAATAGATCTACCTGCAAAGGCCTCAACAAATTTATCCACAATTGGGCCAGTATCCTGTGGATTGTTACCTTATTAATCGAATGCACATCCTGAATGACCTTAACGTACCATTTTTCTTTAGGACAGTGAACTATCGATTAGAATATGGCGCACACGATGGCTCCTAAATTCCCATTTGCATGTTATCATTAAGAAAATCAATAAACTTTGGCAAGTGAGCTTTAGGAACTGGAATAGGACGTAAGCTCCATGGCATGTGAGGAACAATGAATATAACCATAGGCAAAACAACATAACTTCCTTCTGGTAGAGGTGTAGCCACTGGTCTCACTTTCTTTGCAACAGTCTTGTACTTTGTCTCTACCTGTGCTTCAATTGCTTTACTTAAATCATTCTCAACATGCATAAGTGCCTCATATATGCCCAACTCTTCATACATGTCCATTGAGTGGATCTTAACCACTTCAGTTCCGCTTTGTAACCTGTATTGCCTGATCTCCTCAAGCTTTGACATAGTATCTACATAAGATACCTCTTCAAAGATCCCTGAAATCACATCATCTGATTCAAGCACATCACATCCCTGCAATTCACTTTGGATACTTGAAACATACTGTTTTTCCATTTTGGAAAATCATCAAAGTTCATGTAAGATACTAAACCTTCAGATGTTAATCCCAAAAACCCTGAAGAGAAAGCTCTCTCTTTGGGAGAACTTCTCCTCACTTGTACCACCATAGTCCCGCCTTATAGTGGCACTCCGAGAAAATCCTATGCAAACTTGTGTTCTTTGAACTCCTTGCGTATCTTCCACAATGGATGATCACGTAAAATATCATTGTTCTTGGCATGGTCTACACATACATTTAAGAATTGAATCGCTTTCTTACCATCTCGGCTCCAAACCCTGGCATAGACTAAGCCATCATCTAGAACCTTGGTTTCCATCCGCACAGCGGTAATGTAGGGTTGTTCCAAAATCAATGAGTAGGAGGACTGCTCATGTATAAGGAGTTTTGCCCATCATAGACATCCCCTACAATTACCTTCACATTTGCACATGCACCATAGAGGTCGCCTAGAAGCATGTTGGCAGCTCAAATCCGCCAACCGTGGTCTACATCAATAGGCCATTGCCCCTTTTTGTGCAATCTTTTTGCCATCAAATTTATCTCCAATCATTGATCTATTAGTGCTAAGACCGGTTCTTTAATGTCGCCAAGCTTCACAACAGTTTTGGTTGTTGCCCTTGCCCAACGAGTCCTTGAAAAGTGACTCTTTGGTGTAATTTCATTGTCTTCCTCATCATTGAAAAGAGCATATCTTACCTCAGGTACGAGTGGGTTTGAAACCACCACAGACCTCGACAATTCTTCTTCTAGATCTTCCAAATATTCTTCTTAATCATCCAGAATTGCTTCAATGTGCCAAACCATCTAGCTCTTAACTGATTCTGGCTCCTGCCGCTTCCTCTTGATAATATCAATGATCTCCTTGTGGAACTCTTGGCAATTCCCAGAGTATCACCTAATGTGAGCTCCCTTTGCTATTTAGAATGCGCTCTTCAAAAACTTTCTTTAGATTTATAGCCAATTAAATATCAGATTTGAGCTTATACGAGGGTCCCTTGGGCTTACCTTGCTTTTTGTCCTTGGGTGACTCCTCCATAACCACTTCTGGAGAGGGCTTAGGAGTAGGACCTTCCTCTTTCTTGCTGCCGGATCTCGTTGCCCTTTTTGATATCCCTACAACTTCTTCATTCCTTTTTTGCTTTTCTTCCACCATAGTCGAGCATTATCTTGAGACTTATCAATGAATGCGTATACTCAGAGGGAATCCATTGGATCAGTCCACCCTGTGGTTTCTCGAATAGAATTCCCTAATTGTCGTAGCTTCCCATAGGTCACCTTGCCTGCTTCTGCTGTCTTCAAAGAATAAGGCCACAATTGGCCCTTTGTACCTGCACCATCATCATCTCCCTTTCCGCAAACCTGCATCCCATATGTAGTTGCTTCCACAAGAGAAACATTATGTTGTGTTTCTTCAACTAGCTTTTTCATGCCGCCCCTATCAAAGTTCAAATGGAGCATCTGACCTGCCCTGAGGTGAATCTTCTTGTCCTTCCAAAAAACCACATTCCTTTTGTAAGATTCATCACATTCCTTAACATATCTATGGTGTTCACTATCACACTGCATACATTGATCCCAACCTTTGCGTGGAGGTTGCTGTCTACGGTCAGAAGTAGACCCTTTTGTAGCTAACCCTTTAAATTTTACAGCTTTGAAATTCAAATTTAACTCTTGAATACCTTTCACCAGTTTTTCAAGAACTGGCTCCTCCACTTTGGGTATTGTCGAGGATGATTTCTCCTTAGTTTCCTCTTCCACAACATCCATGATATCAGCCACAATCAACTTATCAACTCTCATCTGTCGCTTCACAATCATATTCACCGCTTCAATGACTATCTTCTTCCAATCAGATGTTCAACCCAATTCACCTGTTGAATCCTCCAGTAATTGCACCAGACTATTCTGAAGCCGATCAACAGCCTGAATGAACAATTCAATCGTCTGATCCTTCATTGAACGTTGCTCTGTAGAGGACAATTTTTCGAATTTATTTTCAAACTCTCACAACAACTCTCATGCCGATAAATTTTTATTTTTCTTCTACACCCACTTCATGAAGCTCTGCCTGGTCACCCTTTGTGAATCCTCAAGAAAATATTCCTCGTGCAGCACCTTCTTGAATTTCTGCCAATTTGGGCCTTGAGTCGCCTGAATCTCTTTAATCTGGCCCCTAAGTTCTGACGCCGCAATTAAATGAAACCCTTCCACTGCATTTTGATCATCGATCCCATTATCTTCCATTGCGTGCTCGTAGATATTGCAAAATTTGCTAATATCCCGACCTTCAAATCGCTATAATTTATCTGTAACTGTCTGTTGAGCTTTACAAATCCACTTTTGCAGATTATATTACTGCCGGGCAGCCCGTTGTTGTTGCATATACGCTGCAAACTGCTGCATCATTTGTTGCATGGATGCCTCTTGTGGTGTCGACATCTTGCTCCACAAATTCTTCCCACCCCGGCTTAGTTTCACATCGGGTTCACCAAGATGTCGAGGGTAGTTTAAGGGTTTGAAGGCAAGCCAAGACAGCACCGGGCTGCTAGCTATGGATAAAGAGAGGAGAAGAAGAAGCACCACACCGTACAGTAGACCAGCAGTTTCTTTGAAATAAGATTGTGTATGAAAATAGATGGATTTGCTAACATGAACAAGAAAAGAGGCACATTGACCAAGCGGCACCGTTATCAGCACCATAATGTAATTAACCTGTGGAATACGAAGTTTGAACTCCCTTACAA
Source organism: Adiantum capillus-veneris (assembly GCF_014529385.1). NCBI lineage: Eukaryota > Viridiplantae > Streptophyta > Polypodiopsida > Polypodiales > Pteridaceae > Adiantum > Adiantum capillus-veneris. The sequence continues at coordinate 104,558,891 of NC_140931.1, read as the reverse complement.
CGGTTTAACCCGGTTGATTACATATAAAATAGAGAGATTAGCCAAGGAAAATTCGTCGAAAAAGTTTAAGCCGATGGAGCCAAAGCGATCTTGATCACTCTTAGGAATGCCGCCACCTCGACCTCCCAAAGAGTTTCTCGTGTTGATCTCTTCCCCTTCCAAAACTCTTTGATCTTCTTCTCTTTTGATCTTGCTCTCTCCAGGGAAAAAAAAACTCTCGCTCAATAAATCTTCAACAACTCAAAAAATGGCTAAATATTTTTGTTTTATAGCACATCTGCTTGTTTTTTTAGTAAGTTTCGTTCTTGCATGTCAAACTACCCCTTTTATAGGGCACCGAACACTTGTCCTTTCATTGCATGTAGAACTGCCCCTTATAGGGGGGTGACCTCTCTCTCTCTCTCTCTCTCTCTCTCTCTCTCTCTGTGTGTGTGTGTGTGTGTGTGTGTCTCTCTCTCCCTCCTTATCCTTTGTGCACCGCGGGGAGGGCCCCTTGCACTAGCGATGTTGCTAGTGTGGCTCCCCCTTTGCCTTCAAAAAAAATTTTGGGCCCTTAGGGCGTGGGACCAAACCCCCTTTCACGCATTGCCACGTCAGCACATTGTGCACGCCGCCCGCCTAGCCAGAGCCGCCGTCAACGCTGCCGACGGCTGCACTCCACAACCAAAACCGCCAGGAAGCGCCCTTTGGGCCACCCGCGGCCGCGAGCAAAGCTCCCACCATAGACCACGCAGAGAGAGAGCACTTTCCCATGTCATTACAAGCATATGGCTCACGTTCTCTCATATATACCATTATCTCCAAGGTGAAGCGTCCGCATATGGGTTTAGTACAACAACACGTGGCGCTCCTAGGCTCACTTTGCCCTTCCGAAGCTTTCCAAACTTCACAAAAACATTTAAGAAAACATTACTTTTTGCCCCACTTCAACCTCTTGCCATTTGTTGACTGGTGCTGAAATAGCCAAGCCGTAAGAACCATCTCAAACTTCACGTCATTGAATTCAAGCCGCATAAAACTTGCTCGGGTTTGGTGACTCTCAATCCCGCCATCCGAGGCCGCAAAAAATGGAAAAGTCATTCCTCGGGCAATTGATCCAAGCTTCACCGGACCGTAAGTTGGCAACCGAGCATCCGATTGACAAGCCGTCAATTCATGAAACTCCATATGAAGTGTGCTACCTTTGAGAACCTTGTCGAGGCTCCCTGATGACGCATTTTTCAAATCGGGAAACCCAGCTCAAAACCGGCCCCTTCTGAAACTTCAAAGCTTGATATCTCGATGTCCGTAACTCAAATTGCCGATCTGAAAAGATCATGTGCTCCTCAAAGTGAGCACTTCTGGCCCTTGCATTCATTTCAACTTTGACCCTTCATCTGCAACTACGCAATCCAGTATAGATGTGCTATTGACTTAAACTTTGAACTAGCATAACTTCCTACCCGTAGCTATGATTGACGAGCCATAAAGACAGGCCTGTAGAGCACCTTAAGTACTGCAATTCTAATCAATAAAATCCTAGCTAAGACCATTTCAAGAGTACTCTCTTTTAGCATTAAAAAGTAATCTTTTGGCCCTTTTGGGTCACATATGGCATACTTTTAGCTTAAAACTGGCTTGTTATCAAGCCCTGACCTCTGATCACTAAATACATAGCCTTCAAAGAATCTTAGTTTGCCTCCTTCTACTCACTTTCCCTTCATGGAAGCGGAGTTGCATCGACAGCGTGCTCTTGTCGCAGAAGAGCCTCTGTGGTGACAACTCTCAAGCTCCTGTTGGGTGGTGAGGACTATGGGCCCTGGCCCCCTTTTAAGCATGTAAGTTTTATGTTTTTTCATCGAGGGTGGCACCCTCTTCAACCATGGTTGTTGTTGGTATGGTCAGTCGAGGTGGGTCCCTTTTCTCAGCCGATGTACTTGGGCGACTGTGGTTACCTTTATGTGGTGGTTTGGATGTATGGTTGTTGGTTCTAGGCAACGTGGTCTTTTTCTATAAACTATTTTCTTTATTTGAATACAATATCACTCACAATTTGTGAGTTGCAAAAAACAAGGTTCCATGGTTATTTTATTTTTTTTTGTGTTTTCTTTGTTTGGGGTGTGTGTAGCCCGTTTTGTTTTTTTGGTGTTTGGGGTTTTTTTGTTTGGTGTGTTTTTTTTTGGGGGGGGGGGGGGGGGGGGGGGGGAGAGAGAGAGAGAGAGGAGAGATGCAAGATTTAATGGCGTGGGGTCTTGAATGAAGACCCCGCCATGGGATCCACGGAGGAGAACTACACGTACAAAAGCAGAGGCACGTTCGGCCGTTCGATGTTTAAAAAGTAAACTCGGACATATTTTATAAACTCGAACATTCGAGGTGTAAACTAAGACATCCGAGGTGTAAACTCAAACAAACAAAAATATACATGAAGACGCATCTATTTCAGTGAAATGAACAGACACGCACGGTTAGCTCACTCGGCTACCACAATGCTCATCTGCATTTGAATCCCTTTGGGTGACCTGTCCCCATTTTTTTTTTCGTCGTTCGATCGCCTCAAGATCCCCCCGTCCATCCCATGGCGGGGTCTTCATTCAAGACCTTGTGCCATTTATTTTTGGGGGGGGGGGGGGGGGGGGGGGGGGGGCGCTGTATTTGATTATTATAGGGTCTTTTAGCTAGAACAAACACATATTTGCTGGCTTATATAATTATTGTTTGGTGAGAACGTTACATCCTAGATCTCAAGTCCTTTTCTAGGTAGATGATGTTTTGTAGCAATTGAGCAACAGAATTTGAGGTTTCTTGTCTCCAACAAATTCAGCAATGGTTTAGAGCTAAATGTCCCAGGTCTAGGCTCAATTTTGATGTACATTATTTCAAAGGTTGCCTCCTTACGTGGGGCATATGCAATCGAAGCTGTTGGATGTTCAAGTAAAATGCCAGAAATATCTTAGTTGTGGCACCAACACATTCAACAGTTCACCTAATGCTGGGCTCGACCAACGGCAGAAGTAGAAATTCTCATTTTCAAGCTTCCACCATCAATAGGTTCACTAAGGGCAGGTGCAGGTGCATCAAAAGGTCTCATCCAAAGTTTCCTATTGGTTGTTTTGTTTGGTGCATTTTCTTTCTCGCTTAAAGCTTTCTCTCTCTCTCTCTCCACTTTCGTCTCAAAAGTAGGGTGAAAGACCAAGGTTTTCCAGACAGGGGAGGGTCACCCAACCTGTCGCGGGTGCGATAACCAATACGAACTTTCTAAGTTGTGTTCAATTAACAATGTCGTCAAGAAATTGCAAAATCATTGTAAGCCTAGCATAATCATTATAAGCCTAGCATGGAAACTGTGTTTTGCGTTTTGTACGGACAAGTATGAAAATTCATGCTAGAGCGATTGGCCTAAATAGATGTAGTGGCTGCAAAATAGCCTATGAGGATCTTCCTCACCTGTACAGAGCTTGCCTAGCTATGAGTGGCCTAGCAGGAAAAAATTACAAGTGGATACAAAGGGCATAAAGGATAGGATTTTTTCAAGAATGACCTGTTCCTTAGAGGGACGAGGATGGAAAGCCAAGCGCTCCTTATTTGCATGCAAGTCGTTAGGTTTTCGTTCTTTAAAGAAATTTAGAAGATCAGGAACCGTAGAGTGTTTGAGAAGACTCTGGCAACTGCAAGCTTCTCGAAAATAGTACTAGAAATTAAGGAACTAATTATCTCCATTAGTACGAGGAAGACCTTGGACGAATGGTACTGGGCCACAAGTTAGAACTATTGTAGTGAGGGATGGTGGCCGGTTGCCTCTTTGAGGAACCCTTGTGTTATCGAATGTAATCAGTGATCCCTCAAGGTTCGATACAAGCTTGAGGTCCCCTTGTACATTTTCTTGATGATCAATACAAATTACACACTCACTATTGTGAATTTGGAAACAAAAATTGGATTTTTATGAGCACCCTTGTCCTTCAAATTTAAGGGATTTTATTTATTTTGAGCTAATTTATTGTATTGTTTGAATGTAGTTCATACTATATACCCGTAATGTAGTTCATCTATACTTTATATAATTGAGCATAAAATTTTCAAGGAAGGAGAGGGCATCCATGTGTCACTGTCTCCTTCATTTCAAGAACCTTAAGAAACATTTGGTTTGAAATGTAAAAGTGAAGGGTAAGTATTAAGTACTCTTATGGTAGAAAATGAAAAGACTAAGTTTTGACCTCTTTGTTCCGTTTTGCGTCAAAACGTCACAATACTTAGTAATATATATATATTTATATTATGTAAACTTTTTAGCAAGCCAACTTTCAATTTTGAAGGGTGATTACTTTTGTTTTTGTAAAGGGTGACTTTACTTTGGAGCTTGAAAAAATAACGAGCAACGAGCTATGTCACGCATCGATAAGTTGATCCGTCTCAAACATGCGTGTGTATGTATGTGTGTGTGAGAGAGAGAGAGAGAGAAAGAGAGAGAGAGAGAGTTTTATTTTCTACGGCATTGTCGTGTGGGTCGCAGGTCTTAGAGAGAGAGAGAGAGATGTCTTCGTTATTTGTTGCAGTTATGTGTGTGTGTGTGTGTGTGTGTGTGTGAGAGAGAGAGAGAGAGAGAGAGAGAGAGAGAGAGAGAGAGAGAGAGAGAGAGAATCCCATTTAGTCATGCGGAGGAGTGTGTGTGTGTGTCTATTTTTGCTCGAAAGAGAGAGAGGGTGCCATTAATTGGCCTTGGCGCTTGATAGAGAATGCCCTCCCCACCCCCTTCCCGAAACTCGATCATGAACACAATCCACCACTTACTTCATGTACAACTTCTCAAATGTTGCTGCAACAAGCCTCATGTAGTTTTCTTTATCAACACCTGTGACTGTCAACAGTTGATCCGCCACAAGCCCCACACCCTTATACAACCTCAATCCTCTGCTGGCCAGGACACCAAGAGTTTGGATCCAATACATGTCCCACTCACCACAAGCGCTTGCTGAGCCACCTACTCCTCTACCGCTACCTGTCTGCCACCCTTGATCCCGACGGATTCCATTTTTGCATAGTTGCGGCCCTCCACACCATGAGAGAGAGAGACAAAGAGAGAGAGAGAGAGAGAGAGAGAGAGAGAGAGAGAGAGAGAGTCCCACATCCGTCTCCACACTTTCTTCGTCTTTTTTGGTGTGTTAGCCAATGCTACAATGTTGAGAGCTCCAACGTGAACATCCAAGCTTTTTAGCTTTCCCAAGTTTTTACATCTCAAACTCCTGACATAGGCAAGAAAAAAGGGGTTCTGCAAGGGGACAGGTGGCATTGCCTGCTGCTACAGTGCTCACGACAATGGTGGTGCAAGGTGGGTCTTCAATTCAGTGTTTGGGAAAAATGTGTTTCAGCTTAATATCATGCCGTTTTTAATTTCAAAAATACCGGTTGAGGGCAAGGGGAAAAGGAGAAATTCTCTCCCAAAATAGAGAAAAATAGTGTTAAAACCTGCAAAATAAACCTAATTTTCAAAATTTCCTCTTGAAAAATTAAAGGAAAGCAATTTTGTATATTTGAAAAATTACTTTTCCAAAACACTGATGTGATTACATTGGAGGATAATCATTGCCAGTCGAGGATATTGGCCTTGGTCTTGGAGTTAGCAATCCTTTACTCATTTGAATCCTCCTTGGTGTTGCATACCTAATGTGAGCCCTTTGCCTCCCCCTAGAAATGATGACTCTGGTCTCTTATTGTACGGCTACCTCCATGCATGTGCCTCCATTGTAGGACTGTCTCCATGTTATTTTGCTTTCATTTAGAGCCTGGTCACTTTGGAACGGCTAAATAGCCTTCCAACTTTGTTTGCAAGTGAAGAAAATCGGTGGCTTCAAAGATAAATGCTTGATTTGACTGAGTGATGAGATAGATCTTGAGCAGGTTCCTGCTAGCCGAGAGGGCCTCAAAAGTCAACCAAGTCAACCATGTGAAAGGCTATGCCCCTTTCGAGGCTCTTAACTACCACAATTAGATAGGTAGAGAGAGAAGATCCAGCTCCTGCCCGGGCAGAAAGCAGGCTTGTTGGTACATGCGACCAAGCTCTTAGCCTCTCACATGCTTCATTTTAATACTACAAACTAGACATGCAACCTGAGAGATAGATAGATAGATAGTTCTATTATCGTCCTGGGAGGTCAAATATGACCTATGGGACCAAATGAACATGTCACGTGGTGTGAGTGGAGTTCATAAGTGACTCTCGATGCTCAAAAATGGCTGAAATGAGCGTCGCAATAGAGAGTCCACATCGTGGTTGGGAGAGGAAGGTATGTAGGGAGAGCTCATGGCTGAATATATGGGGAAAAGAGGACCTAATGTGGTCAAAAGCTGAGCACTCAAGTAGTGTGTGGTACTCACTCTCTCGCACTTGACGAGGGCATAAGGTGCAAAGTCAATGACACTCCTCGCCAGTGCCCCAACGTCCTGTCTCGCAGCGTAGAGAATGGGAGCTAAGACGAATGAGAGAGAGAGAGAGAGAGAGAGAGAGAGAGAGAGAGAGAGAGAGAGAGAGAGAGAGAGAGAGAGAGAGAGAGAGATTTTTCTTCATAGTGACATGGTTTGAGACCCGTTAATCTTGAGACTGACTAATCCGGAATCTCAGCTATTAAGTTTAGGAAAACCTTATCCAATCCAAACATTGTTGGCAACAAGTCGTCATGCTGCATAGCAAGTTAGAGAAGAGAGAGAGAGAGAGAGAGATTATCCTTAAAGGTCAGATTGACCTATGGGACCAAGTACAACATGTAAATTGCTTGAAGACTATGGATATAAGGGTGGCCACTAACAAGTTGAATCCATGAGGTGACTAGGAGAGAGAGGTATGTAGACCATGGTATGGGCTAAAATGTGGGTAAAGCAAGTTTGATGTGATCAAAAGCTGAGCACTCATGTAGAGTATGATGATTGTACGTTCAAATAGTTAAGGGATATAATTTGCGTTCAAAAAGAGACTCTCCTCCATGTAGTGCCTCAATGCTCTGTCTCACATTTAAGGGAGTGGAAGCTAAGCCAAATGGCTGCTATGGTATAAAAGATGGGTAAGGGCAAGCATGCGAATGGTTGAATACAGTCTTCTCTTTCAAAGAAGAACGTGCATGTGTGCTCCATGTGTGTGTGTGTGTGTGTATGCGTGTTTGTGTTTTGCAGCACGCCCTTTCTTTTAGCATGATGCCCAAAACTCTTGCAAAGAGAAACGATTGAGTGAACTTTTTTGCTTTCATTGCCCTCACATTTTAAGGTGCCAATGGTGCCCAAATGTACACAAACAAACAATATGCGCCTTACATGCTAGCTAGATTGAGTGCAATCCAACCTGTAAATTTTGAAATTTATCCACATATAGAGACAAAGTTTCTATAGCCATGCGATCACCCCCAGGTCACACACCCATCATGAATATTTTCTTTGAGAAGCAAACGACACACTGCTCACCAAATCAGTTGTGCATACCAATGGAAAAGTTTCTTCTACTACTATGTGGTGTAATGTTGGCATGTTGGTTCATGGCTGGTACATGCATCCTAAGTGCCAACAAATAGCAATTGATAATTTAGTTGAATGTGATGCCCCAAATGCAAGACCAAAACTACACGAGAGAAGCATGGGAGAGTTGCTATTATGACCAATGCCTTGATTGGTAAGGATGGTGAGAGGGGGTGCTAATACATCTAAAGAATTCGTCGTTCAATGCAAACACTATAATCATAGAAGGATACCAGCTCTCTATTAGTCTATTTAGAGGGCCAGTACCACTCAGCAGGGTCCCATATCAATTGTGTGAGGGGACGTCTCTAGCCTAATCACAAATTCGCTGCCTCCTTAGAGAGAAACATAGGATGTTAAAACAAGAGATCATGCAAAGGGAGCCCATTAATTAATTCATTCCCAAGAGACCTCAAATTGACTTGATGATTCTTGAACACACACACACACACACACACACACATAGATAGAGACAAAAGGGGGGGGAGGGACAAACTCCCCATGACTAGGAGGAGAATGTTGAAGCTTGGCATGATCAACTAGAAGGAGATTTTTCCTTGGTCATTTCACAAGAATGTGGAGAGTAACTACACTTCATTAGTTGTTCGATCTTACACTCGAAAAGGTAGACATATTGTTGATCTAAAAGATAGATTTGTGCTTGGTCGATGTGAATGTGGAGGGCACTTAGACCTTGTATCATGTTGTCATACATTGTCATCTAGAAAGTAGTTATAGTGGTGGTTGATGCACAAGTGTATTAAAGAGCTATAAAAACTCACATGAGAATCATAGGCATTTGCCCACATTTGCCCTCCCTGTGAAGGGAAGGAGAACAATGGTTGCTTCAATTGACGCACATGTAGCCGCGGAAACGCGCAGGTCACATACTAGTACTATATACCCGTAAAAAAAAAAGGGGCCAAATGTCCTTCAAAAATCAACCGTGGGTCTACGTAGAAGGATTGGAAAGAGAGACTAAAAATACATTGTATTGCATAGGATAGATCCGTTCTAAGCGAAAACGAAACCAGAGAGACTACCTAGACTTTGGACGACTAAATGGCCTGCAAAAGCAACCCTATGCACCACCATGGAAGCTTGAGGACAAGACTTCCACCGCACATAGAGGGGGAGGTGGGTGTGTGTGTGTGTGTGTGTGTGGGGGGGGGGGGGGGGGGGGGGGGGGGGGGGGGGGGGGGTCAGATCAAAGCACTAAAGGTCTCTGTGATCAAATTGAATACACAAAAGAGGACAAGTGCATGGCTGTCCAATCCCCGGTGTGTTCACTAAGGGTTATTGTATGGTATTATGTAAGTGTACTATAGGAGGGTGTTGTAAGTCAAATACAATAGATTTTATAAAGAGAATTTCCATATTTAGGGGTAAATAAGATAGTTTTGGTGCATGCAAGTGATTTCTTACTACTACTTTTAGTGAGTCCTCCCAGGTCTTATCCACTCCAAGTGTAACACTACAAGAGGTTATTCATATTAGCGACGCTCACACAGCGACGCTCAATTTTTTTTTCCCCGGCGTTGCTATGAGCGTCGCAAATTTCTTTGTAAATTTGCGACGGTCATAGCGACGCCGGCTGGGCTAAAAAAATAACCGAGCGCGCCCAAAAACTCAGATCTCAGATCTGAGTTTTTCGGCGCCCTCAAGCAAGGAGCAGGTAACTCTCTCCCTCTCTCTCTCTCTCTCTCTCTTTTTCTTCTCCACACACACACACACACACACACACACACACACACACACACACACACACACACACACACGAGGAGAGGAAGGAGAGCCAGGTATGCTCCTTCCCTCTCCTCATTCTCATGTTCCCTTCCCCTCTTTCTCTCTCCCTCTCTCACACACACATACACACACACACATAGTGTTTTTGAGAGAGAGAGAGAGAGAGAGAGAGAGAGAGAGAGAGAGAGAGAGAGAGAGTACAAACATAAAAAGAAACGCACACACACATACATAAACAAAGAATGCACACACACATTGAGAGAGGAAAAGAGAGAGAGAGCATGCATAAACAAAAAACGCACGCATTGAGAGAGGAAAAGAGAGAGAGAACATGCATAAACAAAAAACGCACACATTGAGAGAGGAAAAAAGAGAGAAAACATGCATACGATCCAAAAAAACGCACACACATTGAGAGAGAAAGAGAGAGAAACTAATTTAACGTCGTAGGAAACTAATTAAAATTAAAAGACCTAAAGATCTAGCCGACGAGGAGTTGAACTCAAGACCTATTATTCAAGAGGGAAATGGCATAATCAATCTATCATACTTGGCATGGGTGATAGAAAGGTTATACCATTTATCTCTTTTTATTGGCACACACATCCACACACGCGCACACACACAAGAAGAAGAGAGTTATAACGTCGTAGGAAACTATCTTAAAAGACGTTAAAGATTAGGTTAGATGTAGACTTACATTAAATTAGATTTAGGTTTATTTAAGTTAAATTAGATTAGATTTAGGTTTATTTTTAACTAGATTTACGTTTATTTACGCTAGATTTAGATTTATGTTATATTAGATTAGATTTAGGTCTCCATAGACTGCGATGCCTGCATGAAGCGGGTGAAGAAAGCCCTCAATCGAATATAGGGTATTGCTGCCTTCACTCATGGTGGGCTCTGTCGATCCAAAAGTACTGGTGAAATGCCTTCAGAAGATAGGGAAGAAGGTGGATCTTCAGGGCGGCAAGAGTCACTACATCCCCGACACAATGACCATCTAGACAACCTCTAGTCATTCAACAGCAACTTCAAAGTTAGTAACAAGAGCAAGAACGGTCTAAAGGGCCAATTGCTGTTGTCAGATGTGGATGGAGATGACGCAGCATCACCGCCGGAAGTTAACTCTCACATCTTTAGTGATGAGAATGCCAACTCTTGCCGAGTTATGTGAAAAATTATGTGTTAAATCAGTTTTAAGGTTCTTATAATCCCTGTTAGTTTAGTTCTTTGTTTTTAATATAACATAATTTACGTTAGATTTAGATTTATGTTATATTAGATTAGACTTAGGTTTATTTAGGTTTACCCACACACACACACACACACACACACACAAGAAGAAGAGAGTTTTAATGTCGTAGGAAACTATCCCAAAAGACGTTAAAGATTAGGTTAGATGTAGACTTACGTTAAATTAGATTTAGGTTTATTTTTAGTTAGATTTACGTTTATTTAGATTTACGCTTATTTACGTTAGATCGAGTCCACGCAAGAATTACTTACGGTTTAGGGTTTAGAGTTAGACGAACAGTGAAAAGATGTTAAGATGCTGTGAAGTGCTACAAGCTAGAGAAGAGGCAAAGGGGTTTTGTCCACTACATGCAGTATCATGTAGACGTGGGTGTGTAGATTTCTTGTACCCACAAATATAGGTATTGACCAATAAAGACGAGATTATAACCCGGTGGTTCTGATCTCCGTGCACCTCTCGACCGAGGTGTGCGGGGATTGGACATGACTAGAGAATGTGAGGTAAAGAGAGAGAGAGAGAGAGAGAGAGAGAGAGAGAGGAGAGAGAGAGAGAGAGAGAGAGAGAGATAAGACGAAGAATTCCAATAGAATATTAAATTTGTTGTCCAGGTTATAAGATTTTTATCCTCATTATGAGTAGTGACGAGGATGTGGGACCGTCCAACCGAAACACCTATCTCTCAACGAGGGTCTTATGTCCTTGTAATCAATGCAAGCATGCTGTGCGACGGACAAGACGTGTTTCTTTGCAACACGTTCGCGAATTTGGGGAGTTCGATCCATCTATTATAGATCGAGTTGTTGCCAATTATAACTCGTCGGACTCTGACGCTGGCCAACAAACAGCAATCTTGCAACCCATTAGACGTGTTCGTAGGCACTTTGGTCAAGCAGCATATGTGAGGCCACAAGATGTAGCCTCTGACAGCTCGGGGGATGATCATGCAGAGCACATTCCCAACGAGACAATGTTTGAGCCCGAGATTGATGAAATGATCGAGACGATCATGGATTCAGAAAGGCTTATCTATGATGATATGAAAAGTGAAGCCGATACGCCATTGTATAATGGAGCACGTATGTCTAGATTGAAAGCACTCCTGGTTCTTCTCAACATGCAGGCAAAGTTTGGATGGAGTGACACTAGCGTCATAGCGCTTTTCAGGTGATCTATTACAATTAGTTTACTCTAATAAAACTCTAAATGTATAATGATCTGATAGATTTTTACACGACTGTATCGTATTTTTATGTTGTGTAGATTGCTGAAAGAGCACATACTACCAGCTGACAATGTGATGCCAGATTCCTGAGATGAAGCAAGAAAGATTTTGCGAAACTTGGGGATGGATTACAATTCTATCCACGCTTGTCCTAATGACTGCATTCTTTTCAGAGGGGAATACATAGACATGGAGAAGTGTCCGAAATGTGATTTCGAAAGATATCGAGTAGATCTCCACGGGACAAAAATTCCACAAAAGGTTTTGCGACATTTTCCTCTGCTTCCTCGCATCAAGCATTTCTTCGAATGTAAGTCCATGGCCGCCCTAGCATCATGGCATGAGGAGAATAAATCTTCGGATGGTGTGCTACGAATTCCTGCAGATTGCGTAGCCTGGAAACATATAGATGGAACATGGTCGGATTTTGCCAGGGAAGCTCGAAATTTGCGCTTAGGCTTGGCTATGGATGGCGTAAATCCATTTGGTCAAAGATCAACATCTTATAGTGTATGGCTTGTTGTCATCGTCAACTACAACATTCCCCCGTGGTTGACTACAAAGAAGGGGCACCTATGGCTAAGCTTGATTGTGCCAGGGCGATATAAAGTGGGAAATATGGATGTGTATCTTCATCCACTATTGGAAGAGCTACAACAATTGTGGATTGGCATAGAGGTGGTGGATATGAGCCGACACACAGGACGACGGAATGCTTTGATCAGAGGCATTCTAATGTGGACCATGCATGACTATCCCGGGCTAACAGAATGCTCAGGTGATCTATTGACACTCCTCACTCAGACGCTGTAAATCTTGTTTTTTCCCATAGTTGATCTATTATCATGTGTATACATGCAGGGCTTCAAACAAGCGGATACAGAGCATGTGTCACATGTGGACCTAGACTGAATGCACGTAGGGCACCCTCACTGAAGAAGCAAATCCACGAAGGTCATCAAGCGTATCTTCCAGAGAATCATGTGTTACGCGACAGCTTTTTGGGAAGAGAGCCACCAAGGATGTCTACACAAGCATGGTTAGAGCAGAAGGAGATGTGCGATGACGGATTGCCTCCAGGGATGAAGAGACTATCTCTATGGTACGAGTTACCATACTGGCCCCGACTCATGATCAATCACTTGCTCGATCCAATGCACATATTCAAGAATGTGGGTAATCTACTATGGGACCATCTGACCGGCAAGAAAGATACTTTGGGAGCCAGAGTTGACCTTAGAAATGTGGATCGTATGGAGCAATATTGGCCACAAACAGCGTCTGATGGATCGATAAAACTCCCTAAAGCACCATGGATTTTCACAGGAGCCCAAGAACGCAAAGTAAAAGAGACCATTCGATCTTTGCGGACCCCCACTGGCGTAATGCACTCGCTCCGACCGTGTTTTAATAAAGAAGGAAAGCTTACCGGTTTGAAGTCACACGATTGGCATAAAATTTGTCAGGTACGTCCATAGTGGACTTTAATATCATTGCATAAAATGTGGACTTTAATATCATTGCTGCACATACTTTACAGTTTATTTTACCGGTTGCCATTGAGGGATGTTTGTCTCTCGACATCCGTAACACAATCTACAAACTTGCAAAGCTGGTGCAATGGATCTCACAAAAGGAGATCAACGTAGACTCCATACCATTCGCCAAACTAAATGCTGCGGAGCTTTGTGTGCATGTTTGAGAAACATTTTCCTACTACCATGCTAACCATTCAGGTGCATCTTATTGTTCACATAGTTGATGAGGTGGAAATAGCTGGCACAGTTCATTCCAGATGGATGTTCTTCTTAGAACGTTTCATGAAAACGCTTAAGGGATATGTGCGTCAAAAGGCACGTCCGGAGGGTAGCATGGCAGAAGGTTGGTTGGTATCAGAGTCCCTAGTGTACATTGGAGAGTGGCTAGACGGATTTGATAAAGCCCGGGACACGCTATGGCGAACCATAGATGATGAGCGCATATCTGGGATTGTCATGTGCAATCTCGGTTTTGAGAAGAAGATGACGGAAGATCTAGAGGCTAAAATCAACCGATTTTGCATGCTTCACAATCCAGTGATGCAAAAGTGGATTTCACAATATGAGGATGCAAAGCAAGAGCGACAAAGGGCACGAATCGAGTGGAGACGGGGAAGATGACCACCGATGCACTATCCAGCGGTTCTGGAGAGCCTACCAACCTTCATGAGCTTAAGATGGTTGCACAACCCTCCCCTTCTTTGCCCGCCCCCACACCAGCCACAGCATCGCCATCTACGCCAGGTTTTGCACGGCTGACTGTTCCTAGAAGCTACACACCTCTACCTACTCCGCCAGGAGCCACCCCACTCGACACTCCTCGCTTCGGGGCCCAGACACTGGTGGAGACACCTGATGTCCGTACCCCCATCGACACGCCGCTAGAGACCCCTGCTGGGACACCCAGGTTCACGTGTCACCGGCCAGAGGGCTTGTCTTACTCCGTCGACTTCAGCGGCGGCATCATCATGGATGATGACGGCAAGAAGGTGATCTCGCGCATGCGTGGTCTTTGCTCTCAGCTGTTTAGACACTACATACTAAACAAATGGAGTGAAGTACCAAGTGATTGAAAAAACAGAGTCATCAGCATACTTCATGATGAGTTTCCCGTTCCAACACGGGATCAACGCTTCAATGAAGACCTGATGAAGATTCGAATGCGCGAATACTGCAAACACAAGCGTTCCGAAGTGCAAAAAGCAATCAAGAATGGGTGGAACAGGCCAGATTGACTGGCCAAAGAAGATTGGAAGAATGCGAAGAAAGCAGCACGCGAGAATCCCGACAAGTGGAAGCAACAAAAGGATGCAGCCAGAGCGCGAGTAGAGGCAGGGAGCTCGCACCACTTGGGGAGCGGTGGATGGGCATCATTTGAGGCCGATTTTGTAAGTGTTTTCGCATTGCTCTTTATGTTCGATAGTTTAGGGTTTATGAGTTTTTTAATTCTAACATAATGAAATCTTTGTATGTTTTGACAGTGGTCGATGACAGGACGTGATCCCACACCGTACGAGCGCGAGTACGCAGGCAGGAAGGGCTTAAACGCCCTGGTGGACATTCTCAGTTCTCGCGGCGGCATGGTTAGTATTAGGGTTTACTCTTTTCTATTTTTCGTATTGTTTTATAAATGTTGTTATATGTTTATACTTACTGAAAGCTGTCTTCTTGTCTTTTTTTGCAGAATCCGACAGGTAAGCCGCTTGGACGCGATGAGACGTCTGACTAGACGACGTCAGTTTAGCCGTAGCTAGATAGCGTTAGTTTAGGGTTTCTCATAGCTTATGTATCATGAGACGGATTCTATACGTCTTTTTGAACCATGTATATTATTACATTTGTCACCGCAGTTCCGTTTGCCAATCAATTCTTTATGCCTATGATGTTGTACAATTGTCATTATTACATTTGCCAATCAATTCATTTTGCCTATGATGTGTACAATTGTCAATTTTGCAAACAATGCGTCTTGTGGGTGACTATTTTGGGTCTATTATCTACCCTTGCACTTTTTTTAAAAAGTGAATCAAGTACAATATGGTTGATGGGTGGCAGGGCATTCAATGCCCTGCCACCAAATAAAAATTCTCTCGGGCGTCGCTATAACCGTCGCTATTTATGGCTCTGTAGCGTCGCTATGAGCATCGCTATAGTCTTCTGTGTAAACGTCGCTATAACCGTCGCTATGAGCGTCGCTATATAGCGATGCATATAGCGACGCTTATAGCGACGCTCTCGTAGCGACGCTCGTAGCGACGATTTTAGCGACGTTGGGGGTTATAAAAACCCAGTGTATTTCCGTCGCTAACAGCGTCACAAGAGCACACAACCTCTTGTAGTGTAAACTTAAGCAGGAACATAACTTGAACACATATTGTGGGAGGCTCACTCAAGTTTACTTTTTATATATGTTTATAAACTCGACCATGGGTCACAATGTGCACGTGGATGAGGTGGAATCACCTGTATTCAAGGAACATTTCTAAAACCCCTTAGCGGTGAGTTTTTTACCAATAAGAAAGACCCTTTTCCTAATCAATCTATGAATTTCTTTTGAAGATCATCTTTTCAACACCCTTATGTATGTGAAAATATGACAAAATATAAAATAAAATAACCCCTATTGTTGAACCCACGTGATAGGCATTGTTTTAATAGTGGTGGTAACCTCCCTCGGAGATAGCACAAAAGGATTTTAAGGGCAAGCCATCAGGTTGTGAGGTTCGCATGACCCTGCTCAATCAATGATCCCAACGTGGGGTGATTATAGAATCCTCATAGGAGACTATAGCGATCCCATGGGATTAAGGGCATGTGCGCAAGCACTAGAATGATGATCCCACCTTGGGGTGATTATAGACCCCAAATAGGAGACTAGATTGACCCTTGGATTTACCCCATGGAACATAAGGCTTGTGTGTGTGTGTGTGTGTGTGTGTGAGAGAGAGAGAGAGAGAGAGAGAGAGAGAGAGAGAGAGAGAGTCACTATATTGATCAAAGGCTGTGCACATGGAGAGAAAATTTACAGTGGCAAAAACAAGGAATCTTCCACGGGTTCCTTCAAGCAATTTAAAGTAGGATTTACAACACAATTAGACGATGGGCTAGCTTCAAAGCTATGAATGTGTGTGTGTGTGAAAGAGAGAGAGAGAGAGAGAGAGAGAGAGAGAGAGAGAGAGAGAGAGGGTCCTTATGGTGAGAGGTTCTGTGTGCATAGAAGGATGTGAAACACTTTGCTAAGTTCGGCGGATGTGAAAAATTTGCCACAAAAGAGCCCTCATGTGGGAACCCTTTCAAAGATGTTTTGATTACTTGATTGGGGACCTCATAAAGCCAAGAAGGGACATGATGTCCAAAGCTTGTGTTGTGTTGTGTTGGATGTGTAGTCAAATCAGCTTGTGTAGCCCAACTCATCACGTCTTGTTCTCTATAACTAGTAGATCTAAGGGTTTCTCCAACAAGGCAAAAGCAATACTCGCGAGTCCCTTATAGCTTGCCCTTTGTAACTGTATTGTGAGGAGAGTCCTCCATGTAGCATCATTGATCCCTTGAGGATATGATAAGTTTGTTTAATATGCGAACCTATTTGTTTTACATGCTTGTGTTGACATCCACTACATTTGCACACCCAAGCCCATTTCATAGCGTCCCTCTCTTTCCCTATTTAAGCTTGCCTTGCACTCATTCCCCGAATTCTACTCTCTCTCCTCTCTCTCTCTCTCTCACAGACACACACACACACAGTTGGCTTATACTCTCTACTAGTGGCTTCCACTACTCTCTCTTCTATTACACTCAAATTGACTCAATTATAGTGTCCAAACTCTTAATTTAATGCCCTAAATTGAGCTCTATTGGCCCAATATATAGCCATATTTAATATGTATGCTCTCTTGGTGGGCAATCTTAATATGTATGCTCCACAGCACCCCCTATTGATCGCTCGGCAAATCAATGCTCATAATGTAGCTAGAATTTTCCCATTTCTGATCGATCTCGCCCAAGTTAATGCTCTAAATTGAGTTGTGATTGGCTCTTTTAGGCCCTAAGTAGCTACTCAGCAAATCAATGCTCAAGATTTTTGCGCCATTTGCGGTCGATTTTGTCCCAAATTCTCCCTTGTTATCCTATACATTTCTCTGAGTATATTTGGTGTTGAGCTAATTCCTGTAACACTCAATTCGGCGAGATTTTTTCCCTGCTGTTTTGCATCTAGCAAAGGCTCTGCAATTTTGGTATGAGTATGGCCTCCATGGTCCAAACGTGTGCTCCCCCCAATGTGGATCAGCATATGGAAGGCTCTTCTGCAGCATTCATTTTCCCCGGTCAACTTGCTTTTGATTGCAGCCCTTTACTAATCAACACTACTGATCAAAGCGCAAACTCATTCACATGGCAGCCCACCAAGATCAGCTGCAGCAGTCCTCCACTTGAGGGCCCATTCACACCCATCACCTCCAGCTCGCACGCAGAGCTTCACGGTGATCCTCATGATGATGATACCGACTACTCCCTCATGCACGCCATAGCTAGCGGCATCACTTACTCAGATCTACTTTCGCTCAATGCTAATTCGCAGCTTTCCGCAGATTTGGACATGGATTATATGCCTCAAGCAGAACAAGTGCAGTTGGGTAATTCACTCAGGACACTTAGTATGTGCAGCGGCGGCTATGGTGGCATCGAACAAGCTCTGCAGCCGGCCGCAGCTGCACCTGCAGAAAATAGCCAAATGCAGAAAGCTTGCAACTATCGCGATGACGTTAAGCTCAGTCATCTGACTAGAACACTCACTTTTCCTCTTGCAAGTCGAGCTCGTCCGGCAAGCAGCATTGGCGGCGCAAGGGCGCCATTGCTTCTTGGAGGCTCTGATGCGCAGAAGCCTAATCATACGATTAATCGTGGAAGGTTTTTGGATAATAGAAATACATGCAGGCAGATTATTAGTAGTTCGGCGGCCACGACAACAACGTCTTGCAGTGGTGGGCAACCTGCAGACGGACAAAGTAAAGCAAAGGCAAGTTTTATACTTCAAGAAGATTTAGAAATTTTCTCATGTAGGAAAATGGAGTCTTTGGAAAATGGAGTCTTTTTCAGTGTTTTTCATACAATGCATAACATCATGAGCTTCTGCTCGAAAGGCACCGCATACCTAGCTGGGTACGATTGGGGACAGGGGACCGTCGGCCTGCCCTAGATTGGGGACAGGGACCATTGGCCCGCTAGAGGTGGGCCTGCAGTCCCCAATCATACCCAACTAGGTATGCAGTGCCTCCCTCACATAAGCTCATGATGTTGAGGTAAGTCACAATGTGAGAATCATTGTGAGAATCTGTCCAAAACTTCTCTAAATTTTGTCCTTTCATGCACTTTTCTCATAAGGTCGTGATCATGCCAGGCTTAGTTATGAGTGATTTGAGCTTATAACTAAGCCTCATCCTTGGTGACATGTCACACAAAGCATTAAATGAATAAGTATGCCTACCTATTTTGGCATAGCTGTGAAATTCAAGGCACAATTGGGAGGTTGAATGAATTATAACTAAGCCTCGTGCGATCATACAACCTGCTTAGTTATTCATTTATTACTCTCTCTGAGCATAGTTGGCATAGTTATCTATAATTGATAATAACTAAGCCTCGCATGACCATAGCCTACTAAGGCCATAGAGCTGGGCCGTACTCAAGGTGAGTAGGGGCGGTAGGAACTTTGCTAAATCTTGGTCACACCCAAGGATTGGGGGATGCCTATTCACAAGAGGTTTCCAGTTGAACGTGGAATCCACCATCAAGTGCCAATGACCAAATTAAGCATCCACATGAATATTTTTCTTTCTTTTCTTCTTGAGTAATAGCTTAATACCTTTATTTTTGCACGGAATAGTGTAGCGCTTGCAGGGTTACGAGAAGCCCAATGATTTTGCTACAAGGAAAAAATTCATGTGCTATAAAGAAAAGGGGTAATTTAATTCATGAAAAAAAGTGTAAATCCACATTTTTAAAAATACCTCTTGAACTCAAATGCTATAAATGATTTTGGAAGAGGAGAATAAGAACTTCTCTTGTCAAGTAACTTGATTTCTCTAGAACTTTAGAGAAATCAAGTTTTTATCATTAAATTTCTCTAAATTTTGTATGTTTTCTCACCTTCATATTCAAATACTGGAGGTAAATTTGTAGGTGGGAGTATCAAGTCATAGCTAGAAAGCTTCAATTTTGGGGGGGGGGGGGGGGGGGAGAGAGAGAGAGAGAGAGAACTAATGTTTGAATGCTTTGAGAAATAGCTAAAGATTTTCTTTTTCTTTTTTGTCATAGGGTGTAAAATCAGAGTCATTTGAGATGACACCTTCTCAAAATCAACAAGAACATTCCTTGCCCATAAGCACCACAAAAGGAGCAAAGCAAAGTAGAAAACGTTCTGCAATCGTAGGTTCTTCTATAACAAGCGTAAAAACTCAATGTATAGAGACTCCCCCAGATGTTGTACATGTCAGAGCTCGTCGAGGGCAAGCTACTGATAGCCACAGTCTAGCTGAAAGGGTAAATTTTTATTCTCTAACTTCATTTTGTATTCAACTTTTTAGTTTATGTAATCTGGTTATTAATCTTTGCTAATTAAGGATTGCAACATTGTTTATTTTGTTGTATATAGGGTTACTGTACAAAATGGAAGTTTTATTTGATGTGGTCAATGATTTTCAACCTAAATATAAACCTTACAATCTACAAATAAAGTATTAGGGAGCTTTTTGATAGTTTTATCTCACTTATATCTGCTAAACACTATGTCTCTTATCGTACACGATGAAATTATCTTTTATCTTGTTCGATAGATTGAAAGATAATTTTTTGTTGTATTGGCTTAGGTCCGACGTGAAAAGATAAGCCAACGGATGAAGGTTCTTCAGGAAATTGTTCCAGGATGCCATAAGGTATTAAGTTTCTAGATATTTTGGGTGCAAATGCATTTTCCAGTGTTTATAGTATTTATAAAGAATAAAAAATTTCTTTGCAATTTTCTTTGAAATCTTGGTTAGAATTTAACTTGTGTTATATCTGGGGGGTTCATCGTTCAATACTCTCTTATATAACGTGCATTCGTAAGATATTAAAAGAAACCTTTTTTTTAACATGTTTGAATGAATAAAATGATTTAGTTTTTAAAAAATAAAATTGAATATAAAAATCTCTTATTTTAATGTATCTCTGTTACATTGCCTTAAATTTTTGACTTTAAAACCCCTCCTTTCAAACTCACGTTATACATTCATATGATGAGAAGTGCCCCCCCCCCCCCGCCACCCACACACACACACACACACACACACCCACCCAAAGTGTTATATACCTTTTGATAATAAATATTATATTATAAGTAACAAAGCACTCCATATGATATTTTGAAAATAAGCACTTTCATGATGCTCATGCTTGTCAATATCATGGGATACTCAGGCCTCCACTGTTTTTTTTTAGGTTCTTGGGAAAGCTATGATGCTAGATGAGATCATAAATTATGTCAAATCTTTACAAAGGCAAATAGAGGTAAAGTCTCCCTTTGCTGACTACAACACAATATTTTTGTCCTTTTTATTGTTTTTCACAGGATTTTAGTTTTCATAATCTCCTAAAAAGCTTTGTAATCTACATGTAGCAGTTTCTATCCATGAAGCTAGCGGCCGCAAATCACTCGGGAATAGCATCCATGATTATAGATAAGGTATATCTTTCATTTGCATGTGCATGTGTGTGAGTGTGTGAGTGAGAGAGTGTGTGTGTGAGTGAGAGTGAGTGAGTGAGTGAGTGTGAGAGAGAGAGAGAGAGAGAGAGAGAGAGAGAGATCATTTTCCTATAGGATGATTGCATGTTGAAGAGAAAGATGACAGCGTCTCACTATGCTTGACTTGCTCTCTTTGTAGGGAAACTATAGGTCCTCAAATGTGGAGATTTTTGGAGATCTAAGTACTTCACAACACCAACTCATGCAATTAGAGCCTTTGATTTCATCCTTGATGCAATGAAAAACAAGATAATTCTATGTATTGAGCGAAGCCTAATAAGCATGATTATTCCACCATCATGCATTAATCTTCATAAAATACAACTGAGTGTACATACTTTCGTCATAATGTAAGCAATGAAACAATACTATAAATTCAACAATATTTTCATAGTTCTTGGATCCCAAATAATCAACACCTATTAGAGAGTTTTTTTTTTAAAAAGAAGTTATTTTCTTTTTCTTCAAGAAAAGGCATTTGTTTGAACAAATGGTTCTAAAATCGGGCACGGCAAACCTTTACGACTAATCCATAGCTAATTCACATGTAATATTGAAATATTTTTCTCTCAAATTGGTGGTGCCAATTTTGCACTTGGTGTTTATTAAAAGCAATCAAGGGGAATAAACTGAACTATTTCTATGCATAATGATGTGGTTGCATACGAGCTATTCTGTAAGACTCGACGGTTTTCAAAAGTATCCTATGAGCATTTTCGATAGGAATGAAGCACAAGGCAGCAAGCATGGATTGAAAGTGTGTTGTGAATGCAAAACAAAGTAGTGAGCATTGGTTTGCTTTGTATGGTTTGATGTTTTTTTCGTACTCTAAAACAATGTTGGAATCACCCCAAAAAGAAAGGACTTTTGATATGCATGAACCTTTGGTGAGTTGCTATTAAAAATAAATAAAATTAATTTTGACATGCTTCGAAATACATACTAAGGGCATGGTCATGCGAGGCTTAGTTAGAACTAAGTCCTGACATCCTGTGGCAGGAGCTCAACGCCATGACCGTCTGTAGGTAGAGAGAGGAACAACAAAGTGCAAGCAAGAGAGAGAAAGATGGCACTGACCGACAGTGGGTGGGCATAGTTGTGTGACTATGCCTTTTTAGGCATAGTTAGCCTACTATGCCGATGGATGCATGCGAAAAGCTACCGACTGTTAGACCTTGCCGGCTCAAGTTACAAGAAACTAAGCTCCACGTGACCATAGCCTGATAAACCATTCATTAGCTCGCTCTAGAGTAGCTAGCCTTTATTTTTTCTCTCCTTCCGCCATTTTTCTTCTTTCCTAGAAGGCATCTCACAACTTTTCCCTTAATCAAACTCCATATCCAAAATATGGTCGACCTACCTCTCTCCAACTTTCACTTTTCAATACATAGTATCTTTTCAAAATGCTTCAACATCTCGAGTTAGCTTCAAAAGCACCCCTAATCCCTAGGATTTGACCCTAGCACGTAGACACTAAAAAGACAAGTTTAACCACTAGGTTATTCGCCTTGGCTGCCCTTAGGACTCCCTTAAGCACTAAAAAAAACAAACCCCCCCCCCCCCCCCCCCAAAAAAAAAAAAAAAAGATTAATTAATGGTTTGTAAAAAAGTCGTTTTGGCTAACTACTACTTTGCCTTTCACCTATACGTTTTGATCAATATCTTGTTAGATTCTTACTAAAAGCAATGCATGCAAAAAGATATGTAAATGTCAACAAATGTTAGTTCACTTGGAAGAGTCATAGCCTACGAGTTCAAACGTGGTAGGTTCAACACCCCTTGAGTGCTCGAAGACATGTTATAGTTTGAAGGGGCGTTTTCCATGTGTTTGGTCAACCTTATCGGATCGAAAAGACTCACCTTAAGAGTTGGGTGTGTGTGTTGTGATTTCAAAGTTATAGTTGATTCTCAGGAAAAAAAAAAAAGATATGTAGAGGAAAAAAAAAACATACACAAACATATTTACAGGAGACCAAGACCATCATTTTTTGGATGTTTTGACTTGTCATAAGTCAAGTAGTATGGGTGACTCAACACTTTCTAATCCTACAAGTCATGGAATAGAATTAGGGAAATGGTTTTTGTAACTATTTGTCAGATAGTTCACT
Organism: Adiantum capillus-veneris; assembly: GCF_014529385.1. NCBI lineage: Eukaryota > Viridiplantae > Streptophyta > Polypodiopsida > Polypodiales > Pteridaceae > Adiantum > Adiantum capillus-veneris. The sequence continues at coordinate 104,535,757 of NC_140931.1, read as the reverse complement.
GCAGAGTCATGTTAATATACCAAGTGAACTCCATAAGTGGGGTTTTATATTTTTAATAATGTAAGAAATTTAATAGAGATACATTAATAAAATTATTTGTTTGTTTGCAAAACTCATATTTTGTGAGTGAATTGTATTAATCCCAACACCAAAATTACAAGACAACCTTAAGCTCAGGCCGAGCCATGAGGTTCTAACAAATACAAATTGGATGACTACAGCCTCTCACCGAGGCTAATCATAACCAACTTGACAATGTAGGTGAACTATAGATAATGGATTTTACGTGTTGCACGTTGACAACACGGCTTGCCGTGTTACCATATACATGTGGTAGTGATGTGTGTCAACACATTAGGACCGCCAGGGCAATTTTTCCCTCTTTAGGAGGTTTTTTCCCCCGTGCATTGTATATACGCCCATCACTCTAGGGCTATCCATCTTTCCATTGTACACTAAGTAACACACTCTCTATTGTGTTTCTTGAGCTTCCTTCGTCTTCTCCAAGCTGTGTGTGTTTCTCTGCAACCCTAATTCCAACAATTGGTATTAGAGCAGGTCACGCACGTCCTCCCGGGCTTAGTTGCTAGCTGCTCCAGCACACGCCTGCTCACTTTCTCCGATTTCAATGAGCTTTGGCGAGCGCTCTCAATGCCTTGTATGGGTTGAATATATTGACCTCCCTTCATTTTTGTGGCCTTGTATCAAGGAGATCATTGCCACTTTAGGCTAGGTTCTATATGCTCCTACCATCAACTCACCCAACAGGAACAAAGCTTATCTTCTCTGGAACACCCAAAATCCAATTCCTGAAACAATGGACATCACTATACCAAAAATAGGGCGGGTAGTGCTGTACTTGAAATGGAGCTCCCTTGCTGGAGAATGTTTTCATTGCAATAAATTAGGGCACTTATCCAAAAATTGCCCATGTGTCTCTTAAAACACTGCAAATCTAATCCCCTCTTATCCTTGAAGTAAAAGTAAGGCCCCTCGGGAGCAAATATTTGGAAAATCACCCACAACTATCCACAATATCAGTGAAAATCCCTCTCCTCAAGTACCACCCTCAACATCTCCTGCTTATGCACATCCTCAAGGCATGGTTGCTAATAAGGGGATATCTAGACCCCTCTTTAATGCAGGGAGCGAGGCAAGGGATTCTAATGCCAAAAATAATCAAGGGTCTTCATCTGATAATCCTCATGAGTCATGGGGGTGTCAAGATTATGGATAAAGGAAAAAGACCCATAGATGCTGAGGGCTTTCAGTCTGTATCTGCCAGGAAAACATTCAGACCTAGACAACAGTCTTCAGGATCTGCTAGCCCTGATGTTTTTGATATACTGCATGATATGCCATCACCTGACACATTACCTGCAATTAAAGATGCAGGTCATACTACTGAAAAAAATCAACATAAAAAAGATGTACCTGCCATAAACAAATGGATTCAATATGGACGACATTGATGAGGGGTCTCAAGATATAGGCCACACAAAGGGTTCTAAACACTCCATAATGAGAATAGCTACTCTCAATGCTAAAGGCTTGAATTGTCCCACTAGGATGGCAATGTTGCACTTTTGGATCATGCAACAACATTTATATATAGTGCTTGTGCAGGAGCATAAATGGCACAAGAGAGAGGGATAAACCTTTCACTTTAAAATATCCTCATGCTTTTATGGGGGGAAGAAAAACGAGTATTCTGGTCCTCTGCATGTAGTCAATTTTGTATGCTTCTAACAATATGAAAGAGAGGGTCATACTTTGGGAATGGATTGAGGACATGCATCCAGGTAATGGTATTGTGGGTGGTGACTTCAACATGGTCACCAGGGGGATGGCACACAAACACACACACACGCGCACGCGCACGCACAGGCGAGCATGCGCAAACGCACATGAGCTTGCACACGCGCAAACACCCATGCATGATAGTCCGAGTTAGTGTTAGTGTACATGCATACATCACGAGGAGGATTAATGTAATCGTGTATGTGAGCTATGATCAAAGTCAAATTGATAGGTATACACATTCACCCTGCCCAAACAGGCTTCATTGGTGACAGATCTATTTATGATAACCTACTTACAGTCCAATTGGGTATAGAGCATGCTGTAAATTCCAAGGACAGGGTTATGTTTCAAATTGATTTGTCAAATTGATATTTCTTTAATATTTTACACCTTTGGGTCCATCTCCCATTCCACAGAGGCTAGAGAGAGAGAGAGAGAGAGAGAGAGAGAGTGGCGGTACATCGTAGGCTAGAGAGAGAGAAAGATAGAGAGAGGGGCCGTACATCGTGGGCAAGAGAGATGCAATGTTCTATGGTTATCTTGCAATCTGTAACATTTAATGGCCTAAAATCTTATGTGTAGCGGAAATTAGCATGAACATAGTGGGCATTTCATTAGAATAGATTCCTAATGAGAATTACAAGAGTGCTTGGGTGGAGAGAGCAACAAAAAGCATAACACCTAGTTAGATAGCATCGACAATACTTTCAAAAGAGAGAGATATTAAGCTATTGACAACAGTTGAGGACCGGATTTGCATGGAGCCGGTCCCCCCTCCAAAAGGCTTTGTATTATGGTTTCTCCCATCAAGAGAGACATTGTACAATACAATTCTTTGTGTTCCTTCAAGACTAGCTAGTGCAATGAAGATGGAAGCTTCATACACCAAGCAAAACACTTAATCAAACACAACTTGAATTATCCCCGTTCTCAGACCCAAGACCTCACACACCTTCGAAGATGGTGAGAGCTAGCAGGGTATGAGAGTAGATTGAGAGGAAAAAGAAGTATCTTACGAGAAAGATGTACATCTCCTCACATAATCACTCATATTAGCATAGCTTAGCTTAGTAATTAGCTTGGTAGAGAAGATGAGCATGCATTGAAGCTTGGCTCTTGGTTGGATTTGCATCCACATGCCAAGAGAGTGTTGATGTAGGCTTCTATCTCACAAGCTTGGAGTAGGTGATGAGCTCTCCATTAAAGCTTGGGAGGAGATAGAGTATTCTTCCTTCACACATGGTCAAGTGTGAGTGTGTGTGTGTCAATGCCAAGCAAAAATCAGCCCCCCCTCTCTCTTGGGCGAGCCCTAGCTGCTAAATAGGTCTGGCTTTTGCCTCATTGGACCTCCCCAGGTCAAGCCAATAGGAATTAAGCAGCATAAGTGATAGCCTTCTGACATGTGTCCCCCTTTCCCCTTTTGTGAGAGCTTCAGGTAATTAAATAATTAAACTAAACTCTCATTGTTTCCCTTTGCCTCCTGGCCAATAGGAATCAGGCAAGCCATGGGGCTCCTAAATGCTCATTGGACCCCTTGGGAGACTGCCCAATAGTCTTCTAGGAGACTTAATTCTCATTGGTTTCTTTTATTAAATGTTTTTAAATTAATTAAACTAGATTTACTCTAGCTTAATTCTCATTGGTCCACTTCAAGGGTCTTCCAATAGGAATTGGGCACACCTTGTGGGCATCTGGCCTAGGGAGCTGACATGTGTCCCTCATTCCCTTTGTGTAAAGGGAGCCTGTGTGTGTGTGTGTGTGTGTGGCTTTCTCTCTCATCTCCTACCTTTGGGGCTCGCCCCCTCCCATGTAGGGATGTGCAAAGACTTTTAGGGCACACACTAAGCATCCAATTTTCCCTAGGGTTGACCTTTGGACACAACCTTTGAATTTTGGAACCTTAGCATTTTGGAAGTCTTAATGGGCTGAACCTTAGGGTCTTTTTGGCCCATTGTTTCACATGGCTCTTTTGCAGATGGCCCCCCCTTTGGATCCCTATTTTCCCTCCTTTGGATCCCTACTGTGGCCGGTCTGCTAGCTTAACCAATATTCTAGCTTTTTCTCCTTGGCACTTCCCCACATTAAATGATCAGTTTAATATGAGAAAATCATTTAGGAGAATTAGATATTGATTATTATGACATTACCTCTCTCTTGAAATCATAGTCGTCCTCGACTATGGTGTAGAGAAGATAAAGCATATGCATGAGTCCTTTTCTTAGCGGGTAGAGGATCCCTATGTTACCCTACGACATCATTCCATAATGGATGACTAGTCCATTTGGCGCTTGAGAGCCTGAGGCTGCCGCAAGCATGTCTGCACATTAGTCCTATCAGTCTTCCATAGTAGAGTGACAAGCTCTACTTGGTGTTTGGGAGACGTCGTCTCCGCAAACTTGATCTAAGCATGCATACTACTTCATTTTTGTGCACAAATAAAGAAAAAGAGAGTCTTATAAGACAAAAATTTTTGTTCATTTTTAACATTTTGTACATTTGCTTACTCTTGGGAAGCATTGTAAGCATTGACAAGGTTTAGGTTATCCTTTAATTGTATGCCTTGCATCCATCTAGCATCTTCAAAAGGATAATTCTTAAACTTAATAAGATATCGTCGGATAGTCTTACCGCCTCTTAATACCTTGTCTTCATGTCGGAGAATGGACTCGGGCTGCAGCACCTCCTCGTGGTCCTCGATCTCCGGTGGGTCTTCAATAGTTGGTTCTTGAGGTGGCTCTCCTTTGTAAGGCTTTAAGAGGCTCACATGAAAAGCATTGTGTATGAGCCAATGATTGGGCAACTTAAGTTGATAGGCCATCTCATTGATTGGCCTAAGAATCTGGAAGGGACCATAGTACCTTTTTGCTAGTTTAGCATAGTACTTTTGGTGGCCCGTAGGATTCTTGCCCGTCGTGTGCCTTAATCGAGCCTTGGGAAACTTTAACAAGACCCAATCGTTTTCTTTAAAGGCTTGGGCTCTTCTGTGCTTGTCAGCAGCAGCCTTTTGCCTTTGCTGTGAGATAGAGATAGCATCCTTAATCTTTTGGAAAGATTCTTGTAGGTCTCGGCTATACTCATCTGCAGCGAAGATCTTCCCATGTACCTTAAGTAGCAAGGGACTTTTTGATCTTCCCTCAATTACCTCGAAAGGTGCTTTTCCTGTGGAAGTATGTACAGTGTTATTGTAAGCATACTCTACTAAAGGTAAGTACTTCTCCCATTGGGATCTTTGATCTACTTCCGTTACATAGGCTTTTAGTAGATCAAGAATGGTTAGGTTAGCTATTTCACTTTGGCCATCAGTTTGTGGATGATAGGCCGAAGAGAAGTTTAGCCTTGTTCCTAAATTCTCAAAGAGACCCTTCCAGAAATTACTGGTCATTCTAGGATCTCTATCCGACACTATGGACATTGGCAAGCCATGGTACTTGAAAATTTGTGAAATGAAGAGGGTTGCCATTTGATGGGCTTTGATAGTCTTTTTGACAGGTATAAAATGAGCTTGTTTACTGAACCTGTCTACTATTGTCCATATTCCCGTATTCCCATGGATAGACTTAGGCAATCCAAAGATAAAATCCATGGATATGCTCTCCCAAGGTGAATTAGGGATTGGCAAGGGTTGAAGCAATCCAAGTTGCTTCCCTCTATCAAATTTTGTCTTTTGACATACCACACATTTGGAAACATACTCGTGTATGTTCACTCTCATGGTAGGCCAATAGAAATATGTTTCAATTCCCTTTAGGGTAGACTGAATCCCTCTATGCCCCGCATATGGGGGAGCATGAGATTCATACATTACTTTCTCACGTAGTGAGTTAGTAACGCATAGTCTATTGCCATAGAGAAGATAACCATCTTGTAAAGTAAATGGTTCTTCTTTCTTCCCTAATGCAAGGGCTGAAATCACATCTCTAAAATCGGGATCAATAGCATACTCATCTATCATTGAAGATAGATCATTGTGAGTTGCTATGGAAACCGCATTCACTCTCGGTCGTCTTGAGAGTGCATCGGCTACTTGATTATGCTTGCCAGCAATGTGAGCAATATGAAAATGAAATTGCGAAAGGAAATTTGCCCACCTCATTTGTTTGTCGGAGAGCTTGGTCTGCGTCATGAAGTACTTAAGACTTTGGTGATCCGTTCGCAGAATGAAAGGAGTCCCCAATAAATAGTGCTTCCATGAGTCTAAGGCATGTAGAACTGCAAGGAGTTCTTTTTCGTATATGCCTAGAGCTTGCTCAACAGGGTCGAGCCTTCGACTCTCATAGCCTATGGCGTGCCCTTCTTGGAGCAAAACAGCCCCAAGGCAATCACCACAAGCATCACATTGGACCTCAAATGGTTTTGAGAGATTCGGTAGTGTAAGCACAGGTTGAGAGATAAGCTTTTCTTTAAGCTTTTCGAAAGCATTGTTCTCCTTAGCAGACCACGTATACCTAACATTTTTCTTTGTTAGGTCATGTAATGGTCCCGCAATTTGTGAGAACTTTTCTATGAAGCGTCTATAGTATGCACACATACCTATAAAGCTTCTTAGTTCATGAAGATTCCTTGGTTTAGGCCATCCTTTTATTACCTCTAACTTAGATGGATCCATTTCGATTCCATCTTGAGAGATAATGTGACCTAAATATTGAATCTCTTGCAAGAAAAATTCACTTTTCTTTCGATTAACATAAAGTTTATTCTCTCTTAAAACTTGAAATATTACCTGGAGGTGTTGCTTGTGTTCCTCCAATGAATTAGAGTAGATGATAATATCATCAAAGAACACTCCAGTGAAGGTTCGATGAGGCCTGAACAGCTTCTCCATCAAGCGGTTGAATGTGGCTGGTGCATTAGTCAAGCCAAAAGGCATGACAATGTATTCGTAAAGACCAAATGTAGTACGAAATGCGGTCTTTACAATGTCTTGATCAACTATCCTTATTTGATGATAGCCACTTTTTAGGTCAATCCTACTGAAGTAGGTCGATCCTTGTAGCTTATCAAATAGGTCTTCTACCCGTGGAACGGGAAACCTATTCTTGATAGTGATCCTATTTAGTGCTCTATAGTCGACACACATACGATATGTGCCGTCTTTCTTTTGCACTAATAGCACAGGTGAGCAAAATGGAGATGAGCTAGGCCTAACCATGCCCTTCTCAACTAACTCATGCACTTGCCGCATAATCTCCTCTTGTTGAGCTTGAGAAACTCTATAAGGAGGTTTGTTAGGCGGTGAACTTCCTGGAAGAAGTTCAATTGCATGGTCGTCATTACCTCGTTTAGGAGGTAGCTCACAAGGGATGTCGTCAATAAAGACATCTTGAAACCCCTTGAGAAAATTGGATAACTCTAATTCCTTTTGGTTGCTTTTATTTTCTTTTGCTAAAGCATTAGGTTCATTTTGAGAATCTTTAACAAAAATCATGTACACGGAAATAGAGCTCTTTATTGACTTGTTGAAAGCTGGTGTATGTACAATGGGGATGGTGTTACCCATCTCCTTAGCATCTATATACATGTCCTTTTCCCTGAACTTAAAGGAGATTCTCCTTTCAGGAAATTTAACATGGGCAGCCAGGCGGTCAAACCATGGTGCCCCTAGGATTACATCCTCATGCTTGAGAGGAGAGATAAAGAAGTCCTCTTTGTCCACATAGCCTTGGACATGAAGCCTCAATTTCCCGATTAAGGGAGTGACTGAAGCTTCTTGCCCCTTGAAGGCACTGTCTGCGGGTAGGATATCTCCCATCTCGTAGGATTGTATGCCTAGCTTGGTGGCTAACGTAGAAACAGGGTCAAAGAGAATAAAAGCATCATGTTCTCTTACCTTTCCCCAAGCATGGCATAGAGGAGATCCTTTGTGGTGAGTTTGATGAATCTCCTCCTCTTGGATTTCAACCAAAGAAGCTCTAGGAGGATCTTGGCGGTTGTTCTTTTGGGGACAAGCGCGGTACGCATGCCCTTGTTCGCCGCACTTGAAACACCGGTTATCTTTACGATAACGCTCAAGCTCTTCAGGAGAGAGTTTATTCTTTCCTTTGTAAACTCCCTTCTCTTTAGCTTTGTTGGAATTGCCCTTAGGAGACTTTTGGACATTGTCCTTCCCCTTAGGCTCATTGGAACCCTTGTTTTCCGGGGGCTTATTATTTCTTTTACCCCCCGTTTGGAAATTGATTCGCGAGGCCACCATAGTATGGTGTATTACCGCCGATATGGTACGTGGCCTTTGGGAGTTGACATACTCCGCCATTTCTTCGGTTAAGCCCGCACAAAATTGTTGCTTTTGCTCTCCAAAATCCAACTTTTTGAAGACAGTGGCTTTGAGTTGTAGGTCCCAAAACTTGTCTACATATTTGTGGATGGATTCATTGGGAGAGAGCTTTAAGCTTCGCCATTCGGTGAGTACTTTGTCTTTGGCATCGGTGGCCAAAAACTGCTTCATAATGGAAGCTCTTAAAGCCTTCCATGTTCGTGGAGCTTCACCGTTGGCTCGTAGGCTAGACCACCATTGTCTGGCGGACTTTTGAAAGTGCATAGCTACATGGCGTAGCTTAGAGGACTCCGTGAAGCCCTCATCTCCAAACGCCGCATCGAATTGTTGGATAAAGGCCAAAACTTTGTCTGTAGCACCGAAGGTGCCATCATAGGTAAGGAAAGAGATGCTCTTCCCTCCCTCTTTGAATTTCTTCAACTTGGACGACCTCTTCCATGCGGCATAGGATTTCCTATGGCCTCTTCTTTTCGATGGTTCAAAAGTTGCACCATCACTTTCTTCAGAAGATGAAGAATTTGAAGAAGGTGGAGAAGAGGGTGACCTCTTTCTCACCTTTTTCTTGTCTTGATCTTTGTCGTCTTCACGATAGCTTTCATAAGAGGAAGAGGATGAAGAAGATGGAGAAGAGGGTGTCCTCTTTCTCGCCTTTTTCTTCTCTTGCTTTTTATCATCCCTCTTTGAATTATGGCGTGGAGAAGAGTGTGATGGTCTTCTCCGCTTTGGTGGTGATGGAGAGCGTTTAGCCCGCCGTCTTCGTGGAGCCATCTCCGCCGAGGTGGCGGGAGACTCGCTTCTTTCTCGTTCCTTCGGTGGAGGCTCTTGAGTTCTCCTTTGGGAAGGAGATGCATCATCAAGAAGTAAGTTCTTGAGCCCTTCATATGGATTCTCTTCTTCTTCCCGAATCGGAGAGAGACCTCTTTTGGTAGTCTCACAAGGAGGCTTCCTAGGTGTTCTCTCGTCATGGTGATGAGCTTGGAGAATCCCGTGAGCACGGAGCTGCCGTTGCACTTCACTTTGGAGAGATGGATTGCCCATGGCTTGTTGAAGCCTAGAAACAAGATAGTTAACAAGCATTGAAGCATCATTAGTAGCTTGCTCATGAGCAAAATCAAAGTTATCAACATTAATTTCACTCTCTTACTATTGTCAGCCATTCTAACAACTTTTAGGTGTAAACTTTTTAGGTGTACTTTGGCACTTCAAGCCCTAGTTGCTACTCCTCTTTACCCCTTTAGAAAAAGCACTCAAGCTACTGTACCCGCGGCTCGAATACCATTAATTGCAAGGAATAGAAGAGAGGGTCTTTCGACACCAAACAGCACCGGCTCCTGTCAAGCTTCTAATAGCTCAATAGTGGTTAAGCCATAGGCAAGCCCCGTAGGACTCCACTATTAAGACCATAGCTCTCGACGGTGATGCCCCGTTAACTGCACAAAGGCAGGCGCACTGCAAGGCTGAAAAATCCCTATTCTACTTACTCACAGGCAATTAATAATACCAACCATTTGTAGCTAGCTTGAGGACCTCCCTTCTTGAGCAAGAAAAGAGAAACCTTGAGCTCTGATACCAATGTAACATTTAATGGCCTAAAATCTTATGTGTAGCGGAAATTAGCATGAACATAGTGGGCATTTCATTAGAATAGATTCCTAATGAGAATTACAAGAGTGCTTGGGTGGAGAGAGCAACAAAAAGCATAACACCTAGTTAGATAGCATCGACAATACTTTCAAAAGAGAGAGATATTAAGCTATTGACAACAGTTGAGGACCGGATTTGCATGGAGCCGGTCCCCCCTCCAAAAGGCTTTGTATTATGGTTTCTCCCATCAAGAGAGACATTGTACAATACAATTCTTTGTGTTCCTTCAAGACTAGCTAGTGCAATGAAGATGGAAGCTTCATACACCAAGCAAAACACTTAATCAAACACAACTTGAATTATCCCCGTTCTCAGACCCAAGACCTCACACACCTTCGAAGATGGTGAGAGCTAGCAGGGTATGAGAGTAGATTGAGAGGAAAAAGAAGTATCTTACGAGAAAGATGTACATCTCCTCACATAATCACTCATATTAGCATAGCTTAGCTTAGTAATTAGCTTGGTAGAGAAGATGAGCATGCATTGAAGCTTGGCTCTTGGTTGGATTTGCATCCACATGCCAAGAGAGTGTTGATGTAGGCTTCTATCTCACAAGCTTGGAGTAGGTGATGAGCTCTCCATTAAAGCTTGGGAGGAGATAGAGTATTCTTCCTTCACACATGGTCAAGTGTGAGTGTGTGTGTGTCAATGCCAAGCAAAAATCAGCCCCCCCTCTCTCTTGGGCGAGCCCTAGCTGCTAAATAGGTCTGGCTTTTGCCTCATTGGACCTCCCCAGGTCAAGCCAATAGGAATTAAGCAGCATAAGTGATAGCCTTCTGACATGTGTCCCCCTTTCCCCTTTTGTGAGAGCTTCAGGTAATTAAATAATTAAACTAAACTCTCATTGGACCCCTTTGCCTCCTGGCCAATAGGAATCAGGCAAGCCATGGGGCTCCTAAATGCTCATTGGACCCCTTGGGAGACTGCCCAATAGTCTTCTAGGAGACTTAATTCTCATTGGTTTCTTTTATTAAATGTTTTTAAATTAATTAAACTAGATTTACTCTAGCTTAATTCTCATTGGTCCACTTCAAGGGTCTTCCAATAGGAATTGGGCACACCTTGTGGGCATCTGGCCTAGGGAGCTGACATGTGTCCCTCATTCCCTTTGTGTAAAGGGAGCCTGTGTGTGTGTGTGTGTGTGTGGCTTTCTCTCTCATCTCCTACCTTTGGGGCTCGCCCCCTCCCATGTAGGGATGTGCAAAGACTTTTAGGGCACACACTAAGCATCCAATTTTCCCTAGGGTTGACCTTTGGACACAACCTTTGAATTTTGGAACCTTAGCATTTTGGAAGTCTTAATGGGCTGAACCTTAGGGTCTTTTTGGCCCATTGTTTCACATGGCTCTTTTGCAGATGGCCCCCCCTTTGGATCCCTATTTTCCCTCCTTTGGATCCCTACTGTGGCCTGGTCTGCTAGCTTAACCAATATTCTAGCTTTTTCTCCTTGGCACTTCCCCACATTAAATGATCAGTTTAATATGAGAAAATCATTTAGGAGAATTAGATATTGATTATTATGACATTACCTCTCTCTTGAAATCATAGTCGTCCTCGACTATGGTGTAGAGAAGATAAAGCATATGCATGAGTCCTTTTCTTAGCGGGTAGAGGATCCCTATGTTACCCTACGACATCATTCCATAATGGATGACTAGTCCATTTGGCGCTTGAGAGCCTGAGGCTGCCGCAAGCATGTCTGCACATTAGTCCTATCAGTCTTCCATAGTAGAGTGACAAGCTCTACTTGGTGTTTGGGAGACGTCGTCTCCGCAAACTTGATCTAAGCATGCATACTACTTCATTTTTGTGCACAAATAAAGAAAAAGAGAGTCTTATAAGACAAAAATTTTTGTTCATTTTTAACATTTTGTACATTTGCTTACTCTTGGGAAGCATTGTAAGCATTGACAAGGTTTAGGTTATCCTTTAATTGTATGCCTTGCATCCATCTAGCATCTTCAAAAGGATAATTCTTAAACTTAATAAGATATCGTCGGATAGTCTTACCGCCTCTTAATACCTTGTCTTCATGTCGGAGAATGGACTCGGGCTGCAGCACCTCCTCGTGGTCCTCGATCTCCGGTGGGTCTTCAATAGTTGGTTCTTGAGGTGGCTCTCCTTTGTAAGGCTTTAAGAGGCTCACATGAAAAGCATTGTGTATGAGCCAATGATTGGGCAACTTAAGTTGATAGGCCATCTCATTGATTGGCCTAAGAATCTGGAAGGGACCATAGTACCTTTTTGCTAGTTTAGCATAGTACTTTTGGTGGCCCGTAGGATTCTTGCCCGTCGTGTGCCTTAATCGAGCCTTGGGAAACTTTAACAAGACCCAATCGTTTTCTTTAAAGGCTTGGGCTCTTCTGTGCTTGTCAGCAGCAGCCTTTTGCCTTTGCTGTGAGATAGAGATAGCATCCTTAATCTTTTGGAAAGATTCTTGTAGGTCTCGGCTATACTCATCTGCAGCGAAGATCTTCCCATGTACCTTAAGTAGCAAGGGACTTTTTGATCTTCCCTCAATTACCTCGAAAGGTGCTTTTCCTGTGGAAGTATGTACAGTGTTATTGTAAGCATACTCTACTAAAGGTAAGTACTTCTCCCATTGGGATCTTTGATCTACTTCCGTTACATAGGCTTTTAGTAGATCAAGAATGGTTAGGTTAGCTATTTCACTTTGGCCATCAGTTTGTGGATGATAGGCCGAAGAGAAGTTTAGCCTTGTATGAAGAGTGACCCACCGGATTTCTCCCAAGCCGTAATACATTGGCGTTGTAGAAAAGCTTCATTCACTTGAGAGTCAATTGAAGCATCATGTAGCAAGTGTAATGCATCCCAACTCCCAAACCACTTCTTTATGTCTTGTATCCATCCCGTGCTCAAGATCTTGCTTTTATGCGTCTTTTGAGCTTTTTTGCTTGCTTCCCATGCAATTATAGGAAGTTGATGTGAGGGGTTTTGACGCATCTTTATCATGTACTCCACAACCCTTTCCATGCCCATAACCTCAATTGGAAGAGATCCCGACTCAAGAAGTAGGAGCATATATGGTGTTTGTGTCTTAACTTGAAAGTTTGTAAGAAAACGCTTTTGGACATTCTCAAACTCTTTCCAAGTAGACTTTGAGATGCTCCCACCCCACACTTCAACTCCATAAAGAAGAACCGGTGTCACCAATGCATCAAGAAGATACTTCTTGAGAACCCAACACTTGATGTTTCCCGCATTACACATGTTCTCAAATGCATAATATGCTCTCTTTCCCGCTTCCAAATGATGCATAGCACATTCATGCCACTTGTGATTGGATGGAACCTCAAGGCCAAGGTACTTAAAGCTCTCAACAACTTCAAGTGTCTCGTTGTTGTACACAATGAATGGCTTCTCCTTATGGTTGGTTTTCACAAGCATAACCTTTGATTTGGATTCATTTACAATCAGCCCACTATGCAAGCAAAATTTCTCAAGGACAACCATAAGCTTTTGTGCATCTTCTAAAGTGTGTGCTAGAAGCACTACATCATCCGCATACAACAAAAGCATGATTACCGCATTGCAAATAGTGACCTCTTCAATGCCTTCTTCTTGCATAAAGTCAAGTACCATTTGTTCCAATTGATCGATGCATAGACCAAAGAGAGTTGGTGACAATGGACATCCTTGTTTAACCCCAATAGTGCTTACAAAAATTTCTGAAATTTCTCTTCCCATGCGCAATTGACAAATCACCTTCTCATAGATGCATGTGAGAGAGAGAGAGAGAGAGAGAGAGAGAGAGAGAGAGAGGGAAATGACAATCACCGTTACTTGAATGCTTCCAGATTTGATCACTCGAGTCCATACTTACTCTCTTTCCCAATCACTTTGTGGAATGTTAATGGCCACCCTTATATCCACAATCCTCCAACATCGAGTTTCATTAATGAAGCTCAGCATAGACCATACAACATGTTTCATTTTCTACCATGCATGATGTTTGACCTTTAAGACCCCTTATACAATCTATCCATCTCTCTCTCTCTCTCTCTCTAAATGAGAATGCCATGCACCTTATCCTGCTTGGAGACCTTGCCAAACAAATTGCCCCTAAGGATACCAAGACTAACTTACCAACAATATAACCTTTCGTACAAGTGCTTATTTAAACACAATTAGAATCTAGGAAATGTCTCGCCTTTCTCGATGTTGAAACTATTATGTGTCATATGAGAAGATTAGAGAGTGGATGACATCCATGAAAAAAAGAGAGCATTGACTTCTTTAGGACAAAGATTCTGTCGTGCTAGTTAGCAGATGTTAAAGATACCTCCAAGGGTTTTTCTCAGGAACTAAAAGCAAAACACAGCTAGGATGCCATTACAAAATTGATAGCAGATGATCGCTCTGATCTCTCTCTCTCTCTCTCTCTCTCTCACACACACACACACACACACACATACACACATTGAGAGAGTGACGATGATGATTATTCTAGCTTTTAATTTACTTCCCTATACATTTAATTCTATTTTTGTACCTATACATTGTGTCAAATCCACCAAGATTGCCGTGGTTCTCTCTCGTATGTCATTTTGGAATTTTGCAAACGTTCAATATAACATTTCATCTCTCTCTCTCTCTCTCTCTCTCTCTCTCTCTCTCTCTCTCACACACACACACACACACACACACACACACACACACGCATAGGCGATCATGCGCAAATGCACGTGAGCTCGCACAAGCGAGCATGCGCAAATGCACGTGAGCTCGCACACGCACAAATACCCATGCATAATATATACGATGAGTTAGTGTTAGTGTAAAATAGGACTTGGAAAATAATACAATTTCAAAGGTTAGGAGGTTTAGGGTCAGCAATTCACGAACTCTATGCATTTCAAAGGTTAGGAGATGATTCTCACCATTGGGTAGGCGGGACTAATCCAGTTCATACCAGCTATGACCCTTGAATTTGGCGCGCAAACTGAGGGTTTTGGTGAAATAGAGTTTCTATATTCAAAGCCGGCAATGGCTGTAGATGATCTCCAAGCCCAGCTCAAGCGTCTCGAAGCTGCATTAGCTATTTGCGCTATTCGTCTTTTTATATTGATCACTTGCCTGCCGGCCGTCATACTGTGCCTATTGATCATCCACAGCTCCCTGCAGCAAGGTCCGCCATACTGTGCGTACTCCATAGCTGCCTGCAGCAACATGCCCGGCCATCGGGAGTGATTACAACAGCCCGGCCTAGCTGCTAGCTGCATTAGTTACTGTCGAAGGTGGCAAGACAGTCGATGCAGCTGCTCGGGTACACAGCCTAGCTGCGAGCGCCATAACCTTGAGATCTCTCATAGGGTACACATCCTAGCTAGCTGCGGGCGCCATTATTCGATCTGATTTGCAGCAGCACCGTTTTATAGCAGAAGCGCAATCAGAAGTTGAGTTTTACAGCTACGGCTAGTGTAATCAGAAGCGCAGTTTTACAACTACCAGTGCAATCAAAAGCGCACTAGTACTGTACGCGTTCGCTGCTCGACGTACCCGTACTAGAATTTCCATGCTCTAGTGATCTGCAGCACAGTACACGTGCAGAGACGTGGCGCAGTACCTTAGCCGGAGCCCTTCTTGGCAAGTTTCAATTTGGCAGTATAACGTGTGCAACTCCAGAAGCTCCAGCACATAGATCCTTATGAGCGAGCTTAGCAACTAAAGCTACACAAATTTGGTAAATAGCCCAAATAACATTTCTTTTAATATATCTTTAGTTACTGCTTTCCTTTGGTTTTATGGCAATGTGTGACTTTTTATGCTGCTATGTGAAGGATGGCATCCAATATGTTCTCATTGTAGATCATTTTTTTTGTACGCAGAGAATCGACTTACTGCAACGTACATGCATTTTTCAAATTGAGAGAAATGACGACGATTCTAATAGTTCAATCGTGATCAGCGGGTTGTTTCATCGGCCAAGACGAGCTTCTTTGCGCCGTTTTTTTTGTCGGGTAGCTACATTTTAACTATCTACTTTGATCTATGGCTCTCTCCTTTGCACTCATGCACATAGTTTGCACATCGATCTCACATAGTTTTCACAACGATCTCAGTTTAGCAAGAAAATATATGAACGCAAATGTTTTTTTTAAAAAAAACGACTTAGCAAAAAATCATATCGATGTGCAAAATCATTTTAATTTATCATATTATCCTTTTTACCTTTTTAGAAGAGAGACATGGATGGATACAAGTTTATGGAATGGATGAAATCTATCATAGGCTTACACAGTGACGACCATTGGCAATGTTTTTGGGTTTTTCCATATGCTTAGCCCGTATGCCCTATCAACTACCTCATTTTCTGTGCTAATTTTTCCGATTTAATGCAGTGCTAGGCTTCATTATGGCTGAGTCTTAATGTATGCTCATGTGTGTGCGCGTGTGGTGTGTGGTGTGTTTGGGAGCATACATTAGTACCTAGTTCTACTCCCACTATTGGGCATTGACGACGTTAGTGGGGATGTGGTGGTATTTATTCAATATTATGCATGATGTGGTGGTATATAGTCAATACTATGCATGATGTATAGTTTTTTGTCGTATAGCGGACATGCAAACTTCACAATGTGAAGTTTCATTTTAGTTACAATTAGTTGATATTGTGATAATTCTCTGGATCTTTTGTTGCCCTATCAACTACTTCATTTTTGTGCTAATTTTTCCGATTTAATGTTTCTTTTAGTGCTAGGCTTCATTATGGTTGAGCCTGAAAGTATGTGCATGTGTGCGCATGCGCGTGCACGTGTGGTGTGTGTTGTGTTTGGGAGCATATGTTAGTACTTAGTTCTACACACACTATTGGGCACTCACGACACTAGTGGGGATGTCGTGGTATTTAACATATTTTAAGCATCTTTGGTGCTAGGTTGTTGTGAATCATGAAGTATGTGTACGCATGTATAAAACCCTAAACGCAAAACAAATACATGGGGCATAGACATCATGCATTTTGACAACATTTTATTAATAAAATAGTTTTGAATGCACGGTGCTCATTCTTGCAAACATGCATATGTAGGTTATGGCTCGACAGGAAGTAGTAGAAGAACTGGTTGCTGAGTTAGCCTGTCATTTTGAAGGAATGATCGTTTGGCGAGAGAAACACTTTTATGTGTTTGGGAGAGAAAGGCCACAGATACGCATTTCAAGAATAGTTATAGATGACACTAGGTGGTGGCCCGAGAATATGGCTTTAGTGCTTTTGAAAGAAACCTTAAATCCACTTGATTATTACAAAGTAGTTTTCCATGGTGAAAATTGTTTATCTCCAAGGATTTTAAGTGATAGGCTTGCTGTGATTAAAAGCCTTATTCTGAGCAAGAAATTGTGTCTTGCGTGAATGTATTCATCATCTATGTTAAAAGATCCAACAAGTGTGTTCACATCAGTCTTTTATTGTACGTGACTCTCCAACTATTGAAGTTGCACAATGCTGCAAAGTTATATATGATTTGTATCTGCAACTTATAGTACTTGGTACTACGACCTTTGACACTAGCATCATGTACATGCAGTCCATTGCTCTAATTTTCTTGCAAATTATTACTCTGGCAGACATACACGCATATTGGAAATGAAAGCTCATTCGCATATTGACACACACATGTTATTAATAAAATAGTTTTTGAATGCACGGTGCTCATTCTCGTAAATGTCTA
This sequence comes from Adiantum capillus-veneris, assembly GCF_014529385.1. Taxonomy (NCBI): domain Eukaryota; kingdom Viridiplantae; phylum Streptophyta; class Polypodiopsida; order Polypodiales; family Pteridaceae; genus Adiantum; species Adiantum capillus-veneris. Next base: position 104,518,348 of record NC_140931.1, on the reverse strand, counting down.
ATTTGTATCTGTGACTTAAGGGCACATTGTACTACAACCTTTGCCACCAGCATCATGTGCAAATGTGTTTTTTTGGGTCACTATAGTCCGTGTAACCATGGCTCATGACATTTAGGTGATACATGCATACATGGCTTCCACCTCCAAGAATTTCAAGTGTGCATGCACGTATAAATGTGCATTTACACTGGAAGGGTATCAAATACTGAGCACAAGCACATTTTTTCACCATAGAAAATAGGAGGCACTCCATAAAGTTCACCCAGATGTCCATTACGATAGAAATTTTGGAGCCCTTCAGGGTCAATCACCTAATGTGAATGAGCTTGATAGTACACCACCACTCCAGAGTGCATCCGACAATGACACCACACGAAGAATGTGGTGTACATGTTATGCATTTTGCCAGGGTGGAAAATATGTTGGGAAAACGACATTTTTCAGGCATGCACAACTAAGGAGTGTTACAGGCAGTCTAGCAAGTGAGCTTGGGTTTGTAAATCGAGATGATGTGGACGTAAGACACTTTGACGACAATATACCAAACGTGGAACCATCAAATGCTTCTTTGAATGTGGAAGAGGGATTTGAAGAGGGCATAGAGGTGAGATTGACAAGTACAACTGGAGCAGGTGAAGACTGCCAACAACCTTCTTGTCCGGATCATGCACCACTTGCAATTGCAACTTTATCAAAGATCATTCAATTCCAGACATTATGGGATGAATATCAGGTTCCCATTAGTGGTCAAGACGGAATGCTTCGTCTACTATTCGGTGACATGGGTGGGGCAAAAATAGGCAAGCATGACTCCACTAGGGAGGATCCAAGCCTAAGCAAAATCTTGGGTCGACTTGAACATGATTGGGATGGTTTTTTGTCTGATAACTATAGGGTGCCTGCTTGCTGGGAGAAATTGCAATCGCTATTTCAAGGGCTTGGTATGTTACAACCTCTTTGATATAGAGTCTGCATGGGTGAAGAAGGGAATCGCAATGAGCCAGAGCTCCTACGCCCAAGCAAGGAGGACAATTATGAAGGATGTAGTGTGGAAATTTGTGCATGCATCACTAATAGTAGAAAAAGGAAAGCGAAGCGTGATTGCTTGGCATGTTGTGAAAGGTGCCCAAGTTGTCAAAAGCCTCGCAAGGAGACACTAGCCTTTGATTATCTCCCAATTGGAAGACATATTGAGCTTATGTTGAAGAGCATGTCTTTGTGTCATGGCATGCTCTCCATGTGGAGAAACCAAGACAAGTGGTTGGGAAAGCCACCTGAACTACAACCGGAGTTTATCCATGATTTCTAGGATGGTGCAAAATGTCGTATAGTCCAGAACTTTTGGGACCCACATGCCACATTTGAGCTTCCAGTTATCTGTACAACCCCAGGGTGTAAAAAGGTGTACACAACGTTTCCTCCATCATCCCGTCCGCAAGAGATTCAACGAGGGTGGAATGAGCAGACTCAAGAATATATTTTCGTGTGTAGAGATTGCCGACGACGTGTAGTCTCTAATAGGAGATTGATTGAGGTATGGCCCTAGAAATATTGGCATGCTATTTTTATTTATTTGTTGAATATTTTCATATGGCATAATAATTTTCCAGGGAGATCCCCGTAACCTGGCACTTCTACTGCATTGGGATGGGTTCCAATCCTCTCGCACCACACAGAAAGACAGTGGGGTTGTAGAGATAAAATTTTTGAACATGGGCAAGTCTTCCAATGTTAGTGTACTCCCAGTACTGTTCCTCCCATTTAGCTCCAAGAAAGTAGCCCGAAACAATAGTGGTCTATTTGGTGCTTTTCTACGTCCTCTTATGGAGGAATTGCAAGACTTGTTCATGTCCGGAATAAAAGTACACTACAACTATGATGTCAACAAAATATTTGGCATGGGAACTGAACGGCAACAGACATGCATATTACGTGGGATGCTTATGATGGTCAGTGGAGACCATCCTTCCCAGTGCAAAATAGGACTCTTCAAGGACGGTGTCAAGGAGGGTTGTTGAAGAGACAAGCCCAAAGCAACTCTTGATGCTAGTAATCCAATGTATAGAGGGCGATATGTTTATGATGAAAATAGACGACAAGAAAGATATCCACCAACAAAACGCTCCATTTTGGAAATGTCCAATGCAGTAACTCAAGCCACAAGAGCAACCTCTCAAACTCAAAGAGAGACTAATCTTGCACATGCAGGACTATCTGGAGAGTCAGTGTTATGGAAGTTCTTTGACTTATATGGCTTTGACTTGTCACGTGACTTGGTGTATGATACAATGCATGTTCTTCCATTGAATTTGTTCAGTAAATATACATCAACTGTCATGTGAGGATTGCAAAATGAATCAAAAAGAAAGGTGGATGAATGTTTCAAGCTTGTATACAAGCTTGCACCACCATCAATTCGCAATGGCAGGTGGCCACACACTCCTAGCAAGTACTTTGAAGGTTTTAAGGCAGAGGAAAATCAAAAATTTGTTCAGTGGTGTCCGCCATATGTATTGAGTGTCATCAACGAGGTATCAAGACCCATGTATGAGCTTGGTCTTCTCCTAATAGACATTGCCCACACATTTTACAATTTTAGTCGTGAGAAGGGTTGGACAAAGGAGAGTATCAAGATAATGCGATCATTGTTCTCATCTTGGCGAGTAAGGAGCGAGGAATTCTTTGGTCCAAACTCTTCACCATTGGAGCATGTTGCTCGGAATGGGGAATTGCTTGATGACATTATCAGGCATGGATCTCATGATGTATATTGGTGTTACATTTTTGAAAGGATGGTCTCCATATACATGGGAGTCAAGACAATAAAAAAAATAATGAGATAACTTATGTCCACTTTTACAAGCGCGTTTTGTTTACATGGGTTACTCGCATGCTTCAAGAGGAGAAGGATGGATTCCTGCTGCACGAGAGGAATTTGTCATTCTTACACCAAAGGTTGATACTCCTAGATGATTTCACTCTACTGCATCCTATGAGTCCACAATGCTCTATCTTCCATGAAAAAGGGCTCTTGGAACTCTCATCTCTAACAAGAGCCAGGGAGCTATGGCATAAGATTTTGGCAGATTATGAACCGGCTTACTACCTCAACATGATTAGAGCAAAAGGGATCGGTATAACCAAGAAGAAACGCACAAAGAGATGCCTTTCAGATGAGGAGAAAAGGTACTTTCATCAACTCTGGGTGATGACAGTTAGTGAAGGTGAAAATACTCTTGTCACAACCTACCAAAAGATACTTTACCAGGGTGAGGCTTTTAAAGTTGGTGATCATGTGACTGTAAAGCGGGACGATGGTGATACTGATGCTCTTCCTGTAGGGCATTGGAAGGCCAAAATAAAAACATTGTTCTCTATCGAGCACAATGGTCAATATTATTTGTATTTTGGGGCAGAGTATTATAGACAATGCATATCCTCACACAATGGGGTTGACGAACTAATAGTTCATCATGCAACTGGAATGAGCATTGTACAACAACAAACTATGCCGTACACTTGGGATTGTGTAAGACCAATCTCATCTTTGATGCATAAGTTCATACCTCTTCCGTTGACAGGTAACAGGCTAGTAGCATATGAGGTGAAGGATTTGATTCAAACAAAGCGGCTTACAACTCTCGGAGAGGTCGGACATGCACCCCCTTGGTTAGAGGTTGGTGATATCGTTCTAGCAACCAAAAGTGATGGTGAAGATGATCTTGTTAGAGAGATTGACCACTAGGGCAAAAAATGCAAATTAGCTTGGCTAGTACATTATAGTTTTGATCATTGTACATGGAGGATACAAAGCTAGCAGTACGAAGAGAGCGATTGGAACTCATGCAAAGTAGTGATACATGACTTTATTGTAGTTAGTAGGAGGTGCATGTCTTCAAGAAGTGGTGCACAATTAAATTTGCAAGTAGTTTGGAGATGCACAAGTGCTTAGCCTTTGATGTATCAAACATTAAAATACTTTAATTGATTGGAAATAATATTTTGTTGTGGTTTTTAAGTTTTGTTTACACTTTATATGATTTAAGGTATAACTTGTGACATTGTAGCTATTACATGGCTTCTCCATCTGAAACAATGTCTCTCAAAGAGACAATAGCAATGCTAGAGAAAAGGGTAAAAGAGTTAGAATCAAGTGGTGGAGAGTCCTCTAAGGTTGATCATAAGAATAGTAAGGTAGTTGGAATATTGTCTCAACGGCATAGCAAGGCTATACAAGTTGCAAAGGAAGACACAGTTGAAAAACCAGTTCCGACATATGAGCAACTCTTTCACTTCCTACTCAAGAAAAGTGACAGAGATCCAGCACTCTTGTATGGAAAGGAGTTCCTTGCAAAATATTACGCTGACAGTGTACATGCAGTCCATTGCTCCAATCTGAGAACTGTTAGAGGTTGGATGAAAGCATTTGATTCCAAGCTTTGTGACCTACGGCACAATCTAGAGGGGAAGGATGAACTTGTGAGCTTCATTCAAGAGCACCATGATGAAATTGAGGAGGTGACGTTCCGTGGTGCAGAGTACCATTGGAAAGTGGAGGACATCTACACATTTTGCTTGCGTCACATGTAAGCAAAGCGAAAGAATGAAAAGAAAAAATCAAAGCTGGTCAATACCACAAATTTAATATCTGTAAGCCACATTATCATTATTTTTTCATTTTTTTTAGCTATCATAATAAGATTGATTATGTGAAGTTGTGCAATGTAGGGAACCGACTTAGTGAATGCAAAGGTGGAAGACAAAGAAAAACAGCTTGTGGGAGTTTCTACATTCTTTATTTTTTTTGTTTATTTTTAATTAAAGTTATTTAGAAATGTTATACATGAATTGTAGATTGAGGAAAATCATTTACAACCTATCAATGAGGAAGTGTATCATCCTCATATTGACTTTGAGAAAGACCAGAATTATTCAGAGGAAATTTTCACTGGCGTGCAAGTTGAACTCCTTCTAGATGTATGTTTTGTCAACTTATACTATGTCGAATTATTTTGTACACTTTCTTTAATCTAGTTATTTACTATTAGGACGTAGAAGAAGAGGATGAGGCTTTAGCTTCAAATGGTTCTTTCTTGGATCTTATTGAAGATGTCACAAAGGTATGTCTATGTTATTGTCCTTTACAATAATTAAACTAGAAATGAATTTAATGTGTTTTATTATGAGAACATGCAAAGGTTAATCTCATTAAAGAACAAATGGATTTTGAGAGCTCTCATGAGGAAAATCAAGTGGATGTGAGCTCTAGAAAGAGCAAGCGTGCACCTAAGGTTTACTCACATCTTTTAACTTTTATATGCTTCATATCCTTGTATGCTTTGAGCTTTAACTTAACTTTTTTGATGCAGTGGAATCAAAAGATGATGGATATGATGCAAACTAAAAAGGCAAAAAAAGATTGCACCAAGAAAAAGGTAGTTGTTATCTATTGCCCAAAATTTCATAGTCTAGAGCTCTAACTAAACTTTTATGATTTCAATTTTCTATGCATACAGAGTGTACTAAAGAATGTTCTTAATGAGAGTGTTACTCTTCAAAACACAAAGGCCTTCAATGAACTCTCAAATGGGTCTCATGAATATGTAAGGAGATTGACTTTAGTTGTACTCATCTTTTGGCATGGATTAAGCTTTTTCAATTAAGTAGTAACTTTTTACAATTGAACTTTTATTTAGGATATGAACTTTGATAAAGACGACCAAGAGACGATTTTAATCAAGTTTTTAGAGGTTCCAACAGTTGATGCATTGTATATTACGCTAAAGGCTAGTTTCAATCTAGCAAAGCGTAGTACGGATTTCACAGGAGATCGTCAAGAGCAAAGTGTGGATGGAATGCGCTCATCATTTGTAGTGTACCTTTTGGCCACAAACAAAGTTAGAATTTCCAAATGTGACTCTTCTCCACTAAGTGTGGATGATGTAATTGTGGTTGAGTGATGTTATGTTAATTTGTTTATTTTAATGTAACCTTGAGACCAAAAGAAAGGGTGAGCATTCTAGCATCAACTATTTTCAATTGTTAAATTTATGACTTAGATTGAGTTCTTCAAAAAGCTACTGTGAGTTACTCTTATATATTGTTCTTTTCTTATGAGGAAGTATCTGCTCCAAATACCCATGCATAATGAGTTCGATGCAAAGATTTCATTTCTTTGATGCAAGATCTACGACAAATTTGTGAGAGTTGTTATTATAATATTATTATTTTAATTATAAAATCAATAAATTTGTATATAATAAAAAACTTAGGTTTAGGTTATTCACTTATGTGACTCTTTTTGTCTAGCTATTGTATATAAAACTAACGTGAATATTACTATATAGTTTTTCTTTCGTTCCAATTACTATGTAGTTTTTTCTCGTGCATATGTTGCTCAAAAATCTATATAGTTTTCTTTTCGTGTGTGTTGGTCAAAAAGCTATATAGTTTTATTATGTGGGTCATTTTTACTGCATATATATATACAATAAAAGGTTCCGTTTTTACTAGTTTGGACTTTTACTACATATGTTCAAGTTTTATCTAGGAAAGTCTTTTTTTTTGCTATGTAGGAACTGAATTAAAGTTCCTTGTGAGGCGGGAAGGACTACCATGCAGGGCCGCCAACACAAACGGGATCCTTGCCACCAGAAATCATGCACAACACTGCACAACACTTCTATAGTCTATAGCTGTATCAATGTGTTGACACATGGCGTGGCAGTAGAGCAAGCTGTGCCAATCTGCTTAGCTTCTAATTCCTCTCACTTGATGTAGGTTGTGCACCCCCACTCGATCGAGGGGCGATGGCCAGGAACAATGTTCGATGGAAAGGAACACCTGAGATCTCTCTCTCTCTCTCTCTCTCTCTCTCTCTCTCTCTCTCTCTCTCTCTCTCTCTCTCTCTCTCTCTCTCTCTCTCTCTCTCAGACACACACACACACACACACACACACACACACAACTCTCAACAGCTATGGACGATTCACCTCCCCCAAGATTTGATCTCTCGCATACTCTCTCGACTCTTAACTCTGGACACGTGCTCTCCTCTTGGCTCCTTTCTCGACTCTTCAGTCTCCCTCGACCCCCTGTGCAGCACATGTTTGTCTCCCAAACGCAAGGCAAGCTTGCATGTAAGCTAGGTAGGTTCATGAGTATATATCCCCTCCATGATTAAGCGGTGATGTGAATATTGCTTGTATTTGTAATGAGTAACTTGTGCCTCCACCAACCAATCAAAAAATTGTGGATTTTTAAAAATAACTTGCTATTTTTCATTAGCAAAAAGGGAAACCATCACTAAGGCCTCACCCCTTTGGGGTAGGCCAAAAAATGAGGGGTCAATCTATTCATGCCAACTTAGGGGTATTTTCAGTACCCACAAACACTAGCTTGCACAACTCACCCTTGGTGGGTCTGCTCGCTCTTACCAATGGAAGATGTATGTGTGTGTGTGTGTGTCTATCTTTATACATACTCCTGAAAAATTTTAATGAAAAATCTTTCAATGTAGTCAATTTACATATACTACTTGTCATAGGTAGGTTTGCCAACTTTTTTTTTTTCGAACACTACTCTCTCTGTTGCACCTGTTAGGTCATTGGACAACTGGGATTCTCTCTCTCTCTCTCTCTCTCTCAGTTAGCCCCTCAGGTGCACAAAGCTTGCGGCTTTGCCTAGGGGTGAAAGCATGTTAACCTGTCATGCTTTTTCATGTCCCGGACAATGCTAACTAGCACAATTTTGACATATGCTAACTAGTACAATAACTTGATCTACATCTCCAAGATCTATGACATATGATATATCAATAGAAAGCACTTGAAACAAGGAATCCAAATGTACAACCTCCGACGAATTTTGATATTATTTGTAGAAAATTTACCGGACGCCCAACTTTTTGAAGATGTGCTAACTTGAAAATGCTAACTAGCACAAAAAGCGCGATAGGTTAACATGCTTTCACCCCTAGATGCAAAAGACTACTCACCACTATTCAAAAACAATGTGTCTTAGCTTACAATCATGTTGATGGGGGCTTTTCACAAGCAAAGCTCACATACCCCTCTTCTCTCGTCCCCACCCCATGAAAACCTCCTCTTAGGGAGGGAGTGATAAAAGCCATTGGAAAAGTAAGAAAAAAATAATGATTATGTAAATATATGAGAAAGGTATAATAAGCCACCTCATGCCTGCGGGGCAACCCATCCCCACCTTGCCTCCTTTTTCTTCACTGTTGCCCCGCCGTGTGTCCCTTTTCCTCTCCTCCACTCAAAAGGTCAACCCCTCTCTCTTCCCCTTGTCCTGTCTTCTTTCTCTCTCCCCTCAAGCTACCCCACCTCTCACCAATAATACATTCTAACTCACCAATAATACATTCTAACTCACATGCCACCTCTCCTATCTTCCAAAAACAGTATACCCCACCCCCCTTTTCTCTCTCCTATCATATCCCATGACCCAAATATCCCCCCCTCTCTCTAAAGGGTGCCATGTGTCTTCTCTTGTAGCCAGATAACCTCTCACACACTCACACACACTCAGTTTCATTGAAAAAAGGTGCCCACAGACCCATCCCCACCCGGTGGTTACCTGATTTTTCTTGTGTTCACACACATCTGCACACAGATTCACCTCTGAACACACTCCCCTCTCTCCCCTCTTGTAATTACTTTATTCTCCATGTCACCTCTCACTTTTTTTCATCAACCCATCTCTCTCTCTTAGTCTCTCTCTCTCATGAGACTCCTGTTCTGGCACATATACACACAGCCACACAAGTGGGGACCACAGTCACATGGCCTATGTAGATAATCATTTCTTCATTTCTAAATTCTAGAATTTCTCCCTCCTCCTCCCCTATATAAAGAGGGGTCACCATCACACTAAAGACACACACAACATCACCAAGAGTACACTATGCACTGTGTGCACCTAGTGCACACACACACACCCACACCATCACCATCACCGCAATCACCATGCTCGTCTTGAGCATGACCTATACACCCTTGGGCACTACAAGAGGTTGTGTGCTCTTGTGATGCTGTTAGCGACGGAAATACACTGGGTTTTTATAACCCCCGGCGTCGCTAAAACCGTCGCTAATAGCGTCGCTACGAGAGCGTCGCTATATAGAGACGCTCATAGCGACGGTTATAGCGACGTTTACACAGAAGTCTATAGCGACGCTCATAGCGACGCTACAGAGCCATAAATAGCGACGGTTATAGCGACGCCCGAGAGAATTTTTTTTTTGGTGACAAGGCATTGAATGCCTTGCCACCCATCAACCATATTGTACTTGATTCACTTTTTAAAAAAAGTGCAAGGGTAGATAATAGACCCAAAATAGTCACCCATAGGACGCATTGTTTGCAAAATTGACAATTGTACACATCATAGGCAAAATGAATTGATTGGCAAATGTAATAATGACAATTGTACAACATCATAGGCATAAAGAATTGATTGGCAAAATGAACTGCGGTGACAAATGTAATAATATACATGGTTCAAAAAGACGTATAAAATCCGTCTCATGATACATAAGCTATGAGAAACCCTAAACTAATGCTATCTAGCTACGGCTAAACTGACGTCGTCTAGTCAGACGTCTCATCGCGTTGTCGAGAAATTTGCGGTCTTGCCAGGAAAGCACCGGGCTTATGGCTGTGAGAGTTTGTGAGAGAACTCGACAAAAACTATATGAAGGAGTTAAACCATAGATGCCATGAAGACTAGGGTTTGGAAAGAAGTATAATCAAAGAAGCCCACCCATTCTCTCTTGCACTCACACGCACAAAGAAAGAACACAAAAGAAAATGTCAAAATAACACAAAGATGAAAACATCAAGGCTATGGTCATCTCGTATCATGGGTAATATGAAAGGGTTAACAGATGAGTTAATGGCATTCAATCTTGGCTGCCCAAATAGGCTACGAATTGTTCTTTGGAATTGTAGTTTTGTGCTTACCATAATATATATATTTTGTCTAGTGATTGGGATTAATTGTGTGTACAAATCCTCTTGGTTCATAGCAAGATAACTACGCTTACGTCAAAAGAAAAGTTATAGTCTATGAGAGGTAGTATGATGGGATCCGGTGACAGAAGTATTTCATTGAGCCTTTCTGGGCCAAAGAGAAACACTATACGTTGTTGAAAGTGTATTTTACGGCTAATCCATACGTTAATTCTAATAGATCGTACAGAGTGAAAGCGATAGAAATTATCATCATGTGGGTTATTCATCTAGGATAGTATGTGAGAAATGTAGATATGAGAGAAGTGAAGAGATGAGAAGTTTCCCTCCCAAGCCCTATTCTTGCCCGTAAGCAATAAGGATACTGCGGGGAGAGATGTACCTGTAGCAAAGAGAACCTAGAGAGGATGAATTACTAAGAATGAGAGAGATAGGTTTGGTTAAGGAGATGAGATTAGATACATATATATATGTTGGATTAGAGATGAAAATGAAAACAACAAGAAATCAAGAAAACATCAATGTAGAACACATCTTACATGAAACCCTTCGGCACCATTATTGATGGGAGAGAGAAGAAGAGGGGAGAATTCAACGTTGATTGATACGCCAAGTACAACACCTTCTTTGATTAGAGTTGATCCTCCAAGGATGGCGTACAAGAATGGCTAGTTTTCCTCTAGGAGAAAGTGTAGGCTTGGGCTTATGTTAATGGGGCTAAGTACAATTAGGCATTACTACTCACTCCCTCAAGAATTCCTCTCATCAATGGCTTGAATGCTTGAGTTCCTTCCAAGGAAGAAGAGGTGCCCTTTTATAGGTGAAGGGAACCCACAAGGGTTTACACAAGAAGAGAGGAGCCAGTGTGAACAGGAATTGGAAAAGTTGGAAATGAGCTGTCCCTGCATGATGTGGGAAGACTGGGGTCCAGTATTTTGATCATATCTCCTCAACCGTAGCTCCAAATAAAAAAGTAAAAATATGGGCAGAAACTTCAGCTCATTAGCTACGATTTTCATTTTAAAATCATTTTCCAATTCGGATTCGAACCTTGTGTAAAATATTCATCAAAATAGGGTCCATTTCTGGCAGCAAAAGTCTTCATGTGGTCCCCTTAGCCTAGACTTTCATTTGATTCCAAAGGACACCTCATGCCATATGAAAGCATGACATTGCTCCTTGACAAAGTTTTGTAATCATGCTTGCAATAATGCATTAAAATAAGTGTATCTTTGAAATCATGCCACCTAGTGTCCCACTAGGATTTGATTCCCTCCTAGTAGCTATTTAAAAAGAAATATAAGAAAAATATGAAAAATACATAGAATATATATAGATTGAAAATTACTCTAGATATAGGATCTAAATAGGGTGTGAGATAATAATGAGATGGTAGAAAGAAAGAATCAATGCTTTTTGCCCCAAGTTAAAGAGGTGGAGCTATTGACACTTTTCCCATAGTATTTTTTGATGGTAAAGTAAGAATACATTACCCTTGAGATAAATAATAAGATGAGATAGAAAGCTTATTTTTATACTTACATATGTATATGTACATTATAGGAAATATAATTATGTATCTAAAAAGTTACAAGATAACTCTTGTAGCATGTGTTCCCACTATGTACATGTCACAGCACGACAGCGTCCAAGCGGCGTATCTGTCGGATTCTGCAAAAAAAGACAATAAGACAGCTTTTAGTAAGTATAAACATATAACGACATTTATAAAACAATACAAAAAATAGAAAAGAGTAAACCCTAATACTAACCATGCCGCCGCGAAAACTGAGAATGTCCATTAGGGCGTTTAAGCCCTTCCTGCCTGCTTACTCGCGCTCGTACGGTGTGGGATCACGTCCTATCATCGACCACTGTCAAAACATACAAAGAATTCATTATGTTAGAATTAAAAAACTCATAAACCCTAAACTATCGAACATAAAGAGCAATGCGAAAACACTTACAAAATCGGCCTCAAATGATGCTGATCCACTGCTCCCCAAGTGGTGCGAGCTCCCTGCCTCTACTCGCGCTCTGGCTGCATCCTTTTGTTGCTTCCACTTGTCGGGATTCTCGCGCGCTGCTTACTTTGCATTCTTCCAATCTTCTTTGGCCAGCCAATCTGGCCTGTTCCACCCATGCTTGATTGCTTTTTGCACTTCAGAACGCTTGTGTTTGCAGTATTCGCGCATTCGAATCTTCATCAGGTCTTCATTGAAGCGCTGATCCCGTGTTGGAACGGGAAACTCATCATGAAGTATGCTGATGACTCTGTTTTTTAAATCACTTGGTACTTCACTCCATTTGTTTAGTATGTAGTGTCTAAACAGCTGAGAGCAAAGACCACGCATGCGCGAGATCACCTTCTTGCCGTCATCATCCATGATGATGCCGCCGCTGAAGTCGACGAAGTAAGGCAAGCCCTCTGGCCGGTGACGCGTGAACCTGGGTGTCCCGGCAGGGGTCTCTAGCGGCGTGTCGATGGGGGTACGGATGTCAGGTGTCTCCACCGGTGTCTCGGCCCCGAAGCGAGGAGTGTCGAGTGGGGTGGCCCCTGGCGGAGTAGGTAGAGGTGTGTAGCTGCTAGGAACAGTCAGCCGTGCAAAACCTGGCGTAGATGGCGATGTTGTGGCTGGTGTGGGGGCGGGCAAAGAAGGGGAGGGTAAAGAGCCTCATCGAACACGAGGCAGTGTGGAGGCATCGGTGGAGGAATCCCCACAACAACCGCCACCGCCACCACTAGAGCGCCGGTGTCTAGACGAGTGTGAAGCTCGTCTTGTTGACGTCGAAGCTTCGGAGCGCGCCGAATGCTCCGAAATAGAGGGAGATGCAGATGGAGTAGGAACGCGCGATGATGCGCCAGAGCGATGACGCTCCATGTACCACTGTCTCTGCTGCGGTGACAAAGAAGAAAGAAACTCCTCATCATCCATACCTACATTAAACACACGAATATTTTAACTTAATATTGAATGAATAGAGTAGACAATGACTCAAAGACCATTAAATACAATGACGTAATGACGCATATAAATACAATGACGCAATGAATTGAGTGATAGAAGAGGCAAGTCGAAAACTCAGAATTTTCAATCAAAAGATGTGAGCGCCATGGAAGGTACTTAGAGAGCCAAAGCTTTTACAACCCGGAGCAAAATTGTTCAAATACAATATTTGTGGCTTTAAGAGATCTCTTTCTCATCCTCGCATAACTCAGCATAACTTCCTATATCTATATAGAGCTCTCCGTTTAAACACATATCCTCTATTTCATTTTGTAGCTCCTCTGCATGCACCCCATATAGAGTAGTAGCATCTTGATGCTCGTCTGGCACCACCGCAGCGGCTTCTGATTGAGCATCTTCTCTGATCTCCTCCATTGATGCCGTTGTGATTGGCACATGGTAGCCTTCATACTTCCTTGCACTACGAGGGGCTACCTCTATGACGTACCACCAGTTTGATGTAGACTTTGTAGGATGAAATATTACCTGCCAGAGCCACATAACTTACATGAGAGCTTTCAAGCACATAACTTGTAAAAGGGGGATGTTAACTATTTACATACTTACTTGTTCACAATGCTCTGGTAGTACGAAAGTGTCTCTTAGGTCAGTCCATTTCTTAGTAGAATCCACCTCAAGAAAACCAGACTCTCCTCTACGCACAGTAGCGTTGCGACCCTCCATGATTATCTTGAACCATTGCACGTCGAACAAGTCGACAAAAAATTCTCTGTAATCGATCCTCAAAATCTCTTGCAGCGTGCCGAAGTAAGTGAGTTCCGCCACCACAGGATCTGCATCAGAGGAACATCGTCGACTAGACTGTTCAAATTTTGCCATGATTCCACAATCTTGAGTAAAACGCTTTTTGTCGATTCGTTCCACCCTAAAATGTCGACCTTTACACCATGCTGCTGTTTATGACTTATACTACAATGAACAAAGATTATGAGTGGCCGTTCAAACGTTTAGAAATAAAGTCACTAGCATGTCGTACATTGCAAACTTACCTTGGTCGCGCAACTCCGAGAGTACTCCCACTCTTCCTCAGTCACTTCGTCACCGCATTGTTGTGCGCTTTTCAATTGGTTGTGCAACCATCTTAAGCTCATGAAGGTTGGTAGGCTCTCCAGAACCGTCGGATAGTGCATCGGTGGTCGTCTTCCCCGTCTCCACTCGATTCGTGCCCTTTATCGCTCTTGCTTTGCATCCTCATATTGTGAAATCCACTTTTGCATCACTGGATTGTGAAGCATGTAAAATCGGTTGATTTTAGCCTCTAGATCTTCCGTCATCTTCTTCTCAACACCGAGATTGCACATGACAATCCCAGATATGCGCTCATCATCTATGGTTCGCCATAGCGTGTCCCGGGCTTTATCAAATCCGTCTAGCCACTCTCCAATGTACACTACAGACTCTGATACCAACCAACCTTCTGCCATGCTACCCTCCGGACGTGCCTTTTGACGCACATATCCCTTAAGCGTTTTCATGAAACGTTCTAAGAAGAACATCCATCTGGAATGAACTGTGCCAGCTATTTCCACCTCATCAACTATGTGAACAAGAAGATGCACCTGAATGGTTAGCATGGTAGTAGGAAAATGTTTCTCAAACATGCACACAAGGTCCGCAGCATTTTGTTTGGCGAATGGTATGGAGTCTACGTTGATCTCCTTTTGTGAGATCCATTGCACCAGCTTTGCAAGCTTGTAGATTGTGTTACGGATGTCGAGAGACAAACATCCCTCAATGGCAACCGGTAAAATAAACTGTAAAGTATGTGCAACAATGATATTAAAGTCCACATTTTATGCAATGATATTAAAGTCCACTATGAACGTACCTCACACATTTTATGCCAATCGTGTGACTTCAAACCGGTAAGCTTTCCTTCTTTAGTAAAACACGTTCGGAGCGAGTGCATTACGCCAGTGGGGGTCCGCAAAGATCGAATGGTCTCTTTTACTTTGCGTTCTTGGGCTCCTGTGAAAATCCATGGTGCTTTAGGGAGTTTTATCGATCCATCAGATGCTGTTTGCAGCCAATATTGCTCCATACGATCCACATTTCTAAGGTCAACTCTGGCTCCCAAAGTATCTTTCTTACCGGTCAGATGGTCCCATAGTAGATTACCCACATTCTTGAATATGTGCATTGGATCCAGCAAGTGATTGATCATGAGTCGGGGCCAGTATGGTAACTCGTACCATAGAGATAGTCTCTTCATCCCTGGAGGCAATCCGTCATCGCACATCTCCTTCTGCTCTAACCATGCTTGTGTAGACATCCTTGGTGGCTCTCTTCCCAAAAAACCGTCGCGTAACACATGATTCTCTGGAAGATACGCTTGATGACCTTCGTAGATTTGCTTCTTCAGTGAGGACGCTCTACGTGAATTCAGTCTAGGTCCACATGTGACACATGCTCTGTATCCGCTTGTTTGAAGCCCTGCATGTATACACATGATAATAGATCAACTATGGGAAAAAACAAGATTGACAGTGTCTGAGTGAGGAGTGTCAATAGATCACCTGAGCATTCTGTTAGCCCGGGATAGTCATGCATGGTCCACATTAGAATGCCTCTGATCAAAGCATTCTGTCGTCCTGTGTGTCGGCTCATATCCACCACCTCTATGCCAATCCACAATTGTTGTAGCTCTTCCAATAGTGGACGAAGATACACATCCATATTCCCCACTTTCTATCGCCCTGGCACAATCAAGCTTAGCCATAGGTGCCCCTTCTTCGTAGTCAACCACGGGGGAATGTTGTAGTTGACGATGACAACGGGCCATACACTGTAAGATGTTGATCTTTGACCAAATGGATTTACGCCATCCATAGCCAGGCCTAAGCGCAAATTTCGAGCTTCCCTGGCAAAATCCGACCATGTTCCATCTATATGTTTCCAGGCTGCGCAATCTGCAGGAATTCGTAGCACACCATCTGAAGATTTATTCTCCTCATGCCATGATGCTAGGGCGGCCATGGACTTACATTCGAAGAAATGCTTGATGCGAGGAAGCAGAGGAAAATGTCGCAAAACCTTTTGTGGAATTTCTGTCCCATGGAGATCTACTCGATATCTTTCGGAATCACATTTCGGACACTTCTCCATGTCTATGTATTCCCCTCTGAAAAGAATGCAGTCATTAGGACAAGCGTGGATAGAATTGTAATCCATCCCCAAGTTTCGCAAAATCTTTCTTGCTTCATCTCAGGAATCTGGCATCACATTGTCAGCTGGTAGTATGTGCTCTTTCAGCAATCTACACAACATAAAAATATGATACAGTCGTGTAAAAATCTATCAGATCATTATACATTTAGAGTTTTATTAAAGTAAACTAATTGTAATAGATCACCTGAAAAGCGCTGTGACGCTGGTGTCACTCCATCCAAACTTTGCATGCATGTTGAGAAGAACCAGGAGTGCTTTCAATCTAAACATACGTGCTCCATTATACAATGGCGTATCGGCTTCACTTTTCATATCATCATAGATAAGCCTTTCTGAATCCATGATCGTCTCGATCATTTCATCAATCTCGGGCTCAAACATTGCCTCGTTGGGAATGTGCTCTGCATGATCATCCCCCGAGTTGTCAGAGGCTACATCTTGTGGCCTCACATATGCTGCTTGACCAAAGCGCCTGCGAACATGTCTATTGGGTTGCAAGATTGCTGTTTGTTGGCCAGCGTCGTCAGAGTCCGACGAGTTATAATTGGCAACAACTCGATCTATAATAGATGGATCGAACTCCCCAAATTCGCGAACGTGCTGCAAAGAAACACGTCTTGTCCGTTGCACAGCATGCTTGCATTGATTACAAGGACATAAGGCCCTCGTTGAGAGATAGGTGTTTCGGTTGGACGGTCCCACATCCTCGTCACTACTCATAATGAGGATAAAAATCTTATAACCTGGACAGAAAATTTAATATTCTATTGGCATTCTTCGTCTTATCTCTCTCTCTCTCTCTCTCTCTCTCTCTCTCTCTCTCTCTCTCTCTCTCTCTCTCTCTCTTTACCTCACATTCTCTAGTCATGTCCAATCCCCGCACACCCTCGGTCTAGAGGTGCACAGAGATCAGAACCACCGGGTTATAATCTCGTCTTTATTGGTCAATACCTATATTTGTGGGTACAAGAAATCTACAGACCCACGTCTACATGATACTGCATGTAGTGGACAAAACCCCTTTGCCTCTTCTCTAGCTGTAGCACTTCACAGCATCTTAACATCTTTTCACAGTAGATCTTTTCACTGTTCGTCTAACTCTAAACCCTAAACCGTAAGTAATTCTTGCGTGGACTCGATCTAACGTAAATAAGCGTAAATCTAAATAAAGGTAAATCTAACTAAAAATAAACCCAAATCTAATTTAACATAAGTGTACATCTAACCTAATCTTTAACGTCTTTTGGGATAGTTTCCTACGACGTTAAAACTCTCTTCTTCTTGTGTGTGTGTGTGTGTGTGTGTGTGTGTGTGTGGGTAAACCTAAATAAACCTAAGTCTAATCTAATATAACATAAATCTAAATCTAACGTAAATTATGTTATATTAAAAACAAAGAACTAAACTAACAGGGATTATAAGAACCTTAAAACTGATTTAACACATAATTTTTCACATAACTCGGCAAGAGTTGGCATTCTCACCACTAAAGATGTGAGAGTTAACTTCCGGCGGTGACGCTGCCTCATCTTCATCCACATCTGACAACAGCAATTGGCCCTTTAGACCGTTCTTGCTCTTGTTACTAACTTTGAAGTTGCTGTTGAATGACTAGAGGTTGTCTAGATGGTCATTGTGTCGGGGATGTAGTGACTCTTGCCGTCCTGAAGATCCACCTTCTTCCCTATCTTCTGAAGACATTTCACCAGTACTTTTGGATCGACGGAGCCCACCATGAGTGAAGGCAGCAATACCCTATATTCCATTGAGGGCTTTCTTCACCAGCTTCATGCAGGCATCACAGTCTATGGAGACCTAAAGCTAATCTAATATAACGTAAATCTAAATCTAGCGTAAATAAACGTAAATCTAATTAAAAATAAACCTAAATCTAATCTAATTTAACTTAAATAAACCTAAATCTAATTTAACGTAAGTCTACATCTAACCTAATCTTTAACGTCTTTTAGGATAGTTTCCTACGACGTTATAACTCTGTTCTTCTTGTGTGTGTGCGCATGTGTGGATGTGTGTGCCAATAAAAAGAGATAAATGGTATAACCTTTCTATCACCCATGCCAAGTATGATAGATTGGTTATGCCATTTCCCTCTTGAATAATAGGTCTTGAGTTCAACTCCTTGTTGGCTAGATCTTTAGGTCTTTTAATTTTAATTAGTTTCCTACGACGTTAAATTAGTTTCTCTCTCTTTCTCTCTCAGTGTGTGTGCGTTTTTTTGGATCGTATGCATGTTTTCTCACTCTTTTCCTCTCTCAATGTGTGCGTTTTTTGTTTATGCATGTTCTCTCTCTCTTTTTCTCTCTCAATGCGTGCGTTTTTTGTTTATGCATGCTTTCTCTCTCTTTTCCTCTCTCAATGTGTGTGTGCATTCTTTGTTTATGTATGTGTGTGTGTGTTTTTGTTTATGTTTGTACTCTCTCTCTCTCTCTCTCTCTCTCTCTCTCTCTCAAAAACACTATGTGTGTGTGTATGTGTGTGTGTGTGAGAGAGAGAGAGAGGGAGAGAGAAAGAGGGGAAGGGAACATGAGAGTGAGGAGAGGGAAGGAGCATACTTGGCTCTCCTTCCTCTCCTCGTGTGTGTGTGTGTGTGTGTGTGTGTGGAGAAGAAAAAGAGAGAGAGAGAGAGAGAGAGAGGGGCGGAGAGCGTTACCTGCTCCTTGCTTGAGGGCGCCGAAAAACTCAGATCTGAGATCTGAGTTTTTGGGCGCGCTCTGTTATTTCTTTAGCCTAGTCGGCGTCGCTATGAGCGTCGCTATAAGTGTCGCTATGAGCGTCGCAAATTTACAAAGAAATTTGCGACGCTCATAGCGACGCCGGGAATTTTTTTTTTGAGCGTCGCTAATATGAATAGCCTCTTGTAGTGTGGGCAATGGAAGATGAAGGGCAGCTAAATGAAGGATGATGGCCATAACCCTCGTGCGAGTCTTCGTTATCAGCTCCCACCTATCCGCCATGTGCTCTACCACTCTCTCCCTTCTCTTTCCCCTACCCTATGCATTTCATCGCCTTATTCTCTAAATAAAGCTTGAGGTTTCGTGAGTATGTTTCTTGCAATGTTTTGCCCATGTGAGGTGTGCGGAATCGCCACCTAGTCTTGTGTTTGGAGTGAGCTTGTGTATGTGTGAAGGGTGTGCGGATTCGCCATCCTTCTGTGGTGCCTAAGTACTAAGCCGCTATACTCTCTCTCTCTCTCTCTCTCTCTCTCTCTCTCTCTCTCTCTCTCTCTCTCTCTATCTCATTCCCCTTCCTCTTCATCATTACTCCCAAGCATCCATCTCTCTTCGATGAAAAATTTGTTATGGTGGTGTGTTGTTTGCGTCCTAGCCGCTCAAGTTAGGTGGTGCCCCCTGTTTGCTTTACCGTGATAGGCTCAAGGCGCGCCATTCGGTCCCCGGTGTTTTAGAGGCCGCCGGGGGTTCAGGGTTCGCTTTGCTTCCATCATTTGGTGCCCCCATTGAGGATCTTTTCATGAAACCCTTCAGTTTACAAGACTGAAACCCCTAAACTATTGTGAATGGATGAATGGCTAGCAGGATTTGCTAATTGGAGGACAGAAGAAGAAGAACTCCAAGCACAACTAGACAAACTCCGCATCTCCATCGAAGCTGGAGTGCCATGGGTAACGGTAATCGATTTACAGTGGGAGAGTCAACCAACACGCCAAACCCACTGGATATACATAGGCCGAGTGCCAAGAAGAAGAAGGAGATGGTCGAAACCATGTCCGCAACCTACAACCAACCAACAACAACAAGATGGAAGGAGCTCTGCACATTAGAGAATCAACACTACTCTACTTTGAGAATCGGGTAACTCAAGTCACCGAGGTAATTATCACAGTCAGTTTCCAAGTCGCACGTGATGCTGCAGCACAGATAACGGAATCAAATGCTCACACTCTCACTAGAGAAACTAGGGATCTACTAAGTTTGTTTCAGGAAAGAACTCCACCCTCTCCCACAAGCTTGGACAGTGACGAAGCACCTCTAAGCTTCACATGAATTAGTACAACCTACCTCAAGACAGATCACACATACCAACACGTGTACGCTCAATCAAGGTAATACTGGACTTGAAGGCTCACTACCAGCACGTCATTGACACCATGCTGGGTGGGGAGCGGTTTTTTGAGGTTCTGGCATCAGATCAACCATTTGTCTTACCTTTGGTACAAGGCAATGTACCGTTTGAAGTATTAATCTATGTCCTAGTATAAGAGGGTATACACGCCTCCTTGTAAAGAAGAAAAAAACTTTTGCAAGTTAAGTAGTGTGTCTTTTTAGCTCTCTCTCAGTAATCATGGCAAGTGTAGCATTTCCAACATTTAAAGGAAAGAAGGGGGAGGATTTGGTAACAGACTTCCTAGATGACTTTGAAGTAGCATGTGTAGTGAGCAACAAAGATACGGATGAATCCCCGGTTAGAATCTTTAAGCATCTCATGAAGGTAGAAGCTAGATCATGGTACAATGCACTTCCACAAGCAACCAAGGATGACTGGGAACCCTTAAAAACCGCTTTTAAGAGGCGCTTTGGGGGAGGTACCACTTCAGAAAAGTTGTGGGACAAGTTGAGAGACTTGAAGCAGGAGGGTCTTTTAGAATATGCCACCTATGAGTCCAAATTTGTGGATTTGTGGGAACGGTGGGTTGAGTCACAGGCAAGGGGAGAAGCTGGACCTGATTTCCTAAAAAAAGATCGGTTCACGCATGGCTTATGGCCGCTTCTCAAGGAGAAGGTGAAAGGTAGATTCCCGGCTACGTACGAGTTAGCTGTTGAGATTGCTCGCCTTAAGGACAAGAATTTGCGAATGAAAACCAAAGAAATCGAGTCAACAGAAGCAAGAACATCGCGTCGACCAGCAACTACGACAACCACCATTCCACCACCACCACTGGCTCTTGGGATAAGAGATGACCAACAAGATATGTTGGCCCATATTACTAACCAACTGCAGAATTTGTCTGTCCACTTAATACAGCAAGGGAGGAGTCAAGAAAGAGATCAAGACCCTTGAAGAGCACGACGAAAAAACACGGAGTATCATTGCTACAACTGCGGAGAAGACGGTCACGGTATGTACTTCTGTCCCAAACCACGACAAAACTATAATAGAGGAGGTAGGAGGAACCAATTGTCACCCCCTAGAGAAAGAACACCCCCACCTCGAGCACCAGCCCCACCAACACAAATTCTACGTCCAGCCCAGACACCACTACAAGCATCCATTCCACCTCTTCCACCAGCCCCACCACCTGATCGCCCTGTAAACATCATAAGGCTAGAAGAGAAAGGAAAAGCCGTAGTAGTGGATGCACCCAGAGCAAATGAGAGGGACAAGGGTAAGGAGAAGGTAACCTTTTTAGAACCACTTGAATCCATGACTGTGAAAAGAGTTAGGGGGGAGAAATCTACACAATCAGATGATGAGAGAAGCATGAGAGGAGAGACTAGCAAGAGGCCATCCAGGCCACGACAGAAATTGGGCATCACCAACTTCCAGCTAGGGGAAAGTTCTACGGCCTATGATCTAACATTGGATGTGGCAGAGCAAGGACCAAAGATTACATGGCCACAACTACTACATTTTGCACCTAAAGTAAGGCAACAATGGTCCAAAATGGTAAGTACAAGACGCTCCAAAACAAAGGTAGCCGGACCAATTTCGGGTTGCAACATGGATGACATCCTTCCAATTTTCGACGTAAACATAAAAGGAAAGAGGGTTGGAAACACCTACATTGATGCAGGTGCACAAATCTGTGTAATGAGCGAAGCTATGATGCTTCGATTGGGGCTCGAGGTTGACAGGCCTTCTCCATGCAAGGCAAAGATGGCAAACAACGCAAAAGTAAAGTGTGTGGGTGTGGTAAGTGCCGTGAAAATAAAATCCTTCAACACTGAGGTAGAGGTAGATTTTTTTGTAATGCCTACTAAGGGGGAGGGATATCCACTAATCTTGGGAAGGCCATGGTTGATGGCCATGAAGGCAAAACAGGACTGGGGTATTGGCCTTCTACGCATGACCGGTAAGAAAGGGTGGAAAATCTACTACGACATGAGGATTGGCAAGCAGAAGCAAATGAACCTCGAAACATTGGCAGATGAAACCACTAGCGAATCTTCCAGTTCTGAGGAGGAGACCACATCCGCCGACGAAAGTGACAGTTCCATTGATGTGATGGGTATCATTATGAAGGATCCACAAAGGGTAAGCACAACTGGTGATCCATCACCAAAAGGGCAACCCAATGAAGAGGAGAGAAAATCACTTGGCCTAGGAGGAAGTAGGTTGAAGGGTATGTTGTCTACAAAATTAACACTTGAGGAGAAAGATAGTTTTTTGCAAATGTTGATGGGATTTCCTAACTTGTTCATTGACAACTATGAAAGAATCACAGGCATTACAGTGGTGGAACATCATATTGAGCTGAAGGAAGGGGTAAAACCAGTTGTGCAAAAGCTACGACGATTGGGGGTCATACAAGAAAAGGCACTCTTGACAGAGGTACGGAAGCTGCTGGAGGTGGGATTCATCTATCCTATAGAAAACTCAGAATGGGTGTCACCCGTAGTAGTGATACCTAAAGATAATAGTAAGTGGAGGTTCTGTGTTGACTACAAACCACTAAATGCAGCTACAAAGAGAGACCACTTTCCTCTCCCTTTGTTGGATGAAATTCTGAATGAAGTAGCGGGTTTTGAATGCTATACCGTCTGTGATGGTTATTCTAGATACTTTCAAATACACATAGCCTTGGAAGATCAGCTAAAAACCACTTTTATCACGCCATGGGGTTGATTTGCATACAGGGTTATGCCATTTGGTCTCACAAATGCACCTGCCACATTCCAAAGATATGTCACATATGTTTTTCAACCGTTCTTTGGAACATCCATAAGAGTGTTCATTAATGATTTTTGTATATATAGCTCCTGTATTTCACATTTAGAAAAGGTAACTGAAGGTTTGTCCATGTTGCAGAGCCTATGTGGGCAATTAAATGTGGATAAATGCCACATTGGCGAGAGTAAATTCATTCTACTAGGCCATGAAATTTCAGCAAAAGGTATCAACGCTGACCCAGGTAAGGTGTCCGCACTCATAGCCCTACCTTTGATGGAAGCTTTTCACAAGCCAAGCTCCCATACCCCTCTTCTCTCGTCCCCACCCCATGAAAACCCCCTCTTAGGGAGGGAGTGATAAAAGACATTGGAAAAAAGTAAGGAAAAAAATAAAGTATGATTATGTAAATATATGAGAAAGGTAAAATAGGCCACCTCATGCATGCGGGGCAGCCCATCCCCACCTTGCCTCCTTTTTCTTCACTGTTGCCCCGCCGTGTGTCTTTTTTCCTCTCCTCCACTCAAAAGGTCAACCCACTCTCTCTTCCCCTTGTCCTTTATCCTTTCTCTCTCCCCTCAAGCTACCCCACCTCTCACCAATAATGCATTCTAACTCACCAATAATGTACCCTAACTCACATGCAACTTACCCTATCTTCCCAAATAGTATACCCCACCCCCTCTTTCTCTCTCCTATCATATCTCATGACCCAAATACCCCCCCCTCTCTCTAAAGGGCGCCAAGTCTCTTGTCTTGTAGCTAAATAACCTCCCCCACACTCACACACACTCAGTTTCACTGAAAAAGGTGCCCACAGACCCATCCCCACCCGCTGGTTACCTGATTTTTCATGTGTTCACACACATCTGCACACAGATTCACCTCTGAACACACTCCCCTCTCTCCCCTCTTGTAATTACTTTATTCTCCATGTCACCTCTCACTTTTTTTCATCAACCCATCTCTCTCTCTTAGTCTCTCTCTCATGAGACTGCTGTTCTGGCACATATACACACAGCCAGACAAGTGGGGCCCACAGTCACATGGCCTATGTAGATAATGATTTCTTCATTTCTAAATTCTAGAATTTCTCCCCCCCCCCTCCTCCCCTATATAAAGAGGGGTCACCATCACACAAAAACACACAACATCACCAAAGAACACACTATGCACTGTGTGTGCCTAGTGCACGCACACACACACACACCATCGCCATCACCGCAATCACCATGCTTGTCTTGAGCATGACCTCTACACCCTTGGCTATGGAAGATGAAGGGCAACTAAATGAAGGATGATGGCCATAATCCTCGTGCGAGTCTTCTCCATCAACTCCCACCTATCCGCCATGTGCTCTACCACTCTCTCCCTTCTCATTCCCCTACCCTATGCTCCCCATTTCATCGCCTAATTCTCTAAATAAAGCTTGAGGTTTTGTGAGTATGTTTTCTTGCAATGTTTTGCCCATGTGAGGTGTGCGGAATTGCCACCTAGTCTTGTGTTTTGGAGTGAGCTTGTGTATGTGTGAAGGGTGTGCGGATTCGCCATCCTTTTGTGATGCCTAAGTACTAAGCCGCTATACGCCCTCCCTCACTCTCTCTCTCTCTCTCTCTCTCACTTGATCTCATTCCCTTTCCTTTTCATCATTACTCCCAAGCATCCATCTCTCTTGGATGAAAACTTTGTTATGGTGGTGTGTTGTTTGCGTCCTAGCCGCTGAAGCTAGGTGGTGCCCCCTGTTTGCTTTACCATGACAGGATCGAGACGCGCCATTCGGTCCCCGGTGTTTTAGAGGCCGTCGGGGTTTGGGGTTCGCTTTGCTCCCGTCATTTGGTGCCCCCACTGAGGATCTTTTCATGAAACCCTTCAGTTTACAAGACTGAAACCCTTAAACTATTGTGAATGGATGAATGGCTAGCAGGATTTGCTAATTGGACGACAGAAGAAGAAGAGCTCCAAGCACAACTAGACAAACTCCGCATCTCCATCGAAGCTCGAGTGCCAGGAGTAACGGTAATCGATTTGCAGTGGGAGAGGCAACCAACATGCCAAACCCAGTGGATATACATAGGCCAAGTGCCAAGAAGAAGAAGGAGAAGGTCGAAACCTTGTCCGCAACCTACAACCAACCCACAACAACAAAATAGAAGGAGCTCTACACAATAGAGAATCAACACTATTCTACTTTGAGAATCGGGTAACTCAAGTCACCAATTAATAACCACAGTCAGTTTTCAAGTCGCACCTGATGCTGCAGCACAGATAATGTAAGCATTGGCTCACACTCTCACTAGAGAAACTAAGGATCTACTGAGTTTGTTTCAGGAAAGAACACCACCCTCTCCCACAAGCATGGACAGTGACTAAGCACCTCTAAGCTTCACATGAATCAGTACAACCTACCTCAAGACAAATCACACATACCAACACGTGTATGCTCAATCAAGGTAATACTGGACTTGAAGGCTCACTACCAGCACGTCATTGACACCATGCCGGGTGGGGAGCGGTTTTTGGAGGTTCTGGCATCAGATCAACCATTTGTCTTACCTTTGGTACAAGGCAATGTACCGTTTGAAGTTTTAATCTATGTCCTAAACTTTTGCAAGTTAAGTAGTGTGTCTTTCTAGCTCTCTCTCTGTAATCATGGCAAGTGTAACATTTCCAACATTTAAAGGAAAGAAGGGGGAGGATTTGGTAACAGACTTCCTAGATGACTTTGAAGTAGCATGTGTAGTGAGCAACAAAGATACGGATGAGTCCCGGGTTAGAATCTTTAAGCATCTCATGAAGGTAGAAGCTAGATCATGGTACAATGCACTTCCACAAGCAACCAAGGATGACTGCGAACCCTTAAAAACCGCTTTTAAGAGGCGCTTTGGGGGAGGTACCACTTCAGAAAAGTTGTGGGACAAGTTGAGAGACTTGAAGCAGGAGGGTCTTTTAGAATATGCCACCTATGAGTCCAAATTTGTGGATTTGTGGGAACGGTGGGTTGAGTCACTCGCTAGGGGGGAAGCTGCACCCGATTTCCTAAAAAAAAATCGGTTCACGCATGGCTTATGGCCGCTTCTCAAGGAGAAGGTGAAAGGTAGATTCCCGGCTACGTACGAGTTAGCTGTTGAGATTGCTCGCCTTAAAGACAAGAAGCTGCGAATGAAATCCAAAGAAACCGAGTCAACAGAATCAGGAACATCGCGTCGACCAGCAACTACGACAACCACCATTCCACCACCACCACCAGCTCTTGGGGTAAGAGATGACCAACAAGATATGTTGGCCCATATTACTGACCAACTGCAGAATTTGTCTGTCCACTTAATACAACAAGGGAGGAGTCAAGAAAGAGATCAAGACCCTGGAAGATCACGACGACAAAACAGGGAGTATCATTGCTACAACTATGGAGAAGACGGTCACGGTATGTACCACTGTCCCAAACCACGACAAAACTATAATAGAGGAGGTAGGAGGAACCAATTGTCACCCCCTAGAGAAAGAACACCCCCACCCCGAGCACCACCCCCACCAATACAAATTCTACGTCCACCCCAGACACCACTACAAGCATCCATCCCACCTCTTCCACCAGCCCCACCACCTGATCGCCCTGTAAACATCATAAGGCTAGAAGAGAAAGGAAAAGGCATAGTAGTGGATCCACCCAGAGCAAAGGAGAGGGACAAGGGTAAGGAGAAGGTAACCTTTTTAGAACCACTTGAATCCATGACTGTGAAAAGAGTTAGGGGGGAGAAATCTACACAATAAGATGATGAGAGAAGCATGAGAGGAGAGACTAGCAAGAGGCCATCCAGGCCACGACAGAAATTGGGCATCACCAACTTCCAGCTAGGGGAAAGTTCTAAGGCCTATGATCTAACATTGGATGTGGCAGAGCAAGGACCAAAGATAACATGGCCACAACTACTACATTTTGCACCTAAAGTAAGGCAACAATGGTCCAAAATGGTCAGTACAAGACGCTCCAAAACAAAGGTAGCCGGACCAATTTCGGGTTGCAACATGGATGACATCCTTCCAATTTTCGACGTAAACATAAAAGGAAAGAGGGTTGGAAAAACCTACATTGATGGAGGTGCACAAATCTGTGTAATGAGCAAAGCTATGATGCTTCGATTGGGGCTCGAGGTTGACAGGCCTTCTCCATGCAAGGCAAAGATGGCAAACAACGCAAAAGTAAAGTGTGTGGGTGTGGTAAGTGCCGTGAAAATCAAAGCTTTCAACACTAAGGTAGAGGTAGATGTTTTTGTAATGCCTACTAAGGGGGAGGGCTATCCACTAATTTTGGGAAGGCCATGGTTGATGGCCATGAAGGCAAAACAGGACTAGGGTATTGGCCTTCTACGCATGACTGGTAAGATAGGGGAGACAATCTACTACGACATGAGGATTGGCAAGCAGAAGCAAATGAATCTGGAAACATCGGCAGATGAAACCACTAGCGAATCTTCCAGTTCTGAGGAGGAGACCACATCCACCGAAGAAAGTGACAGTTCCATTGATGTGATGGGTATCGTTATGAAGGATCCACAAAGGGTAAGCACAACTGGTGATCTATCACCAAAAGGGAAACCCAATGAAGAGGAGAGAAAATCACCTGGCCTAGGAGGAAGTAGGTTGAAGGGTATATTGACTACGGAATTAACACTTGAGGAGAAATATAGTTTTTTGCAAATGTTGATGGGATTTCCTAACCTGTTCATTGATAACTATAAAAGAATCACAGGCATTACAGTGGTGGAACATCATATTCCTAGGGCCAACTCAGAAAAATTCTACATTATCATGGGGATCGACTACATGACTAGATGGGCAGAGGCTACAGCCACCACTAGAATCACAGCGGTAGAGGTAGCTAAATTTATCTACAAGCAGATATGCTGTAGGTTTGGCACACCTTTAGAGATCATCTTTGATAGAGGGCCAGGTTTCAGAGCAGACTTGGTAGGAGAATTAATGCAAAAACTGGGCATTACAAGGAGGCACTCTTCACCATATTACCCTCAATGTGATGGCCTAGTTGAAAAGGTAAATGGAATGGTTTCTAAAATTATTACCAAGCAGGTAAACAATCATCCTGGAGACTGGGATAAGTATCTACTACCAGCTTTATGGGCCTACAGAACTTCATTTCGTACATCCTTGGGATTCACACCGTATCATCTAGTATTTGGTAAGGAAGCAATCTTGCCCATTGAAGTGCAACTACAAAGTCTCAGAGTAATGGCAAGCCAGCTTAAACAGCCCAACATGCATTTGAAAGATCACATCATCAACTTGGAAAGACTGCAGCTGGAAAGAGAAGAAGCAATAAATTATTATGCGGCACAAGCAGAGCATAGACGGCTTAGCTTTAACGAGCATCTCCGGAAAAAAGAATTGAAGAAAGGAAGGTTGGTGCTCCGTTACGACAATCGCTTCGACACGCGCAAGGATAAGAAACTCCTACTCCGATGGGAAGGTGTTTTCATCGTCAGGAAAAAGTATGCCAATGGAAGCTACCTGCTTATGGAGGCTGATGGAAAAATTCATAAAACCAGGGTAAATGGTTGGCGACTTAAACCTTATTTTCTTCGATTTGACCAGGTTCCACCAATTGACATTCCAGATGAGGACACACCATCAGCCGCCACCTCCGACGATAATGATCAAACAGATGAGCTAGAGACATGAATGCCTCTAGCCAAAAGGGGAGGGCTAATGATGGGGGCTTTTCACAAGCCAAGCTCCCATACTCCTCTTCTCTCGTCCCCACCCCATGAAAACCCCCTCTTAGGGAGGGAGTGATAAAAGACATTGGAAAAAAAGTAAGAAAAAAATAAAGTATGATTATGTAAATATATGAGAAAGATAAAATAGGCCACCTCATGCCTGCGGGGCAGCCCATCCCCGCTTTGCCTCCTTTTTCTTGACTGTTGCCCTGCTGTGTGTCCCTTTTCCTCTCCTCCACTCAAAAGGTCAACCCACTCTCTCTTTCCCTTGTCCTTTATCCTTTCTCTCTCCCCTCAAGCTACCCCACCTCTCACCAATAATGCATTCTAACTCACCAATAATGCACCCTAACTCACATGCAACTTACCCTATCTTCCAAAATAGTATACCCCACCCCCTCTTTCTCTCTCCTATCATATCCCATGACCCAAATATCCCCCTCTCTCTCTAAAGGCGCCATGTCTCTTGTCTTGTAGCTAAAAAACCCCGCCCACACTCACACACACTCAGTTTCACTGAAAAAGGTGCCTACAGACCCATCCCCACCCGGTGGTTACCTGATTTTTCATGTGTTCACACACATCTGCACACAGATTCACCTTTGAACACACTCCCCTCTCTCCCCTCTTGTAATTACTTTATTCTCCATGTCACCTCTCACTTTTTTTCATCAACCCATCTCTCTCTCTTAGTCTCTCTCTCATGAGACTGCTGTTCTGGCACATATACACACAGCCAGACAAGTGGGGCCCACAGTCACATGGCCTATGTAGATAATGATTTCTTCATTTCTAAATTCTAGAATTTCTCCCCCCCCCCTCCTCCCCTATATAAAGAGGGGTCACCATCACACAAAAACACACAACATCACCAAAGAACACACTATGCACTGTGTGTGCCTAGTGCACGCACACACACCCACACCATCGCCATCACCGCAATCACCATACTTGTCTTGAGCATGACCTCTACACCCTTGGCTATGGAAGATGAAGGGCAACTAAATGAAGGATGATGGCCATAATCCTCGTGCGAGTCTTCGCCATCAACTCCCACCTATCCGCCATGTGCTCTACCACTCTCTCCCTTCTCATTGCCCTACCCTATGCTCCCCATTTCATTGCCTAATTCTCTAAATAAAGCTTGAGGTTTTGTGAGTATGTTTTCTTGCAATGTTTTGCCCATGTGAGATGTGCGGAATTGCCACCTAGTCTTGTGTTTTGGAGTGAGCTTGTGTATGTGTGAAGGGTGTGCGGATTCGCCATCCTTTTGTGATGCCTAAGTACTAAGCCGCTATACCCCCTCCCTCACTCTCTCTCTCACTTGATCTCATTCACTTTCCTTTTCATCATTACTCCCAAGCATCCATCTCTCTTGGATGAAAACTTTGTTATGGTGGTGTGTTGTTTGCGTCCTAGTCGCTGAAGCTAGGTGGTGCCCCCTGTTTGCTTTACCATGACAGGATCGAGGCGCGCCATTCGATCCCCGGTGTTTTAGACGCCGTCAGGGTTTGGGGTTTGCTTTGCTCCCGTCACCTTCACCAACGACCGCACGTCAACTGGTCTCTTTTCTACAGAAGGTGAGGTACTTAAGTAGATTCATACATCTACTATCACAACTTGTTCTACCACTACAACAACTCACTCAAAGATCAACTTTCACTTGGGACGAGGAAAGTGAACATCACTACAACAAGGTAAAGGAGGTCTTAGCCACCCTGCCAACTATCTCACCACCTAAGTGGGATGAAAAATTCTATGTCACCTCAAGTGTTGGTGATGAATCATTGGGGGCTGTGCTACTCCAAAAGGATACGAAGACATCTTTCATGAGGCCAATCTTTTTCTCTAGTCGAATGATGACAGTAGGAGAGAAAGGTTTCACCCATGTGGAACACTTAGTCCTAGCTCTTAGATTTGCAACTACAAAGTTTAGGTCATATTTGCTGCCTAAGAAATTTGTGATTCTAACCACGGATGAAATATTTCCCTATGTTGTACAACACATGGATGTGTCTGCTAGGATTACTAAATGGCTAGTTCATCTACAAGAGTTTGACTACACGGTACAGGTAGAAAGCACGACAAGGGCAAGTTTGGGGGGACTCATGACCTACCAAGTCTTTAAAGGGAAGGAGAAGCAATCTAAGGAAGGAGAAGTCTGAGTACCTCCTGTACCACCGATGGTAGAAGGAGCATACTCTCTCTACTTTGATGGAGCCTACAAGCGAGCGTCCGACAAAGCAGCTGCAAGCATAGTGGTCTTTGATGACAAAGGGACAAAGCTATTTTCGTTGGGCCAATTGTTAGATTCACATTCTAACAATGAAGCTGAGTATGCAGCACTAACCAAGGGTCTACAATGGTGCGTCTCGCAAGGTGTACAACGCCTTAATGTATTTGGGGATGCTCTACTTCTGGTAAGGCAAGTAAATGGAGCATGGACATGCAAGAATCCTAGTTTAAGGACTCACTTAAGTGGTGTAAAAACCTTGTTGGGTAAGTTTGAAGAAGTTCAAATACACCATATCCCAAGGGCTCAAAACCAAGAAGCAAATGCCCTAGCAAGTGAAAGACTACATGAAGTGGTGGTTTGAGCAATAAAGCTAAAGCTCCTTCTATCTCAAGGCAGTGACGCCTTGCCTGACATCATGCATTTTTTGGAAACAGGGGAATGCCCATCAGATTTAACAAAGGGACAGAAGCAATGGCTGACGCCGAAGGCCACAAGGTATCGACTCATCAATGACGATTTGTACTGTAAGGGTAAGGACCAAATACTCAGGAAGGTCCCTCTCTCTCAGGAAATCACGGGAGTAATTGCTAGCTGTCATGACGGGGTTTGTGGTGGTCACTTTGCCCTAGACATAACAAGTAGGAAAATTTTACAGGCATGCTTCATATGGCCTAGCCTCAAATGTGATGTACACCACTGGTGCAAAACGTGTAAGTTGTGTCAAAAGGCCAGCACTAGGTCACTTATGCCTGAACCAAAGGCACCTATTCTCTCATATGGCCCATTTGAAAAATGGGGTATCAATGCCATTGGGCCATTACCTATGGGCCATTACCTAGGGCCAACTCAGGAGAATTCTACATTATCATGGGGGTCGACTACATGACTAGATGGACAGAGGCTACAGCCACCACTAGAATCACAGCGGTAGAGGTAGCTAAATTTATCTACGAGCACATATGCTGTAGGTTTGGCACACCTTTAGAGATCATCTTTGATAGAGGGCCGGGTTTCAGAGTAGACTTGGTAGGAGAATTAATGCAGAAACTGGGCATTACAAGGAGGCACTCTTCACCATATTACCCTCAATGTAATGGCTTAGTTGAAAAGGTAAATGGAATGGCTCTAAAATTATTACCAAGCAGGTAAACAGTCATCCTAGAGACTGGGATAAGTATCTACTACCAACTTTATGGGCCTATAGAACTTCATTTTGTACATCCTTGGGATTCACACCGTATCATCTAGTATTTGGTAAGGAAGCAATCTTGCCCATTGAAGTGCAACTACAAAGTCTCAGAGTAATGGCAAGCCAACTTCAACAACCCAACATGAATTTGAGAGATCATATCATCAACTTGGAAAGACTGCAGCTGCACAAAGAAGAACCAATAAATTATTATGCGGAACAAGCAGAGCATAGACGGCTTAGCTTTAACCTGTATCTGCGGAAAAAAGAATTAAAGAAAGGAATGTTGGTGCTCCGCTACGACAATCGCTTCGACACGCGCAAGGATAAGAAACTCCTGCTCCGATGGGAAGGCCCTTTCATCGTCAGGAAAAAGTATGCCAATGGAAGCTACCAGCTTATGGAGGTTGATGGAAAAATTCATAAAACTAGGGTAAATGGTTGGCGACTTAAACACCCCCCTTTTCTCTCTCCTATCATATCCCATGACCCAAATATCCCCCCCTCTCTCTAAAGGGCGCCATGTCTCTTGTCCTGTAGCCAGATAACCTCCCCCACACTCACACACACTCAGTTTCACTGAAAAAAGGTGCCCACAGACCCATCCCCACCCGGTGGTTACTTGATTTTTCTTGTGTTCACACACATCTACACACAGATTCACCTCTGAACACACTCCCCTCTCTCCCCTCTTGTACTTACTTTATTCTCCATGTCACCTTTCACTTTTTTCATCAACCCATCTCTCTCCCTTAGTCTCTCTCTCATGAGACTGCTGTTCTGGCACATATACACACAACCAGACAAGTGGGGCCCACTGTCACATGGCCTATGTAGATAATCATTTCTTCATTTCTAAATTCTAGAATGTCTCCCTCCTCCTCCCCTATATAAAGAGGGGTCACCATCACACTAAAGACACACACAACATCACCAAAGAGTACACTATGCACCGTGTGTGCCTAGTGCACACACACACCCACACCATCACCATCACCGCAATCACCATGCTCGTCTTGAGCATGACCTCTACAACCTTGGGCTATGGAAGATGAAGGGTAGCTAAATGAAGGATGATGGCCATATCCCTTGTGCGAGTCTTCGCCATCAGCTCCCACCTATCGGCCATGTGCTGTACCACTCTCTCCCTTGTCTTTCCCCTACCCTATGCTCCCCATTTCATCGCCTTATTCTCTAAATAAATCTTGAGGTTTCGTGAGTATGTTTCTTGCAATGTTTTGCCCATGTGAGGTGTGCGGAATCGCCACCTAGTCTTGTGTTTGGAGTGAGCTTGTGTATGTGTGAAGGGTGTGCAGATTCGCCATCCTTCTGTGGTGCATAAGTACTAAGCTGCTATACACTCTCTCTCTCTCTCACTTGATCTCATTCCCCTTCCTCTTCATCATTACTCCCAAGCATCCATCTCTCTTGGATGAAAACTTTGTTATAGTGGTGTGTTGTTTGCGTCCTAGCCGCTCAAGCTAGGTGGTGCCCCTTGTTTGCTTTACCGTGACAGGCTCGAGGCGCGCCATTCGGTCCCCGGTGTTTTAGAGGCCTCCGGGGGTTCGGGGTTCTCTTTGCTCCCGTCAATGACAACTTTGAAATTCAAAAATTCTTGTTGAGAGGAAGAAGAAAAGGGTCTGTGAGGTCATTGGACCATTGTGACCCTCTCTCTCTCTCTCTCTCTCTCTCTCTCTCTCTCTCTCTCTCTCTCTCTCACCTGTCAGATAATTCGCCAATTGCCCCCCCCCCCCCCCCCCCCCCTCTTTTTGCCTCTCAACTCTCTCTCTCTCTCTCTCTCTCTCACAGACACACACACACACACACACACACACACACACACACACACACACACACTTTCATTCATGCTTCAATGTCCCTACTTAGTTATCCCCTTAGGTGCATCCTAGTTTGCCAAAGGCTACTCACCAATATTTGAGAAAAATGTTTCTTAGATTACAATTGTGCCATCTTGAATTTCACAAATTCTTGTTG